>NC_082672.1:74685357-75318571 GCF_025265405.1 Mesoplodon densirostris
AAACAGCAGAACTTTATTGTTCTCACATTTCTGTAGGCAAGAAGTCCAAGATCATGGTGTCAGCAGAGTTGGTTCCTTCTGAGGCTGTGAGGGGGAGTCTGTCCCAGGCCTCCCCCAGCTTCTGGTGGTCTGCTGTCCATCTTTGGTTTTTGAAGTCTCACAGAAGCATCACCTGATGTCTGCCTTTATCTTTACATGTCCATCTCTCTATGAGCATATGTCCAAATTTCCTCTTTTTATAAGCACACCATTAATATTGGATTAGGGCTTTCCATACTCCAGTAAAACCTCAGAGTATCTTAACTAATCCTTTAGGAGTTAATTCTATTTCCAAATCAGGTCACATCCTAAGTTACTAGGGAGTTAGGATGCTAATACATGAATTTGGGGGGAACACAAGTCAACCAACAACAATGTGCTTTGATGTCAATGAGGCATAAGGCTTTTTTGTTTATAAGGTTTTTAAAGACCACGTTCTGATCCTTCACTGAAACTGCACCATAGAGGATGTAAGTTCTCTAAATTCTTCTTTAATAAATTCTACCTGGTATTTTCTATTCAAGGCTTCTTTTGTTACTCACATCCTGACAAAAAAATTTGTTTCACCCTGCATACATATGTTTGTTATATATTAGTTCTGATTCTTTTTTGTTTTTAAAAATTGTATTTTTTTTCTTTTAGCCATCTTAGCTTAAGTTTTATTTTTTAAAAGAATCATAGGTAAAATAATTATCTTTTTGTGTATCATTTTGAATTCTGGAAATAAAAAAAAAGAAATCTTATTAGATTTTCTCAATGCATACAGATTGAGGAACAGAATAAATGGCAGAGATGTAAGACAATATGAGACAAAGCAAGAAAGCCTTGTTTTTTTAAGATTTTATTTTAAAACAATGTAAGCTTTAGATTAAGACAAATCCATTGATAATAATGTCAGTCTAATGGGAATATTTTTAATCCTTTATAATACATTTTTATGAAGTTTGATACCCCACAGAAGCATGGATGAAATATTCATACCCTTTCCCCTTCTTCATCACTTGTGTTTCTAAAGAAATATAATTGAACATCATCCCCCTTAAGCCAGTCTCACCACCACTTTCATTACATTTGTCTTGTTATATATTTTTTTGTTCCATCTATTTTACAAAAAGTTCCACCATCCACACAATATAGTCTGTGGTTAAAAGGGTGAATGCAGGAATCGAAATTGTATACTAGAAAATATCTATTTTATACAAAGAGAAGACAATGATTGAGGATAGTGGAACAAAAAAAGATCAAACACATAGAAAAAATAACAAAATTACAGGTATAAATCCTACATCATAAGTAATTATGCTGAGTGAAAGAAGCCAGTTACAAAAGATCACATATTGTATAATTCCATTTATATTAAATGTCCAGAATAAGCAAATCTCTAGAGGAGAAGAGCAGGTTGGTGGCTGCCTAGGCTTGGGGGCAGGGGGGAAGATGAGGAGAGACTGCTAATGGGTACAAGGTCTCTTTTAGGGGCAATGAAGTGTTCTTATATTAGTTTTCAGTGATGGTTGCTCATGTCTGTAAATATGCTAAAATCTGCTGATTTGTTCACATGAAACAGGTAAATTTCATGGTATATGAATTATATCTCAATAATGCTATTAAATTATAGAAGGATAATATTTATTTTTTAAATAATTTTAACTGATATTCCTGCTATACTTTGGTTGGTCTCAGTTCATCCCAAATGGAAGGGAATCTTAGATATTATATGCAACTAAGAATTAAATTGACCAGGGCAATTGACCTGTAATTTTAATTTTCTTTAGTGTCCTTCTCTGGCTTTGACATTAGGGTAATGCTTGCCTTGTAAAATGAATTGGAGATTGTTCCCTCCTCTTCAATTCATTGAAAGAGTTTGAGAAGGATTGGCGTTAATTCTTCTTTAAATATTTGGTAGAATTCACCAGTGAAAACGTCTGGTCCTGGGGGTTTTTGGTGGGAGTTTTTGATTACTGACTCAGTCTAATCACTCATTGGTCTATTCTGATGTCTATTTCTTCTTGATTCAGTCTCTTGTAGGTTGTGTGTTTCTAGGAATTAATCCATTTCTTTTAGGTTATACAATTTGTTGGCATATAATTGTTCACAGTAGTCTCTTATGATCATCCGATGTGGCTTTCTGTGGGCATGGGTGAAATGATTCCTTAGCAGAGATCTGAAGGGCTAAACCCCTGATCATGACAGCCAAGGGAATTTGCATGCTAAATTTAGCAACAGTGAAAGTTAAACGAAGAACAGAATCCCTGAAGTGAAGGGCTGCGATGTAAGCTTTAGTGAGCAAGAGAGTCAAGTTAAAATGAACAAGAGAAGAGAATAAACTGAAATTTACATCAATCCTGGTCTCTTAGCAGAAGATGCTAAAATGGCAGAAGAGGGCAAACAGACCAAGCATTATGAGAAACTTAATAGAAACATACAAATAAAACAGTTTTCTCCAAGTCATGATATTACATAAGCCACCTTGAAACCCAGATGCCACATTAAAGGGAGAAAAACATCCCAAAAGGAGAAAACTCCCAAAACATAGATCGTTAACACAAAAGCAGTTGATATTTACCTGGAAATAAGCAACTGCCTTATATCAACAATGACCACAATGCCATTAATAATCAAGCTTATTTTATGTCCTCAACAGTTAATAGGACCTTCAATGATATATTTAGAGTAAACAGAAAAGGAAATTGCTTGCCTGCAAATTTACATTTTTAGTACTGCTTATTTTGATCCCAGGATACAAACTTCAAGATGCTGGCTCTCAGTCTGATGAGGAGCAGGTGAGCTTGGACCCAACAACCTCTTACATCCCAGTGTTGTGATATGTTGCACAATGTGGGAAATAGGATTCACTTAAAATTAATAGAAAATCTTTGCTCTGTAAGCAGAACAGTAGCATTTATCAGGGAACACATTCTAATAGTTCAACTAGGTCCTTGCCTTGTCGTTTTCCCACTCCCATATCCTAGTACCACTGACAGGATTAAAGTTTTCAAGAATATTTTTCCTGGGACAAGCAATTTAAATTTGGATTTCAGATTAAGATATGGGACACAATGATTCAATAACTTAAGCAATCTTAAGTAAAAATAATTAGTGAGGGTAAGTTTGAAAAACAGAACAATTCTGGCTGAGACTAAAAGAGGCTCCTATTGTCACATCCCTCAGCCCTCTTCTTTAACATAAAATTTAGTATCCCAAGTGGGCTTGTTTTGTCATGAGATTTTAAAAACTAATTTTACTTTGGAAAATAAATGTGAAGCGGTATCTTCTGTAAATTTCTACTCAGAGTAAATTAATACAGAATAAAGACAACAATGTCATAGAAGTATTTCTGGGGCTTGTATGTTTAGGGAGCTTTGATTCACTAATGAGTCTGTATAAGGCAAACCCTGACACAGGATTTGGGTAATATAATAACGAAAACCACTTGGACCTGAGAGCAGACCATGTACTATTTTAAGTAATTTACATATGCTGACTCATTTTATCCTAACAAGGAATCTGTGAGTAGGTGTTATTATCCCCATTCTTAGGGGATCCATGCTTTGACCCCAGCCGCCCAGCCCCAAGGTTGTGAATTCAGTCATAAGGCAGTGCTGATCCTCCTGTTTCTCAAATCTGCTTTTTTTTTAATCTAAGAAATTTCAGGTATTTTCATGTTAATAATTTTAAATTAAAAATATATTTTTGTTTCATATTTAGTCTCTGAGTTGCCCACCAGTTGAGCATAATAGGCTTTGGTGAAAATTATTACTTTATTTAATTCTTGTGATTCTATGCAAGCAGCATATATACATGGCTTTTTTTTTTTTTTAATTCCAGATATTAAGTTCTAGGGACAAACATTCACTCTTGTTTGAGAGTGTTCTGAAATGACTTTTTAAATAACCTTGAAAAAAGTTAACTAAACCTCTAGGCATTCATTGAGTATTACCAGTCAAATGACTTCATCAATTTCATGGCATAAATGCACAACTAGGGTGATTTAGGGCAGTGAATTTAGGATGAAGCCTAAAATTGAATTGAATAGAAACAGATGAATTCCTATATCTTATGCCTATACCATAAAACTCTTCTTGTATGCTAAAAAATATTACTATTTATGAGAAATTTTGTCATATTTAAATTTCCAAAAAATGATGTTCTTCTGAATATCTTAGAGATTAAATTATTCAGTAGACTTTACAGAGTATATTTCTGTCCATAATAACATTGAAAATCAATATGCATCATCCACAAAATATATATTTGTTAAACATATTTGGCCACAGCAAATTTTAAGAGTACTGAGTTCTCTTAAATTTATTATATCAAACATGTAAACAATCAAATGTCAAAGATGAAGCAATTACATGTTACCTACTTAAAACAACATGGGGAAAGGCATGTATCATATCTACTAAAATCTCTAAAGCAGAGAAAGTGAATTGTTTTTAAATAAATGGGTCTTAATGAATGTATAAATCTGGATCATTTCTCTATTAAGATATACATGATATATGAATCTGGGCTTCTTATCTATTTAACTATTATAAATTTAGAGAATATTAGCTATTCAAGAAAGTAAAAAGTAAGAATTATTTATTTCAGCATTTACACAGTGAATGCACATGATATAGAATTGGTAGTTGGGTGAATATAAGTGTTCAAGCAGATAAAAAGAAAAACAGGGAGGGGACCTTCAAGATGGCATAAGAGTAAGACATGGAGGTCATCTTCCTCCCCACAAATACATCAAAAAATACATCTATATGTGGAACCACTCCTATAGAACTCCTACTGAATGCTGGCAGAAGACCTCAGACCTCCCAAAAGGCAAGAAACTCTCCACGTATCTGGGTAGGGCAAAAGCAAAAAGGAAAAAGAGACAAAAGAATAGGATTGGACATGCACCTCTGGGAGGGAGCTGTGAAGGAGGAAAAGTTTCCACACACTAGGAAGCCCCTTCACTGGCGGAGATGGGGTTGGTGGGGGGGAAGCTTCAGAGCCATGGAGGGGAGCACAGCAATAAGGGTGCAGAGGGCAAAGCAGAGAGATTCCTTCAAAGAGGTTCAGTGTAGACCCAGCACTCACCAGCCTGAGAGGCTTGTCTGCACACACACTGGGGCAGGTGGGGGCTGGGAAGTAAGGCTTGAGCTTCGGAGGTCAGATCCCAGGGAGAAGACTGGGTTTGGCTGTGTGAACACAGTCTGAAGGGGGTTAGTGCACCACAGCTAGCCAGGAGGGGCTCCAGGAAAATGTCTGGACCTGTCTAAGAGGCAACAGACCATTGTTTTGGGGTGCACAAGGAGAGGGGATTCAGGGCACCACCTAAACGAGCTCCAAAGACATGCACAAGCCACAGCTATCAGCGTGGATAGCAGAGATGGGTATGAAATGCTAACACTGCTACCAAGAAGCCTGTGTGCAAGCACAAGTCACTATCCACACACACCTCCCCTCGGGATCCTGTGCAGCCTGCCACTGCCAGGGTCCTGTGATCTAAGGAAAACTTCCCCAGAGAACACCCAGGGTGCCTTAGGCTAGTGTGATGTCACACTGGCCTCTGCCGCTGCAGGCTCACCCCACATTCCATACTCCTCCCTCCCCCAGCCTGAGTGAGCCAGAGCCCCCTAATCGGCCGCTCCTTTAATCCCCTCCTTTCTGGGTGAAGAAAAAATGCCAAAGGGCGACCTACATGTAGAGGCAAGGCCATATCCAAATCTTAAACTCAGGAGCCGGGAGAACAAAGAAGAGAAAGGGAAATTTCCCCAGCAGCCTCAAGAGGAGCAGATTAAATCTCCACAATCAACTTGATGTGTCCTGCATCTCTGAACTACCTGATTAGACAACGAACCATCCCAAAATTGAGGCAGTGGACTTTGGGAGCAACTGTAGACTTGGAGTTTGCTTTCTGTATCTAATTTGTTTCTGGTTTTATGTTTATCTCAGTTTAGTATTTAGAGCTTATTGTCACTGGTATATTTGTTTATTCATTTGTTGATCTCTTCCTTTATTTTTTTCATATATATATATATATATATAATATTTTTTTCCTTTTTTTCTTTTGGTGAGTGTGTATATTTATGCTTCTTTGTGTGATTTTGTCTGCATAGGTTTGCTTTTACCATTTGCCATAGGGTTCTGTTTGTCCTTTTTTTTTTTTGTATAGTTTTTAGCACTTGTTATCATTGGTGGATTTGTTTACTGTCTTGGTTGCTCTCTTCTTTCTTTTTTAAATTACTTTTCTGTTTTTATATTGTAATTTTTTTTATTATTTTAATAACTTCATTTATTTTATTATTTTTTAAGTCTTTCATTCTTTTTTTTTTTCCTTTTTCTTCTGAGCCACGTGTATGACAGGGTCTTAGTGCTCTGGCCGGGTGTCAGGCCTAAGCCTCTGAGGTGGGAGAGCCTAGTTCAGGACAACTGGCCCACCAAAGATGTCACAGCCCATGTAATATCAATCACTGAATGCTCTCCCAGAGATCTCTGTCTCAATGCAAAGACCCAGCTCCATTCAATGATCAGCAAACCCCAGTGCTGGACACCCTATGCCAAACAACTAGCAAGACAGGAACACAACCCCACCCATTAGCAGCGAGGCTGCCTAAAATCATACTAAATTCACAGACACCCCAAGACACTCCACCAGGTGTGGTCCTGCCCACCAGAAAGACATCATCCAACCTCATTTACCAAAACACAAGCACAAGTTCCCTCCACCAGGAAGTCTACATAATCCACTGAACCAACTTTACCAACTGCGGGAGACAGCAAAGACAATGGGAACTACAAACCTGCACCTGTGAAAAGGAGACCCCAAACACAGTAAGTTAAGCGAAAAGAGAAGACAGAAAAATACATAGTAGCTGAATGAGCAACATAAAAACCCACTAGACCAAATAAATGAAGAGGAAATAGGCAGTCTACCTGAAGAAAAATTCAGAGTAATGATAGTAAAGATGATCTAAAATCCTGGAAATAGAATGGAGATATTAAAGAAACGTTTAATGAGGGCTTAGAATAACTAAAGAGTAAACAAGCTATGATGAACAACACAATAAATGAAATTTAAAATCCTTTAAAAGGAATCAATAGCAGAATAACTGAGGCAAGAGAACAGATAAGTGACCTGGAAGATAAAATATTGGAAATAACTACCACAGAGAAGAATAAAGAAAAAAGAATGAAAAGAATTGAGGACAGTGTCAGAGACCTCTGGGACTATATTAAACTCACCAGCATTAGAATTTTAGGGATCCCAGAAGAAGAAGAGAAAAAGAAAGGGACTAATTAAATATTTGAAGAGATTTAAAAACTTCCCTAATATGGGAAAGGAAATAGTCAATCAAGTACAGGAAGTGCAGAGAGTCCAATACAGGATAAATCCAAAGAGAAACACATCAAGGCATATATTAATCAAACTACCAAAAATTAAAAACAAAGAAAATATATTAAAAGCTGCAAGGGAAAAGCAACAAATATCATACAAGGAAATCGCCATAAGTTTAACATCTGATCTTTAAGCAGGAACTCTGCAAGCCAGAAGGGAGTGGCAGGACCTATTTAAAGTGATGAAACAGAAAAACCTACAACCAAGATTACCAGGAAGGATCTCAATCAGATTCAGTGGAGAAATTAAAATCTTTACAGACAAGAAAGAGCTAAGAGAATACAGCACCACCAAACTAGCTTTACAGAAAATGCTAAAGGAACGTCTCTAGGCAGGAAACAAAAGAGAAAGAAAAGACCTTCAAAAACAAACCCAAAGCAATTAAGAAAATGGTTATAGTAACATACATATTGATAACTACCTTAAATGTAAACTGATTAAATGCTCCAGCCAAAAGACATAGACTGGCTGAATGGATACAAAAACAAGACACATATATATACTGTCCACAAGACACCCACTTCAGACCAAGGGACACAAACAGACTGAATGTGAGGGGATGCAAAAAGATATTCCATGCAAATGGAAATCAGAAAAAAGCTGGAGAAGCAGTTCTCATATCAGACAAAATAGACATTAAAATAATGACTATTACAAGAGAGAAAGAAGGACACTACATAATGGTCAAGGAATCAATCCAAGGAGAAGACATAACAATTGTAAATATTTATGCACCTAACATAGAAGCACCTCAATATATAAGACAAATGCCAACAGCCATAAAAGAGGAAACTACCAGTAACACAATAGTAGGACACTTTAACCTCCCACTTTCACATATCATCCAAAATGAAAGTAAATAAGAAAATACAAGCTTTAAATGATACATTGAACAAGATGGATTTAATATTTATACAATATTTCATCCTAAACAACAGAATACATTTTCTTCTCAAGTGCTCATGGAATATTCTCCAGGATAGATCATATCTTGGGTCACAAATCAAGCCTTGGTAAATATAAGAAAATTGAAATCATATCAAGTAGCTTTTCTGACAACAGTGCTATAAGACTAGATATGAATTACAGAAAAAAAAACCTACAAAAAATACAAACACATGGAGGCTAAACAATACACTACTAAATAACCAAGAGATCACTGAAGAAATCAAATAGGAAATCAAAAACTAGAAACAAATGAAAATGAAAACACGAGGACCCAAAACCTATGGGATGCAGCAAAAAGCAGTTCTAAGAGGGAGGTTTATAGAAATACAATCCTACCTCAAGAAACAAGAAATATCTCAAATAAACAATGTAACCTTACACCTAAAGCAATTAGAGAAAAAATTAAAAAAAGTTAGCAGAAGGAAAGAAATCATAAAGGTCAGATCAGAAATAAATGAGAAAAAATGAAGGAAATGATAGCAAATATCAATTTAAAAAAAGCTTGTTCTTTGAGAAGATAAACAAAATTGATAAACCATTAACCAGACTCATCAAGAAATAAAAGAAGTTTCAAATCAATAGAATTTGAAACAAAAAAGGAGAATTAACAAATGACATTGCAAAAATACAAGGGATCATAAGATATTACTACCAGCAAGTATATGCCAATCAATTAGACAACCTGGAAAAAATGGACCAATTCTTAGAAAAGCACAACCTGCTGAGACTGAACCAGGAAGAAATAGAAAATATAAACAAACCAATCACAAGCACTGAAATTGAAACAGTGACTAAAAATACTCCAACAAACAAAAACCCAGGACCAGATGGCTTCACAGGAGAATTCTATCAAACATTTAGAGAAGAGCTAACACCTATCGTTCTTAAAATCTTGCAAAATATAGCAGAGGAAGGAACACTCCGAAACTCATTCTACGAGGCCACAATCACCCTGACTCAAAATCAGACAAAGATGTCACAAAGAAAGAAAGCTACAGGACAATATCAGTGATGAAAATAGATGCAAAAATCCGCAACAAAATACTAGGAAGCAGAATCCAACAGCACTTTAAAAGGATCATACACCATGATAAAGTGAGGTTTATCGTAGGAATGTAAAGATTTTTCAACATACCCAAATCAATCAATGTGATACACCATATTAACAAATTGAAGTAGAAAAAGCATATGATCATCTGCAGACATGCAGAAAAACTTTCAAAATAATTCAATATCCATTTATGGTAAAACCTTCCAGAAAGTAGACATAGAGGGAAGTTACCTCAACATAATAAAGACCATATATGAAACACCCACAGCCAACATCATTCTAAATGGTGAAAAATGAAATCATTTCCACTAAGAGCAGGAACAATACAAGGTTCTCCACTATCACCACTATTAATTAAAATAGTTTTGGAAGTTTTAACCACAGCAATCAGAGATAAAAACGAAATACAAGGAATCCAAATCAGAAAAGAAGTAGAACTGTCAATTTTTGCGGATGACTTGATGCAATACAAAGGGAATCCCAAAGACGTTACCAGAAAACTAATAGAGCTAATCAATGAATTTGGTAAAGTAGAAGGATACAAAATTAATGCACAGAAGTCTATTGCATACCTATACACTAATGATGAAAAATCTGAAAGAGAAATTAAGGAAACACTCTTATTTACCATTGTGACAAAAAGAATAATATACCTAGGGATAAACCTACCTAAGGAGACAAAATACCTGTATGAAGAAAACTAGAAGACACAGATGAAAGAAATAAAAGATGATACAATCTGATGGACAGATATACCATGTTCTTGCATGGGAAGAATCAACACTGTGAAAATGACTATACTACACAAAGTAATCTCCAGATTCAATGCAATGCTTAAAACTACCATTGACATTTTTTCCCAGAACTAGAACAAAAAAATTCACAATTTGTATGGAAACACAAAAGACGTTGAATGACCAAAGCAATCTTGAGAAAGAAAAACAGAGCTGGATGAATCAGGCTCCCTGACTTCAGGCTATACTACAAAGCTACAGAAATCAAGAGTGTATGATACTGGCACAAAAACAGAAATATAGATCAATGGAACAGGATAGAAAGCCCAGAGATAAACCCACGCACATATGGTCCCCTTATTTTTGATAAAGGAGGCAAGAATATACAATTGAGAAAAGCCATCCTCTTCAATAAGTGGTGCTGGGAAACTTGACAGCTACATGTAAAAGAATGAAATTCGAACACTCCCTAACACCATACACAAAAATAAGCTCATAATGGATTAAAGACCTAAATGTAAGGTCAGACACTATAAAACTCTTAGAGGAAAACATAGGGAAAACACTCTATGACATAAATTACAGCAAGATCCTTCTTGACTCACCTCCTAGAAAAATGGAAATAAAAACAAAAATAAACAAATAGGACCTAATGAAACTTAAAAGGTTTTGCACAGCAAAGGAAACCAAAAAAAGATGCAAAGACAACCCTCAGAATGGGCTAAAATATTTGCACACAAAGCAACTGACAAAGGATTAATCTCCAAAATATATAAGTAGCTCACGCAGCTCAATATATAAAAAAAAAAAAATACAAAAATGGACAGAAGACCTAAATCGACATTTTTCCAAAGAAGATATACAGATTGCCCACAAACGCATGAAAGGATACTCAACATCACTAATTATGAGAGAAGTGCAAATCAAAACTAAAATGAGGTATCACCTCACACTGCTCAGAATGGCCATCACTAAAAAATCTACAAACAATAAATGCTGGAGAGCGTGTGGAGAAAAGGGAACACTCTTGCACTGCTGGTGGGAATGTGAATTGGTACAGCCACTATGGAGAACAGTATGGAGGTTCCTTAAAAAACTACAAAGAGAACTACCATATGACCCAGCAATCCCTCTACTGGGCATATACCCTGAGAAAACCATAGTTCAAAAAGAGTCATGTACCACAATGTTTATTGCATCTCTATTTAGAATAGCCAGCACATGGAAGCAACCTAAGTGTCCATTGAGAGATGAATGGATAAAGAAGATGTGGCACATATATATAATGGACTATTATTCTGCCATAAAAAGAAATGAAATTGAATTATTTGTAGTGAGGTGGATGGACTTAGAGTCTTTCATACAGAGTGAAGTAAGTCAGAAAGAGAAAAACAAATACTGTATGCTAACACATATATATGGAATCTAAAGAAAAGAAAAAAGTTTTTCTGAAGAACCTAGGGGTAGGACAGGAATAAAGATGCAGATGTAGAGAATGGACTTGAGGACACGGGGAGGGGGAAGGGTAAGCTGGAACGAAGTGAGAGAATGGCATGGACATATATACACAACCAAATGTAAAATAGATAACTAGTAGGAAGCAACCACATCGCACAGGGAGATCAGCTCGGTGCTTTGTGTCCACCTAGAGGAGTGGGATAAGGAGGGTGGGAGGGAGACATAAGAGGGAGGTAATATGGGGATATATGTATACATATAGCTGATTCACTTTGTTATAAAGCAGACACTCACAGAGCATTGTAGAACAATTATGTAAAGAAAAAGAGAAAAACAAAATAATTCCAGGCCTCATGGATCTTGAACGTTAGATAACAAACAGATGTGTGTCTGAATGCAAGGCTTGTTTAAATTACACCTTAGTAAATGTATGCTGGAGCACAAAGGAAGGGTCATTATAAAAGCCTGCTCATGGTAGTGGTCCTCCAACACAAGCGTCTCAAGATTAGTACAAGTCACTCATATACAAGCTATACTTTGAGACTCAGGTCATAAATACAACATTTCTGATAGTTAAGTTATACCAACATTACTTTAAATTGCCAATGCATTTTTATTATGCAGTCCTGTGTTACTGCCTCTAATTTTTCATCAGCCATTACCTTTCTGTGACCATTTAGTAATTCTTCAGTATCTCTCTTTACAAAGATTGAAAGAGACTTCTGCTGTCAATTATTTCATTCATAAAGTCTTAACATATGTTTTCTACTATGACTTGATTTATATTTGCTAATGCTATCTACTGTTGGTTTAATAAACAGAACAAGGCTATTATTAGGAAATATATAACTCATTCAGGTATTAAATGTCATAAGCTTGAATTCTGCAGTAGGCATTCTCCAGAAAAAAGAGTGTTTGGAGTTTCCAGGTAGAGGAGGCTCATGAGCAAAGTTACAGGTTCACGTGTGGTAAGGCATTTGTGCACTGAAGGATGGGCTACAAACAAGACAGCAGTTGCTACATGTTCTCTCATACTTCTGGAGACTAGAAGTCTGAAATCAAGGTGTGAGTAGGCTCTGTTCTCTCTGAAGGCTCTAGTGGAGGATCCTTCTTTTCTGGCTTTGATGGTTGCTGTCAATCATTGGCATTCCTTGGCTTGTGGCTGCATCTCTCCAATCTCTGTCTCTGTCTTCACAGGGCCTTCTCTGCTGTGTGTCTGTTTTCTCTTCTTATAAGGGCACCAGTCTTTGGATTGGTACCCACACTACTCCACTATGACCTTGTGTTCAGTAACTACATCTGCAAAGACCCTCTTCCCAAATAAGGGCACATTGACAGGTACCAGGGGTTAGAACTTCATCATATATTTTGGGGGGGATGCAATTCAACCCTCAACCCTAAACAGCAAATAACTTATTTGCTTACTTTTTTACATCTAGTAAGTTTGGTTGCTACCATCTGGGTGGAGTGTAGGTTATTATGAAGCCACAAACTTCCTTCAGAGAGGCCTTAATGAAATAAATGATCTTGTAGGCTCTCCAGCAGTCCTGAGAGTTCATGACTCCATGAAGATGAACATCCAACATTCAGGGAGATGTAGGTCCTGGAGAGAGTGGTTTAAAGTAGCAATGGACACATTATCCTTCACTGTTAAGGAGTAGAAACCCAAGGAGGCTGAGTGGAGTCCAAAGAAGGCTGAGTGGAGCCAGGCACACTCTTGTTAAGAATGGATCAACATCCCATCCCTGAGAGGTCCAGAGGTCATGCTGGGGTTCTGGTCAGTGCCGAGAGCACCCATTGTTAATACAATGCCTGTGGAAACACATAGCTTAGGATGCCCCAGAGCTGGGTCTGAGTTGCCTGAGCCTGTTTCAGAGCTGCATCTTGTGGTGACCATTCTATTGAAGACCTATTAATGACTCAAGTTAGTTACCAGAGATAGGAAGAGCAATCAAGGATGCTTCCACAGGACATCTCACACCCTGGGTAATATGATTAGAAAATACTATTAGAATCATCGTTAGAATCTATCATTAGAAAATCATTAAAATCTGCATGATTAGAATATATCAAATATTACTAACTATAAATTAACATGATTCTTTTTTAGAACAAGTGTATCAATTTATTCAATCAAATGAGTCAGCAGTTTCCACACTTGTCCCACAAGAGAGTTGTTACTGAATATTTCTGAGGATCCCAAATACATGCTTTATTTAGTATCACATTTCATAACATAATTTTACTGTAACTCCTCCTATGTTTTCCAAAGTGTTGCCCCCTCCCCTGTATGAGCTATATAGCACCGGTTGGCCCATCAAGGAACCACTCACTCATAGGTAGGACAGGTGCTTTCTCATTTCTTTTATAGGTCTATAATATAAGGTCACGGTCCAGGAAGAATGCTAAGTCCATGCTATATGCCCTAGCCCTCACTTGACAGGACATTTTATAGGCATGGAAAAACACCAGATGTTGAGGTCTTGCTGTTACTACATCTCTTTCAGACAGAAGTATATATATATTTATAATAAAATGTCCAAAACTAGTGTGTCTTATACAGCAGTGGTCCCCACATTTTTGGAACCAGGGACCAGTTTCTTGGAATACAATTTTTCCACGGACAGAGGTGGGTAGAGGGGTACAGTTCAGGAGGTAATGTGAATGATGGGGAGTGATGGGGAGTGGCAGATGAAGCTTTGCTCACTCAGTCACCACTCACTTCCTGCTGTGTAGCCCGGTTCCTAACAGGCCACGTGTATACCTGTTGGGGACCCCTGTTATACAGCACAGATGTTTCTTTCTCTTTCTCATAAAAGAAGTCTGGGGGTAAGTAAGCTGTGGCTATTATGGGGCTTTGCTCGAAACCTTCTTCCTTCTTCAGTTCATCTGCTCTACCATTCTGAGGCACAGTTTCCATCTTTAAAGACTCCTCATGCTCTAATATTGTTGCTGGTGCTCAGCCATCATATCCAAGTTCCAGGCAGCAGAAAAAGCAAAGTTGAAGGGCAGAAATAACACATCTCCCAATTGGGTCAGCTACCTTTAAGGAATATCCCTGGAATGCCATCCAGCAATTCTTAGTAATTCTTAACTAAAGAATTAAGAAATAATAGATCCTGGCCAGCAACTGATATCTTTGCCCTAGTATCTTCCTCAGACTGTGCTTCTTCACTAAGAAAAATGATAATAATTAAACCACACCAGAGAAGATATACAGATGGCAAACAAACATATGAAAAGATGCTGTACATCACATGTCATCCAGGACAGGCAACTTAAAACAACCATGAGATACCACTTAAAACGTATTAAAATGACCAAAATACAAAAAACACTAACAACACCAAATGCTGGTGAGGATGTTGAAGAACAGGAACTCTCATTCACTGCTGGTGAGAATGAAAAATGGCACAGCTACTTGCTAGACAGCTTGGCAGTTTAAATAAACATACTTTTGTCATATGACCCAGTAATCAAGTTCCTTGGTATTTACCTAAAGGAAATGAAAACTTATGTCCATATGAAAACCTTCATACAGATGTTTATAGCAGCTATATTCATAATTGCCAAAACTTGAAAGCAACTCAAGATGTCCTTGATTAGGTGAATGATTTAATATAATGATACATCCAGGCAATGGAATATTATGCATCACTATAGAGAAATGAGCTCTCAAGCCATAAAACGATTTGGAGAAAGCTTGAATGCATATTACATAGTGAAAGAAGTCAACCTGAAAAATCTACATACTGTGTGATTCCAACTATATGAGACTCTGGAAGAGAGAAAACTATATGGAGACAATAAAATTATTAGCGGTTGCCAGAGATTAATGAGGAGAGAAGGACTAATATGCAGAGCACAGAGGATTTTTCAGGCAATGAAAATACTCTGTATGATACTGTAATGCTGAATACATTTGTTCAAACACATAGAAGAGAGAGCACAGTCCAAAAGTCTACCTAACACTTTGGAAATGCTGTCAGGAACTAAGTACCCATTCAGATATCTCTGACTAAGCCATCACCACATGGATTGCTCCAGCCTTCCTCACTTATTTATTTACAATGTTCTTCTCTGACAGTAAGCAGCTTGGTTCCCATTATCTACAATTTTTTTACTTACTTGTTCAACCCTAGTAATTTCATCCAATCAGCTAATACCACTGGCCATATTCTAGTATAGTATAATAAATATGTGCATGTAGGGTACAAAGTAGAAGTCAATGCCATTTTTTTCCCACATAAATACCTACTTATTCCATTACAATTTGCTGAAAAAAACTTGCATTTTTCTGTTGAATTGCTTCAGATCCTTTGTTGAAAATGAACTAATTGTATAAGTGTGATTCTATTTCTGGAATCTCATTTCGCTTTCATTGATCAATTTTTCTCCCTCCCTCCCTCCTTCTCTTCCTTTCTTCCTTTCTTTCTGGTAAAATATTCTTTTGATAGTAAGTCATGAAGTCAGATATTATAACTTCCAAAAGACTTGTTCTTTTATTCAGTAGATTGTTTTGCCATTGTAAGTTCATACATTTCCCTATTTTAAATCAAGTTGTCAATTAAAAAATAACACACACACTTTTATTATAGCACACATTGCATTGCATTTATAGATATATTCTTCCAAGGTATGATCAGGTTACATTTTCTCCATCTGTATAAATATTTTTAAATTTTCTCAGCAGTGTTTTACAGTTTTCTGCATACACATTCTTAATTTTAATTCAGTCCTAAGTTTCTATGCATTTGTAGCTTTTGTATAAGAGATTTTTAGAAATTTCTATTTTCTAACCTCAACACAAGCCTGATGCTATGACAGAAGAAGACTTGGAGGAAAGTGTGGATTCTGCATGTAGATGGCATGTACTTACTCTGTGGCCATGTGCAGACTGAGCAGGGTAGGACTGTGCCCTCTTCCTGAATCTGGATGAGCTCTGGGAGGGGTCTGCCCTACACAAGTGTTACTTATTAATTTTGCAGCAAAGTTCTTAAGAGGCTGGTAGTTTCTTGTTCCTTCCCCCAAACATTTGCTCTAAGAACAAGGTTTCTCAGTATCAACAGTACTGATATTTTCACCAAATCCTTGTTTGTTGTTGTCTGTTATAAGGTGTTATATGGTGTCCTTTGCCTCCACCTGTACAGTTTACTAGGGCTTCACCACAGCTTGGGGGACTTTTAAAAAGCAGAAATTTATTATCTCACGTTTTGGAGGGGCAAGAACTCCAAGATCAAGGTGTTGACAGGGTAGGTTCTTTCTGAGGGTTTTGAAAGAGAATCTGTTCCATGCCTCTCTCTCATTCAATATTCAGATTGCTAGTAGTCTTTGGTGTTCCATGGTTTGTAGGTACATAACACAAATCTCTGCCTTCATGTTCAGCTGGGGATCTCATAGAGTGTGTGTCTGTTTAAATTTTCCATTTTGATAAAGACAACAGTCATATGGATTAAGGTCAATCCTACACCAATGTGACTTCATCTTAACTACTTACACCTGAGAGGACCCTATTTCCAAATAAAGTCACATTCTGAGGTACTAGGGGTTAGGACTTCAACATATAAATTTGAGGAGGACACAATTCTACCCATAACATAACCACTAGATACCCCTCTCACCCCTCCAGTCCTGACAACCAAAAATATTTCTAGGATTTGCCAAAGGTCCTCTGGAAGGGCAAATCATCACTATCTGAGTTCCACAGTTAAAAAAAAAATATATATATATATATATGATTACCCTTGGACTACCATGTTGTAAAGAAGCCTAAGCTTCTTTTATATGGAGGGCCACATGGACAGAAGGGTGGTCAACCAGCCCCAGTTGACCAAAGGGATAATCAGTGGCTATTTTAAGAAATTAAATACCACAATCCAATCTCTGGAAACTATAACTCACATCTCTGATGTGAAAGATATATTATTTTCATTCACAAATACTCTGCCCCATTGGAATTAGCTTGCAACACTAGCTTGCAATCTAGGCCATCATTTAAGCTCACATGTCAAAGAAGCTACTTGAATATATTTTCTCTGGTTTAGTGCTTGCATTTGGCTTGTCTTGACTTGGAGACAATTTGATTAAAAGACAAGTTATCTGCTTGCCCACACTGTCAATATACAAAGCTGAGGCAGTGCAGTGAGCCCTCTTTCAAGGGGGGAGGAGAGGAGGAAGGTACAGCCTGGTCCCCAGTCCTTCTGTGAGCCCTGCTCTGCCCTAAGCCCTAAGAAATGACTTTCTCAGCTTCCTTCCTGTCAGACCCATAAACTGCTTTGAATTAGTTCCTCTCTACCTTGGGGTGAGAGTTAGGCATTGTCCTGAAGGTGTTTAGAAGTGGTTTTTTTTCTAGCTGAGGGGGGTCTACGTACCTCTGCCTTAACTTACTCTATAGTCTTAACAAAGTGTTTTAAAGCCATGCACGCTTGATCTCGCCTGTGAAGCCCAATTTTACTGGCAATATCCTAGATTTGATCATTATCCTGAGCCCATTTTGAAAATCTTTGCCAGATGGAGAGCCTGGAAATAACAATCATATTTATTTTCCAGCACAGCAGTCCTTGGTTAAAAATAGTTTTTCTAAAATCTGGTTGAAAACAGGCTCATCGTTAGCTCATCTTCTTCCCCTCCTAGTTTATCAAAGGCCATTAAACAAAACTATTGAGTAATTTCAACATTGTGCCCTGGAATCTTCTTTGCCAAGTCTATGAGATCATTGTGCATATTTTCTATCTGTCACTTTAACACGGGTAAGGATCTTGCGAGCTTGTGGTCATACGTGATATCCCTCTCCTTGTCAAGCCTCTGATAGTTTCCTCACTGCTCTTCTGGACGTCATTAGAATTGCCTCACCGTCCTTGCATCCTCTTCCCCAAATCGCCCCAATGCCACATTTATTAAGTGTTAGTTATGAGAGCATTTCTAGATAGGAATTTCTGTTTCTATTATCTTTACCTATGGAACAGATCACTGATCCACATAGAGACTTACAACAACAACCTGTGCAATTGATGGGTGGTCCCCACTCTGCATGTTGCTTGCTGGAATCACTGATGAATCAATCTTTTATTACTGTGATATTCACATTCTACTTCTGGTCCTGAATGTATTTATTTTAAGATGAATATGACACCGAACAGGTCCCTGTGGTCCTTGTCCCCACCACTCCCTCCCGCCAGTGTCCTCCGCCTGCCTTTTGTCTGTGGAATAATTTTAGTCAAAGAGTAAGTTTGATCAGAAAAGTGAGAAAATGCAGAAGCAAGGAAAACAGTCCATCAAAACAAAATAATAATAGTGTACTCAGTAAGCAAAGTCAAGGACCTTTATCTTCTCCTCAAGGGCTATAGATATAATTCTGAACCACATATTTTGAGCTGTTTTGTAGATGCTGAAATCCTCATCAGGTGGAAGAAGTTAACTCCATGATGACCAGACTGTAGCCATGACATAACCTGCCACAATTCCGAGAACTGGCCTCAGAGAAATGGGAACAAATCAACCCTGGAACTGAAGACTAATTGTACTTAATCAAGATGATGATGATCAGACGACTGCATGACCAATTTCAAGATGACTGTCAGAGCTGACTGTGCTGTTTCTGCATGTAGCCCCCTCCCTCTGCCTATAAAAGCTCTTGCTCACTGATTGCCAGTGGTGGGGAAGGGGTGTCGGCCTTTGGACAGGACTGCACTGGTTGCAGTCCGAAATAAAGCAAACTTTTCTTTCTATCCACCTTGCCCCTTTATTGGCTTTTGAGAGGAGCAGTCTGACCCCACTTTTGGTAACAAATATAGCTTCATTAATTTTTATGCTGTTTTAAAATAGTATATATCTATCCTTTTTTCAACTTATCTATGTCTTTATATTTATGAACATTCTTGAGACTAAAGTCTAAATAAATTGGACAGTGTGAACCTCATTTGAGTTTTTTAACTCATTATCATTCAATGTAATTAAGCTGTGATTGAATTTTTGTCCACCATTTGGCTTTTGTTTTCGATTTGTCCTACTGTTTGTTTCATTTTTATTCTACTCTATATTTTCCTGTTTTCCTTTTTATTAAATACTTTTATTTAAATGCATTTATTGGTTTTAATCATACCCATACCTATTTACATTATTTTTAAATTGTTCCCATTTGTATAGTCTACTTAGAGTTAATTTGTGCTATTTCACATAAGATATACGAATATTACACCAATATAGTTCCATTTGCCCCATTTGCTATACTATTGTTATATCTATTATACATATTTATGTTATATTTCCCACAATCAGTGTTGTAAAGTTCACTTGAAACAGTTGTAGTGTTTTAAATAAATTAAGAGAAGAAAAATTATATATTGTAGTACATTTGCTTAGATATTTCCCATTTTCAAGGCCTTCATGTCTGCTTATAAATCTGAGTTTCCATTTGGTGTTATTTCCCTTCAGCTTAAAGAACTTCCTTCAAGATGTCGTAAAGTGAAGGTATTCTAATAATGAAATCTCTCTAGTAACATTTAATTTCATTCTTGGCATTGTGAAGATATTCTGTGTTGCCCTTGTATTCTGTGTTGTTCCTCTAAGTAATGATGTTATTAATTGCAGTATGATGTTAGCATGGCTGAACTAAAATTCCAAATTCTGCATCACTGGTTTGGAAGTAGCTGAAACTACTTAGCTCTTCATATTTTTATTGGTTGCTTTCAGTGGGAACCTTAGAATTTCCCTACATGTGTGCTGTTCAGGCATTAACCAGGATTAGTACCATCATATGAGATCTTAGTGCTCCTTTTTATTTTCTTCTCTCTTTTCTTGGGTCACTTTTATGCTATTATGGAAGTCTCAGACTGTCCTCTGACTCTTCACACTTGAAAAATTGTAGCTTTCTACCATTGCTTCCACTGCCCATACAGAGCAGACTGAAGGTGCCCTCAGGTGAGAAGCCATATAAGCACAAATTTTATCGTTAGAGTTTCTTTCATTTATGGGTTGCCTCCTCTCCAATATCTGCCTGCTACTGATCACTCTTTAGTGCTTTCAGATAGTTGCTTTTGTAATTTGGTCAGAGTTTACAATTATCATCTGATGAATGGCTTGTCTATATACTATTCCACTGTTACCAGAGTCTCTAGGATTAATTGTACCCCTTTTGTGTGTGTCTTCTTAAGTCTAGTTTATCTCTGAAAACTCTGATAATTGCCAACATAAAATCTTTACAGTGCATTTTTTCTAATCCCTTTATTCAGTATTATACTTCTTCTTTCATGAACAAACCTCCTACTGTTATTGTCATTGCATTCCTTGTACAATTAACAACCTTCCTATATATTTATTGAGTGTAGCCTTTACCTTCTTGCTTCATTAAAACCATCTCCATTGTAGTTATGCCATACTGCTTCCAGCCCTCTTCAGGGTAGCAATTTTGTGTACACCACTGAAACTTCAAGGTCAAGAAGTGGGGCTGAATTCCACTTATCATTCACTGGCACACACAAAAAGGTAAATTTCCCTTAATTTCCTCAATTCCTTGTTAATACAACTCTCTTATTCTCTCTACTTCAGCTGCTCAGCACTGATGGAGGAAGATCACACATATCAGAAGACTGATGCCAGCATAAATTTATGATCTCTACCTTTGACTGAACTTCAATACTGCCTAAGTTTTCACAAATGAAGACTTTTTTATTTTATTTTATTTTATTTTATTTTATTTTTGAGAAAAGAGGCAGAACCCAGTAGGATCAACACTAGTACAATGACAAATTTATTCCTTTAAACAGCAAACCATGGGAGTGGCAAAAATGCAATTGGCCCAGATACATTAGGGATGGGAACTCTGCCACTTTTTTTTTTTTTTTGCAGTATGCGGGCCTCTCACTGTTGTGGCCTTTCCCGTTGCGGAGCACAGGCTCTGGACGCACAGGCCCAGCGGCCATGGCTCACGGGCCCAGCCGCTCTGTGGCATGTGGGATCTTCCCAGACCAGGGCACGAACCCGTGTTCCCTGCAGCAGCAGGCGGACTCTCAACCACTGCGCCACCAGGGAAGCCCTGACACTTTTGATTGACTCTCTCTTTAGCTCTCCCCCATTATCTTTCTGCTTCTCTCCTTCATCAAATTCTTATCTTTCTTCAAATCTCTTCCCCCAATTTGAGAAACTTTCTGCCAATTTTTGTGTATTACATTTCACATTTTCAATGCCAAACATAGTCTGAGCAGCATTTTCTCAAAGTCCCCTATCTAAATCCAAAGAATGTTCCCTGATTCTGGTTTAGGGAAGATGAAAACTCTAGTCAAAATAGCAGCTCCTATAGAACAATATGGCTACAAGGATCATTTTTCAATGAAAGTCAATGTAGCAGCATGCAGAAAAATAGATATTCAATTAAATGTGAACTATTTTACACTCTCCTTGAATTCTCTATTATATTATTGATCCCATCACTCACAGAAAATAACCATACTTCTGAATTCCAGAGAAAATAGATGTCATCAGATGATAACTCCCCCAGATTTCTACCACAGTCTCTACTCTGACAAATATCTCCATATGTTCTCTCCATTTGGTTAATTTATTATTTAATGACAGATCTGTCCCTCTTCCTGTCTAAAGCTAATGTTGCCACTAGATTTCTAGATCTTTGTCCTACCACACTGCCCTCTCTCTGTTGATTATTCTCTTTTTCCTATAGATTTTTTCTTTACACATGTATTAAGATCATCCCATGAGTACACAAAGATTACTAAGTGTGTTTGGATCCTGGCAGGAATGAGATTGCCCACTCAAAATAATAAATTTGAAGCTATTTTAATAGAAGACTATTTACAAATGGGGGGCAGGTATACGAAAGACCGAAGGACAGAGTAGGATCTTTTTTGCCAGTCAGCCTGAGGGGATGAGTGGATTGTACTTGAACCCAAGCCAGGGAGGCTCTGTGGAGACTGAGGCTTGGGAGCAATGTGCTGTGGTCAGTGAAGGGGCACAACAGTTCATGGGAACCCACAAATGAAGTGAGGGAATCAACATCTGTGTCCTGCTCCTTTCCTCTTACTTTACAGGGGCTCTCATTTGTGAAACTCAGATGAAAGCAAGAGAAATATACATAATATGGTCTATCTTCCTGGACACAGAGTAGATCTGGAAAGCAAATAGGAGATATCCATACACTCCATGAACCAATTAAAATTTCAGAGAGAAAAAAATGTTTCCTTTGTCTCATACTCCTCCCCTTTAGATTTATATCTCCTTCTCCCTGACCTGGCAGACATTCTCAGGGAGTAATCTCATCTTGCTTCCTCCACTTTCTCATTTCATCTATATCCCCTCCCCTGCCCCCCTCCAACATCCCCAACGATGCTAAACTCCACTGAAACTTTTCTTATGAAAGTCTTCAATGCTTCTCTAGTAATACTTTTTTTCTGGGCAATATTCACACAAAATCGTACTGGACTGTCCAACAATATTTGACATTTTCTTACCATTTCTTCTTACTGACAACCTCTCTTCTCTTCCTTTTCCTTCTGCTTCTCATGGTATATTTCCTTGTCTATCCATCCCTACATTTTTGATTTTCCTCAGTGCCTGTCTTTCCTTTGTCATTCTTTCCTTTGTCACTTCCTAAATAATGTCTTAGAAACTACAGGCCCTCCAGAACTCTCCTCTCTGCTTCAGGCACACAGATTAGGATTATTCAAAGGAGACTTCTTTAATAGTTTACAGTCTTGCACACTCAGTATGTCTGAAGTGCTGCTGCTTTGTGTCTTCATTAAACACACTGATTCTACTCCTGTGGCCCCAGAGCAATAACTCCCTTATCCACCCTGGGTGTCTGAGCACAAATTTTTCTCTTCCTTGCTTTACATTTCTGAACATCATAAAACCCTAGTCTGTTTGGGTTGTTACCTAAATATCTTCTGAAATCATCCAGTTACCTCAAACCTAGTTTTCATATCTATACTGTAGACAACAGCTTGATTATTGCAAGCACTTAACTTTTTTCTTTATTCCATATGTAACACTTCTATAAAAGAAAAAGAAGAAATACAGTTTAGGATGACCTCTCAAAATGTACATTTGATTAAATCTCCAAGATTTAATGACACCGCATTGTCCCAAATATTCCTGAGATGGCATTTCTGATTTTGACTGTACCTAATACTCCAACCTCATTGCTCTCAGGGTAAATTTTGGCTTCACTGAACATCTTTGAGCACTTTGAATTCCCATACTTTCTTTTTCTTGTCATTCTATGTTACTTTATTTGAATTTTCTTCCTGAAACATTCATAGTATTAAGATATGCATGACAGTTTATAAATCATCAACATGTAGTTCTTTCAATTTGAAAGGAAAAGTCAATTTTCCACATACTGGAAATTAATTTGTCAACTCATGTGGATAGATTTGATCAATCTGAAAAGAATATATAGTGAAAAGATGAAAGGATTGAGGACAGGGTGCTGAATAATACCCAAAGTTAAGTGTGAGTAATATCCTGAAATCCAAAGAAGGGAATAATTTTTTAAAATAACAGTACCATGACTTTCTAATTTTTCAAAGACTTCAAATTATTATAAATTCGTTGCAAACCATTCTTTATTTGTAATTTTCAACTTAGTCATAATTTTCCCTAGTTGTTAGAGTCAAAGGTGTGTTGGTAATTGGTAATTTAATCCTAGGAATTACCAATTTCCCATTGGTAATTCAAATCAAAAGTAATTAGTATAAAATGTAGGTTATATTTAAGTCTGTCTCTAAATCTGACAAGGCTGCCTTTCTGTCATTGCATATATTAGGTTACCAAGATGGTATGAAATCTACAATGTCTTATCAGTTGAACTCCATAGCACTTTGAATATAATATGTCCATACTTATAGTTATTGACAATATTTTTTCACTTGGTATGCTATTTTACAGAAGATGTAGTCAAATGTAATTACCCATACAAATGAAATAGTATATAGGTTATGAAGAAAAAGGATAGGGAGTGTCAAACTGATAAATAATAGTTCTGATCTATTAATAAGAAATACAATTGAAATCATATAATTAAATAAATATTTGACCAAGGTATGAAATACTTCTGATTTCTAAAAACAGAGAAATAAATTAATAAATGAAGCCAAAATAATCAATTACCTTTATAACTAGTACCCATCCTCGACTTAGGTTCCCTTTATTCTTGCTGTCTAAATGGCCTCAGCATCTAAGTATTTATATCAAACTAAACATTATGATGTCATCACCAAGAAGGTGTCTGATACTGATTGTCAAACCAATATGTACTTCACATTTCTTGTTTTAATTGAATCTACACAGAACAAATGAGATACAAGATCATCAACATCAACTATTTTTTTTCAAACTTGTGATTTTACTTTATATTCCTCTCCCCATGGCAGAATACACAAGATTGATTCAATGGGCATTTTCAGTTGGGTTTTCTCTAAGAAAATCTCTACTTGTTTCCTCTGGGCCTCTCAGTTCTGATAGTCTCTATTTTCTACGTTTAAAAAATAATAGTAAAAGGAATTTTGAAAAACAAAGCTAAATTTCACAAAACCACTGGCCTTTTTTTGGGTCCTAGGGTGCATTCTTTATTTTTGGTTTACTGACATCAGTGTTTTACAAAGCTATAAAAATAATGTAAAATTTTGTACTTCTTTGGAACTTAAAATTGTATCACAGTTTATTAATGTTTTGAAGTATCTGAAAATTATCTTGAAGTTAATTTTGATCTTGTAATATTCCATTGAAATGATGAACTGTTATTTACAGACCCACACATGTTATTCAATCTGGAGGTTGATTTTGATTATTGGTGCATTTAATGGCATAGCAAAACCATCTTGTTGATTCAGCTTTTATTCTTCTGTTGAAATTTGGGTACAAATTTTAAATTATTTTTATGGTGCTTGATATGTTCCTTTAATTTTTTGGGGGGAGGGGAGGGACATCAACTATTAAATGAATATTATTTTCTATTGGATTCTTATTATGAACTCAGTACTTTATAGTTCATCCCATTTATCTGACCCCTCCAAAATAATACTCATATTATTACTTTCATTAAAAGAATTAAAGCAAATTGACTTTTTGTTAGTGTGGTCAAATTGTCTGTAGTTGCCTTTAAGAAATCTTCAAAACATTAGAGATTGTTACCTGTATAGTCCTGCTGAAATATGTTGTCCTCCAGGAATGTTTAGTCTTGCTGTGGATTTTTTTACTTTACAAACACTTAAAAATATGTACTTAAATCTACTTTCTAATTACAAGTTCCCATCACAGAATGTCCTATCCACAAAACAGCATTATTATTCTGACTTTCAACACATTTAAAGCATTTTTGTTGTGCTGAGTTTTCACTCTTTTTTGTTTACTTTCTTTTGCAAACATGGTTAAAGTCTGATTACCATTTCTGCTTTTTTATCTTAATTGCTACATATTTAGAGACAGGTGTCATTAAAGCTTTAGCAGACATTTGCTCAGACAATATTTCTATTCCACTTGCTCACACCTAGTCTTATTAAAATGGCATTCCTATTAGTTTAAGCTTACTTACTTGTGAACCAAACAAGAATTTACATCAAAGGCCTGTCTTCTTTGTGTTAGATATTGGAAAATTTTATATTCTAGAAAAAAAGGGTAACAACTTATTTCTCACCACCAATACGTGATGGATATAGAAAGACTATTGCTTTAAGAATGATATATGCAACATTATTTTCTTATAGAATTCCTTCATTTAATGAAATTTAATATGCAAATGGATCATTTTAAAAATTATAAAATTATCAATAGTTTAGTTCCCAGTAAATATACACTTAAAATTTTGGATTTATCAGTCATAATTTTCTACAGAGAATCACATTAACTTAGTGTCACTCAATGTTCAATGTAAACAATTTGAGAGTTGTGGCCATCTTCATCTACTAAGAAAATACTTCAAATTCTGAAATAGGCTTTGCCTCTTTAAGTGTTTCCCAAGCTAATTTTACCAGGAGCAGCAATTTCATTATATGTAGTCATCTTCACAACTTTCCTTTACTTCCATCATATTTCATGGACATTAGCTTTAGAATTTAAAACTGCTGATTGGACAAGAGCTGTCTTACTATTTAGCAATGATTATGGCTTTTAAACAAAGAGTAATAACTAGCATTTGTAAAACATGACTACATGAACAATTGCATTTAATTCTGGATGGAAGATGAACAAGTATACTTAGCTCCAGATGTGTGTGTGTGTGTGTAATGATAATTTTCTTTTTCATTTCATATGTAAAAGGAAAATTTACACATTGAGGCACGATTTATCCCTATTTATTCCACACATGGAAACATAAAAATGCCCACTTAATATACATTTTGCATAGAAAGATAAATTACTATCACTGCATTGTTTGGAAGTGTTGGGCACAGAAGGTTCAGTAGAGGGCACTGGGGAGCAGTGATTGGCCATGACAGTAAACTGGTGAAGGACGGTAGTGATCATTGGAAATGACTGATTTATATCTTTGTGCTTTAATTAAAATAGAAAATTTTCTTGTCCAAACTTGTAAAACATGTATGTAGTCTATATCCTTCTCTCTTAAATGAAAATCATGAGGTTCTCTTCAGGAAAATCATAACAATTACCTCTATTGGGAAGGTGAAAACCTATTGGTATTTATTAAAATTCTCTGTTCATTGCTGAAGAAAAAACCAGTTCAGAGTAAACAGAAAACAAAATAAGAAAGATCTTTACTTCAGAAGGAAATTCATTTTTTAAAAATATTTATTTGTTAGGTTCAGTTTTTAAGGCTAGAACTTGCCAGGGAACCTAGATTAAATCAAAACTAACAACTCATTAACCAGTAGATGAACCCCTCATGGAAGAAGGATTGTATATAGGAATTTATTTCCCCTATTTATTGTGCTTTGTAAAAAAAAATCTACAGATTTCAAAAGAGATATACAACATTAAACATTATGAGTGAAAGCTATACTATTTGTGAAGGATCTGTAATTATAATGCTAGAAAATAACACACATAAAAGCACTTCATTATTCAGTTCTCCAGAGTAATTATATAAAATTTTTTCTAATTCTTTTCCATTGTCCCCATAAATGGACTATATAATCACAATTGACTTTTTGGATAAATTCCTTTTTCTAAGTGTGTGTTTTAATAAGTTATGACTAACAATGAAATATAACCTCTCTAAAGGGCAAAATGTTTGAACTAGGATATTACCTTAAAATAAACTATACCTTACAAATTCACATATGTGGTAAACAGTAACTATACATATTTTTTAGATTTAAAAAAAATCTTATACATTTATAAATTCACATTTATATGTATTTTTTTTTCTGGCATAAATTTGACTCAGAATGGAATAATTATAATATTAATCTATTACAGTGGAGTAGAATTATATATTTCTTATAAAAAGAAAGACCTTGTACATTACTTTAACAAAATATATGTTACCACAGGTAAAGAACAATAGATGAAACGTGGACTATACCAACAGAAAGCCACAACACGTAGCGTACAAGATAGGTTATTTGAGTATTTTTCTATACCAAGTGTCAGCAAACATTTTCTGAAAGAGCCATATAATTAATAATTAACATTTTGTAGTTAAATGCAGTCTAAATCCTGCCTGAAACAGCCAATAACAGTACACAAAAGGATGTGAGTGGTGGTCATGAGATGTATAAACAGGGAGGGGTTCAAACATCCCCCATGGGACAGTTTGTTAACTGGGTCTAGTCAATACACAAAACTAACCTTGCCGAATTATTGACTCAACTAAATATTTACTAAACTTAATCTCACTATTTTAGCGTTTTTGCTGGTTTTATTTTTTTTTTGTATATGCTCTTTTCATTTCTTTTTGAAATAGATTGTGCAATTGCTAACAGACTTAGAACAATCAGAGAATAATTACTAAATTTTTTTAAAAAATTACAAAATATTCACATAGAAACTGAATTTATAACTACATTACACACATTTATTGAAAAAAATATGTTTATCCATGGGATTTTTAAAAATTAATTTTGATGATATTTTCAAGGACTACTTTATGTTCATTAAAGGAGTAATTCTTAGAGTAAAGGATGTTAGCTGCTATGAAGGAGAAACCCTTTTTAATCTTAGTGGCCTAACACAAACAAACTTTTCTGTTTCTTTGTTGTTTTTTCACTCAGTGCATGGGAATGTTCTTGGCCCATGGATGTCTTTCTACATGAGAATTTATCTAAATAAATTTACCATAAAACCTATGGTCTTCTCACTCTTCTCTCTAGTTTTTCAGACATCTCACTTCCAACAAGAATGAAGAAGAAGAAAGGGAATGAAAGGCACTGTTTTGTTCATTGCAGCATTATTTACAACAGCCAAGCCATGGAAATGACCTAAATGTCCACTGACAGAGGAATGGATAAAGAAGATGTGGTACATATACACTATGGAATATTACTCAGCCATAAAAAGAATGAAATAATGTCATTTGCAGCAACATGAATGACCCTAAGATTATAATGCTAAGTGAAGTAAGTCAGACAGGGAAAGACAAATATCATATGATATTATTTGTGGACTCTAAAATATGATACATATGAATATATTTACGAAACAAGAACAGGCTCACAGATATAGAGGACAGACTTATGGGTGCGAAGAGTGATGGAGTAGGGGAGGGAAAGATTAGGAATTTGGGATTAAAAGATACAAACTATTATATAGAGAATGGATAAACAGTAAGGCCTTACTGTATAGCACTGGGAACTATATTCAGTATCCTGTGATAAACCATAATGGGAAAGAATATGAAAAAGAATATATATATATATATATATATATATATATATATATATATATATATATGACTGAGTCACTTGCTATACAGCAGAAATTAAATGCAATACTGTAAATCAACTATACTTTAATATTTTTTTTTAAAAAGGGAGTGAAAGATTTATAGGACATTTTTATGGATCAGACTGCAAGATAAAAACTTCCATTTTCTATTGTTCAGAACTCATTCACATGATCTCATGTATATACAGGATAATTAAGC
The DNA here is from genome assembly GCF_025265405.1 of Mesoplodon densirostris. Lineage (NCBI taxonomy): Eukaryota > Metazoa > Chordata > Mammalia > Artiodactyla > Ziphiidae > Mesoplodon > Mesoplodon densirostris. The sequence continues at coordinate 74,715,021 of NC_082672.1, forward strand.
TTGTGCCAGAAAAGGAAAGTAAGAGCCAAGCAGACAGATTCTGATACAAGTTTCCTAGCTGACAGATGTATAAAACTATAAAGTGATTTAGAAATTATCGAAATTATCATTTTATATATTATAATCTATTTCTAGTATAAATTTTACCACATTAAATGATTATAAGAAAAATATTATATACATTATTAGGCATATTGGTTTTATAATAGTTTAACTTTGTTTTTTCTTTTTTGTTTTGTCCTGTTATATTTATGGCTTTATGTGAAAGTTCATTAAACATTTTAATGTATTTTACAAATGTAAGTCACTGACATTAACTGAAAAATTATTTTCTTCTCTATAATTAGTGAATTAAAATATTTAGTACAGGCAGACCTCTGAGATATTGTGGGTTGGTTCCAGACCACCACAATAAGTGTAAATCACAATAAAGCGTGTTCACACAATATTTTTTGGCTTCCCAATGCACATAAAAGTTATGTTTACATGATACTGTAGACTATTAATTGTGCAATAGCATTATGTCTAAAAAAGTACATGCTTACCTTAATTAAAATGTAATTTATTTCTAAAAAATGCAAACCATCATCTGAGCATTTAACAGGTTATAATCTTTCTGCTGTTGGAGCGTCTTGCCTCAATCCTGATGGTTGCTGACTGATCAGGGCCATGGCTGCTGAAGATTGGGGTGGCTGCAGCAATTTCTTAAAACAGGATAATGAAGTTTACCACATCAACTGACTTTCTTTTCTGAGCAATTTCTCTGTAGCATATAATTCTGTTTGATAGCAGTTTCCCCACAGTAGAACTTCTTTCAAAACTGGAGTCAAATCTCTCAAAACTTGCTGCTATTTTTATCAACTAGGTTTACATAATATTCCAAATCTTTTGCTCTCTTCAACAATCTTCACAGTGTCTTCACCAGGAGTAGATTCCATCTCAAGATCACTTTTCTTTTTCTCATTCATAAGAAGCAACTCCTCATCTATTCAAGTTTTATCATGAGATTGCAGCAATTCAGTCACATCTTCAGGCTCCACATCTTCTAATTCTAATTATCTTGCTGTTTCCACCGAATCTGCAGTTCCTTTCTCCACTGAAGTCTTGATCCCTTCAAAGTCACCCAGGAGGGTTGGAATTGACCTCTTCCAAACTCCTATTAATGTTAATGTTTTGACCTCTTCCCATGAATCATGAATGGTCTCAGTGACATCTAGAATGGTGAATTCTTTCCAGAAGGTTTTCAATTAACTCTGCCCAGACCCATCAGAGGGATCACTATCTATGGCAACTATAGTCTTACAAAAATGTATGCCTTAAATCATGATACCTGAAAGTCAAAATAACTCCTTGATCCATGGACTGCAGAATGGAAGTTGTGTAAGCAGGCATGAAAACCATTCATCCCACTGTCCATCTCCATCAGAGCTCTTGGGTGACCAGGTGCACTGTCAATGAACAGTGATATTTTGAAAGAGATCTTTTTTTTTTTTTCCCTGAGCAGTAGTCCTCAACAGTGAGCTTAAAATATTCAGTAAACCATGTTGTAAATAAACGTACTGTCATGAAATCTTTGTTGTTCCATTTATAGAGCACAGGCAGAAGAGATTTAGCATAATTCTCAAGGGCCCTAGGATTTTCAGAATGGTGAATGAGCATTGGCTTCCAGTTAAGGCACAAGCTACATTAGCCCCTAACAAGAGTATCAGCCTGTCCTTTGAAGCTTTGAAACCAGGCACTGACTTCTCCTCTCTAGCTATGAATGTACTAGATGGCATCTTCCAAAAGAAGGCTGTTTTGACAAAATTGAAAACCTGTTGTTTGGGGTAGCCACCCTCATGAATTATCTTAGCTAAATCTTCTGGATAACTTGCTGCAGCTTCTACATCAGCACTTGCTGCTTCACCTTGCACTTTTATGTTATGGAGATGACGTCTTTCCTTTAACCACATGAACCAACCTCTGCTAACTTCAAGCTTTCCTTCTCTATCTTCCAACCTCTCTCAGCCTTAACAAAATAGAAGAGAGTTAATAAGGCCTTGTTTTGGATTAGACTACGGCTTACGAGAATGTTGTGGCTGGTTTGATCTTGTATCAGACTACTAAAACTTTCCCCATATCAGCAATAAGGCTGTTTCACTTTATTATTTGTGTGTTCACTGGAGTAGCACATTTAACTTCCTGCAAGAACTTTTCCTTTGCATCCACAACTTGGATTTTTGGTGTAAGAGGACTAGCTTTCAGCCTTTCTCAGTTTTCAACATGCCTTCCTCACTAAGGTTAATTATTTCTAGCTTTTGATTTAAAGGAAGAGACATATGATTCTTCCTTTCACTTGAACACTTAGAGGTTATTAATTGGCCTAATTTCAATATTGTTGTGGCTCAGGGTATAGGGAGGCCTGAGGAGAGGGAGAGAAACTAGGGAATGGCTAGTCAGTGGAATAATCAGAACACACATGATATTTACTGATTAAGTCCACCTTCTTATACTTGTGCAATTCTTGGAGCCCCAAAACAATAATAGTAACATCAAAGATCATTAACCACAGCTCACCACAACAAATATAATAAAAATGAAATTCTTGAAATATTTCCAGAATTACCAAATTGTGACACAGAGTCACAAAGTGAGCAAATGCTGTTAGAAAAATGGTGCCTATAGACTTGCTTACACAGGGATGCCACAAACCTTCATTTTGTGAAAAATGCAGTATCTGTGAATAGCAATAAAACAAGGTATGACTGTAGTCACTTCTATAATAGTCACAGATATTAATCAAAATAAAATTGTGTATATAAAATGTTAAAACATTTAAGATTACCAAAAATGACTATATTTTACATATTTTCTGTTTTCTTCAAGTGGAAATTATTTTGAATTAAAAATCATTTATTTGCAATCATTCATTTCTTCATTAAACTTCTTTATTTTATAATAGTTTTAGATTTACTTAAACATCACAAAGATAGTGAAGAGAAACTGGACACTGCAACCAGTTTCCACTACTATAAATATCTTGTGTTATTATGTTATGTTTTTCACAACTAATGAACTGATATTGATACATAATTTTTAATTAAAGCCCTTTTTTTTTTTTTTTTTTTGATTTCCTTAGTTTTGACCTAATGCCGTTTTCCTTTCCAGGATCCAAACCAGAATACCTCACTCCTTTCAGTCATCATGTCTCCTGAGAGTTCCTCAGACTTTCCTTATTTTTGACACCTTAACAGTTGTAAGGAGTATTAACCAGGAATTTTGTACAGTGTTCCTCAATTGGGACTTGTCTGATGCTTTTCCCATGGTTAGACTGGGACAGTATGATTTCAAGCTGAAGATCATAAAGATAAAGTGACATTCTCATTACATCATATTGAAAGTTTTGCTATTAACATGACTTATCACTGTTGATATTAACTTTGATCACTTAGCTTAGGAAGTTTTTGTCAGATTTCTGCTCTGAAAAGTTACTCTCCCCCTACACCTCATTTCCATACTGTACTCTTTGGAAGGTAGTCACTGGTTACAGCACAAACTTAAGGGGTGGGAAGTTATGTTCAACCTCCTTGAGTGCAAAGTATCTGGCCAAATTATTTGGAATAATTTTGTTTAGAAGATGTGTCTATTATTCTTATTTATTCACTTATATATTCTATCATTTACTTTTATCAGTGTGGACTCATGAGTATTTATTTTATATTTTGGATAGTAAACCAATACTCCTCTATTTCACTGCTCAAATGATTCTGGTCATTAAGAGTATCTTCAGTTGGCTCCTGTGTTCCTTTGAGATACTCTTATGGTTTTGTTTTCTAAGTACTTCATTGCTTTCTAGTATTATAAAATTATCCACGCCCATTTGTACATTCCATGTCATAGTCCCAGAATCAGCTAGATCTCTAAGGAGATCTGGTTCCTTTCACTGAGAATGGTATAAGAAACAAATATTTAAGCACTGGGAAAACTTTGTTATTTTTAAAATAAAATCTAAGTTTTTTATTGATTTGGATTGTTTAGACTATTCTCTATGCATCTTTAAAGATATATTAAAAAAATGTAATGAATTCTACTACCCAAACATTATAAAATATTACCTACTGTATAGATTTTATATATATATGTTAGAATATTATTTAAAAATTACAATTAGGGCTTCCCTGGTGGCGCAGTGGTTAAGAGTCCGCCTGCCGATGCAGGGGACACGGGTTCGTGCCCCGATCCCGGAAGATCCCACATGCTGCGGAGCGGCTGGGCCCGCGAGCCATGGCCGCGGAGCCTGTGTGTCCGGAGCCTGTGCTCTGCAACGGGAGAGGCCACAGCAGTGAGAGGCCCACGTACAGAAAAAAAAAAAAAAAAAAAATTACAATTAAACACTTGAAGAATGTTAATATCCAGCAGTCAATGTGGTATTTATATGATTTATCTCATTTAATTCACATTCAAATCAACGAGGTAAATATTTTTAATCTCCATTTAACAGATAAGAACACTGTAATTTAGTGAGTTTAAATATATGCTAAATATTTGAAATTAGTCAAACAATCATATTTTTGATTAATAATTATAGAAGATACTCTCTAAGAAAATTAGGTACAACATATAAGAATATCTCAGTTGATTATATTAAGTTGAGCAACATGGTGGTTAATTGTATGTGTTAACTTCACTGGGCCATAGGCTGCCCAGATTAAATGTTTTTTCTGGTGTGTCTGTGAGGGTGCTCCCTGATGAGATTAGCATTTGAATCAGTGGACCCAGTAAAGTAGGTGATCCTCCCATCTACTGAGTGAGCATTATTCAATCTGCTGAGGGTCTGAGTAGAACAAAAAATGAAGGAAGGGAAAATGTGTTCCTTTTCTGCCTGCCTCCTTGAGCTAGGAAATTGGTTTTCTCCTGCCCTTGGACTGGGATTCACACCACTGGCTCTCCTGATTCTCAGGGCTTCAAATCAGACTGCAATTTCACCACCACTTTCCTGGGTCTCAGCTCACAGACAGACAGCAGATCATGGCACTATATCTTATAATGGAGATTCATTATGAGGAACTGGCCCACACAGTAATGAAGGATGAAAGCTGTCATGATCATGTCTGTCTGAGTAAGTATATAGTTATAGATATATAGATATAACTCCCATTGTTTCTGTTTCTCTGGAGAACCCTGAATGACACAGTTTTTAAATTCCATGGCATAGAAACATATACTAAAGTTCAAGGAAGTATCCAGTGATTGACTTTCTGTATATTAGTTTGCACAACAATTTATCAAAACATATATTTTACAGGGCAAACCATATATTTTAGTTTTTGAAAAAAATATAATTCCTTAGCTGAAGCTAAAAAAGTATCATCAGTGTTGAAACCAAATTAAAAGTATCAGTTAATGGCTTACTCTATGTTAAGCACAATATAGCTATATTCAAAAAATAGATAAATGGTTACTTTAGAAAGAAAAAAAATAAAACATTGACAATTTCATGAGAAATTGAATAATAGGAACAATATTTCAGATATAACATGATAGCCTGGTTATTTTCTTCCTTACTTTTTATTTTACCATTTGCTTGTAAGGTGGTCTTTCTAATAAAAAACTAAGAAACTTGACTTTTAGTGGGTATATAAACAAAGCTCATTTCACTCTCATTTCTGCCTAAGGGATAATTGGTTGGTCACTTTAGAAGCTGATTTTAAGGAAATGAAGGACCCATAATGTTGTTGGGAGACTGAAATGAGATCAGACAAGAGACAGAAATGCTCTTTAAAGTTAATGTTTGCTTTTTCTCCTCTCTCAGTGGTCATTACCTTTAAATGGAGCCACGCATTGGCAGGAATGATTACCAGCATGGTCAGTGCAGGTGGCTCCATTCTTCCAGGGATGTGAAGCACACTCATCTACATCTATCTATTTCATATTTGTACCTTCGAAAAAAAGTTAACAGATTTTAAGTTTCAATAAGTCAAACAGGTGCCAGGTTATAATTCTTCAATTTGCTTAAGCATTTTAACCCTAAAGGAGATGATGTTTGAGATGAAATTCATCAGATAAGAATGCCACATATATTAGTGTCAGGGCTCACCTTACTACAGACTGCAACAACTTCTCTTGGAATTACTAAATGCAGACTAATCTTTGAGTTGGTGGATAAAGACTGCTTAGATGTGAACTAATTTATCTTCTGATTTGGAGTCTAGAGGTAGAATAGATGTTTCAGGTTATTGAAATGCAAATCAAATGTTAAGCTAAAGGAAATTTAAAGAGGAACAAAAAGGAAATACTAGTGAATCAATAACATCCTGACATATGTCCCCCAGGGTGAAATGCTCTTTATAAAGGCACAGCTGCCAAATGGTATTTACCAATAAAACCAGTGGGACAGATGAATTTGAATTTATCCATGAATTCTGTAGATGTAGTGCTCTGAAGGCAAGGTGATGAATTGCATTTCTTTCCATTAATTTTATAAAGCAGGACTATATGGAAAGAAAGGAAAACAGAAATGTCCAGTTACTATATAGTCCTAATATTTCCTTTTAACTATTCTGCAGTGCAGATTTCCCATTAGTGCTCCACCTAGAACTGTGTTGCAAAAACTTTTCATATTATATCTCTTGCATTGTTTGTCAGTTTGCAGAGAGTTAAAAAATGTAGCCTAAACTGACACTGAATTGATTATTGACTTCTGACAACTAATTTTTGCCAATATTTAACAAAAATAGAAAAAAATGACATTGACACATAACACATTGTACTTATAAATTAGATGAGTGAAAATCTTTCTAATATTATTAAATTATTTTCTCTAATATGGTGAAATGAATTTGGGCTGGAGAAAAATTAATGTAACATATATCTGAACAGGAAAGAGCATGCGTAATTAAATTGAAAATCTATTTGCATTACTATTTTCACTGACAAAATAAAATATTAAGTGACAATATGACATTAGAACATCAAGTTAAAGTGAAGAAAAGGTGAACATTAACACTAAAAGTGAATTTAACTCCATTGATTAATAATTAACATGAAATTAAAATGAATAATAAATTAAATCTAGTAATCTTGTGGCACACAAGACAAGCCTCATAAGTGAGTTCTCTTGCGTATTAAACCTGCTGCCTTCCAATCTGGAAAGATCTGCCTCTTTCTTTGATCTCTCCTTGCCCTCTGTGTACTGGGGCCAATTTGTGAACCAACAGTAATTTATTTTTTTTTTATTTTATTTTTTTTTGCAGTACGCGGGCCTCTCACTGTTGTGGCCTCTCCTGTTGCGGAGCACAGGCTCTGGACACTCAGGCTCAGCGTCCATGGCTCATGGCCCCAGCCGCTCTGCAGCATGTGGGATCTTCCCAGACCGGGGCACGAACCCGTGTCCCCTGCATCGGCAGGTGGACTCTCAACCACTGCACCACCAGGGAAGCCCTAACAGTAATTTAAAGAAACAAGGATGTCGATATGTATAACAGACAGTTTATACATATTTAATAATGAATTCATGGATAAATTCAAATGTATCTGTCCCACTGGTCTTATTGGTAAGTATCATTTGACAGCTGTGCCTTCATAAAGAGTATTTCACCCTGGGGGACCTTGCTATCTGTCATGTAATTTTAAATCTTCTCAAGTTTTTGTTCATGATAAATAGTACATTAAGTTTATATAAGTGGCCACATATTTCCTGAAGATTATTATTCTTAAGAAGGTTAACCACATAAAACCAATCTCTTAGGTTTAATAGGAAAAAAAAGTGTTGGATTTATGGTTTTCAAAATAAATATGACTTTCTCATTGCCTAAAAGTTATGCAGTACTTTTATTTTTCAATCATTCTCATAGGAGTAGAATTAGAAACAGTTCGTGGGAGTTGGATATTGAGCAACATTTTAACTTGTAATGATGGCAGTTAGATGGTATGTGCTTGCACATAAGGAAAGTAATACTGTTTTCAGTATTATTTAAAAACAAATGAGGAAAATAAAGTCATCATATTATGAACATGTTTATGTTATTAATGTCATTAAAATAAAATAATAATTGAAACAAGGAATTTAACAAGTGTAGTTTTTATAAAAAGTTGTTTATTTAGTTTGTCTACTATATTAAAGACAACAGAACTATATAATCCCAGTATAATGAGGAAAATACTGTGTATTTTTCTATGCATTCCAATATCTGGATGAAAACTTACAATTCAAAATTTGATCTTTTTATATTTATATATATTATATACTGAGTGTTATATATTTTATAACAAATTTCATGAAAATTTTTGAAAGTTTTCCCATTCATATGCATATATATGTACATTATTTTTACATACAATTGTTGCATAATAGTTTACTATTTTCTTTATCAGTACAAAAATTTCTGATTTTCATATCTAAAGGTATTTAATTACATATTCTGACTAATGGCTCCATATAGCACAATTAACCTAAACACTTATTTTTTCTACCCTCTGGAAAGTTCTGTAAAGTAAGGAATTAAAAAAATAAAATAATCTTCAAGAGGAAAGAGATTGATTAAGGGAAGTTTTCTTGCATGGAATGGCTATTTCATGAATTTTACATTAATGAAAGTTAATATGAGTAAGGTAATGATGAAACATGGACAAAACTGAGGAGGTTTTTCATGGTTAAGTCCTAGAAACAGGTAAACAACTCCGTTACATTCCTGGGGAAATTCAATGGACAATAGAGAACTTTTTAAAAAAAATTATGCTTATTTTCCTCAGGGAAATATGGACAAATATTACATCCACAAAATGAGAATAAGATGATACATAAAGGAAATAATCAAAAAAGCTTAAAAGACTCATTAGTATTGACAGTATTATTGTGAAAATAAAATATATTATAAAAGTAGGGAAATAGAGTGAGTCTCTAAAAACTATATTACAAAACTGTAGTAAAGGAAAATCTGAGAGAAAAATGAAGTCATATATAAAACCAATTCAAGTATGCCATCATTCAAAGGAAGTACAGGGATAAAAGAAAGGTCAGCTAGTTGATAGAAGAAATATGCTACAGTTTATGAGACGTGAGTTGTTATTTAGGAGCAATAAAAGATCTAGTCTTGTTGTTTCATTACCACAAAATTTCAAAACATCAAGGATAGAAAGAAAATTTTAAATGTTTCTGGAGAAAAAAAAAACATTTGGAGTAATGAAAATAATAAAAACATCCTTCCCTCAAACATTCTCAAGAAGTTACTTTAAGATGTACTACTGATAAATCAGAGCAATAAGGAAAAAAAGAGAAATGCTATATGAAACTAATTTGGGAATTCAGTGACAAGATATCAAATGATAATGGCTGGGAAAAATCATTGTCTAAATTAGAACATGAAATCAGTGAGTGCTGAAGAAATTATTTTTTCAAGTATAGTTTTGTGGCTCCATTCCACACATAAAGTGGATGTGAAGCTGTACTACATTTGTAAAACTTACTAATAAATTAATTTATTTTTTATATACAAAGGAAGAAGTCAATGAGAAATTTGAGCAGACATTTTAAAATGTACATAGGTCATGGTATGAATAAACAAAACTTTGACTTGGTTTGAACAATTGATTCAGTGTAAAAAAGAAAAAAAAAAGAAAAAGCTATGTGATCTCAAAGGTAGAAATATTGTCCTTCAAGTGGATTTTGGTTGCAACATAGGAAGCTTCAGAAAAGAAATATAATTCAAGTGTCACTTCTTCAGTGAAGAGTATTTGCATATTCATAATAAAGTAAATGTTGGTGACTTGTTTTCAACTTTTTTCAAGCAAGCACCGATGGTTTAATTATACTTACATTAATGTATTCAAATAATGACAATGTAAACACAAAATTTTGGAGGTGAAAAGGGTTAACTGGGAAAGTGAAGAATAAGGGCAGTATATCCTTAAATTTAATAAAAGTCAGGATAAGTTATCTAAATTTGATTAAGAAATAGAAGCTTAAAGGTATTATTTGACATGGTCAACATAAGAGCTAAAAATAATATTTATTGAGAGAAAGACATAGAGGAAAGGTGGATCAGGGAATTAATGAGAATAAGATTCATACAGACAATGGAGAACCAATAAAGTCTATAATTAAATCACAAAACTCAAAAGGAAAAATAAAATTTTATATGAGCAGATTAAGGCACTAACAGAAGAAATAAAGTAAGAAACTATTTAAATATGTTTGTCTGCATTTCAGCCTTGAAGGTAAGAATTGTTCTGAGAATCTGTTGCTTTTTTATTGGACGTTCTTTTGATTTCATCTACCATGTTCATTTCTCAGTTTGATTTCTTGTTTGTTTTTAAATACTGTAACAGTTTCAATAACATTTTGTGAAAATATCTCATCCCTTATGAGATACTTGAATTTAAAGGGATGAGTATACAAGATTAGTATGAAGTTCATAAAAATGCCTAGTTTTGTGACTATCATTAGGTAAACTAGGATTCAAGATTCTTAATTTTATAACAACAACAACAAAAAATTTAAAGTTATCTTTAAATCTCAGTTTTCTATCTTGCTATATATAAAGCTTTCTGTGACACATTTACCCATGATTCATAAATTATTAAATTATGCAAAGCAAATTTTATAGTTAACTAGAATAAACACATTTCACTATATTTTAGTTAATTTATAATCAGTATCTCTAATTGAATAAGATATTTGAATAAGATAATAGTGTTTTCTATAAAAATAAAGAATCATATAACAACAGGAATGTGGATTTAATAAGAGAAATAAATGTAAAGAGCTACTTTAAGTAAAGTTAATAGGGCTTCCCTGGTGGTGCAGTGGTTGAGAGTCCACCTGCTGATGCAGGGGACATGGGTTCATGCCCCAGTCCGGGAAGATACCACATGTCACAGAGTGGCTAAGCCGGTAAGCCATGGCCACTGAGCCTGTGCGTCAGGAGCCTGTGCTCCACAATGGGAGAGGCCACAACAGTGAGAAGCCCATGTACCACAAAATAATAATAATAATAATAAAATAATAAAATAAATAAAGAAAAGTTAATAGCTGATGGATTATGAAATATCTTTATCAACTTCTTGCAAAGTCAAAAAAAAATAAAATGTTACTGAACTGTTTGAGAGCCTGAAGGTGGCATTTCTATTCCACTCAGTTATAACTACAATAGTTTATATGCCAAAACAGAGCAAGATTTCCACCTTATGACAAAAAAAAATAGTTTTCTTTAACTGTGAAAAACATTTTATGAGTTTCTGTGCATCTCTCTTACTATTACTTTAGATACAAGGGATTTTCAGAAAAAAAGCTTGAAGTTCTCTAAAATCACCTATTTTGTTGGGTGGTTTATCTATCTATCTCCAGGTCAGACCAGCTGGATCAGAATTACCCAGTATTTACTATCTTTACATCCACTCACTTCTGCAATCCCCATAACAACCTTACTAGGCAGGTACTGCTCTTATTTCCACTTAAATGTGTGGGATTTGTGTGAATAGAGGTTATATAACTTGCTTATGCCCCTCACCTGGTCAGTGATGAGCTGTAATTTAAATTCAAGCAATCTGCTGTCAGATGTATTTGTTTTTTATACTGCATTCATTTTAATGTGATCTCTTACTTCATATAATCACCCCATATATTTCTGGTTATTCATGCTCATAAAATAACTCATTTGATTACCAAATGACATGTGATTCTCCCCTCATCTTCTGTTCTGGATTGCCCTATCAAAATGCTGTCTGTTGTACTGTCTCCTGCCAAGGATTTTGGATCCCTAAAATCTCAATGAAGGGGCCTTATCAAGAATCACCCCAAAAACCTGAGGCAGGAGTTCTAAAGCAAACCAGTCCTGGTTTCCTATAATCACACCAAAAGATCTATTGATCTATTTCATTATCCATCCACTCATCTGTGCATAACAGTCAGGCTTGTCCTGCGGAAGATTTTAGAACAAGTGAAATAGAATACAGGAAATTAGTCTTAAAGTTGAAGAGTGAGAGAAAAAAATATAGTAGGTTTATAACATGAATTTGAAAATATGGCTAAAAATGCCATATCTTAAAGATTTGACTAACTTCATCCTACATTTGTAGCAGGCAGTATAGAGGAAAAGCATTGCAGTGTTCATTACATAACAATACATTATTGACTCAAGAGAAAGAACAATTGATACTAAGGCCAGACAGAAATGTCACTAGATGGTCCTCTTAGGGAGGGCATTTCCAAGACATTCTTGCAGATGACACAAGATGAGTTTCATAGCTGTTTCTTAAAGTTTCCATCAATATGATCTATTTTTATGCCCATCAAAGTTCAAACCAGTAAGAAATTCTGTAGAAATTTAGTACATTTTTCTTCTTAACTACATTTAAAAATGGATTATGGGATATTTGAGGCACAAGTATATTTATTTATTTATTAGTTAATTTATTTATTTTTGGCTACATTGAGTCTTCATTGCCGTGTGTGGGCTTTCTCTAGTTGCAGTGAGCAGGGACTTCTCTTTGTTGCAGTGTGCGGGATTCTCATTGTTGTAGCTTCTCTTGTTGTGGAGCATGGGTTCTAGGCACACGGGCTTCAGTAGTTGTGGCATTTGGGCTCAGTAGTTGTGGCTCAAGGGCTCTAGAACACATGCTCAGTAGTTGTGGTGCATGGGCTTAGTTGTTCCACGGCATGTGGGATCTTCCTGAACCCGTGTCCCCTGCCTTGACAGGCAGATTCTTAATCACCGGTCACAAGTATATTCAGATCTTCCTTACAGGCAATTGTTTTCCTCCAGTTTAATTTTTGATAAGGAAATAAGTTTTAGATTATATTGAGTAATAAATATCGGGACCAGTGGTATGTTGCTTTCACTACAAAATAAAAACTACATACTTCAGCAACCAATTGCTTTTTTACAAGTATTCAGACCAGGGTGACATAATTTTCTAGAAATTGAGAAGCTTATTGTCAAAGCAAAAGTTTCACTAAAGTTAAGCAAGCAAGACAGACCTTATTTAAGGTTATGGTAATAGGGGAGAGCTTGACTCCACTGTGACAAAGGATGAGAGAGTTTTTAATACTAAGGCCTGTGATCGTAGGCTATATGTGTTTGCTAATTGGCCTTACCCAAAAGGAAGGAAACTTTCTTAGTCTTCAAGATGCGAGGCTGTTTTACAACTTAGATCCAGATATTTGCCAAAGTTGGGCTCCTGCCTACCCACAGAGGCCAGGAAGCAGGGCGCTATCTTCCTCAGTGATCGCGTTACAAGAGGGTGGCACTTAGATCCTTGAGAGAGATAGCCCTGAGCTGTGGAATCTTCAAGAGGCCTTTAAAAAGATGTCTTCAAAGGGGCAGGGGAAGAAATTACAAGTTTCTCTGAACTAAATGCTTCAAGAAAAGGGAGGAGAGAGATGTCTGTGTTTAGATCTGTTGGATTCTATAAAGGGATAAGGGTGAGAAGGGGAGAGACAGAAAGGAGAAGACACTGTCTAAACTTCAGTCAACCTGAGGGCAACACCAAGGCTAAAGCCTTGTGATGGATAAGACACTTGGTGAAGATTCCTACAGCCCTGGAGTTCCCAAAGAGTGGAAGGACATAATAAAACATCAATTTATATTCTTAATATGATTCTCTTCTCACTCTCTGGTGAAGTCTGTGAAACATGGCTTTCCTCTCCAGATTAAGTGAATTAGATCAGCACCTCCTCCCTCGGGTCCTGATCCCTAAATATATCTCTGAGTTGTCTGACCCCAGCTTCCTCTAATCAAACTGAATGCTTACTGCTACCAACTTATATTTCTAAAAGAAAACTGTCATGAAATACCCTATAATTTCAGCCTTTAACTGATTCCCCACCCCTCATCCGTATGTTGAAGCTCATCTATTAAACAGTTTTAACTGATGAAAAGAGGGAATTTATGATCTCAAACATCAGGAGGGTTTGACAAGATAGCTACAAATAAGCTACAAATATTTGTTTTCTTTTTTTCAGATTTGACTCTTTGATTTTAAAGTTATGTAAATCTTGAATTTTACACCATATGTTTTTCCCTCTTAAGATATCATTCATTCAATACCACAATGCACACAAATCTGTAAGGAAACTTGACAGTCCAAGATGAAGCTTCAAATACTTTTGCGATGTTCACTAAGCCTTACATGCTTCCCCAGAGTATAGAGCTCTACCTGAGAAGTCTGGATTTAGAGGATAAAGTAAAAATCCCCGAGTACTTCAGAATCTGTGTCTGGGATACCTTCCTGGCAATATCTCTCTCACCCTGATCCTTTTCTCATGCATCCAATGCTCCAAGCAACAATGACTGTTTAAGTGCCTGCAATCTTGCTTGGTTTCTTTTTAAAACCTTGATCAAAAGCCATCTCATGAAGCCTCTGCCTATTTTATCCAGGCACGGGCAGTTACTTCCACCTTCTATAGCATTTACACCTTCCTCTGCAGGCAGGTGCTTATGTATCCATTCGGTATCTCTGGCCCTTGGAATAGTTACTGACACATATTGATGCTCAAAAACTATGTGTTAAATGAATGAAAAAGTATCAGTGACTGAATGCACATAAATGGCAATGGTGGTATTATATCTCTAAAGGACAGAAAATCATTCCCAATCCTGTTTAGAGCAAATCACTAACAAAACACTAACATTCCAAGTGATATAATGAATATCATAAAGATTGTTAGAAACAGAATTTATGATTGACTCTTCAATTTCTGATTATGTTCCACATGATTTGACAAAAATAGGCTGCGTTTAAGGTGTACGTGTATATGATTTTAGAGCTTTCATTGCCAAAATGTAGATGGAATTTAAATGAGATTTCTAATTTGATTCAGTGAGCTGTTGTAAAGTCTCCTCTTGTTTGACAAATAAATTATTAAGCATAACCAGTTATAATACATTCAATAAGATAGCAGTCATGCATCCTTTTAGGTTTTGAATTTCTAGAATGCAAATAATCAAGCATTCTGTATCTTATTTTAAAACAAGTTTTAGAGGTTAATTTCTAATAATCTTAATTTTTCTTCCTAATATATTTCCAGGTTTGTATTTCAATTCTGGCTAAAACACACACAGTTTCTTTTTATCTGTTTCTTAGTGATATTTTCTTCAACAAGATTTCTTCAATTGCTTGCTCCCTCTAGGCTAACTCAGACTGTGTTAGGTTTCTCTTCACAGAAACCATAAAGGAGGAATGAGCCAGGGACAAAGAAGCAAATCTAATAACCAGATTCCTGTTTCACACACAGTACCTCAAACAGTCTGTGCTTTCTTTACACTGTCTCTTCAGTTCCTTCATAGCCTTTATTTCTTTTGTGGCTTGCCCAGATCCTAAAATTCTTTCCCATTCTCTCCTGCCCATTGGTTGTTGCTGTCGTCTTTTATTTACTCATTCTTTTATTGAAGCATCCATTTTTCTGTCTACTATTTCCAGGTCACATAATTGAGACCATCAATCGACATATAGAAAACCTCAACCATACAATGACGTCTACATGACAAAGACTCACAAGTCAAAATTTCCTTTCCTGACTGAACTCCAGGACTGAATAACTAATTAAATACCAGCTGGTAACAGCACTTGGATATCTATTAGGCATCACGAAAGTAACATGGGCAAAA
The DNA here is from genome assembly GCF_025265405.1 of Mesoplodon densirostris. Lineage (NCBI taxonomy): Eukaryota > Metazoa > Chordata > Mammalia > Artiodactyla > Ziphiidae > Mesoplodon > Mesoplodon densirostris. The sequence continues at coordinate 74,730,605 of NC_082672.1, forward strand.
CAAAACTCTCTCTAAGCAGTTCTACCTTTATTTTTCCTTATTTACTATGAAAAAATTACAAAACCTAAGAGTTGTTTATTCCTCCTTACCTTCATTGAAATGGTCAGCAAGTCCTGGGTACTTTTCCTTGAAAAATATCTCAAATGTGTCTATTTATCTCTATCTCAGTTACTAACATCAAAGTATGTCATAATTATTTCCTTCCCAAAATGAGAATAATATTTTAACTGGTTTCTTTATTCTAATACTCACTCTACTATTGTAGACATCACACCCAGAGTGATTTTTGAAAATATAATATGCTTACAATATATAAATCCCATATGACAGCTTCTGGCAGTACTTCAAATAAACTCCAACATCTTTGCCTTATATGATGTGGTGTCACCTAACAACCCACACCACTCCTTTCTAGCTTAATTAGTTTCCAGGTACATTGGACATCTTCAGGTTCCTAACATACCAAACTCACTTTAACCTGAGGGTTTTGTACCAGCAGACTTCTAAACCTGGAATGCTCACCCTGGGATAACTCTTTTTTAGTTCTTTTATTTTTATTTTCTTTATTGAAGTATAGTTGATTTACAATGTTGTGGTAGTTTCTGGTGTACAGCAAGATGACTCAGTTATATAACATAGATATTCTTTTTCAGATTATTTTCCATTATAGACTATTAAAAGGTATTGAATATAGTTCCCTGTGCTATACAGTAAGACCTGGTTGTTTCTCTATTTTACATATAGTAGTGTGTACCTGTAAATCCCAAGCTCCTAATTTATCCTGCCTCCCCCCAGCTCAAACACATTCTAAAAAATTCTACATTTTCTTGCTCTCCTCAACAACATTTTATGATTTTGATGTCTTACTTGATTGATTGATTGATTTTAACTTCTTTATTGGAGTATAATTGCTTTACAATGGTGTGATACTTTCTGCTGTATAACAAAGTGAATCAGCTATATGTATACATATATACTCATATACCCTTCCTCTTGTGTCTCCCTCTCACCCTCCTTATCCCACCCCTCTTAGTGATCACAAAGCACTGAGCTTATCTCCCTGTGCTATGCGGCTGCTTCCCACTAGCTATCTATTTTACATTTTGTAGTGTATATATGTCCATGACACTCACTCACTTCGTCACAGCTTACCTTTCCCCTGCCCAATCCTCAAGTCCATTTTCTACATCTGAGTCTTTATTCCTGACCTGCCCGTAGGTTCTTCAGAACCATATTTTTCTTTCTTTTAGATTCCATATATATATATATATATATATATATATATATATATATATATATATATATATATATATATATGTGTGTTAGCATAGGGTATTTGTTTTTCTCTTTCAGAATTACTTTATTCTGTATGACAGACTCTACATCCATCTACCTCACTACACATAACTCAGTTTCATTTTCTTTTATGGTGGAGTAATATTCCATTGTATATATGTGCCACATCTTCTTTATCCATTCATCTGTCAATGGACACTTAGGTTGCTTCCATGTCCTGGCTATTGTAAATAGAGCTGCAGTGAACATTGTGCTACATGACTCTCTTTGAATTATGGTTACACAGGGTATTTGCCCAATAGTGGGATTGCTGGGTCATATGGTAGTTCTATATTTAGTTTTTAAGTAACCTCCATACTGTTCTCCATAGTGGCTGTATCAATTTACATTCCCACCAACAGTGCAAGAGAGTTTCCTTTTCTCCACACCCTCTCCAGCAATTATTGTTTGTAGATTTTTTGATGATGGCCATTCTGACTGGTGTGAGGTGATACCTCATTGTAGTTTTGATTTGCATTTCTCTAATGATTAGTGATGTTGAGCATCCTTTCATGTGTCTTCCAGGTTGTCCATGATATTGGCATATAGTTGCTTGTAGTAATTTCTCATAATCCTTTGTATTTCTGCAGTGTCAGTTTTTACTTCTCCTTTTTCATTTCTAATTGTGTAGATTTGAGTCTTTTCCCTTTTTTTCTTCATGAGTCTTGTTAATGGTTTATCAATATTGTTTACCTTCTTAAAGAACCAGCTTTTAGTTTTATTGATCTTTGATATTGTTTCCTTCATTTCTTTTTAATTTATTTCTGATCTGATTTTTATGATTTATTTCCTTCTGCTAACTTTGGGGTTTTTTGTTCCTCTTTCTCTAATTGCTTTAGATGTAAATTTAGGGAGTTTATTTGAGTTTTTTTCTTGTCTCTTGAGGTAGGATTGTATTGCTGTAAATTTCCCTCTTAAAACTGCTTTTGCTGCATTCTATAGGTTTTGTGTCACCATGTTTACATTGTCATTTGTATCTAAGTATTATTTGATTTCCTCTTTGATTTCTTCAGTGATCTCTTGTTTATTTAGTAGTGTACTGCTTAGCTTCCATCGCTTTCTATTTTTTACAGTTTTTTTTCCTGTAATTTATATCTAGTCTCACAGTGTTGTGGTCAGAAAAGATACTTGATACGATTTCAATTTTCTTAAATTTACCAAGGCTTGATTTGTGACCCATGATGTGATTTATCCTGGAGAATATTCCATGAGCACTTGAGAAGAAAGTGTATTCTGTTGTTTCTGGATGGAATGTCCTATAAATATCAGTTAAGTCCATCTTGTTTAATGTATCATTTAAAGCTTGTGTTTCTTTACTTATTTTCATTTTGGATGATCTGTCCATTGGTGAAAGAGGAGTGTTAAAATCCTCTACTATGATTGTGTTACTGTTAATTTCCCCTTTTATGGCTTTTAGCATTTGCCTTATATATTGAGGTGCCCCAATGTTGGGTGCATAAATATTTACAGTTGTTATATCTTCTTCTTGTATTGATCCCTTGATTATTATGTAGTGTCCTTCTTTGTCTCTTGTAATAGTCTTTATTTTAAAGTGATTTTTGTCTGATATGAGAATTGCTACTCTAGCTTTCTTTTGATATCCATTTGCATGGAATGTTTTTTTGCATCGCCTCACTTTCAATCTGTATGTGTCCCTAGGTCTGAATTGTGTCTCTTGTAGACAACCTATATAAGAGTATTGTTTTTGTGTCTATTCATCCAGTCTATAGCTGCCCATTGGAGCATTTAATGTATTCACATTTAAGGTAATTATCAGTATGTATGTTCCCCTTAACATTTTTGTAAATGTTTTGGGTTTGTTATTGTATGTTTTTTCCTTCTCTTGTTTTTTTTTTTTTTTTTTTTTTTTTTTGCCTAGAGAAGTTCCTTTAGCATTTGTGCTAAAGCTGTTTTTGTGGTGCTGAATTATCTTAGCTTTTGCTTGTCTGTAAAGAGTTTAATTTCTCCATCAAATCTGAGTGAGATCCTTCCTGGGTACAGTAATTTTGGTTGTAGGATATTCCCTTTCATCTGTTTAAATATGTCCTTCCAGTCCCTTCTGGCTTGCAGAATTCCTTTTGAAAGATCAGCTGTTAACCTTATGGGGATTCCATTGTATGTTATTTGTTGCTTTTCCTTTGCTGATTTTAATATTTTTTCTTTGTATTTAATCTTTGATACGTTGATTAATATGTGTCTTGGCATGTTTCTCCTCCAATTTATCATTTAAGGGACTCTCTGCACTTCCTGGACTAGATTGAGTATTTCCTTTCACATATTAGGAAAGTTTTCAACCATAACCTCTTCAAATATTTCCTCAGTTCCTTTCTTTTCCTCTTCTTCTTCTGGGACCTCTATAATTTGAATGCTTTTGTTCGTGAGTTTAATGTTGTCCCAGAGGTCTCTGAAACTGTCCTCAATTCTTTTCATTCTTTTTTCATTATTCTTCTCTATGGTAGTTATTTCCAATATTTCATCTTCCAGGTCACTTATCTGTTCTTCTGCCTCAGTTATTCTGCTATTGATTCCTTCTAGAGATATTTAAATTTTATTTATTATGTCATTCATCATCATTTGTTTGCTCTTTAGGTATTCTAGGTCCTTGTAAAATGTTTCTTTAGGTATTCTAGGTCCTTGTTAAACTTTTCTTGTATTTTCTCCATTCTATTTCCATAATTTTGGATCATCTTTACTATCATTACTCTGAATTCTTTTTCAGGTAAACTGCCTATTTCCTCTTCATTTGTTTGGTCTGGTGGGTTTTTACTTTGCTCCTTCATCTGCTGCATATTTCTCTATCTTCTAATTTTTCTTAACTTACTGTGTTTGGGGACTCCTTTTCACAGGCTGCAGATTTGTAGCTCCCGTTGTTTTTTTGTGTCTGCCCCCAGTGGGTAACTTTGGTTCAGTGGGTTGTGTAGGCTTCCTGGTGGAGTGGATTTGTGCCTGTGTCTTGGAGCATGAAGCTGGATCTTGTCTATCTTTTATGCAGGACCAGGTTCAGGGGTGTGTTTTGTGATGTCTGTGAACTTATTATGATTTTAGGCAGCCTCTCTGCTAATGGGTGGGGTTGTGTTCCTGTCTTGCTAATTGTTTGTCATGGGGCGTCCAGCACTGGAGATTGTTGGTCGTTGAATGGAGCTGGATCTTAGTGTTGAGATGGAGATCTCTGGAAAACCTCTCACCAATTGATATTAGGTGGGGCCAGGAAGTTTCTTGAAGTCTCATGTCCTGAACTCAGTTCTCCCACCTCTGAATTTCTGGCCTGACACCTGGTGGAGCACCAAGACTGTTATTCACACAGCTCAGAAGAAAAGGGAGAAAAGAAAAGAAAGAAAGAAAAATAAAATAAAATAAGTAAAATAAAATAAACTTATTAAAATAAAAATTTAAACAATATAGTATTAAAATGAAAAAATAGAAAAGTAATAGAAAACAAGGAAGAAAGCAACCAAACCAACAAACAATCTACCAATGATAATGAGCAATATAATCTATACTATTAGAAACATAAAAATCAGAAACTAATCAGTCGCATACAGCAAACCCCAAGTCTACTGTTGCTCCCAAAGTCCACCACATCAATTTGAGGATGATTCGTTGTCTATTCATGTATTCCACAGTTGCAGGGTACATCAAGTTGATTGTGGAAATTTAATCTGGTGCTCCTGAGGCTGCACAGAGAAATTTTCCTTTCTCTTCTTTGTTCCCACAGCCCCTAGGGGTCAGCTTTGGATTTGGCCCCACCTCTGCATGTAGGTCACCCTCTGGCATCTTTTCTTCACCCAGACAGGAGGGAGTTAAAGGAGCAGTTGATCCAGGGGCTCTGGCTCACTCAGGCCAGGGAGAGTGAGGGGTACAGAATGCAGGGCTAGCTTGTGGTGGCAGAGGCCGGAGTGACATTGCACCAGCCTGAGGCATGCTGTGTGTTCTCCCGGGGAAGTTGTCCTTGGATCACAGGACCATGGCAGTGGCAGGCTGCACAGGCTCCCAGGAAGGGAGGTGTGTATAGTGACCTGTGCTTGCATACAGGCTTCTTGGTGGCTGCAGCAGCCTTAGCATTTCATGCCTGTCTCTGGAGCTTGTGCTGATAGCTGTGGCTTGTGCACATCTCTGGAACTTGTTTACGTGGTGCTCTGAATCCCCTCTCTTCATGAACCACAAAACAATGGTCTCTTGTCTCTTAGGTAGTTCCAGACTTATTCCTGGACTCCTTCCTGGCTAGCTGTTGTGCACTAGCCCACTTCAGGCTGTGTTCATGCTGACAACCACAGTCCTCTCCCTGGGATCTGATTCCAAAGCCCAAGCCTCAGGCCCCAGCCCCCACCCACCCTGGCAGGTGAGCAGACAAGCCTCTCAGGCTGGTGAATGCTGGTCAGCACCGAGTCTCTGTGTGGGAATCTCTTCACTTTGCCATCTGCATCTCTGTTGCTGCTCTCTCTTCCATGGCTATGAAGCTTCCTCCACACCAGCCTCTGTCTCCACCAGTGAAGGGGCTTCCTAATGTGTGGAAACTTTTCCTCCTTCACAGCTCACTCCTAGAAGTGCATGTCCCATCCCTATTCTTTTGTCTCTGTTTTTCCTTTTTTCTTTTCCCCTACCCATGTATGTGGGTAGCTTCTTGCCTTTTGGGAAGACCGAGGTCCTCTGCCAGCATTTTGCAGGTTTTCTGTAGGAGTTGTTCCACATGTAGATGTATTTTTGATGTATTTGTGGAAAGGAAGGTGATCTCCATGTCTTACTCCTCCCCCATCTTGATGCTCTTCTCTTTATAACTATTTGTTATTTAGATTTTATTATACATACACACACAGACACATGAGTGCATATGAATGCTTGTATATTTCTTATTTTTTTTGTTTTTTCTCCCAATGGAAAATTAACTACATAAGGCAAGAACTTTGTCCTATCATTAAATGTTTTCTAATCAACAAAACAGTATTTGGTACAAAATTAAACCTCATTAAAAATTTTAAGTGAGTTAATGATTTCCTGGAAGGCTAAGTATATTAATATATAAAAATTCATAGAAATAAAGTCATATGATAATATATAAAAAAGAGAATTTTAGAATGAAAAGAAATTAATTCATCTATTTTAGAATTTATCTTTCTGAAATTATACATAAAAGGCTTTTAATCCTCAGAAAAACTCACTGGTTAATCTAGTAATTATCTGTCTGGAGGCTAAAGCTACTCTTTACCCTACTGAATTTGTTTTGATTAAATTCCTTTTTAGGTGTATTTGGCTTTGTGTATGGTTAGTAATGGTTTTTTTTTAAATGATAAATTTATTATAAAGAAAGATTTCACTGTACAGCCTGGTGTGTTATGTTTCTTCTTAGGTAGAAAAGAAAGAGTTAAAGGACTCAGTACTGCTTCTATGTGGGTGATGGGGCACAGTCTTGCCAGAAGGTCTGGGGGAAGAGTCATTTAATTTCAAATCAAGTCAGAATTATAGCTTATTCATTTACAGCCCAGATCAGAATTATTGCCAAATTATTAAATTACAGTATTACAATTATTAAATCACAATATATACTTACTTAAATGTCACTTATCTGGGAAAGCACAAACTTTTAAATAGAAATTCACAAAATCAGATTTATAGTGATTCCTCTTTACAGTGTTGTCACATATCTCTAGGAAACTTTTAGAAGTGTCAATTGGCCTTGAAACCCATATTTTTGATGGTCTACAGAAGAATATGAGTCATCTGTATTAATTTTCAAACCCCACTCTTCCTCTCTCCACCTCCCTCCACCATGGCCATTGCTAAAAGAGACCAAGACCATAAATATGAACTGCATTTGCTCTTTGGGATATTTAAAAATACATACAATTTAATGACATTTCTAAAGAGTAAGCTTATTGGCTATCTTTAGTTTTTGTTATAATGTCTCAGTTTAATTAATTCAATGACAACTAGAAAAAATAAAGCAACTAAGGACAGTGGTGATTGTTGATAGTAGGGCATTTTCAAAACCATGGAATTTTAGCTTGGGTCAATATCAAGTTTTATTTTATTTTAATCTTGTTCCCTCAGAGGCTCCTCATAATTAATGGATAGTTAATTAAATAATCTGTTTCTTAATTAAATGTCAATATTTCTCAATGTGCAAACATAAATATCATTAGAATTAAGATGAAGTTGGTGAACTTATCAAGTTGGTGTAAATTTCTTAAAGCTGTGAGCCACATAAATGTTGGAAATTATCTCTGATTTTACCTTCAGCAATTTTGAACCTATTTTCAGTCATGAACGATTGGTAATAACAAGATTACCCTTGGTAATTATACACTTGCAGATTTCCTAATAGTCTATCAGGTGGAATAACAATATTGAAACCCATTTTCCTATAATGCTCAGTCTTAGAAATGAATCCGTTTTCTGTATAATGAAGTAGAAGTTTATTAGGCATACCATCAGAGTTGAAAGGAAAAGTACAGTAGAAATATTTCATGGTACAGTAGAGTTTATATCACAGAGCACTTCAGAAAGGAGATATTAGATTTACAGAAATAATCTTGTTTCAGTTTTTAGTCAAAATTACAACACATTCAAAAGTCTGAGAACAAATTGATTCAAGCTTGAATTCGTCAGGGAAATTATCTAATTTTGTTAGATTTTATGCTTTCAAATCAGTCCCTTTCTTTGTAGACACTTCGTAATCATACACTAATCTCACTGCAGTGACAATATTTATTTATTCACAAAGAGCTGCACAGAGCACTATGGGGATACTAATGAGATACTGTGCACACAACAGTTGGAAGATTGGCTGTGCAATGTCTTTTTAACTAGAGTGGAATAGCAAAGGGATTGGTCATTAAATATGATAAGTCATATTTAGCATTTAGAATTCTTATTCTTGAAAGGACATAGTACAGAAAGTTAGTGATCTATTTCCTAATTCTACTTTTAAGTAGTACATGAAAATGGCCTTGTCAGGAAGAAAATGACCATGTATTTTCCAAGAATTAAGATATCTACTTCCATTATCACTAATCCTAATGATCTGTGTCTGTTGTATCAGAGTGAAGGAAGGAAAAAAAAATGTAACCAATGAGAGAAAATTAAGTATAACCAAAAAGGAACAAATAGATATATGCATAAAGAATTCAGTTAGCCATTTAAATTTCTATCCTAAGGCAAAGTCCCCCAGCAAATAGTTTTTAAGATCAGGTTTAAAATACATATTTCTAAACCAAGGACAAGATATTCCTTCTGAATATCTGTATATACAAAAATGATTTTACTTCTATAGTCTCCAAACAATTGGTGTCCAGGAGAGAGATTAAAGCAGAAAAAGTGCCACCATATTTAATGAAATCTAAGATGCCACAGATTGCTAGATGGACCACAGATTGATAAACACACCACTGATTTTTGGGTTTTAGAAATGGTAAAATGTGAAGAAAAGCAAAAATGTTCTTTAAAATGCATGATATATTTTGCAACCACAAATAAATGACTGCTATTCTGGATGAATTTGTCAGAGTCCAGACAGGAGACAGTAACCACATTTGTTATTTATACAGGGGACTTTTAATATAAAGAATTAACTAGAAAATTGATTACTAATATGATTAAAGAGATTTCTGAAAACTAACACCATTGGTGCATTCCTAGGATCTATCATATCAACTATGGCAGGAAACATACTCAAATACATGCACAAAATAATGCTAGAAGAGTCCCAAGGCAGAGAGAAGACTCTCCTCTCCCAAAGTTATGCTATTTTATTTATTTCAGCATGTGGGAGCTTAGTCCCTGACCAGGAATTGATCTCGCACCCCCTGCATTGGAAACATGGAGAGTTAATCACTGGACCCTCAGGGAAGTCTCAATTATTACCAGTTTTTGATACCTTTAATACCTTGTGTTACATGCCATGGAATTAGTATAGAGCCAAATATTAATGTAATCAAAGTTTCAGTAAGGCAGTTTCCTCTGAAAGAGGCAGTTCTCCATTCTACCACATGCTAGGAAGTTAGCTGTGTGAAGGTAGGGTTAAAATCCTCAGTCACGTTGCTACTTTCTGGCTGTTAGTCTAATTTGTGTAAAAGCCATTGCATTGTTAAGCTTAATGGTAATTAGTAACACTGTCTTCTAATCCTATTGCTAACTTTATTCATGCTCTTAGAAACCATTCCTGTTGTACTGAAGAGTTAATTTCATGAGAAGTCTTCTTCCAATCCTGATTCCATCATCTTGGATGATGACAACATCTATTTCGACCACACTCATATCAGTGCATACCTTGTTTCCTTAACATTCTCTTCTCTAGTAACCTTCATACCTTATTCACATTAGTTGCACACTCTCTTGGCTAAGTCATGGCTGTTGTCCTCAACATCAAACTGCTCCATCTCTCAAATGATAAATGCAGGTGTTCTGATGACATAACGTTAATCAGTTAATGATGTGATATCCATCACCTACCCTTGTTACCTATTCTGTTTCTCCCAGTACACTTTTGCTTCAGCTCCCAGGCTTTTATAACTTTTTCTTTCATCCAATAAAACCATTCTCTTGAAAATATTTCAATTATCTTTTTAGTGAGATTCACCAGTAAAGTTTGGTCAGAGCTTCCCAACTGTGTGTCAGTGTGCCAACACATAAGTTCTGGATTGGCCTAGATATTGATCCCTTTAGCTTAAGTCCAGGTGGCTATTTCCAGAATAGTCAGATATCATAGGCCAGCTACCTCTGGCTTCTAGGAGCCTTATTGGTATATATCAAGTGTCTTAAGCTGTTACCGATTTTTATGTGTACTCTGATGTGAAAAATATATATATATTGGTAAGCATTGCTTTGAATTAGTGCAATAATCAATTTGCTGGTGCTAAACTCTGCTAGTAAACCATGTTACCTGGTATCCGTAAAATTCTGATGCTGTTTATGAACTCTTCTTAGATACCACAGAATACTTTAAAACTTCTCTATACTCTTAAATCTCTAATATTGCTAACATCATACCCTTTCAAGAGAAGACTTAACGTTTTACCAAACAGAGAGAACAGCAGCCACAGGAGAACTCAATCAAATTCAAGACTTTTAATCCCCATATTTAATCACATTTACTCCTATTATTTTTCACATATTTTCCTCCCTAAAGGAAGTAGTATCACGTGGCTGTTAGCCTTTCCTACAGTTCTGAGAGGTCTTTCTCTCTTATCCCTTCCCTCATCTCTTGATTCTTCAAAATTCCCCTTTTTACTGTTTTTCCTTATCAGCATTTTTAAAATATCCTGCTTAAAAAGAAAACAAAACAAAACAGAAACTCTCCATTGAACATCATCTTTGATTTTTTCTTCTCTCACCCTTTTCTTCTGACCTACTTAAAAATATTTATCTATACCCATTTCCTCATTCTACACAATTTCAGTCACACAACAAGTAAACTCTCTCTATATAGAAATTGCTCTTTGCTTCATTAGAGATAAATCCCATTTGTCATTTTTGAGTCCTCATTTTACACAATCTTCAGGTTGCATTTGTTAGTGTAGATTGTCTCCTCTTTTAAGTGAACTCTTTGTTAGATTTCTCACTGTTTTTATCCTTTGTTTTATGTGTCTCCTAATGTAGCTCCCCCTTTTTTACTCATATTGTAAACATTGACAAGCCTCAGCTTTTGTTATGGGCCCTCTTTCTCTTCTTAATCTGTACACATTCCCTGAGAAAATTTATTATATATATATATATATATATATATATATATATATATATATATGTATATATATATACACACATAAATATATTATAAATAATAAAAACTGACACTACATATATATATATATATGTGTATATATATATATATATATATATATATATACATATATATATATGTAGTGTCAGTTTTTATTATTTTTATTGTAAAATGATCAATACCAAGACCTAGTCTAGGAAAATTATTGCACTTTAAGGGAAAAAGTACCTTTTGGACATGTAGGGACAAAAAAATAGCAACAAGTGATTTATAATGGAAAATCATTCATTTATCTCTGTTGGACACATTATTTTTACGTTTTTCATATAACAAAATCTTTATCAAAGCCACATGAAAGGAATATATTTATAAGGGATTATGGTTAAATATATAAAATAGTTATCATTGGCTTAAAATGTATAAAATAATATAATGTAGAAAGAAAAAAATTACATAATAGAATTCTAAAAAAAATAGAAAGTCACTCTAGAAGTCAAAAAAGTTATTATTATATAAACTACCAGATAGAAATTTTTACTTTCAGGCTATTTAATATCAGGAAATTTGTTTAGAATATGCTCACAAAATTAAAAGAACATGAAGATCCTTCTAAATAATCAGGGTAGGATTACAGTTCATCAGAAATGTGATTCTTGAAAAAATAATAATAATGTTGTGATATTCTTTGAATTGCCACCTAAAATCAGACAAGCAAACTAGATAATGACACCAAAACTCATGTACAGCATTTACAACAAAGTTTGGTGATACAGTATTCCCATGAACACACACAAAACACACACACACACACGCACACACACAACATCACTACCACCACCACCAACAGCTGTTCAAAAAAATCCATAAGAACTATGTGTCATGTGCATCTGGTCAAGTGGTAACCAAGGGAAGTAATAGGACATATTATGGATGTTAAGAGAAGATAATCACATAATAGTTATCATGCATTCTGTGGAAAGCACAATGGCCTAATTCAGAACAACAGTGGGGCCTAGAAGTGTTTATCTACTCCTAGAATGAGTAGTAGAAAGGATGAACAGTCAAAATGTCTTCAGAGAAGTTTAGCCACGTAAACTGATAAAACTGAAGTGCCACAGCTTTTTTCCTGCACAGAGCCCCAGACTTGGGAGAAACTGTTCCAAGTGGAATAGAAATTGAGCAGGATAAGGACAGAGTAGAGGTGAAGGAAGTAAAAGAACAGATATACTTGGAAGGGGGGGACAGGTCTAGTACATCTCGGGGGCAAGCCACCATATACTAGAATTATAAACAAACAAATGAAAAGCAAAGAGAGAGCCCAGGGAAGTGAGGAAAGTACTCTGAATCACTTGTTTTTCAAAATATCCAAAAAGACTAACACATGAAAATGAGCAAAAGAAAGTATCAAGGTTAACTCCAATATAAAGTTATTAAAAGAAAAGGAATGAAAAATATAATAATATCATTATAGACAATGAAAATTGCCAAAATAACGAAAGCAAAAAATCAGATCAAATTTGCAATGTATTATTTCAGAATTAACTAAAGACATAAATAAAATAACATAAGATATGAATGAATAAAATATACACAATTTAAGAAAACATTTCCAAAATGAATAAAACAAAGAATGAACACAACAGATAATTACTTAGGCTATTTAGAAGAAGGAAAAATTAAATGAAAGGAAATTAAGAAAGATACAAAGGACTTCACAGAAATTGACAAATATTGAAATTGGGTAAAGCAGAATCAGTGTATGAATTAAGATTCTCTGAAATAGAAAACAAAATTAAGGAAAACAAACATAAAAACTGTAATTCAAGAAATCTTTACTGAAAAAAATAATGTTTTGAAACTACATGGAAAGATCACAGAATATATGGACAAAACGATCAACTACCAAGATATAATCTAGTAAAATTACTACACTTTTAAGAGGAAAAGTACCTTCTGGCATGTAAGGACAAAAAAGCAGAAAGTGATCTATAATGCAAATAAAATTAGATTAGTATCAGATTTTTTAATAGCAGCATTATGCCAGCCATATATTAAATATTCTAAACACTTAAGAAAATTTCTAGTATTAAAGAAAGAAAATGTGAGAATATTTTGTACCAAACAAAATGTGTTTTCAAGTATAAAAGGCACAGATCTATAATTATCAATACACAAGAATGAAAGGATTATTATTCCCAGAGCCCTCCCTGAGGAATCTCCCAGAGTCTCAGGTTTAGACTACTGAAATACCTGTTGAGATGTCAACATAAGAAAAGGTAGTAAGCATAATACATGCATTTACTTGTAGGAGTAAAGTAAATGAAGGATAAGAAGGAATATGCCTTGTATGTATTGTCAATAGGCCCAGAATATAAAGATATAATACAAAAAATTAGAGGAGAATAAGGAGAGCTCATGAACAAAAATTAAAATATTATATGTATTTAAGTTGATCATGGTTGGTTTTCTTGTTTTTTTTTCTGTTATTTTATGTCTATACTGTGGAATAAAGTAAATGACTAATACTGAGAAATTCTGGGTTGTTTAATACCTTGTGTTCTGGAGACTAAGATGTTAATATGGAAGAAATGATATGCAGATATTACACAGCAGATGTTAAGTATAAGATTCAAGGCTGCATTTAAGATGTAATGAAGAAATTGAATTTTGCCAGATATTTAAAAGCACATTTTATAAATGGGCACGACTAAACAAGGTTGTCTAGGAATACCCACCTGAATGATAAAAATTTGAAATAAAAAATCAAGAAAGTGATTCTGTAAAAGTCAGGAGAGTGGTTATTTTGTAGTGACAGAAGGGTTCACAATGATACTGGGGGTGTCTTCAGGGCTATCTATGAACTTCAGTTCTTCTAAATGGGTGGTAGTTATCAGGGTGTGTCACCTTGTTCACTGGTTAAAATATGTATTTATTTTGTGTCATTTAATGTAATTTGACAATAAAAAGTAAAGTGTTAGAGTTCTTTTCAAACTCTGAAAACCAAACAAAATGAGAGATACACAATACGTGTGTACTGAGACTTTGATACTATAATATGTTGATCCCATGGCAAGAACTGATCCTGAATTCTGCAATTATTCCTTGCTTCAGCTCACTTTTTAGCCAACACAGGAGTCACGGGATCATTGCAAGTGTAGCACGGACTTGTTTTTTTTTTTTTTTTTTTCACTTATTGCATTGCACCTCAAAAATGACCTTCCTGAGTGAAGTGCACACAGCTCTGTCCTTGGTGCTGCCCTGCCATGTCCACTTCCACTTGAGGCTTCCGTGGGACCGTGGAGAAAATTTGTGGCAAATTTTTATTAAATACAAACATCTCTTAGTGGCTACTACAAAGGAGATGTTTAGCAATTTTACAAATTACATTGTTGAATTATGATTTCCATTCTCAGGTTACATTTCAACCAAGAATGTATACTTCCCACCAGGAGAAGAGAGTGCATCATTCCTAAGCAATAGTGATGAGGTGGGCTCAAAATGGGAGAAAAGCAGTGTAGCAACAGCAAACAGAGCATCAGATCAGAACAAAGGAATTAACGACACAAGAGAGAGGTGACGTTTTCAGTAGCTACTGTAAAAGGTTTTAAATGAGAAGTTTTTAGGAATCTAATTGACTGTTAGGCCAGGTAAAAATATACATTTATTTCAACAGAAAAATGTGACCAGGTAGACTGATGTGTGCTGCACCAAAAATGTTGGTGGGGCATCAGAGCATATGAAAACAAAAGAAATATTCAGAAAAAAAAAATAACTAAAACACATGGGCTAAGAGTTGCAGTCATTTTTTATGGAGGAGCTAATTGAAGTGGTATTAAAATCACATGATAGCAAGTAGTCACTGTGTATAATTACACTAAAAATCACTGCCTAATAAAATGTATCTAATTTTCATTTCATGTTATGGGTTCTCACCCAGTCATCTTGTTATCTTCAATATATCTGTATGAAGAATTAGAAGTGGCAAACATGAGTTCTTGGTCACTGATATAAACATTCTTGTTTCTCTTATACTATGTTTGTATGCCACCAGGAGTTTCGGTACGTTTGTTGAATACCAAGAGCTTAATAATCTACCGACTTCTACAGTTCAATGATTGCATGATTTAGCAAAACACTGCCTGCCTGCATTCTTATGCATTAAATAGTTTTAGTGTCACCAACAGCTTAATAAGAAATTAAAAATAAAAATAAAACTTCATATTTTGAAAGCAGTAAATATTGTTTACATGATGGAAACATTATTAAAAAATCTAAGTTTTATCTATATATTTTAACTAACTTTTAAGTAATTCATTACTGTATTAGTTAATAATTTATGTGTTTTTAATAGTCTTAGCTTTACTAAAAAAAATATGAGAAAAAAGGAGAAGGAAATTTTGTATTAATAATCTCTGAGGAATTTCAGCTTAATTAATGTTTAAATGAACTTGGAGGATTACATTCTCAGGTGTATACTGTGAATTTTCTAAATGTTATTGTGTAAGTATTTGTTTTAATTCTAAAGTTTCTTATGACTCCACCTGCAGAGAACTTAATTGCTGCATCTATGATATATGCTTGTAAAAACACATGGGAAGGTAGAATTTGAGTTTTCTAGAGTCTAATATTCATAGTGAGAATCCTATCAATTCTTGGAGAATTGTTAACACGTCAGGTCTAACCTCTAGTGAATTGAAAAATTTCATTTGAAATGAAATTCATTTGATAGGCCTAAAATATATAAATATCTGAATATTTATCTGGCAGGCAACTATAGTGAAATCCCACACTTCAATTTTTACAGGGCTTGGAAGTGCAATCATCAATGTCTACTGCAGTTTTTATCTGACAGAAAAGAAAATCAAACATTAAAACAGTAAATCACGTTGGATTTGAGGAAACAGAAAGTTACTTTATAGTCCAAGTGACAACTCCATAATTTAACTGTGAGAAGCTCGTAGCACCACATTTTATTTTTTCTGGATGGTTTTAAAAGTAGGGATAATCGATCATAACTGTTATTTATACAAATTAAATTCTCCAAAGAAAAATGTCTCTAAAAATTTGAAATACATTCAGAAATAAATATTTTTATAGTGGCGTTTTAAGAGGTTCATTTTTTCTTGCTACTCAAAATTAGGAAATAAATGAACTCAAATATGTTTATATTATATTTCTGTTATCTTTTGAAAATACCAAAGTATAAGGTACTATTCTGCTTTACTTATAAATATGGATTGAGTAATGATGAAAAACAGACCATCTGAGTCAACATTACATATGTCTCACTACAGTCAAATAATTTATTCCTGAAATAACTGAGTATGCACGGATCACATATTCTTAAATGATATTAGGTACAGAGAGTAAACCTCTAATATAATATGGCTAATTTATTAGTATTAAGTCATCATTAGGTCCTAAATTAAAAAAATATATATATATATTATCTTTGTGAGAAAAAAAAAAAAACAACTATATAGAACAGTTAAAATAGAATGAAACAGTTCTGATCTTACCTATAAACTTACTTGGAACGTTTTATATACAAACTTATTAAAACACTTCGGGGCTTCCCTGGTGGCACAGTGGTTGAGAGTCCACCTGCCAATGCAGGGGATGCAGGTTCATGCCCTGGTCCAGGAGGGTCCCGCATGCCACGGAGTGGCTGGGCCCGTTTGCCATGGCCACTGAGCCTGCACGTCCGGAGCCTGTGCTCCACAACGGGAGGGGCCACAACAGTGAGAGGCTCACGTACCACAAAAAACAAACAAACAAACAAACAAACAAAAACAATTCATGAGAGAGGACCAGTCCAATCACTTGTTTTCCCATAGAAAATGATTTTTTTTTTACAGATGGTAGTAATAACAATATTATCTACCATTAATTGAATCTTTACAATGTGTGACAAACTACTTTAATTGCTTCATAGATATTCTCTCTTTGTGAATAGATATTTTGGAATAGCTATTTTGGAGATGGGAAATTGAGACTCAGAGAAGTAGCTTACCTGCTCAAGTTTACATACATGGAAAGCAATGAATTTGTGTTTCAATTTTATTTTGTCTGAATCCAAAGTTTATGAGATTTATCCTCTTCACTGTTAGAGTGAATTGCTAATCTACATGTATTCTCCCTCTGAGGGTGGTCTGGCTAAAATGTGTGCTGGGCACTTCTGGAAACATGGGCCTGGGAATCAGTAGGTGGGTACAGAGGAGAGACAGCTGTTGGACACATCTGAATAAACAGGTGTGCATTGAAACTAACTACCAGAAACAGGTTTCCCCATCCAAGATACACTTCCCAGATATTCAGACTGCTATTTGGGGCTCAGCTCCAAACCAGGCAGTAAATTAAACTGGGAACAGGAGTCGGGAAACAAGAGCCTTAGAAAGAAGAGTAATATAATCCGCACTAAACTGGGGTAGATGGAGAGGTGAAACCACAATGATCAGGGAGGATACGGGTCACCCATACTCATCAATTAATGTAAATGATGCCAAACATGGAGTAGATTCTCACAGCTCCTTCAGAGCATCCCAGGTACCACTAAACACCAGGATCTGTTAGCCCTCGGTCTGGGTGTGAACAAACCTACTGGTGACTGAAAACTGTAACAGTCAACCTTAGGTGGTCATAGCTCTGCAAAATGCCATTTTCACTAAAGTCCATACTGTTAGTCACAGGGTGCATTTCCAAGTTGGCTGCTTCAATTAAAGTTTCAGTCTGTCACCGTTAAAGAAAGAGAGACCAAGTGGAAATAAAATATCCAAATCAATGTTATTGGTTGCATTAGTACTCTGATATAACCAGCTAAGATAACCACACACAGAAGAAAATGTTCTAGGTTTATAATAAAACACATGGTATAAGGAGAAAAACGTAAAAGTAGCTAATATAAACCCAAGAAAAAATAATCAATTAAGTTGATAATTAAGTGTACAACAGAAAAATATTTTATGAAAATTTCAAACAGAATTATAACATAACTTTCTTAATTACTTCTCAAACTAAAAAAATAAATTAAAATAAAAAATAGCATTGACATTCCATTAGAGAAGAGGCTTGTTGAACAAAATCTTTCTCTTAGATGAGGCTGTATTCTTTTCTAGATTAATGTCACAGAGATAACAATTTCTTATGAACACATTTTTCTGAAAGTCACAACAATCATGGCAATTATTTTTATTTACTTAATTTCACCTTAAATTTAAAGTGTTTACAGAACGTTCTGAAATGGGTAATTCTATATTTACAAGAGAACAACCTCAAAATAATTTTTAAAAAGCTTTGAGATCATTTTAATATTTCTTGAAAAAAATAAGTTGGTTTCTCCCTCAGATAATTCCAATTGTTGTGCTTTCCTTCATAATTAAAAAAGAAATGCTTAACATTCACAGATGAAAAACTGTCAGAATATTATGCCATCAGACTTCCTGTAAACAAGGCACTTTTGTTAATTTCTAACTGATTGGGAAAGTGGCATTATTGAACCATAATTGATTTTCTCTTTACTACTTTGTGCAGCCCAGTGGATGTTTTGTGCAGTATGTTACTGTAAGAGGATGCCTTAATTTAATTTTTGGAATCTAAACAGCCTTGTATTCTAGCAGTCCCACATATTTATTTGTCATCATGCAATTTGATGTTTGCAGTTAAACATGGAATTTTACCCCATAATATTATTTCACCATTTATGGTAAACAAATTCCAAAAATGAGAACAGCAGCAGGATAGAAATATTAGAACATATATTGAATAAAGGTTTATTTGTTAGACCATCTTTCTTAATTTAAGATATTTTCCCTACAACTCAGTTGTTGCAAAAGTTATAGAACACAACAGCAAGATAGGAGATGGAGAAACAAAGTAAGATTGCCAAGAGGAAAAACTCAAACAAAAGAAAAACAAAACAAAAAAGTTTATAATGATACCTTGAAAGCAAATTGGAGGTCCAGGGAGTGTGACTAATATCTGATACTTAACTTGACTTCAGCCACTGAGAATATTTATATGTATATGAATAAAGTTCCAAGTGTGGACTGGTTAAAAACCCAAAGTGATAATCATGTTGTTTGTGTAACACATGTAAAGCAGGGTAATTGGTAAAAATTAAAAATGACTGAAGAGGCAAGTGTTGGTAATTTTTGTTCTTGTAAGTAAAAACTAATTGCAAAGAAAATCAGTGAATTTGATATATTAGAGTGGTCAGAAGGTAGTGCGATAAATTGATCTGAAATCAAGGGATTTGTTTTCTTATGAGAAATGCACTTTATTTAATAGAAATATTCATGGAAGTGATGTTCAACATGGTAGCTGCTAGCCACATGTGGCTACTGAGCACTAGAAATGTGGCTAGTGGAAGAAGGGAATTTTTTATTTAATTTAATTTAAAATATTTTAAATTAAGAAACTGATCAATTTTACTCAAAAAATTTAATATTTTTGTCAGCTTGATGTATATAAATCTATACTTTCAACCTTAAATTTTATAAAAAGTGAATACAGATCAAGCAATTCCAATGAAAAATCAGCATTTAAATTAAGATGCCCTGTAAATTCAAAATACATATTCAATTTCAAAGGCTAAGTAGAAAAAAGTGAATATAATTTTAATAATGTTTTAATACTGATTATTTATAAAAATAATGTTTTGGATATACTTGGTTAAATAAAACAATATTAACTTCAATTATTTACTTTTTTTAAAAGTAAATTTTAATGTAGCTCTGAAAATATCCGAATTGTATATGTGACTCAAATTATATTTCTGTTGGACAGCACTGAGAGGGAATAGAAATCTACAGATAATTTAATTTAAATATAATGCGGGCCTCCCTGGTGGCGCAAGTGGTTGAGAGTCCGCCTGCCGATGCAGGGGATACGGGTTCGTGCCCCGGTCTGGGAGGATCCCATATGCCGCGGAGCGGCTGGGCCCGTGAGCCATGGCCGCTGAGCCTGCGCGTCCGGAGCCTGCGCGTCCGGAGCCTGTGCTCCGCAACGGGGGAGGCCACAACAGTGAGAGGCCCGCATACCGCAAAAAAAAAAAAAATTAAATAAATAAATAAATATAATGCTAGGAGTATATTTTACAATAATTTACTTTAAATTTACTTTTATTTTTCTCTTGTCTTTTTATTCATCTCATTTCCTTCCTCACACTGTTCCCCAACAAAAATTCTGAAATATTAGCATTATTTTGATGGGGGTAGAAATGCATAATTGGGATGATAACAGAGAAAAGAGGAAGAGACAGATATCTTAGACTTGTTTTTGTCACCGTATATTGGTCTACTTTTATTCTTATGATTAAGGTGGAATGGCAAGAAGAAAAATAGTTTTTGAAACTGGAACAACTAAAGAATCAAAGGGGGGATGTGAGAACACAGCAGTGGAGGCCCACTTGTCTGTAACCCTCCTGTTCCCCAACCATCACTGCATTATCCACGTTTCTTCCAAGAAAGTTGTGAGATCACCTCACTGATGGTTCTGCTGGAGTTTATCCAAGGTCATTCTTTGTGTGTGTGTGTGTGTGTGTGTGTGTGTGTTATGCGGGCCTCTCACTGTTGTGACTTCTCCTGTTGTGGAGCACAGGCTCCGGACGTGCAGGCTCAGCAGCCATGGCTCACAGGCCCAGCCACTCCGCGGCATGTGGAAACTTCCTGGACCGGGGCACGAACCTGTGTCCCCTGCATCAGCAGGCGGACTCTCAGCCACTGTGCCACCAGAGAAGCCCTATCCAAGGTCATTTTTAGTGTGAATTTTTAATTGAATACTTATTTCATCAATAATGGTTTCCTATTCAATTACAGTCTTATGGATAGGACTAACTCCCTATAAATTTACTCAAAAGTACATAACTTTTACAACTTCCCTTTTATGGTTGAAAGAACAGCTTCTAGAACTTAGTTATTCTTTTAAATTTATTTTTTCAAAGTATAATTGATTTACAATGTTGTATTAATTTCTGCTGTACAGCACAGTGTTTCAGTTATATATATGTGCATATATATATATATACACACACACACACACACACACACACACACACACACACACACATATATATATATATATATATATATATATATATACACATTCATTTTCATATTATTTTCCATTATGGTTTGTCATAGAATATTAAATATAGTTCCTTGTGCTATGTAGAAGGACTTTGTTGTTTATTCATTTTATATATGTAGTAGTTTCCATCTGCTCATTCCTAGGACTTGGCTGTTAACTAGGCAGGATAATTTGTCAATGCCTCAGGAGACTGGGGCTTATGATGGACAAAGAATCTGTGGGCTGCATGAGAGGTAATTTTGAGAGAGTGAAGAACTGATTTTTGTTTGGGTCTGTAAGTCACACACACACACACAAATCTCAAATTATTTTTACCAAAATGGGTAATGGTGGAGTTGTTGTGGTTTATTGATTTTAAAATATAAAGAAAGAAAAACCAGGGCCTCCCTGGTGGCACAAGTGGTTGGGAGTCCGCCTGCCGATGCAGGGGATACGGGTTCGTGCCCCGGTCTGGGAGGATCCCATATGCCGCGGAGCGGCTGGGCCCGTGAGCCATGGCCGCTGAGCCTGCGCGTCCGGAGCCTGCGCGTCCGGAGCCTGTGCTCCGCAACGGGGGAGGCCACAACAGTGAGAGGCCCGCATACCGCAAAAAAAAAAAAAAAAAAAAAAAAAGAAAGAAAAACCATTAAGTCACTAAACTTTTAACTAGTTGACTGAAATGAAATATGCCATCTCAGGATGAATGGTGATATGCTCTGATAGTTCATAAAATATCAACTTTTACATCATTTGAATTTTTTTATATTCACTGATACCTTAGTGTCTAAGATTTTATTTGAATTTTATAAATAACATAGGTCTTTCATCTACATTTACAAATATCTAATCATGGATTAAAGGGCAAATAGAAACACTGACTGCATTAGAGTCTAAACAGGTAGAAATTATTTTAACTGAAACCATAGTCTGTTCTCAAGCTGGTCTCACAATTATGATCCTTAAATGCTTCCATTTTAATAGCAAAGTGTAATGTAGTAATTTCAATATTTGCTTCATCATAAAGCACTACTTTAAATGGTCAATGCATTTTTATTAAGTAACATTACTGGGTTGAAATGATAATAATAGGGATACTTTATGTGCTTATTGTGTATCAGGTACCAAAAAGACCATGGTCTATATCTCAGTGACTCCTTAGAACAGTCCTTTTAGGAAAATCACTATCATTTCTACTTCAAAGGTAACAAAAGCAGTCTTAGTGAGGATAAATAAATAATCTAAGGCAACAACTGGGACATATCAGAGACTGGACTCTTCCAAGCCTTGTATCCAAGTCCAAGCCTTTAGCCATTAGGTTATAGTCATCATTTGATATTTTTATTGTAAATTTATAATAAATATTTTGTTTCATCATACAAAATATTATTTATTATTTAAAACTGAAAACTCAGTATTACTTGGTTATTTAAAAAACTCATTCAGCAAACATCAGATTTATATTTGCTTTTACCCTACCCTATGTTCAGTTAAAAAATGAATAAAACAAATTAATTGATATAAATATCACATAAAGAGAATTTTCAAAGAACAAACTTTCACATTGTTTTCTTTGGCTTTGCCAGTATGGTTTTACTGACCAAAGTGATACTTGCTTTTACAAATAAATTTAATTAATTTTAATCAACATTTTCCTATTAATCTGAAGATTTTTATATATGTGTCACAATTTCAAGAAAATTAAACTTCTGGGAATATAAAGCTCTTTGTACCAAAAACTGCTGAAAAATCTTTACTCCAGTATTCAACATTTTATGCTCCTCTAAATGTATTCTAAAGGATGGTCACACTACAAAATGACTATCATTAGTGCTGTCACAGGCCATGGCCGAGAGAGGACCATGACTAATGTCAAGCTATCAGCACTGACAGTGCAAGGTGTATACTCATAATTTCTCAAACTGACCATGGAACCAATTTCCACTCATCCCTAAGTCATAAAACTTTACAATTTCACTGAGCTGATTAATAATGTATTACAGTTCTCATTCTCAATCAGAGTTTAATCAGACCCATGTCTCACAGAAAGGTTGACAAGTAAACCACAAAATTATCCATATAAATGTCAAGATTTATTTTCCTAACATAAATGATCTAACCTAGTCAAGCATAGTTAATGATAAAATCACTCTTTTTGAGACTACCATTCACCCGATTGTCATACGCATTTTGGCCTTATATCTCAACCTCTCTAAAGGTAGATGTTATAAATAGGCTCTACATAAATAAACCAGTTTATATGAATCATGTTCATTTTTATATTAAAAATACAGAACCATAAATACATATAATATTTCTTATTACTGGTAATATGCCTAAAACCAAATGGTTTCATGTATTTCATGCCAATGAGATAAATAATAAGAAGGAAAAGTATGATAAAAGTAATTTTAGTTATAGATATCTCAGGCTGCCATCTTAGCCAAAATCACAATCACCAATTTCCACTTCAAGGACAGAATTTCAGAATAATTTCAAATAGGAAATTATGTATTGAGACACTCTTTTAAAATGTACCTGAACTGGAAAATAAACATAATCTTGACTCTACACTGCATTTTGCCCACGTTCTGTAAATAAAAGTATTTGTTATTTTACTAATGAAAGATATATGTAATAAATAGTTTCTGAGTTCCTGCAGCTGTCTCTTCATTGTTAAATTACTCTGTACCCATCCTTGATGTGTTATTATGTTATAACTGAAAAAATACAGGACTTCTCCCCATTATAAATATGTGAATTCTTAGTTTTCTGGAAAGGTAACACATTAGATCATTAATTACATAAATGTTTATCAATTTAAGAAAATGTATGCAAGAGTGTAGTTTATTTGCTTTGGGAAGATTGATAGAGGTAAAGAGATAAATAGATAAAGGATAAACAAATGCAGATGAGATTTCAGAAACAACATATTGATAGGGAAATACTAGACTATCTTTCAAGCTTGCTAGTGAAGAATTTTAATATCTTCTGCCAATATTTATATACCGTCTGTCTTAATAGAAACACATTGTTTAGAGTAGCTTCCCTTCTGGGCATAAACAGACAAAACTGTTGACAAAATTCTGACAGCTCCACTGAAGCAGGGAACAGAATTGCATTCATTTATTCAACTTCCATAGTATTAGACTCACAAACCTTTAAAAGATGGGAAAAACCTTTTGAATAGATAATTAGAACAAGAAAAAAATCAGCATTTTATAATTTATTACTTTGTTAAAGAGAAAAACCACAGTCCCAAAATAGTATCACTTTGTGCTAAAGCTCAATGACACCAAACCTAGATTTAATATCTAACTTAATAACAGCTTCAACCTTCACCAGAAATGTAATCTTAATCAACTAGTTTGGAATCTTCTGGTCAGCATAATTCATGTAATGGGCCACATGGCTCTCTCCATGTCCCCTCTCACCCCAGAGGGAGGAAGAAGAGGCCATCTGCATGACCCTAGCAGGGACTTCCCTGGAAAAGGAAGATGTCCCAACCCAAACAAAATAAACCTTTCTTTTGCTAATGCTTCCTTGCCCCACTCCTCTTCCTATAACAACCTTGCCTTTTTGTACCACTCCTCAGAACACCTGCTCTTCTAGCTGCTACGTGAGATACTTCTGGTTCAGGAATCCTTGAATAAAGTCAATTAAATTTTCAAATGTACTCTGTTTATTTTTCTTTTGTTTTGTTTTCTTTTTTTCTTTTAACGATTTCATCAGGTAAATCAGTATGAATTAACCCAGAATTTAAGTTTTTACTCCTGCAAAACCTATGTCACTTCTCTGGAATGTCTTTGCTTATTGTTTTTGTCATAAACTTTCTCCATTTCTACTTCTCTAGGAGCACATTTGATTTGCCACTAGAATCTGTGCCTCTGGAATTGCAATTCTTAATACCCCCAGAAAAATGTTACCAAGAAGGACGATGTGAGGCCTTCCCAGGTACAAATCCTTCCAGTGCCTGTGATTTCTTGTTTGTAGGAAATAGGCCTCCTAGACATTCCTAAATACCACAGGGCAGATTCAAACAGTTGCTAATCATGGAATTGAGGGAATGCAGAAAAAAAGGAGCAGTAGTCAAGAAACAATTGTGCAGCTTTGGGGCAGGGTCCTGGTTCCTCCTCAAGGAATAGACATAACAATATACTTGAGTTCTTCTCTGGGAACTAACTCCCACGGGGGAGGTGGGGAGGATGATAGCTTCAGGCTGAGCACAAGATTCCTGGAGCACTGCCCTGTTACCTCACTACCAACCAATCAGAAGAAAGCCACACACCCTTTGGTCTTTCTCCTTGCTTGGTTCTGCAATAAACACTTCTTTGGTTCAAACTCCACTCCAACTTCAGTTTGTTTGGCCTCACTGTGCATTGGGCCTATGAACTCACGTCCTATTTGCAGCCTTCTGCTTTTCTTGGTGGACAATTCTAGGGCATTCAGATGGTGTCAGAGAATGGCATGGTGGTGTGTGGGGAAAACCCACACACACATTGGAGTTGGGTGCAGAATCCAAATAATAAATAACCAATAAACTATTTTTTGTTGTTGTCATTGAGCTTTGTCTCTAATTATGCTTTCTTTTGGGGACTTTATTGAAAACATGTTTCATAATATAATGATAGTTCTGTATATTTGTGTAATATATGCCAGTAAGTCTTCTATTCCTGGCATTTACTATAAGGCTATTTCATAAATAACTTATCAAATGTGTGTATTACTAAAAGACACATACTGATATATATTATATTCCTCAAATATAAATGATGCATATATATTGGAATTCTTTAATAAAAGACTGCATACTATTAAACATATCATTGTTTTTAAATTAAAAATATGTACAAGAAAAGCATATTTCTAAACCTTGGTTCATCATTTGTAAAGATCAGTCAATATTTTATGGTTAATCCAGGGCTCAGCCCAAATGACTAACACATTATCCCAGCAGCAGGGGAAATGGTGAAACTATTCTATGCTGTTCTTCTCCTGTAGAATTGCTCAGTAGACTGTAACATCTCAGACTGAGTCACGGTCAAGAGTTCTTTCTCAGTGCAAGGCAGGCCCATTTGTTATGACTATTGAAGTGAGCTTCCTATGAATTAAAGATATAAGAATATAAATTCCAATATTGAGTTGTGCTCAGATGTTAGAGATGCAATGATTGCAATTATTAGATGAAGGCTGCCCTTAGAATTCACCTCCTTTCCCTCAGAATGGAAAACAACTTTCATCAGATTATCCACATAAGTGTGAGTTTTTTCCTGGTCTAGGAAATTAGAACTGGGAGTGAGATTTCATTAATGTCACATTTTAAAATATAACAAGATCTTCCCTATAAACTATTTTGTCAAAATATTCCCTTCATTCTAGTGTATTCTAGTGTCTAGCATGCAGTTTTAAGTCTAACACCTCTTAACTGGCTTATAATCAGTGTACTTGGTCCTTTTCTTATATAAACCAATGTCTCTATAATATAAATGTCATTTATATTAGACAGGGAATATAGATAGGGAAAATCATAATTTGGATCAAATTCTTCAAACTTCTGTAAATATATAAAGTTTTACTTCTCTTCAAACATCTGTAACTTAAATACAAATTTTCTGCTTTAAATTTGTCAGCATTTCCATAACATTATTGTAGATAAATGTCTTTAATTATCTCATTGAGTGTTGTGAAAGCTTAAGAAAATTTCTCAAAATAAAATTAGTATTTTAGGATAAAAAGCTACAGCACCCAGCACTCTAAAGATTGGAAGGAATATAAATAAATAAACACATTCTGGAAGAATAAAAGAGTGTAGGTTGATGGGACCAGGGAAATGACTCATAATGATACACAAATCTCAGGCTACGTTCCCAGGATAATGCATACAGGGGTTCTACCCTTAGGATTCCGAGAATATTAGAATCT
Organism: Mesoplodon densirostris; assembly: GCF_025265405.1. Taxonomy (NCBI): domain Eukaryota; kingdom Metazoa; phylum Chordata; class Mammalia; order Artiodactyla; family Ziphiidae; genus Mesoplodon; species Mesoplodon densirostris. The sequence continues at coordinate 74,757,636 of NC_082672.1, forward strand.
AATATTAGAGAAGTTACCCTAGGAAATGCTATTTGACTTTTCAATTGATGCACAGAGACAGTAGTAAATAACTAATTACCAGAGTTGTGAGTGAAGCTGGAAGTCATGACAAAGACTAAAGATAAACCCAAGAAGAACTGGAAATTCCCTGGGACACCAGGCATCCCCAGACTCTGACATAACTCTGTTGCTGAGGTTACATTTAAGTTCAGCCAGGGTCTTCTTGCTATAATTACAACATTCAATAAGAGGATATTTGCAACTCAGAGAGTCTGTGAGTGATCTCAAATGAGGATCTACATCTATTTCTCAACATTCTTATTAACCTAATTGTTTTTAAAAATGTACCCTTTACTTAATCTTTGAATTTTCTTTCAGTGGAAATAGCACCTATAGTCCCAGCAATTTTCCAACCTGAAAGGAATATACAAATGAACAATCATTGTGTTTTAAGCCAGCCAGGGCAAAGATTCATCACTTTCTGTGTGATTATGAACAGGTTGCTTAAAATGGAATAATGCAAAATCCCACTTTCTGAAAGCAAGAGGATCAGCTAAGATGATTAAAATGTGCCCAGGACAATTCAATGGGATAGCATAGCTCCATCTTACTGTAAGAAGCTTTTTTACCCTTTTGCTGCTTTCCTATTTCTGTTCCCCTTAGACCTTAATAATAAAAACCTGTTATCACTAGGTAACATTTAACCTAACTCCTGATTTTTGCTTTACTGAATGCACACAATGTCTTGCCTAAACTGTTGATTCCTTTCCTGGATTAAAAGGAGTAAGAAAGAAGAATTAAATAAAGAATGACTGACTCTCTACCCCTACCTTCCTCCTTAGCAAATTTGCAGGCAGACAATGAAGGCAAGATAGCATCCAAAGGAAGATCAGAAGAAGTCAACAAGTCTGCCCACTTTGGAAAAATGTTGAATAGTCTGACCTCCTACCTTAATGATTAACTGAGATTGTTTTCCCTTTTTCCCTTTAAGAACCATTATGTTTGAACAGAATCTTCTGAGTTGGTCTCAGGACATGGGTCCACCTTCTCCTCAGATTGCCAGTTTTCTGATTAAAGCAATTTTCCTTTCTACCAACATTTGCCTCTTAGTTTTTTTTTCTTTTGAGCAGCAAGCAGCCAAACCTGAGTTCAGTAACATTACTGCTCCTTTGATCAAATTTGTTTGATGACTCTTTCATACTCCCAGGACACAGTTCAGATTCCTCAAATAGGGATTCAAATCCTTCCATTAGTTTCTCCTACATCTTCCTTTCCAGTTCCTCTTCTCACTGCACCCCTTTGTGTAACTTTTGGTGTAGTCACGTTGAACTACTTTGTTCATTTTTCTTATGGTGTGTCTGCCTTTGCTCCTGCTTTTCTTCCTAGCTCTAAACACACATATCTACCCTCTTCAAGAACCAGTTTTCTATGTATTTTCAATAACGTTCTGTACCTCTCTCCTTTGTCCCACTTTCCAGATGAATGAAATTCCTCTCTCCTCTGACCTCTGGATCTAAGCTTTTCTATATCTTATGGAGCAACTGACTCCATACACCTTCCATTCTCCTTTATTTATTTATTTATTTATTTTTTAAATACTCAAGCCTCACAGGAGAAGGTCTACAGCTTCCTCTTTTTTCTAAGGCACAAACACCTTCATCTGTTCTTCAAGTTGTACTGTGTATACATTTGATTTAAATTCAGTTGTTCTCTTTTTTCCTTTTTACTTCCTTTTTTGTTTATCATAGATCACATATGGAAACAAGTGAAAAACAGGAAAAACATGTGGCAATGAAAAAAGAACAAAGGCAGAGATTTTTTTCAAAAGCTTAAAAGAAATCAGTTCTTTGGACAGACACTCCAAGGACTGAATTATTTTGGGACTGATGGACACAGCACTGATACTGAAAGGGCAATGAGAAAGTGTGAGCCTATTGAGAAATGAACTCACAACAATGGAATTTAGTTCAGAGTGCTGAACTGTGAATGGAGGCTTTGCTTGAGTTATGAAATCTTGCTTAAAATCTATTGTTTTATAAACTTCTGTCACATGTATGTGAACATAAAAACACACACACACAAATAAAGAAACAGATAAGTATGTTATTTTCTTAATCTAATAATAATTTCCAGTAAAGAGTGAAGGGTGCATATATTTTTAAATGTCCCAATCTAAAATACTCTCCTCAAACTCTAGGTCCCATATACCCCTTCAACTGCCACCATACTTCTCCCATTTTATTATTGCAGATCTTGAAAGTAGACACATCAGTTGTCTTTAATTACTCATCCCACTGACTTCTTAATTAACTTCATTTTGGCTTCTTTCACCATTGTTCATTGGAAATTATTTATTAGGTCACTGATGACTTTATTATTGACAAATCCAACATATACTTTTAATTTCTAATCTTTGTTTACTTATAAGAATAATTCAAATTATCAACTGTTCCCAATTATTTCCATGCATTTCACAGTGCATCTCACCTAAATGATTCCTCCTTCCCAGTGTCTCTTGTTGGCTTGCCTTCCCTTCCTAACCCATGGAAGTGTGCTGAGTGCTAACACATATCAGTACTTTTGGGAGCTGGGTGAATTAGAGGTTTCTCCAGAGCTCACACTAAATCCCGAGACCCAGTAAATGAGCTTTGCATATTTGCTGAATTAATAAATGAACTCCCAAAGGTTTTCATCTTTGGTTTTCTGTGTATATTCTTCTATATGTTGTAACATTCCATACACATTTTAGCTCACCACAGGCACAGTAAGTTCTTTGTGGATCAGAAATGTATTAGATTTGATTTTATGTTCTCTGTTGTGCAAAGCAGAGGGCCTTTCAAATAAGAAATATTAAGTAAAAACATACTAAATGAATGGAAATAAATGACAAGTAAAAAGATAAATCATGGGAAAAACTGATAGAGTCTCTGAAAGTACATCATAACTCCAAATTATTATAGTGTATGAATCCAGAACATGAAGCTGTTGTCCCCAAGATCCTTTTCTTCTACCTAATCTCAAACGTTGGTGATTAGCTTAACATCTCTGCTGCTGTTTATTGGTTTGTGAATTGGGGATAGTAGTATTAACCCTTCTAAATTACACAGAAAAATAAAATGCTCTAATAGATACCAAACATAGCATAGGGCCTAGCAAAGAGTAAGTATTCAATAGCATTTATTCATCTCACTATTTTTAACACACATTGTTGCTTCATATTCAATATTCTGTGCTCATGTCTTATCCTTAAAAATAAACTGTACATGATTAAACATGTATTTTCTAGGATATAAAAAAAATGAACGTTATTTTTAAATAATAGTTCATTTGTCATATTCTGGATTAGTAAAAATTCAACTTTTTTTATTTCTCTAGTTTGCATTATGAATCAAGCAGAACTACTTAATAATAAAAATGGTTAGATAATTCAAAATATATTTTGTTATGATCAAAAAATAATCTGAGGGCAGTTGAATTGCATATAGTAAATATGGGCTCAATTTCATAGTTTCTTGAAACACTAAGGTTCATTTTCACAATTTGCGTTCATTTTATCTGATTTTTCTCTTTTGGTTAGATAATACAAGTTCTTACGTAAGAAATGTCATTATTATGGTTACTAGCTCATTTTTATTTGGTGTAGATTGATTGATCAATTTTGTATAAGAACATACACATTAGAATACAAAAATACAATTACCAGCAGAAAAGAATATAATATTTTGCTCTTAAATATAGTATGCAAACTCTAGAAATAAAAGTAATAAAACTATATACAATCTAGTCAGCCTTAAAGTAAAATTTGTAGTATTGAAGATAATTGCAAAGATTTGTACTGTTAAAACAAAGTTGTAAAAGAGACCTAATAATGAAATTTCCAGAAAGTAATAACACAGGGCACAGGACACACACAGTGTAAATTTTGAAGACTAATCACATCATTTGCAAATATTTTCTCCCAATCTGTGGGTTGCCTTTCATCTTGTTTATGGTTTCCTTTTCTGTGCAAAGCTTTTGAGTCTAATTACGTGCAATTTACTTATTTTTGTTTTCATTTCCATTGCTCTGGGAGATGGATTGAAAAAGACATTGCGGAGATTTATGTTAGAGAGTGTTCTGCCTACATTTTCCTCTAGGAACTTTATAGTGTCTGGTCTCACATTTAGTTCTTTAATCCATTTTGAGCTTATTTGTGTGTATGGTGTTAAAAAAGTATTCAAATTTTATTTTTTTACATGTAGCTCTCCAGTTTTCCCAGCACCATTTGTTGAAGAGACTATCTTTCCACCATTGTGTAGTCTTGCCTCCTTTGTTGTAGATTAAGTGACCATCGGTGCGTGAGGTTATTTCTGGGTTTTCTATCCTGTTACATTGAACTATATTTGTTTTTGTCCCAGTACCATACTGTTTTGATGACTATAGCTTTGTAGTATAGTCTGAAGTCAGGGAGCCTGATGCCTCCAGCTCTGTTTTCCTTTCTCAAGATTGCTTTGGCTATTCAGGGTCTTTTGTATCTCTATACAAATTTTAAGATTTTTTGTTCTAGTTCTGTGAAAAACACCATTGGTAATTTGATAAGGATTTCATTGAATCTGTAGATTGCATTGGGTAGTATAGTCATTTTGACAATATTCATTCTTCTTATCCACAAACATGGTATAACTTTCCATCTGTTGGTGCCTTTTTCAGTTTCGTTCATCAGCATCTTATAGTATTATGAGTACAGTTCTTTTGTCTCCTTAGGTAGGTTTATTCCTAGGTATTTTATTCTTTTTGATGAGATAGTAAATGGGACTATTATTTGAAATTCTCTTTGTGATCTTTCATTGTTAATGTATAGAAATGCAACAGATTTCTGTGTATTAATTTTGTAACCTGCAACTTTGCCAAAATCATCGATGAGTTATAGTAGTTTTCTGGTAGCCTCTTTAGGATATTCTATGTATAGTACCATGTCATCTGAAAACTGTGACAGTTCTATTTCTTCTTTCCAATTTGGATTCCTTTTATTTCTTTTTCTTCTCTGATTGCCATAGCTAGGACTTCCAAAACTATGTTGAATAAAAGTTGGCAATAGTGGACATGCTTGTCTTTTTCCTGATCTTAGAGGAAAAGCTTTCAGCTTTCCAGCATTGAGTATGATGTTAGCTGTACATTTGTTGTATATGACCTTTACTGTGTTGAAGCATGTTCCCTCTATGCAAACTTTCTGGAGATTTTTTATCATAAATGGGTGCTGAATTTTGTCAAAAGTTTTCATGCTTCTATTGAGATGATCATAAGCTTTTATTCTTCAATTTGTTGATGTGGAGTATCACACTGACTGATTTCTGCATATTGAAAAATCCTTTCATCCTTGTAATAAATACCACTTGATCATGGTGCATGCTTTTTTTAAGGTATTGTTGGATTCAGTTTGCTAGTATTTTGTTGAAGATTTTTGTGTCTATCTTTATCAGTGATATAGGCCTGTAATATTCTTTATTTGTGGTATCTTTGTTTGGTATGGGTATCATGGAGATGGTAGCCACAAAGAATGAGTTTGGGAGTTTTCCCCCCTCTGCAATTTTTTTGAACAGTTTCAGAGGAGAAATGTTAACTCTTCTCTAAACATTTGGTAGAATTTCCCTGTGAAGCCATCTGGTCCTGGACTTTTTTTTGTTGGAAGATTTTTAATCACAGTTTCAACTTCAGTGCTTCTAACTGGTTGGTTCATATTTTCTATTTCTTCTTGGTTCAGTCTTGCAAGATGGTAACTTTATTAGAATTTGTTCATTTCTTCCAGGGTGTCCATTTTATTGGCATACAGTTGCCTATAGTAGTCTCTTATGATCCTTTGTATTTCTGTGGTGTTAGTTGTAACTTCTCCTTTTTCATTTCTAATTTTATTGATTTGAGTCCTCTCCCTTTTTTTCTCTATGAGTCTGGCTAAAGGTTTATCAATTTAGTTTATCTTTTCAAAGAACCAGCTTTTAGTTTCATTGATCTTTGTTATGGTTTTCTTTGTCTTTATTTCATTTTTTTCTCCTCTGATCTTTATGATTTCTTTCCTTCTACTAACTTTAGGTTTTGTTTGTTTTTCTTTCTCTAGCTGCTTTAAGTGTAAGGTTAGGTTGTTTATTTGAGATTTTTCTTATTTCCTTGGGTAAGATTGTATTGCTATAAACTTCCCTCTTAGAACAGCTTTTGCTGCATCCCATAGGTTTTGGAACATTGTGTTTTCATTTTTGTTTGTCTTTAGGTATTTTCTGATTTCCTCTTTGATTTCTTCAGTGATCCATTGGTTGTTTAGTAGCATATTGTTTAGCCTCCACGTATTTGTGTTTTTTATAGTTTTTTTCTTGTAGTTTATATCCAATCTCATAACGTTGTGATCAGAAGAGATGCTCGATGTGATTTCAATTTCTTAAATTTACTGAGGCTCACCTTGTGGCCCAGTATGTGGTCAATCCTGGAGAATGTTCCATGTCCACTTGAGAAGAATGTGTATTTTGCTACTTTTGGTTGGAATGTTCAATAAATATCAATAAAGTCCATCTGTTCTAATGTGTCATTTAGGGTCTGTGTTTCCATATTGATTTTCTGCTTAGATGATCTGTCCATTGTAGAAAGGGGGGTTTTAAAGTCCTTCAATATTACTGTCAATTTCTTCCTTAATGACTGTTAGTATTTGCCTTATATATTGAGGTACCCCTAAGTTGGTTGCATTTATATTTACAATTGTTATAGCCTCTTCTTTCATTGATCCTTGATCATTATGTAGTGTTCTTCTTTGTCTCATAACAGTCTTTATTTTACAGTCTATTTTTTCTGATATGAGTATTGCTACTCCAGCTTTCTTTTGATTTCCATTTGCATGGAATAACATTTTCCATCCCCTCACTTTCAGTCTGTATGTGTCCCTAGGTTTCAGGTGGGTCTCTTGTAGACAGCATATATATGGGTCTCAGTTTTGTACACACTCAGCCAGTCTATGTCTTTTGGTTGTTTCATTTAATCCATTTATATTTAAGGTAATTGTTGATATGTCTATTCCTATTGCTATTTCCTTAATTTTTCTGGGTTTGTTCTTGTAAGTCTTTTTTCTTCCCTTTCTCTTTTGTTCTCTTCTTTTTGGCTTGATGACCATTTTTAGTGTTGTGTTTGGATCACTTTTTCTTCTGTGTGTGTATATCTATTGTAGTTTTTTGATTTGCTGATCCCATGGGGTTTTGATATAACAGTCTATATATGTACAACTTTTTTTTTTTCAAGTTGCTCATCTCTTTCCCACCTAGAGGAGTTCCTTTAGCATTTGTTGAAAAGTCAGTCTGTTGGGGTTGAATTCTCTTAGCTTTTTCTTGTTTTGTAAAGCTTTTGATTTCTCCTTCAAATCTGAATAAGAGCCTTACTGGGTAGAGTATTCTTGGTTGTAAGTTCTTCCCTTTCATCACTTTAAATATATTGTGCCACTCCCTTCTGGCTTGCAGAGTTTCTGCTGAGAAATCAGCTGATGACCTTATGGGAGTTCCCTTGTATGTTATTTGTCATTTTTTCCCTCATTGCATTTAATATTTCTTCTATGTCTTTAATTTTTGTGAATTTGATTACTATGTGTCTTGGCGTGCTCCTTCTTGGGTTTATCCTGTCTGGGACTCTCTGTGTTTCCTGGACCTGGTTGACTGTTTCCTTTTCCATGTTAAGGAAGTTTACAGCTATTATCTCTTCAAATATTTTCTCAGGCCATTTCTCTCACTTTTCTCCTTCTGGGACCCCTATAATGCAAATGTTGGTGCATTAAATGTTGTCCCAGAGGTCTCTTAGATTGTCTTCATTTCTTTTCATTCTTTTTTTCTTTATTCTGTTCTGCAGCAGTGCTTTCCACCATTCTATCTTCCATGTCCCTTCTCCATTCTTCTGCCTCAATTATACTGCTATTGATTCCTTCTACTGTACTTTTCATTTCAGTTATTGTATTTTCCATCTCTGTTTGTTCTTTAGTTCTTCTAGGTCTTTGTTAAACATTTCTTGCATCTTCTCAATCTTTACCTCAATTCGTTTTCTGAGATTCTGGATCATCTTCACTATCATTATTCTGAATTCTTTTTCTGGAAGTTTGCCTATCTCCACTTCATTTAGATGTTTTCCTGGGGTTTTATCTTCTTCCTTCATCTGCAACATAATCCTCTGCCTTCTCATTTTGTCTAACTTTCTGTGACTGTGGTTTCCATTCCACAGGCTGCAGGATTGTAGTTCTTATTGCTTCTGCTGTCTTCCCTCTGGTGAATGAGGCTATCTAAGAGGTTTGTGCAATCTTCCTGATAAGAGGCACTGGTGGTGGGTAGAACAGGGTCTTGCTCTGGTGGGCAGGGCTGTGCTCAGTAAAACTTTAATCCACTTGTCTGCTGATGGGGGAGGCTGTGTTCCCTCCCTGTTAGTTGTTTGGCCTGAGGCACCCACCCACTAACAGGTTGTATGTTGGGACTAATGGCAGCCTCTGGGAGGGCTCACGCAAAGGGACATTTCCCAGAACTGCCACTGCTAGTTCTCCTGTTTCCATGGTGAGCCACAGCCACACACCACCCCCCGCCCTGACCTCTGAAGGACACCTTCTAACCCTAGCAGGTAAGTTTGGTTCAGACTCCTGTGGAGTCACTGCTTCTTTCCTCTGGATTCTGATGTGCACAAAACTCTGCATGTGCCCTCTAACTCCGGCAATCATATCCCACTAGCCTTCAAAGCTAGATTCACTGGAGACTCCCAGTTCTGTCGCTGGACCTCCAGGCTGGGAAGCCCAACATGGGGCTCAGAACCTTCACTTCAGTGAGAGAACTTCTGTGGTAAAGTTGTTCTCCAGTTTGTGGGTCACCCATCCAGTGAGTATGAGGTTTGATTTTGTTGTGATTGAGCCCCTCATACCATCTCATTGCCACTTCTCCTTTGTCTTTGGATGTGCGGTATCCTCCTTGGTGGGTTCCAGTGTCTTCCTGTCAGTGGCCGTTCAGCAGTTAGTTGTTATATCAGTGCTCTTGCAGTAGGAGGTTAGCGCACATCCTTCTACTCTGTCATCTTGAAAAAATCTCTGTCCTGCTTTATTTCTTAAGCTATTCTAACTTTATTATTTGTTGTACAATGAAATATTATCTGCTTGTATATTTACAATTACCTGAAAATTAAGTATTTTATAACATATATTATCATCAGAGTATATATAACTATGCAAAGGCAAACACAAAAAATCATACAACACACTTTTTATAAAATCATAATAATTTTACTTCCATTTTTTCACTTCAGTTATTTCTTTGAATCCTATCTTTGCTAATCTCTTTAATTAGATATTGAATAATTAAACTTTTGAAATACAGCCAGGCATGTTTTCTTAATCATGAGGTAACATACAGTTATCTTCAGCCTGTACATTTTGCTTTGTATAGTCAAGCACATATGCAATGATCTTTCTGGCTGAATAGACCAGTAATTACTGCTCTGTTATTATACTATACATTGAGATATATGAAAATACTTCGAAAATCATTTGCATAACTTTTTTTTTCTTTTCTTTTCTTCTTTTTTTTTTTTTTTTTTGCAGTATGCAGGCCTCTCACTCTTGTGGCCTCTCCCATTGTGGAGCACAGGACCTGGACGTTCAGGCTCAGCAGCCATGGGTCACAGGCCTAGCCACTCCACGGCATGTGGTATCTTCCTGGACTGGGGCATGAACCCATGTCCCCTACATCAGCAGCAGACTCTCAACCACTGCACCACCAGGGAAGCCCCATTTGCATAACTTTTTATGAATACTTTACTTTTTATGAATAATTGACAGTGAAGTGTATAAGAACTCTGATTCTTAAATCTAAGTTCTAGGATTGTCTAAGTATGACACATTCTAGCAAAGTAAGAATAGACCACTTATTTAAATTCTCTGTGCATCCATTTTCTCACTTGTAACTTGAATAGACAGTAATACTTAATCTGTTATGTTATTGTAAATAATAATTAGACAATCTACATAAATGCTAAGCTCAGTGTATGTCACCTGTGTTACTCAAAAAGCATTATAGTAACCTGTTATTATATTTTAATCAGCAAGATATTCATATAAAACAAAAGTTAATAGATTTTCTTATTATTTATATACCTTTATTGAATTTATTGCTAATTATATAAATGAAAGAGGTTAATTCAATTTATTCAAAGTACACAAAGTTCAATATTAATTTAGGTTTACCTTGAGATCTTTTAAGACCAAGTGTATTAATTTCCTAGCCCATCATAACAAAGTACCACAAACTGAGAGGCTTAAAAAATGGAAATTAGTTGTGTCACAGTTATGGAGGATAGAAGCAAAATCGAGGGGTAGGAAAGGTTAGTTTCTTGTTGGGTTGTGAGGGAAGGATCTGTTTCAGGGAAGGATCTTGACTTTCAGTTAGCTGTCTTCTCTCTGTGTCTCTACACATTTATTCCCTCTCCTTTTGTCTCTGTACTCAGAGTTCCCATTCTTAAAAGGACACCAGTAATACTGGATTGGGGCCCACCCTAATGAACTCATTTTAATTGGCTAACTCTGAAAAGTCCCTCAAAATAGTCACATTCTGAGGTACAAGGGCTTAAGATTTCAATGTATAAGTTTTGTAGGAACTCAATTCAACCCCTAACACCAAGCATATCAATCTTATTTTTCATTTCACTGACCATTTTGTCTGTTGTTATCTGATAAATAAATGTTTCTTCATAATGAGGATACTACCTTCAATATATAGAATATTACATGTTATATGTTTTCATATTCTCTGAATCAGTCTTCATTCTGCCACCTGTTCCTCAACTCTCCTCTTCTCTGTCCCTTCACTGTCTCCTTCATTGACTTCCTTCTGCTGCCCATAGTGTAACATACATTTTCCCAAAAGAAAGCCTTGGTTCTTTCTAAAGAATTCATTTGTTATATATACTAATTCATACCTCTGACTTCAAGCCACAAATATTAAAATTTAATTGCCTATGGAATATATCTATCTGTTTTATAAGCTTCTCAAACTTAAGAAACCCAAATGGAAATATAGTTCAGTCAAATACATCATAATTACCTAGTCACTGTATTTGAAAGTTTTATATCATTAATTTATCTCTCTCTTCACCCACACTGGTCACAATATTTGGTTGACATCATATTAAGGTGTTTCCCACATTTAGCTCACCCCTCTAATCACATTATTTCTTCCTTAATACTAACCTTTACTTCTCCCCTTCAGCCATTAGCTAGTTTCCTCAAAGGTATTACTGCCTTACTTCTTGTTAATCTATTCTCTTCCAAGAAAGCTAGCCATTCTTCATATTTGCAAATGTATTTTGATTATCCAATGCCTAATTGGTAGATTTAAAACTATTAATTGTGTCATACAAAGAATTTCACAATCTGCTTCTACCTACCTTTGAAGTCCCCAATTTTCTGCCTCATCAAGCTTTGTCAAATCATTTTTGCACTTCATTATTTTGGGTATGTATGAATATTCCCTCTGCTGAGGAATACCCTTTCTACTTCAGTGCCCTTTTTTGCCCTACCACCTACTTTTTACTCCTTTTTTCCTGGGTGAAAGTTCCTATTCATCTTTCCACTATCACCTCACGTATAACCTCTTCAGTGAAGACTTGCAATTCTTCCCTAGAGAGGGATGTTCATTTGCCCTTGGTGCTCCTGCAGCTCTTTTCTTCTTTCTCTGTCAGCGAATTGCTGACCATGCTGTAATTTACCTTCATGTAATTGTACCTCTCATACTAGACTCTAAACTTCTTGAAGGGCTTGTGTTATAATGATTAAGAGCCTCAGAGACACCTGAGTTCAAATCCAGGCTTTGACAACTATAAGCTATTTACTTCTGAAATGTTCCTAAACTTTCTGAACATTAGTTGTCAAGCAAAAAATGAAGACATTGATACATATATTTCTACTGATAATATGGTTAAAGTAGATACCATATAAAGTGTTTAGTGCATTCAAATACTATCATCAGTAGTAATAGAATTGTTGTTGCTATTGTTGCAAGTTCATAATGAAGGCATGTCATGTGCTCAAATATAACTGCTTCATTAATAAAGGCTTTTTCACAATTTTATAAAATGGACAATAATACTATGTCCACATTTAAATAGATGAGAAAACAGTTCCCTAAGAAGATATATTTTCTTATCCAAGTTCACAAGGTTGATGACTGGCAGGTATAAATTTAGAACAAAAATTGTCTGTGTTTTCTTTGAATGCTTTCTTTACTATACATTTTATGTTTCCAATTTATGATGATCTAATCCCATAAGTGTTTTCTATTTCTGAAAAAGATACAGTGTTCAAACTTTCACACATACTTGTGGCATCAGTTCATAAAATAAAGTATTTCTATGTATGTAAGGCAAACTTTTTATAAAGAACCAAATCATGGTTAAGCTAAACATGACCAATAAACTGGTGAAACAGCTTTCTGAAGTTTCCGAATTTGATTGCATTATAAAGACAAACAGGAGTGATAGCCACATATTTTATATTTTCCTTTTCTAGTCATTTAACTATAAAATACATTTCAGAATTGTTTGTTTGAGGACAGTATTTATTTGATAAGGATGTATGTATAAAGTAATTAACTTAAAATTCCCATGTTATGTGAGATTATCCAAGGAGCTAACCTTCACAAGTTGTGATATTTTTAGTTAATCCAATTCATATATTTTATATTCATCATGCATAAAATCCAGCAGTGATTCATTCATTCATCAAATATTTAACACCTACTGTTTACTGCAGTTAGGCATTTATTCAGTTAGCACAATGCCAGATGCTTAGGATAAACACATGTACAAGACAGACAAATCCACTACTTTCTCAAGATTTTAAATCTATTGACAACCTAATGTACTTTACTTATATTTTACCAAGAATTTTGCAAAATACTCCTTAATTTAGAAATAAGTTTATTTTTAATGATTAAAGAAAAGGTAACAGTTAGGTCAAATATGTCATAATTTTTCCAAATAAAATTGTTCCTGTGTTATGTCATATGTGATGTTAACACAAGCATATGTTTTTGATTTTGTTTTTAATATCTGCTTTTAAACAGAATTCTCACCAATCCCAGCTAGTACTGTGTTACATCTGAAAACATGCTACATATTCGCTCTGTGAGGCATCATTCCTTTGCAAAATGCAAATAAAATGGGATGAAAAAGATTGTAAAGAAGAGGCACAATATAAGAATACTTCCTTTTTCCAATCTCCTAGTAAGGAATATATAACTGGATAGAACTGCCTCTGTTTAGAGGAATAAAAGAAATATATTGAAGTCAGTAAATGCATTTTCTTTGAGTAACAGGGTTATCACACAGATATTTGTAGCTTTAGAGATGTCACTTCTATAGCTTCAGTGTCTTAGAAAAGGATTTCTGTGCTTCAAGATGAAGGTGGCTGACGTTCTGTTTCCCTAATATGAGAAAAGATGACTTATAAATGAAGATTTAAAGTACTTCAGTCAGCTTTGAAGTGGTCAAGCTGAACTCCCATCTCACCTAGTAAACTCTCACTGCCAGAATGTTTTCCAGTTCCAGAGGATAAATGACACTTGGTACCAGTGGTGAACGGACTTATGTCTTGGACCAGAAGTGATACTATAAATGAAAGTTAAAAGCAAACTTTGCCAACTCATGAAATAAACATCAGTCACAAGAAGTCATGTTCATTTTTAGTGTTCAAAACATCTTTATATTACACCATTAGGCTAAATGGTGTTTATATTACAAAAAATATTTTGTTTTGTTTTGATCAAAATCCTTTTCTACTCTTAAGCTGAGGAATAGTGGAACATTATTTCCACCTCTTCTGTCAGTTCTCCTTTTTGAATTTCTAAGTGGAGGAAGAGCTAAAGACAAAACTCCCACAAACAAAGAAACTAAAATTAAAATCTGTAACAGAATTATAATGAAGGCTAAAAAAGATATGAATTTATTCATATGTTTAATTAGTAGCAAAGGCATATTTTTTAAACACCATTAGCTAAGTCATTTACCATGTTAGTTTTAACCTAAATATTGGATAGACTCAATAGGAAATCAAAATTATTTAGTTCAAATAAAGGATAGCATCAGTTAAGTACATATTTACTTGATTAGAAGTGAGAAAAAAGGTGCATTCAACAAACTCAAACACCTTTAAAGACTCTGTAATTATGAATTATGATGTGATGCAGGTCTCAGTAAATTATGAATATACAATAACTACTTTGAACTGATTAAATGCCTATAAATACAATAGAGTATAATTTCCTGAAAAGATGTATACTAGTGGTAATTTACATTTCTGGATAAAATAGAAATTGTCACCAAGATCATATATTGAGAATTATTCTGTGCTTAGATAGGTAGCTAGGACTAAGAAACCACATTCTATAATGTCTAGAAAATATCTGTATAGATGTTTCAAATATAGAGAAGAATTAAAAAAAAAGATGTAGCATGCTAAAGTTAACTATAAACATTACCAACAGGAAGTATAAAATACCAAAAAGGTAGAGATAATGGTACAATTATAGTTTAAAACAGCAATCCCCAACTTTTTGGCACCAGGGACCGGTTTTACAGAAGACAATTTTTTTCATGGACGGGGTGGGGGAGGATGGCTCAGGCAGTAATGAAAGCTATGTGGAGCAATGGGGAGCAGCAGATGAAGCTTTGCATGCTCGCCTGCCACTCACCTCTTGCTGTGCAGCCCAGTTCCTAACAGAACCAGTATGAGTCTGCAGCCAGGGGTTGGGGACCCCTCATTTAAAAGATGGAGATATAAAGTATTAACCATTAAATAGTTTTGGCTTAAGACAATAGACTCAACTGACATACTAAGAGGAAAAAGCTAGGACCATGAGAAATAAAATGTGAGATTATAAGAATTTTCAGGTAGTTAAATATGTTGCATGAGCATGGAATATAAGAGTCCTATTAGATGAATTGAATGAACAGATACCTATTCAAAGGAAGTTTGTCTTTACTATAGAAGATGAAATATTCCTGCATACTGAAATATTTCTAAACAATTATTAATCAGATATTTAGATAATTTTCAACAATTATTTTATCAAGATTAAAAAAAGGAAAATGTGGGTTGTAAGAACAAAAGATAAATAAATTAATTAAAACTTCATGACAGGGCTTCCCTGGTGGCACATTTGTTGAGAGTCCGCCTGCCGATGTAGGGGACATGGTTTCATACCCTGGTCCGGGAAGATCCCACATGCCGTGTAGCAGCTGGGCCCGTGAGCCATGGCCGCTGAGCCTGCGTATCTGGGTCCTGTGCTCCACAACGGGAGAGGCCACGACAGTGAGAGGCCCACATACCGCAAAACAAAACAAAACAAAACAAAAAACTAACAAAAAAACCTTTATGACAAAGGGGAAAATCAGGCAAAGGAAGATGTAGTTACCAAAACATGTGGGTGTCCAATTATCTGTTGGAATTCTCATTTCATAAAAAAACATGTAATGTTTTTTTTTTAATATATGTTATCTCCCCTTCCAAATAGAATAGAAACTTTAGATTTAATTGCAGCTAAGTAGGAATTATTTACAGTGAATCTGATATGGAGAGCACTTAAGGAAAAACACAGCCATACCATCTCAAGTGAGAACAATTTGATAAAGCCAGATATGACCCAAATAATGGTATAGCAGATTCCTGAAACATAGGGATTAAAAACACGAGAATTTCAAGGCACAAGATTGCAGATTTTATGAAGTCAGTTATGTGTCAGTTTCACATCCTCTTCATTTTCTTGTTTAAAAAATGAATTTAAAAATAATGATGCAACATTTTATTAAGTCTATAAAAATTAAAGTCTCTGATTATTAAATTAGAGGTTATTTCAATGAAGAACAAAAATAAATAAATAAATTAAATAGTTATGTATAGGGTGCTCTAGGATAAATGCAGGTTTAAAATGACACAGTCAAAAGATAAAAGAAGAAAATTGTGAAGTCAGTGCTGCATATTGCTACACAGTTGACCCTTGAGAAACTCGGGCTTAAACTGAGGCTCCACCTACACGTGGATTTGTAACAGAGAGGAGCCAAATCTGATTAGTCAAATCTGATTACATGTTGGATCTGTTTCTTTTACTTTAAACAAACGCTTCCCTCTGTGTTTGTTCTCTAAAAGGATAAGTCTCTACATAATGGCCTGCCTCAGGGAACTCTGCCCTTCTGCCTGAATGTTAAACCAAAGTGCCTTTGTTCGGGGAAGCATCCTGACCCTGTCCACCTGTGGATTGCTGCAAGAAAGAAGAAATTAACACATCCCTACACGAGACTGGCCATTCCAGTGGATATTTGCAAAACGTATGGCCTTTTTACTTTACTTCCTCATCTCCTCCTCCTCTCTGTGCTATAAAAGAAACTGGCATCCAAGTCCCGATAAGATTGTTTATTGGGGACACTAGTCTGCCATCTTCTCATTCTGCCATCTTTCTGGATAAAGTCCTATTCCTTGCCTCAACACCTCATATCTGATTCATTGGCCTGTCATGCAGTGAACAGAATGAGCTTGGACTCAGTAAGAGATTTTTTTTAATAGTAAATTTCAATAGTAAATTTCAGTAGTAAATACTGCAATGCCACACTGTCTGCAGTTATTTGAATCCAAGGATGCAGAACCAGGGACATGGACGAACAAAGGCTGTGTAAGAACCTGGTATAGGAAAGCTGACTATACATTATACCTGGATTTTCCACTGTGCTCACTGCCATGTTCAAGAGTCAACCTCGAGTTTTGCACCAAATAATATGATTTGAATGATTGTATAATTGATGCATCAAATACAAAGAGGTTTGCAAAAACTGCAAAGGATGACAAAAAGGGCAACAAAAGTATGTTGCTGTCAAAACAGAAAAGAAAGTTCTAGAGTCCAAAACTGGAGAGTTTTATTTGTTTTGTTTTACTTATTTTGAGATGTGAGGAAATTGTAAGTGAATAGTCACAGGATTGTTTGGGGACAGAGTTGGAAATCCATTGCTGACCTTATTTCTTCCACCAAATTAGCACTGCTTCTAAAAGAGTCCCAGGGTGGAAAAGAAAAATTAAAAAGAGCCCAGGGCATATTATACGAATCGTAAAATAGCTGAATGTTGATGAGAGGAAGCAATGTTAATTGATCTTGTTTTTAATCACTCAAGGAATGTAATTAGAAGGGTGGAATCAAAAGATGAAATTAGGGGAACCTAGATATTCATTCTAAATATGAGTGAATTTTCAAAATTATTATTCAAAGATGAAATGCGGCACCTTGGGAAGTATTGGATTACTTATCAGAGGACATTCTTGTGTTTAAGGGGGACAAACATAAGCAGAAGTGCTGGAGTTGATATTCAAAAATCACTGGGATGGTTAGACTAAGTGAAATTTTATTTTTTACAAGTCTGTAATTAAAACTGCATGCTGAAAGTGATCAACTTTTAGGAAATGGCAAGCATCCATTGGCTCGATTACTTTATAGCTGAATTCTTTACGATTTGGGGAGCTGTTCAAACAAGACTTTGTGTTAAGGTTGAAGGATGAGACAACATATATTTTAAAATATTTCTATTTCCTTTTAATGAGTTAAGAAAATAGAAATGATAAACCACTGTGTATCTGATACTGTGGTATGTATTCAGAAAGTGAGTGCTAAATAAATGCAAGGCAGAGTAAATCTAGCTTCTAGCAAAAAGAGTTAAGAAGACTGGTCCTTTCAAAGTACTCAGTTCCTCATTCTAAATTTTCCAACATGTCATTCATTGACTGATTGATTTTCCTTTTCATTCCTTCACTTGAAATCTAAAACTCAGTTCTACAGAGTTTGGTTTATATATACTATTAAGAAAGGTAGGAACAGCTAAATCTTAAGCAGTAAATTACCTCAGACAGCAAATACTATGTATTCACGATGTTCTGTTTGACCTTCTTGCATTTACTGACTTATTGGTCATTGAGATGATGACTCACCTCTAAAGTAGACTGTCCTGTACCAAACTGTCTGCCTTCTAGCTTGGAGTCACAGTTCATCTTGACCTTTCTGTTTGTATAAGTATCAGATAATGACCTTATTTGTCACTATATTGCAGTCCCTAGTTATCAACTTGGCATTTATGGTCACATTTCCATTTACAGCCTGGAGCTGACATATTCCCCAGACTATACTATATGTTACTCATTAGCATTAGTGCCCTTTCTCTCTCTCTGTCTGAACTCATGGTCTAACATAAATCCTCCAGGTCTCCCAGACACATTGTGCTATGAAATTCTTAGGAACTCAAAGCAATTCACTAGAGAAGTAATTGCTTTATCTAAAATTATACTGCAAATCTTTATTTGCATACATGCTATTTTCTCATTAAAATATGATGTTTTCTTTCAAAAGAGAAAAGAAAAATCCATTACCTTTTATTGTGTTTACAAGAGTAAATGACAATGTGATGCATAGAAATAAAACCAAAAAACTATCTTCATACACTGCAGTACAATTAGAATTATGTAAATAGATCTAGAAGAGTTTTGAAGGTATTTAATTTTTTCTATATCTTTAATGACGTTGAGAAAATATATGTAGCTTGCATTTGAACAATTTAAAAGTAAGGTGACTTTTATTAATATTAATTTGTATCTCCTGAAGCAGGTTATTCATTTTCAATAGAGTATTATGCACTATCATCATGTTTATTCAAAGATGATTAAATAAATGACAACACATACTCTAAAATCAATTAGTGATTTAAATGTAGTGAAAGAATATTCGTCAAACAAGATGCTCATTTTCATTTTTTCTCAACCAAAGAAGTTTAAAGACATCATTGTCTTTTCTACTTTTTAATATAGCTATAAACAATACCCAATAATTAACATGCATATTTTATGTTTTTTAATTAAATTCACTTCAAGACCATAATTTATGTGTAAAAATAAGATAAATATACAAAATGTTTTTAAAACTTTAATACTAAACTTTTAATGAAAGTTTAATAAGACTAAGTTAAGCTTGTTTGATTAATTTCCCATAGATGAATGAAAATTTGAGTTAGTATGTTGAAGTTTAAAATTATGATTGTTGGCAAATGATGACAGCCTTTAAGAAAGAATATTTTCCTTTAATAAGGTTATAAAAATTAAAGTATGTTGTCAAATTACCATGATATATTTTACTTTTAAAAATGCCATTAATTATATGGGTCTAAATTGTTTTATTAGGTTATGATTGCTTAAACAGGACTCTATTTATAAATTATTTTTCTGTAAACTTATGCAACTGTAGGTGTGACAAAAATATCTAAATATGTGTAGTTTAAGCATTAGATACAGAGATTATTAGGCACAGTACTATTGTTGTTGATGGTGTCATTGTGGTTTTAACATAAGCAGTGTTTCTCAAAGTATGGTCTTTGGGACCAGTAGCATCAACATCACCTAGATGTAAGAAAAGCAAAATACTTGAGAGAACAGCAAAACCTTTGACTTTATCTTAGACTTAAAATCAGTAACTCTGGGGTTAGGTCAAGTAATGGATGTTTTAACAAGTCCACTGGATGATTTTGATAACATACTAAAGATTGAGATTAACTAACCTAGGAGTTCTCAAATGTGGTGAAATATTAGAATTATCAGATGAGTTAAAATAAGTAGATGCATAAGTCTCCTCCTATAACAATTAAAATACATAATCTAGCAATAAGACCAGCATTTGTTAAAGCACCTGATTTTAATGTGTAGCCAGAATTGAGAACCACTGGTCCGACCTAACACCCAAGAGAGCTTATTTCATTCCTCTTTCACTTCTCTGGACCTGAAGGCATGCCTGTCCTTTCATTGACATTTTGATTAAAATATTACTGCCTGATCAGCAAACTTTAATATCTAATACCAATCTTTCCATTTTTTGTCTGACGTCCAGATGGGACCCATACCATTGACTTATTTTTGCATTATAATTGCTATACCAATTTAGTACACATATAACATATTACTAGTAATTGCCATCAAATATAAATGTGTGATGCAAGTTTCATTGCTCCTCTAGACTATCCATCTTATCCCATAAGATCAGCTTCCTAATGCATATTTAGGCGGAGTTAATCACATTATGACTATATGATTATATTAATCATATAATCCACATATGGAGGTTTGTCATAAATACACTTTATTTGCTGTTCATTTAAGAACTTAGCTATTTCCAACTATACTACTATGCTACAGCATTAATCTTTACCTTCAGAAATAAAGCTAATCTATATTGAGATTATAGAACTTTAAAACTGACATAGAACTGCAGGCAAACAGTAATACTTTAGGACAATCTGACAAACTCCCAGTCATGCCAGGGATTTGTTAGACATTTGAAAAGTTTGAATGCCCAGACATTTTAAGTAACCGGTTTCTTTTAGCAATTGTGTTATTCATTACTCCAAGCTCAATGTTTCTCAAAAAAAAAAAAAAAAGTGTCCTATCTAAGAATTAAGGGATAGGTTTGTATTCTACAAAATTATGAATACAACAATTTATTTGGCAAGTAGATAGTTTTTTCAAAGAATTTCATGTTTACAATGTTCAATCCTGAGTTAAGAGTTTGTAACATTGTAATAATCCCCAATGTTGTTCTAAAGCAAAAATAGACAATGATGTTTTGAATGTTGTATAAAATGAATTTATGCTTGGTTTGAATAATAGATTGTTTTACAAAATTCTTCCAATGTGTCCTTCAAATTTTAGAATCTATATTGTTTTTTCCTTCTTTCTTTACTATATTCAATACAATACCAACCACTGATAGTTTTCCACGGAATATCTCTCAGATATCTCTCATAAATAACCTTTATTTATTGCAAGACTCATAGCATTATGTCCACAATTCAATTCAGTACTAACACATTGTCCTGCTTCTGGTTTCTCTCAGGTGTCCTAAATAGTGATGTGGCATAATTTTAAAAAGTAAGAATGTTTCCCATCATGAAATAAACAAAAAGAAAGCTCTGTTACACCTATCTTCAGGTGTACACCCACATTAGTTCAATGCCCAGTACCAGTTCGTTTCTCACCAACTCACTTCTTCTTATTCCTTTACTTTCTTCTTCTCCTAAAATGCATGTCACAGTCTCACCTTGTATAATATTATGACCTCTCCTCAGAGGTCTGGGTTGACTAAAAATATTACAAAAATGTGTGTTTACTTATCAGCATAAAATCATGAATCATGCAGCCTATAAGATCATCTTTATTTTCTCTTTAAGAATTTGAGAATAATACATTTTTTTCTATTTGAAAATCTGTGGAATAAAATAATATTTCTTCAAATACAAATATTATTCATCTCTGAATATGTTTAAAAAAATAAATACTAATTTTGTGTGAGATGTAAATGTTCTAGAAACAGGAATAAGAACATAAACATAACATGAAACCTTGTCTACAGGCAAACAAATTTCAGTATTTGCATTATATTTTGGTTTAGAGTATATACATAGTGCACTTTTATATAAAATATTTCATTTTAATCATTGTTTTGAAGAAATATATTTGGATAATTGCATACAGAATTTATATGTGATGTAGGTTTGTATGCATTTTATCAAATACAATAATTGCTAAACTTATATCTAACAATTTCAATAACAGTTTATCTGCTAGAAATCAGCCTTGTGTCTGCTGAAACAAAGTTTGCTCACTCTTTCTGTTGATCATATTTTCATACTCTTGTATTTTAGTTATTTAGGAAAACTTTGAAAAGTATTTCTGAGTAATAATTATATTAAGCAAAGAGTCTATATTTGTAGTGTACTTGTTTTGATATTGTACAAGGCACACACATACACTATTTCTTGTGTCTATGAAAATCTACTTACACTTTCTTTTATAAAGAATTCTTTGATTTTCTTTAATTAACTACTTATTTAAATATTCTTTGACAGTGTGTTTGGTAGGAAATTTAAGAACATAAATATTTATGTGTATATTTACACCTGTATAAACATACATATATGATATAGATGATGTATAATCTATACATAGATACCTATATAAATATATATGTATAGTTACATTTAAAGTCTACACTTCATATTTTATTTGGAGGAAGTAGTCTTACATTTTTATATGCCAATTTCTTCTTATTTTAAAACATGCCCTAACAATGTCTATGAAACATTACAGCACCCTCTATAAAGGCAAGAGAGATGGGGTGAGAGTTACTTTCTTACCTGTGAATGAATCCCTTGCTCCTGGGTTTCCTGAAGCCGTGGAGATTCAAAGAAACTACATGAGCATGTGATTCCTCTATAGGACACCATGTACCTACAAGTGTGGGCTATTTGACATGCTACTGTGAGAGCTGGAAAATTATCATCTTTGGAGAGATTAATTAAAGAATGTCTTTGCTCATAAATGAGGGAACAGTGACTTTCCTTTACTAGCTAAGAGAACAAAAAATATTTTAAAAATTTATTCATAGATGACTATGAGACAAGGAGAGTGAAACTGGTAATAGCGACCAAGGTCTTAGTGCTTACAGACCATACAGCAACCTGATCATATCATCATGAACTGAAACATCATGGAAATGGGCTACCTACTCAGTCAATTGTGGAATGGAACACTTATTAGATAAAAATTAAACATGAAAAATGTCCTTATCTAGTATATGTAGGTGATGCAAAATATTTGCTGAGAATATTAAAATAATTTGAAAAATCATGGATCTGAAAATAATATGATCTGTTGACACACTGTTTTGGTCAACTTAAAGCAAATGCAGCCTCTTAAAATGTATATTTTGAAAAAGACTTATCTTACTCACAAAATAGATGTTTCTGCATGTATCTGACATATAAGGTACATGGAGTGGATATCCATTGTGTCAGGATGTGTGATGGTAATTAGATAAAAAGTCTCTATACTTGACTGTGCAGTGGGAAGAATTATGGAAGAGTTGATAGAATAATGTCATGATAAAATTTATATTTTAGAAAGATAGCCCTGGTCATAGCATTGAGAGTAAATTTGGGTCGGGAAAATTGAATCAAAGAAGATCATCTAATACTTAAGAAAAGTGATTACAGAAATCAGAACCACACCAAATGTAGTGCGTATTAAATTTTGAGATTGGGTTGGGAAAATGGAGTAGATGGAATTACTGGACTTAGTAGTTAATTGTAAGCTAAACCAGGAGTGGGAAGAAAATGTTACTAAAATATTTTATGCGGCTCTTTGCAGGAAGCTGCCCACGAGTAAGAAACCAATTTTCTTTTCAACTGAAGAAAAGTTACCGTGTAACTAACCTTAAACCCGGCACCCCCATGCTTTACAAATCTGTGGCCCAAGCATACCTTTCAAATATTTGATCACACAATACCTTGCCTATTCTGTTGTTTTTTTCTGCAGGTCAAAGAAGTAGAAATAAAGAATAAGTAATCCACAGATGACTGGATCTCTTCCCTAGCTTTCCCTTCAGTAATCTCGCGAACACACTGTGTGTTTAAACTGTGAGCAAGATAACATCTAGACTTCACGAGGAGTCAGAGGAGTTGAAAAGCTTGCCAGCAGTGGTGGGTGGTGACAAGTCTGATCCACATCTTAGTGATTAACTGAGACTACTTCTCTTTTTCCATTTAAAAAATTTCACGGCCAAGCAGAATCTTCAGAGTTGTTTTTTGGGAGACCCTGAGTCCACAATATCCCCGTATCACTGACTTTCTGATTAAAAGCAACTTTCCTTTCTACCAACATTTGCCTCTGTCCCTATTGATTTTTGAGCGGCGAGCAGCCAGACCTGAGTTAGGTAACAATAAAAATCCAATATTAGATTTTTTTTGTAATTTATTTAAATAGAGAGAAGGAAAAATTTTCATAATAAAGGAATAATGAGTTACATTTGGTCTTTGTTGAGTTTTATGTATGTGCTCTAATTTATGACTTTTGATATCATTAGAAACACTAAGTAGAGAACAAAATAATACCTGCTTTTTTACTTTTGATTGTGTTGGAAATTTCATCACCATTATTATTTTCCTATTTCTACCTTAATTATTCAAGTGTATAATAGCTCCTGTTATGTGTTGTTTTTCTCCCCAAATTGTTGAGAAAACCTCCTAGTAGTGTGGAAACAAACCACGTTATCTTTTTTTTTCTTTTTTTGGTTCACCAACTATTTTCTCACAGACATCTACATAATTTGCACATGTTTCACACGTTAATTTTGGTTGCTAAATTTTGGTTTGCCAAAGGTGGTTTCTATAGCTACTGTGGTTGCTTACACTATTTATTCTATAGCCCCAGTGTTCATTATATTTTCATCTCCCAAAAAGCACAACTCATTTTCAAATTCAAGCTTATTTGTTACATTATCAGTGTGAGATATTTTTCACCTCCACTTCATGTATGGAATAAGAGATTCAGCATTAGAGCAATTTGTTAAAGATAGGTCTAGAACAACAGATTTTCTGACAAACACATTAATGTGACTTTCATTCCATTGTACCTATTCTCAGGTCAAATATTTGATTATGCTTAGCATTTTATCATGTTTTTTCTTTAAACCTGGATACTAATAATCATGAAACTCCCTGGTTATGAAAAATGTTAACCCTACATTGTGAGTTGATATTTATGTCATAGTCATCCCTTCAAATAAAGTAAGTTAAATGTAATATTTTAGGCCATATTTATGATAGATTTTCAAAGCTATCTAGGAAGGACAGACATCAACTGATTTACCGTAATGATGAGCTACCTTAATAAATTCTCATATCACAATCACCTAAAAAGAAAGTAGAGGAGATGAAACTTCTATCTTGTAATTTTCAATCTGCAATTATACCTCATCAACATAAATTGTAAAACTATGAGAATGTTAAAAATAAAAACAAATTTAAAAAATTCAAATCCCTCTGCTTTTTGCTTTTGTGTGTGTGTGTGTGGGGGGAATCTGAGTAAGAAACAAGTCTATCAACAATAGTACTGAGCCTAAGACTCTCTCACTACCCGAAATGAGTAATTCTAAGACTAACTGAAAAATAATGAAAACTTATATGAAAAATTATAACCTCATCCAAAAATACTGGAATGGCCCATAAACTCAAGTAATGTTATAAATATGATTCAATGAATAGCATACATTACATTGTGAATTCCTGTATGCTTACATCAAGTTAATTCCCAGTAATTCAATTAAATGAATACAATTTAAGAGGAGAGATTCCCTTAATAATGTAACAGTGCAGTTTCTGGTTAAAATATATGACAGATTTTATGGTTATTTATTCAAACCTCTACTAACTTCAGTGGATATTGCTTTACGAGTTTTGCAGTAAGAAGCAAGCAGACGTTCAGTGAAGCAGCTATCTCTCTACCAGTTGCAGATAATAAAATACTTTACAGTAAGTAGTCATTTGTATGAGATTAAAGTTGTCCTTCATAAAGTCCTGGAGCTGTATATTTTTAGTATTTGCTTCCACCCTTATGGCATGCAAATACAATCATTTTACCGAAGTGCTTAGCATGTTTCTACACCTTCTAAATGGGTGAAAATGAATTGTGATAGCACAAAGTATTAATATGGAATGCCACAATATTGCTCACATAATACAGCTTTCCTTTTAGAGGATTTGAAAACCTCAATCTTGCTGTTGCAAGCCTCTTCTTGGTTGGGCACAGAAGCAGACATTTGAAGTACTAAATGTTCTCCCTCCTTTGAAAATGGCCTTTCTCTTTAGGGATCAGAATGATAATACTGCTTGCCAAAACAATATTTGCAGATTCAAAGAACAAAATATTCATCTCAGTTAAATCTACCTCTGTTGCTTTACAGCTTCTGAAATTTAGGAAAAGGACAAGACTCTCTCCATGAATAATAAAATGAGAAGTTGCCATTCTATCTTCCAATGTATAGAGCTGTTTCTCTTTCAATGTTATGCAGTGTATTGGGTCGAAGAAGGAAAGAAAGATTTATGGAAGATGAATAATTTTAGTCCCATAGGTGTCTCGTGACAAGAATAATGGGAGACGGGGAGTAGCATCTGCGGTAAGGGGACTGCGTGGAGCGGTGACCACCTCTCAGTGGGTGCCGCACATCAGTGGGGTGCTCTCTGCACAAGGGCAATGACTGGCACCTGGACCGTGATGTGGTGCTTCGAAGGGCAGAGGGTCTGCTTATGGCTGCCCCTTCCCCCACCAAGCGTCGTTATACACCTAAGCCCTTGAGGAGATAGGAGGGAAACTGTTTTGAGTCATAGGAGTGTGACTGAATTCAAGTTTAGATTCCAATTCCATAAAAAGAAAACAAGATGACTGGATTTATCACTAAGACAGTATGTTTGTATCTACATCAAGCAGAATGGGGCTGGTGACTGAAGCTGTTATACAAACATGAAAGCTACACTTTTGCAAATCTGAGTTTGTGTTTGTTACATCTGGATCTATTACACAGGAGATATTTCCTGCAGCCCTGTCTGTGTGTGCCCGCCTCAGTGTTCCAGGGCTGCCATGAGCAGTTCAGCCCCCACCACCACCCAGGCCTCCTTCCTCCCAGGGAACCTCCCTACTCTCCTTTAGAGTCAGGTGTGGTCATTATGCATCCTTGGCCAGACAAGGGCCAAGGGTGAGGAGAGTGATATGAATCACTTTCAGACAGAAACCAGTAATTGCCAGGCCAAGGCTTTCCTGGGTTTCCTTCTCCAAATCAATGGCCAGAGTGGAAATATGGGCCGTGCAAAGGAGCATTGCAAAGCCTACGCACATGACAGCATCCCCAAGGGTCATCTGAACCCACATGGAATTCCTATGAGTGAGGAGTCAATCTTTGCTGCTTTAAGCTCCTGAGGCTGTGGGTTGTTACTGTACTATTACTTAACCTAACCCAAGTGACCCACAGGCTAGAACGCTCTTGTGAAACCTGCTTTCTTTACAGCCAGAGCTCTTTCCAACATCATCCAAATTAGACCATGTGACTTCGGAAGCTCTTTTGGGTGTTGCCAATCCAGAATTAAAGCCAGTGTAGGTAAAACGTGGGTAAGTTATGGTATTTGCTTTAGTGAGGCAATGTCTTCACAGAATGCTGAGCACTGCAGCCTTTCACCCACTCACTATGGAAGGGAGTAATCTACAGACTGCTTCAGATGACCCCCACATCTCCACCTCACTGCTCAGACAATTGAGCAGGGCTTTCCAAGGAGTCCCTCCTCTGTCCACATGAACCACAAGAGGAAATAAATAGCATCAAGGAGAATTTGGCCAGGGAATTTAAGCACCAACATATTTTCCATTAAATATATGAGAGTTTAACAACAAAAAAATAATATGTTTATATGTTTATAGGAAATAATGGTATTCAACATTCAATTAAAGAAAAGAAAAAGCAAAAACAGAGGGGCAATGTAAAGAATTTCCAAGGAAGAGTCTGACAAAACAAAATAATTTTTAAATGTCTTGTTAATGTTAAGGCACTGATGTTGGTGCTAGAGATAGAGTAACACCAGATCTCTTTTCTCCTATCTTATGCAACATATTTTGGGGGACAGGAAAGGTGGGAGACTGTGGCATTGAGAAGGTGGAAGGGAGAAAAACAATGAATAAAAGACAAAGCAAAACAAAAAAAAACATGAGCTTGATAACCACAGACAATGATAACTACAAGAAGAAATGAAACTAGTAATATGAGGAAGAATGCAGAAGAATCAGTGTTGTGAGCGATTGAGACGGAGTGGTTGGAACAGGAGAAAGTTCACTGAAACTTGACTGATATGAAGAATTCAGTGTTTGGAATTTTTGTTCTCTATATGAGATTGGTTGGTTTCACTTGAGTCACAGGAAATATTCTAGTGCACCTGAAGTGTTCTGAACTTGGAAAGAATTGCATGAGATGTTGAGAGAGATGTGGAAGGGGGCCCTGGTGGCCACATGATGAGTCCAGTGAGGTTTCATTTAGAGAAACAACCCAGTTGTGAACTCTCTACTGAGCAAAATAAGTGTAAAAGAGCCAGGTGTATGTTGTAATGCTAAATACAGATCTTTTTAATTAGGTGTGTTAATAAATAAGAGACTGTGGTTGGCCCTCTGAACATTTTTTTTTTAAGAAGATGTTGGGGGTAGGATTTGAGTAATCTATTGATTTATTTTTGCTGTATTGGGTCTTCGTTTCTGTGTGAGGGCTTTCTCTAGTTGTGACAAGCAGGGGATCACTCTTCATCGCGGTGCATGGGCCTCTCACTATCGCAGCCTCTCTTGTTGTAGAACACAGGCTCCAGACACGCAGGCTCAGTAGTTGTGGCTCACGGGCCTAGTTACTCCATGGGATGTGGGATCCTCCCAGACAAGGGCTTGAACCCGTGCCCCCTGCATTAGCAGGCATATTCTCAACCACTGCGTGACCAGGGAAGCCCCTGAAGTATTATTAAACGGTCTGTGTTGACTTGTGTAAGGAGTCCCAGTGCATTTGGTATCACGTGTTCCCAGTTCTTCAAGCTAACTGGATACGTCCTACAGCTCCATCTCTGTACCTATGATCTCTGTGAATTGTGTCATGTGCACACAGTTCAATAACCAGCCTCTGATAGACTAGCAAGGCTAAATGGAGCAGTCTGTATTTTATTCTGACAGATGAAGAGCCACAAGAGAGTTTTAAGCTAGGGAGTAACAAATGCATCCATATTTTAGTGGGACTACTCTGGCTACTTTGTGATAAATGGGTTACTAGAAGGCAAAGTCACAGCAGGGTGACTAGCTTGGAGACTGTTATAAAGGATTACAAATAATCAAGTCTTACAGGGGCTCTAAGGGAAAAGGAACCAAGTTGTCATTGAGCTAAAGATACCAGAAGATGTGTTAAGGTAGAAATTAAGTGGAATCTTAAAATTCTTAAAGAAAAAGTCTATTGTAAATAATATAATATTATTTATTTATATTATATATAAAAATTTATATATAATATAATATATATATATATATATATATATATATTTAAATCCCCAGTTAAGAAATTTCTTCTCCAAGTCTTAATGAGCCACTGCCCTTGAACTCTGCTGTACCGCTTGAGGCTCCGGGAGTGCAGTCTGTTTGGGAATACTTCTACCTGGGAGAACACTAGGGAAGCTCAAAGCTAAACACCTGTGAGTTATTTCCAGTAAAAGACACAAGGAGCCACCAACCCTAAATTTCATCATGGAGAGGGATGGCAATAGATGTTGTGGCTGCACTGTCATGGTTCAATTCTTGTTAGACCTGAGTCACGAGCAAATATTACCAGTCGTTGGTCACCCACAGAGACACCCCATAATCCTCAGACGCTCCCAGTCAACATAGGCACCCAAACACTTCCAGGGTGCTCCCTGAGATCTGCTTCCTGCTAAGAAGAAAATTCCATGTTCTCAATTTCTTAGCCTTTCATGTATTTCTCTGGATCTTAAAACAGTTGTTCTCTACCCTGGATGCATATTGTAATCACAACAAAACAAAAAACAAGCAAACAAATAAAACTCTATCTCTGCTCTGTGTGCAGACCAGTTGAAACCCGAAAATCTAGGAGATCTGAATATTAGCATTTTTAAAGCTCCTCAAGTGAGTATAACATGTTTCCAGGAAAACAGCTTTAAAGGAAAACTAATTTTCTGCAGAGAACCAGCTTCCCATGCCACCTTCTAAGCCAAAGCTCTTTTCTTACACGTTGCTTATGTCAGAGACAGAATGTCATGTAACTGTTATCCTGGCTCTTCATCAATGCTTCCAGACATCACTCCTTCTCTCTCCTTTGAAAAGAAGAAATAATCTTATGCTCTTTGAGGTGCATACTGTCTCCCTGTACCAGTGTGCCTCAAATTTTAACGTGAATCATATAGGATTCTTGTGAAAATGCAATGCAGACTCTGATGAGATAGGTAGGTCTGGAATAGGACCTGAGATTCTGCATTTGTAAAACGGCCAGGGACTCCAGAGCTTGCTGATCCGTGGAACACACCTGGGACTCTCACAGCAACAGCATCCTCTCTTGCGCTGACTTGCTTGCTCTCTCTCCCGTTCTTTTCTTATGAGATTTTAGCCTCTGGTTCACAGAGTTTCTTTCTTACCCTTCTCCTTTCATTGGTCCTAGTGATATCAGTATCTCTATAAATGAAATAATCTCCACCTGGACTCTTTATGTCTTCATCATCTTACATTCAATGATGCTTTTCTCCTCTCCAACTCAATGCTTTAAACCTTATCCATTATAACAAGACTACAGGTAATATCTCCATTTTATATATTTGCCTCTCCTTTTCTGCCCTTTTGCTGCATCACCCTATACCCATAATGCTTTTACAGTTCTCCTGATTTGTATTTTCACTGCCATTATTCCTTGAATTTATCAAGACCCTGAGCAACGAGATTTCTCAGAAGCCCACCTTACAGATTCACTGTCCCTGTTGTCAATCTTGATGGATAGTACAAGCAGGGAAATAAACGATCCTGTCTGGTCCCTATTGCAAACAGTCAGCCCAATAACCACTGAGTATATTTCCTACGACTCTTGTCAGGGACCAGGATACCTGTGCACATCAAACCTGACTGACTCCACAACTGCACAAAAACAATCTGCTCTGTTTGGAGATTGGTGTAGGGCTTGTATTCCTGAAACAAGAAACAAGTGTAGACAAAGAGTGAGGGATGCTTGTGTCTATTTTAATTAAGATGGGTGTAAGTACTCTGTTACTTAAATTTCCAGCTTTATTCAATAAAATCCTAATTCTGGTATGAGGCTTATTACTAAGTTCTCATGTACTGTGTATTTTCACCACTTACTGTATTTTCATGGATATTTTATTGGAAATTTGGGGGAAAATCATATCAATGCTAGTGAGATATGATTTTAAGGTAGAAGTTCAAAATAATGGAGGATATTTTTAGGGAGTGAGTGATTAGAGCACACTTACATGTACACTAAAAGCAACCAGCTCTGGAGCATATTGTCTTCACTAGGATCTAATACACAGTGACTTGCATGTTTCTGAGTACATTTATTTTTCTCACTGTGTTCTACAGCTCTGCATCTATAAAGGTATAATAAATTGCTGTGATGACTTGGAATGTGAGAAGGAATTCAGGTTGTAGTAAATGTATCTCAAAGACCCTAGCAAAAATTAAAAGCAGAGCACAATCTCCTTAGGTTATTTTCACTTTCTGCTTAGTTTCACCTTTACTCATTTCTATTTATTAGTCTTCCTATTGTTCCATTTAGCTATTTTAATTTTGCTTGTAACCTCAAAAAAAACAAAACAAAACAGTAAAACCAAATTTGAAAAGAATAGTAATAAAATTTCTTACATCATATCTTTTGTCTAATACACTTAAAATGGTTTACTCCACTACAAATATCCTTAGGAGAAAATTAACCTCCTGCATTTCAGTTACAAAGAATTTGAAAGCAAATCTTTCATATGAAGTTAAAAGATGTTTTTAAAGACTTCTAATATTCAAATTTGAATTGGTACAGGTATTTAAATGTCAGTATGTCACAAAGAAGAATGCTCTAACAAGTAAAACAGTAAATGAATCTTTATTTAAATAGAACAATACAGCATAGAATGTATCTAGTAGAAAAGCAGGTAGTTCAAACTTAGTCCAGAGTAACTTGGCTTATGCAAGATCACAAGTGGGTACCGATGCTCGAGGAACTTGTTTATGCCTTTTCCCTTGTTACCATGTTTCCAATCCTCGATTATTTCCTGTGCTGCTGTCTCATTGGCTTTGTTTACATGTTTGGTTTTATTAGATCCACATGCACCACTTAATTAATTCATTCTCATAGCTCCCTAGCTGCTTGCTATGGTTCCTGGATTGTAAATTGTCTCCTTACTCTTGGCACACAATTTCTTTTGCTCTTTGTTCTATAAAAGTCATTCTTTGACACAGCTTCAAGATCTCTTATGTAATAATGATCAGGACTGTTATATTGCCTAGTTATAGAGTCTGAGGTGCCAGGGGCAGAAGATTGGGCTTCTATACCTATACATGTACCCATATAACAACAACTATAAATTTTCTAGGAATTAACTTCGAATATATGAAAGCCAAATGAGAAAAACATTGAAACTCTTATAAGATACAGAGATGATTTGAGTACATTGAGAGACATTTTATGCTCATGGATAGGATTTCTTACTGTCATAAATGCCCCCCACCAGAAGTCACTGCATTTTAATCAATGCTGATTAGAATTATAGTTGGATTTCTCCGAGGATCACTGAATCTAGTCTAAAATGTATATAGAGCCTTAAAAGTTTATGAGTAAGCAAAGCAACTTAAATAAGAGTGCATGAGGGAGAATTTAACCTAGCAAATATTAAGACACATTAAAACTATATAGTGATACAATAAAAGTATAGTATTGTCTCAAGAATAAGCAAAGAAAATGTGGACCTTAGATACAGACCTATAAATGTATAATAACTTAGTATAAGATGAAGGTGGTTCCATAGCAATAAAGAAAACCTGCATTTCAGTAGATGTTACTAAAAAACTGGCTCACTCTATGGAGGAAAATTGGGTCCCTACCCAACAACGTATAAACGATAAAAGAAAAATGTATTAAATATTTAAGATTAGAAAGTTAAAATTATAAATTGTATAAAATGTAAATTTATAAATGTAAATTTTATTTATTATATTTAATAAATATAAAATTATAAACCTAATTAAAAATAATAAAGTATTCATTTTACTTGGGACATAGAAGAATTTCTAAAATAATTTGAATTTGATTATACCAGCATTAAGAATATGTTAACCAATAAAGGACCACATTGGATAAAGGACACCATCACTGATTGTGATAGAACATTCCATTTCTGAATTAACATATTAATATGCAAAGCACAATTAGAAACAAAAAATAAAAGGCAGGAACCTCAATGTAAAAACAGGCAAAGATAGGAACAGATAGCTTACAGGATGCAAACTCCTAAGGCCTATTAGAATATGATATGATGTCAAAATTACTGGTAATCGAGTTAGGGTGAAAGTAAAATTGACAATCAAAAAAGTGTTACATTAACCAGTGAAAATATAGTCCCAAATACTGAGAGGTCTGATTAACTTAGCCTTCTTCACATGAGGTTTGAAAATATAAATCACCTAGAAAAGTGAACACATATTGAATGTGGATAAGCTATAGATCCTTCAGTGTCAGGATCTAACTAATCTTTTTCTATATGTGCATGTGGGCCTTCTATAATACACAGCCTTGCACTGATCATACGATTGACATATGTTCATTTTGAAATCATTGATAAGGCACCCTTAAAATGATTAATAATAACTTGGTATTTTGATTCCTTGAGATAAATACTGCATTGCATTTTTTGTTCCTTAAACAGAAGGAGAAATGCACAAACCACTTTTTTCTACTAGCTGTATGACCTTTCATTAAACATGGCAAGGCACATCTAGCTACCCTACTTCTGTGTAATTTTTGACACAAGAGAGAAGAAACATGTTTGGTTTTATATTATTTCACAGAAAAACGTATTTATGGATACTGATGATCAGTAAATGTGGACTGAGCTAACATATGGATATTTCTTCTTATAAGTGTGATATTCAATAATTTAGGTAAATATGAGAAGGAAGATAATTTAATCTTGCTAATGTTTAAAGTAATGTCCAAATATAATAATTTTAGTAAAAAATAGTATTTTATTTTCACAGAAACACTTTGGAAAGGGTTAGTCTATAGTTTACCTAAAATGCATTATTTTGAAAGAACTCATGCTTAAGTTTGTGAGAGGTAGAGTCCACCCCAAAACTGTTTTTTACCATTTTTACTCAATTTTGATTTTGAAATTGCTTCCATTTTAAACACTACCAGAAGTACTGCATTCCTCGATTTTCCCGCTTTGCCATGGGAAGGGGCTAAATAAAAATGTGTGTTTAAAGGCTTTGTGAGGGCCTCCCTGGTGGCGCAAGTGGTTGAGAGTCCGCCTGCCGATGCAGGGGATACGGGTTCGTGCCCCGGTCTGGGAGGATCCCATATGCCGCGGAGCGGCTGGGCCCGTGAGCCATGGCTGCTGAGCCTGCGCGTCCGGAGCCTGCGCGTCCGGAGCCTGCGCGTCCGGAGCCTGTGCTCCGCAACGGGGGAGGCCACAACAGTGAGATGC
Organism: Mesoplodon densirostris; assembly: GCF_025265405.1. Classification (NCBI taxonomy): domain Eukaryota; kingdom Metazoa; phylum Chordata; class Mammalia; order Artiodactyla; family Ziphiidae; genus Mesoplodon; species Mesoplodon densirostris. The sequence continues at coordinate 74,791,785 of NC_082672.1, forward strand.
CCGCATACCGCAAAAAAAAAAAAAAAAAAAAAAAAGGCTTTGTGATAACTGTCTTGTCTACACCCAACTAGACAACACCCTGTAACTTTCAATACATTTCTAGTAGAGTCTTTCCTATTCTATTTTTCTTAATAATTATTCTTCTATTTTACCTGCTTTTCCTCTTTGTTTGAACAGACTTCCACTAATTAATATCATTAGGTTTCATGTTGCTGTCAAATCTCCTCCAAAAACACTAGAAAAATACTGCTGATCGAAACACAACCAGCTTTATTACAACTATTGCAGCTGGGATGGCTCTGCTTTGGCAGAGCATTAGTGGTGCCTTTTCAGATGGGAAAAGGCAGGGGAGGGAATATTTAGGATATAAATACACAAATATATACTAGCATAAAAATATACCAAGGCCTTTGCTGGATGGTTTTGAGGTAGCTCTTCCAAGGCAGGGAACTTGGGCGACAATGATGTCTTCATAGTTTGTATGGTAGACATAATAAGGCGAGACTCTTGAAGCAAGTCAATGAGAAAATTTTGATCAGTTCTTCTTGGTAAGTAAGCTATGTTAGTTTGTATGCAATATTATCTCACAGAAGCAAGTAACTACCTTATTTTGGCTTGAAATCAGAACTATTTATCATAGGAAAATACAATATGTTTTGCCCCAGCATTGGCTAAGAAAGAAAATTATGTTGATTTTAGTATTCACACATTACTGAGTCATATTTTGATACCAAAATTTGAAATTATAAAATGTGGACCGATTTTTAAAATATTTATTTCGACTTATAGCCAATGAGAAAAATATAAATAAAATTATGTTTGAGTGAGGCTTTCAAAAATTAAAATTATTTCTTCCCTTCCCTTGCTATTTAAAGTTGAATAAATCAATTAAAATCTTTAAGCAATAAAATTTCTAAATTTTAGCAAAAGTAAACTTATAGTGGTAATATTTTGCCTGCATATTTAACAAGGATTAATTTAATAATTACACAATAAAGCATTGACTTCAGTACCTGACATAGAGTATTCACCTATTCAGTCATTCATTCGTTCATTCAACAAAATTTGAATATGTACTATATTATAGAAATTATGGACACATGATAAAATAAATACACAATAATGTACTGTGATTCCTAAAAAATGTATTGAATGCATATAAAAATGATTATGATTACTTGAAACTATGCTATGTCTATTTAATTTAAGTAAAAAGGTTGCATGACTCAAAGGAACCTTGAACAATCATGCTTCCCAATGTTCTATCCCAATGCAAAGAATGAGATGTTGTTTACCTAAAAATTTACCTAAAGATTTTTTAAAAAATTACAAAAGGGTAAGAATGAAAGCATAATATATCTTATAAAACAATTTTTACTTTGTTGTCTTAACTTTAGTTTTGCTAATTTTAATATAGCATATTAGAAAATAGAGAAGGTCACCTCAAAATACCATAATGAGGAAAGTTGTAAATACATGCAATTAATTGAATTAAGTTGGCCATATAGATATATAAAGGTACTTCACTTTCCACCAAGAAAACAAGGAATTGAAGACTCCTTTCCACAGAGCTTGACCCTCTAAGACAGATTGTGGTATGGATTTCCTGTTCTAACCTGTGAATAACTGGGGGAAAGGGGAACAATACAAGAGCAAGGGATTGACAAACCAGTAATGATTAACATGTAATCATTACTTAATGTTATGTCTTATAAAGTAGAAGAAGCTTTGGTGAAAAGCTTGCAATTAATGACTGTCTCCTGGCTTTCTTAACTTTTTACTAACTGACTTAAGACACACACACACACACACACACACATATGCACACACAACAGATTCATTCTGGCAAGGAGAAAGAAGTTTCTCATGACTTTTAACCAAGATGTTTCATAAATTCAAAACTGATAAAAACTTTTACTTTATCAGAAGTATGTTTGTAATGCTAAATTTTACATTGGGAGCAAAGGGGACTTCATGGACCATCTATGTGTATAGACATATAAGCATTTATGATCAAGATAGATGTTCCTTTTATGTGTCACATTCAAAAAAGTTACAAATCATTATTTCCAGCAGGATGAATTTGATACATTAAAAAGCTCTGGTACACTAAAGAAAGAATGTGAGTTTGACTTAGTTTTTAGAAATTTGTCACATAGGATAATTGTGTATATTTAATATCTATTCAACCTAATTAAAAAAGAGAATTGTAACTTGTATTTATATTTGAGGTTTTATAACGTTTTATCATAACTGAAACATCCACATGTCTAATAAATAACATATGTATTACTTATCTTGACTATGTTGCTCTATGTTGAATCATAGTGACATTCATATTAAATTAATAGCTAAACATAAAGTCTATCTTGCCCAAAGGAACAATGATTTTGTGAATCAGAATCACACAAACCTAGTACAGCTTCAGAAAATAACACTGACCAAGAAATTAATTGTTCCTGTAAATGTTCTGTGAAGTGTTTGAATAGGTGTAATTTATTTACTTAGAAATCACCAACACAGATGCTCTCTGCATCACACACCTCCTTTGTATTCAACTATGATTTAAAGGTTTCTTGTACAAAACTGGTCCAAGTCAATTAAAAACACAAATAGTCACAGTGGAGGGAAAATCATATTCTCTGCCATCATAAAGCATGCGTGCACCATCAGACAAGAGGTTGTCCATCTGTTAAAATCTCAGTGAATCCACACTCCTCCACCACAATAGCAGAAAAGTATTAACACTTTGGACAATTGTGAAGGGTAATTTATCTAAGTTGGGGCAAAACCTAAGGGGCAGAAAGGACATAGTATTTCTTGCAATGCATTAATCTTGACTTTCAAACAATAGAAAATGTTCCAAAGGGGTCACAATTAAACATATTTTATTTGGGGTTTATCAGCCTCCTTTATCCCCTTCATATTCTTTTTGAATTTTATTTTATTTATATTTTATACAGAAGGTTGTTATTAGGTATCTATTTTACACATGTTAGTGTATACATATTAATCCCAATCTCCCAATTCATTCCAAGACCAGCATCCCCCTCCCCACCACATTCCCCGCTTGGTGTCCATACGTTTGTTCACTACATCTGTGTCTCTATTTTTGCCCTGAAAACAAGTTCATCTGTACCATTTTTCTATGTTCCACATATATGTGTTAATATATATTTGTTTTCCTCTTTCTGACTTATTTCACTCTCTATGACAGTCTGTAGATCCATCCACGTCTCTACAAATGACCCAATTTTGTTCCATTTTATGGCCTGAGTAATATTCCATTGTATATATGTACCACATCTTCTTTATCCATTCATCTGTTGATGGGTATTTAGGTTGCTTCCATGACCTGGCTATTGTAAATAGTGCTGCAATGAACATTGGGGTGCCTGTGTCTTTTTGAATTATGGTTTTCTCTAGGTGTATGCCCAGTAGTGAGATTGCTAGGTCATATAGTAATTCTATTTTTATTATTTTAAGGAACCTCCATACTGTTCTCCATAGTGGTTGTATCAAATTACATTCCCACCAACAGTGCAAGATCATACCCTTTTCTCCACACCCTCTCCAGCATTTGTTGTTTGTAGATTTTCTGATGATGGCCATTCTAACTGGTGTGAGGTGATACCTCATTGTAGTTTTGATTTGCATTTCTCTAATGATTAGTGATTTTGAGAAGCTTTTCATGGGCTTCTTGGCCATCTGCATGTCTTCTTTGGAGAAATGTCTATTTAGGTCTTCTGCCCATTTTTTGATTGGGTTGTTTGCCCTTTTTAAGTAGAAATATATATTTTTAAGTAGAAAAATACATTATGTTTACAAACATGAAGAAAAGTGAATAGCATTATAATTGTCCAAGGTAGATAGTCCATCTATATAGTGATAATAAAAATGGTTGCTGATCTGCCTGTTTCAAATGACTTAATGCATCATGGACATTCCCTACGCCCAATTCTGTGGTTGTTTAGTATAATGTTTCCTCTGTCTAGAAGAATGATGCATACTCATTCTTCTAAGTGAATATGCATCTGTGTTTAAGATATTAATGACAGAAATGATGAGCATCTTAATTATATAATTCCATTTTAATTTTACTAATGTAATTTAAGAATAATGTCTATTATTTCTATACTAAATTGTTTAATACTATAGACTAACACTTTTGTAATAAAGATTCTGTCTCCAGTTTTTGATGGTTGACTGCTGACGTTTGTTTTCTCCGATACATGGGCCTCTCACTGTTGTGGCCTCTCCCTTTGTGGAGCACAGGCTCTGGATGCACAGGCTTAACGACCATGGCTCATGGGCCCAGCCACTCTGTGGCATGTGGTATCTTCCCAGACCGGGGCACGAACCCGTGTCCCCTGCATCGGCAGGTGGACTCTCAACCACTGTGCCACCAGGGAAGCCCTCTGACTGCTTTTAAGCCTTGTCTTCCCTGTCCCGTTTCTGCTCACATCTCGGAAAGCTCATAAGGAAGCCTGAGTATCCTCTCCTTTGACACAGGTGAGAAGCTCAAGCCATGCAAGCCCCTTCCCATGCAAGAAACAGTCTAGCCCCACTCCATCCCTAACAACAAGAAAACCCACAGGAAATCCTCTTTTCTTACTCTTTTAATCCATTTTTTAATCTGTTTAGGAGGCCTGCCCTTCTCTCCCCAGAAAAACCCCATTGTGTAAGTAAGAAACCTTCTCATCCTCTCATGGTATGTGTGTGACTTCATCAGTCTCTACATGTGAATCACATTTGGAGTGGGGGTGGGGTGTTCATACTGCATCTGCAGATTATCTACAATAGCTTTATAATTTAAAAGTATGCATAGGAAGTACCCAGTGAAATGATAAAATATTGATTACTATACCTGACTCAGGTTTGTGAGACTAGTGAGACACTGAGAAATTCACAAATTTTTACAAGCTCTCCTACATATACCAGAATTTAAGAAACAGAATTTTATACTCTTCCTTGGGTAAACTCATTTACTCTCCCCCCGAAGGTTTGCTCTAACTTATGCGTTATGCTGACACTCTTCTCTATGGCTTCAACATTTCTATCTTCATCATCAAGACTTGTAGCACAATGTGCTCAATTTGTTTCTATTTTAGAAATAATGAAGCAAAATGTGAAAGTTATTAGTAACAATAATAAACACAAAATATCATCCTGGTCTCTTATGTCAATTTTTATTAGACTTGACAAATGTCTGGTTTCTAACCAGAGTTAGAAATGGATCCCCATAGGCTGCTTGAATTTTCCATCATATCTAATTCTCTCTTGCATACAGCATCCAAGGGCTTGTTAATCAACTGGCATCTGGCTGACCACATCAGCAACACAAAAAGGAGTATTCAAATACGGATTTCTGAGCCCATTCCACGATAAGTATGGGGTGTAACACACAAATAACTATTTTAAAGAAGCACCCCTTTAAGATTCCTTTGCAATCAGACAAGTATAGAAGTACTAGTAATGGATATATTCAGAGCCTCAGGACCTTTAGAGTGAGAAGCTATCATTTATTGTGCCAAATTTTCTCTCCTACCAGTGTAGCACATCATGTCAACTGATGAAAAGGTGCTGCCACTGCAAAAAGCCTGGGGGATGATGCTCAGGAATCCCCTGCAGGAGCTGGATTGGGTTCTCTCAACCCACAACATTTAGTTAACAGGCTCTTTTGGATTGAGGCTCTTTTGGATATTAGCAAGGATGAATTATGATCTGTCACTCTGGAGAATCCTGACCTGAGGCTGTTAGCTATGCACCTGGTCTTGGCAATTGATGGAAGGAATATTGTGCCAGGGGAAGTCTCACACAATGGAACATTTCCCCAAATGTTGCTTTATACTATTGTTCTTAGTTCTAGAACCATCACAATATCAGTAAATTCTGTTGTGTATGATAATGTGAAAAGCTACTCAACATAGTTCTACTTAAGTCATTCGGCAGAAAAAAATATTCAGTAATTTAACAGATTTTTCACAAAACAACATTGGGATTATATAAGCTAGATAGTACACTAAGTAGAAGACTATTTGAATTTCCAGAAATAATATTTGTATTTACTTACATATTACAAATAAAATTAAGACTTCACAAACTATCTTCCTTTAATTAACATAAAATTTTCTTCCATTTGTGCATTTTCAGAAAAAAATGAAAGAAAACTAACATCTAACATCTGTTAAATTTTAAATGTAATCCAAATGTACAATCAGTAAATCACACAAGAGAGCAGATAATCAATACAGTAAACATTTTCAATGTTTTCAATCTACATGTAATTATAAATTGAAGAACGCTAAATGATTTTAGCATTATCCATCTAAAAATATGCACTGGTCTTGCTAATTATATAACAGCATGATTAATGGTATGTCTTATATAATTATTTATAAATTAGGCACCACATGTTAAACTCCTAATAATTAGTGAGGTAAAACTTTTTTCAATGTATAAAGTTTACTTCCATTAAGAAAGGTCCATAGAGTCATACATAAAGAATGTGTCTAGTCCAATCAAGGAAGGGATATTGGAAGAAAATATAGAATATATTTTCCATTCAAAACTCCACTATATATGATTTATGTATATATATATATATATATATATATATATATATAATTTAGATATATATGTACATATATATAAAATCATATTATAAGAGTTTTAAATAATGAAATAATACATTTTATATGTTCACAGAAATATGATCCAAAGGAAGAGCAAGAGACATCAAATTAGAGAAAAATAAATGTTAAAAGCAAAATTAAAATATATATATATATATATATATATATGGGGTAGTGGCCAAAATGTTGAAGTAAGAAGACCTTGAGCTCACCACTTCCCATGGGCATATCAAAATTACAAATTTTACAACCATAGATGAGAACAACCTGAGGACTAGCAGAAAATATTTTTCCACAACTAAAGATACAAAGAAGGAACCACAACAAGTTGGGTAGGAGGGGCAGAGACATGGTATAATCAGGACCCACACCCCTGCGTAGGCACACCCACAAACGAGAAGATAATCACGATTATAAAGATCCTCAACAAGGAACATGAGGTCAGAACCCCTCACTGGTTTCCCCAGCCTGTGGGTGCTGCATCAGAAAGAAGAGTCCTTCAAACATCTGGCTTTGAAGACCTGGAAGTCTGGAAGAAACAGAGAATCTGCTCTTAAAGGCCACATGTAAAATCTCACACACTACAAGAGCCAGTACAGAGGCAGTAAGTAGCCTGGATCAGATCCACCTGCTGATCTTGGAGAAGCTGCCTGGAAAGGCAAGAAGCTACTGGGACAGAGATGTTAGCTGCAGCCATGTTGGACAGCTTCTCCTACTATAAGGACATCGGAGCTGGCAAGCATCATTTTGGAGTCCTCCCTCTATACTATTAGTGCTGGGAACCAGCCCCATCCATCAGCCAGCTGGCCCCAGCCCCAGGTCCACCAGGTCCCACATTACTGCTGATCAGTGGGCTGAAACCAAAACAGAGACCACTGGCCCCACAGTCAGCCACTCCAGGACTCAGCACCATCTAACAGCAACCAAGACAAGTCCCAGGCCCCATACACCCCACAGCCAGCTGTACAGACACCCAGTGTCATTCAAGTGCACCAGGAACAACCCAGGACCACCTGAGACCTGCAGCAAGCCTGCTGGATCCAGCCCTGGCCATATCTACATTAGGCGGACCAAACAGACACCTGGGCCAGGAACCAGCCCTGCTTAACAATGAACCCACAGTGGGGCCCATGAAACCCACATAGGGGTATCCCCTAGAATATGATGTTCTGATGACCAGAAGGGAGTGTGCTGTTGGGACCTGTAGGATATCTCCTACATAAGTCCACTTCTACAAGTTTGGGAAATGTAACATAATATATAAAATAACCACAGAGAATTAAGCAAAATTATGTGAGAAATGAAAATGTTCCAAATGTAAGAACAAGATAAAACCCCAGAAGAAGAACAAAGTGAAATGGAGATAAGCAATCCATCCAGAAAATATTTCAACATAAGGAGTATAAAGATGGTTAAAACTTGGGAGAAGAACGAATGTACAGAGTAAAAAGTTTAACAATATTTTAGAAAATAAAAGATGCACTAAATGAAGTTCAAGAATACAATAACGGAAATAAAAAATACACTAGAAGGAATTGGCACAGTCTTGTGCTCCACCAGGAACCCCAGCTCTGTCCAGCGGCATGCTGGACCAGCCCCAGGCCCTACAGGACCCACAGCCAATCAGTCTGGCTTAGATCATACAGATAGACTAGGTGATCAAAGTGGAAGACAGAGTAGTGGAAATCAACCAAGCATAACAGAAAAAAATGTTAAAAAAAAACATTAAAATGAAGGCAGTTTAAGAGACCTGAGGGACAATATCAAGCTTATAACCATTTGCATTGTAGGGCTCCAGAAGAAGAAGATAGATAAAAAGGGACAGAAAACTTGTATGAAAGGATTATAACTGAAAGCTTTCCTAACCTGGGAAAGGAAACAGACATCCAAGTCCAGGAATAACAGAGTTCCAAACAAGATCAACCAAAAGAGTTCAACACCAAGACACATGTAAACTAAAATGGCAAATTGAAAGATAGAGAATCCTGAAAAGTGTAAGGAAAAAGCAGATAAGTATGTGCAAAAAACTCCCATAGACTCTCAGCTGACTTTCAGCAGAAATTTTCTGCAAGATAGAGGGAGTCGTAACATACATTTAAAGTGATGAAAGGAAAAAACAAACCCGACAACTAAGAATACTCTACCCAGCAAGACGATCATTCAGATTTGAATGAAAAATAAAGAGATTTACAAATAAGCAAAAACTAAAATAGTTCAGCACCACAAAATTGGCTCTAAAAGAAACCTTGAGAGAAATTTTCTATGTGGAAAAAAAAAATCTACAAATAGAAATATAAAAATTATGAAAGAAGTATTCTCATAGTTAAAGGGAAATATACAGTAAAGTAGATCACCAATTATAAAACAAGTAGGAAGCTTAAAAGACAAAAGTAGTAAAATCATCTATATCCACAATTAGTAGTTAAGGGATACACAAAACAAAAAATTGTAAATATGATGTCAAAAACATTAAAAGTGGAGGTGTAAATATGTAGTTTTGTTAAAATGTGCTCAAATTTAAGAAATCATCAATTTAAGTAAGCATTTGTATATCTAGCTAGCTAACTAGCTGACTATATATAAATCACATGGTAACCACAAACAAAAAATCTATAAGAGATACACATAGTCACAAGAAAATAAAGGAATGTAAACATAAAACTAAAGATGGCCAAGGACTTCCCTGTTTGTCCAGAGGCTAAGACTCCATGTTCCCAAACAGGGGTCTGGGTTTGATCCTTGGCCAGGGAACTAGATCCCACATACTGCAATGAAGATCCCATGTGTTGCAACTAAGACCTAGCACAGCCAAATAAATAAATAAATAAACATGAAAAATTTTGGAAAAAAAACCCTGCAAAAACAGTTAAAATGGAAATATGTACATACTTATCAAATTTACTTTAAATGTAAATTGACTAAATGGTCCAATCAAAGACATAGAATAGCTAAATGATACAAAAATAAGACCTATCTATAGGCACTCTACAGGAGACTTACTTCAGGTCTGAAGACACACACAGACTGAAAGTGAAGAAATGGAAAAAGTTATTCTATGCAAATGGAAGTAAAAAGAAAGCTAGGGTTTCAATACTTATATCAGACAAAATAGACTTTAAAACAAAGACTGTAACAAGAGACAAAAAGGGCACTACATAAAGATCAAAGGATAAATCCAAGAAGAAGGTATAACAATTGTAAGTATATATATATATACCTAAAATAGGAGCATGTAAATACATAAAGCAAGTATTAACAGACATAAAGGGAGAAATTGACAGTAACACAAAAATAGTAGAGGATTTTAACACCCCACTTACATCATGGACAGATCATCCAGAAAGAAAATCAATAAGGAAACATTGACTTTAAAAGACACAGTACCTCAGATGGAGTTAATATATGTAGAACATTCTATCCAGAAGCAATAGAATACACATTCTTTTCAAGTTCACATGGAACATTTTTCAGGATAGATCACATGCTAGGTCACAAAACAAGTCTCAGTAAAGTAAAGAAGATTGAAATCATATCAAGTAACTTTTCCAAACACAGTGCTATAAGATTTGAAATCAACTATAAGAAAAAAATGCCAAAAAAACAAACACATGTTTAGCAGAGCTAAACAATTTGCTACTATGCAACAATGGGCCACTGATGAAATGAAAGAAAAGATTAAAAAACACTTGGAGACAAATGAAAACAAAACACAATGATCCAAAACCTATGAGATGAGAAAAAAAAAAAAAAAACAACTCTTCTAAGAGGGAAGTTTATGGCAATGCAAGCCTACCTCAGGGAACAAGAATAATCTCAAAAGAAAAAAAAACACAAAACAAAACAAACAAACAAAAAACCTATCCTTACATCAAAAGGAATTGGAAAAAAAGAACAAACAAAACTGAAAGTTAGGAAAAGGAAAGAAATAATAAACATCATAGTTGAAATAAATGAAATAGAGACTAAAAAATATAACGCAAAAGATCAGCAAAACTAAGAGCTGGCTCTTTGAAAAGATAAACAAAATTGATAAACCTTCAGACAGATTCATCAGGAAAAAGAGAGAGGTCCCAAATAAATAAATTCAGAAATGAATAAGGTGACATTACCACTGACACCACAGAAATACAATCCTAAGAGATTACTATGAATGATTATATGCCAATAATATAGACAATGTAGAAGAAATTGAAAAAATCCTATAAATGTACAATCTCCCAAGACTGAATCAGGAAGAAATACAAAAGATGAAGTGATCAATTACCAGTAATGAAATTAAAGTGACAATATAAACTTTCCCAACCAACAAAAGTCCAAGACCAGATGCCTTCACAGATGAATTCTACCGAACATTTAAAGAAGAGTCAATACCTATTTTTCTCAAGCTATTCCAAAATATTGCAGAGTTTTGCAAAAAATTTTTCATCAGAAAGATTCCAAGACTTTTAAATTGCATGTTAGTTAAAATTAAAGTGGCATATCTCACTCATTAAAAAAAAAAAAAAAAAAAAAAACCCAAGAATCAGTGTTTGTCTGTTTAATTTGGTATTTTGGCACTAATTGTTATTTGTAATTTTGTTTGATCTGGAATTTTAGTGCTAACCATTCATTGTGATTTTATTTGATTATACACAGATCTCTGGGATGCTTGTTGGAAAAGAGCTTTGTAAATGCAAATTGTCTGATATTTCTTAGTTACTCTAAAATCAGCTTTAACTATTTGGAAATTGTGGACCAGCAACAGACTCTCATGAACTTGTTTTAACACTTTCATAATACATGATCTATCACAAATACACTTTGAATCTTTTACATGTGAACTTAATGTAAATATTAAATTTCATAAATACATAGATATGTGTTCTAAGCAATTCATTCATTAGCACTAGAACTACAAAATAAAGACAAGTCAATATTTCCTTTTAATTCAGGCTTCTCCTAGAATCATGTATGTATATATATGCTGTACATTGAACAATTTTTATCTGTTACTAGAAAAATTGGACCACTAAAGTATTCATCATGAATTAAATAAGTTACCTACAGGGAAATATGTAAATTAGATGCATATAAAATTATTAGGTAATATAGATTTATAGTAATGTATAATTAAATAAGAATGAACTTTCTTAAAGATTATAAATTGGCAAGTAGTAATAAGTCAACTGTATTTGACATTTTTAATTGAAGTAGATTATTAACATGGTGCAAGTCAGACTGAAAGCTACAAACATCTACTTTAAAAAAGTTTCAAGCATTTAAAAAATATCTCTTTATGTTTAATATTTAATTTAATGAAATGTTTTCATCTATATTGCAAGCATTTTATTATAGTTAGAATTATTTCTCTAATCATAGAAATACCTGAGTTACTTAAAAAAAACTTGTAGTTTACCATGAAAATATTCAGAAAAGCAGTATTTTAGCATGCTATAATATTTATCATACATCTGCCATATTTCAGGAGATAAACTTACTGTATTAACACAAAAATGTGGTAAGCAGAATTAAAGTCAAATGGCAAAGAATATCTTTAACATACAAGATGGAAAATAAATATCCTAAAGACATATCTATATCAAAACAGCAAACATCACAGTGTGCTACCAGACACACAAATATCAAAACAATAATGTATTTTTTCATTACTTCAACACAATTTTATTGAGCACCATGTATGTGCCATCAGGATACATGGATGAAGGAGATCAAAAATGTCTTTTGACCTCTGACTTCATAGAATTAAACGTTCAGGTAAGAAGATAAGCATCAAGCAAATAATGACCCAAATGAATAAACAGAATAACTGTGGTTAAGAAGAAAGAAGAATAGCTAGATGGTACCATAGACCCATAATGAAGGAACTTATTCTAATTAATCTCTCTGTGGATAGTTATGAAGCATCCTAGTTACTCTATTAGGTATAGACTTAGAGAAAGAGTGGTATGAGGAGGCCAGCACAATCAGAAGAAAACAATGTTAACAAGCCCTCAAGTTCATAGTATGTTGAAGGAAGTGAGAGAGAGCTAGCAGCTGTTTGAGGTGAGGTGGAGAAGTGAGGCCATGCTCAAACTGGGGACCATGTTACAATGCCCATTCTATGTTAAGTCAGTAGAAGATATTGAAATGTTTCAAGCCAGGGATGGAGTGGAAAATCAGTGAAGGATCAGATTTGTCTTTTGGAAAATTCAATTTTCAGTATACAAAAGGAAACGTCTGAAGACAGGGGAAAACTAAGGGAAATAGGAAGCTGCTAGATTAGTTCATGTGTATGACAATGGCAGCTTAACATAAATAAATGAAAAGAAAGGAAGAGAGGTAGATAGAGTAAAAGAAAATATGGAGGTAAAATAGGATTAGTGATGGATTTGGAAGATTTGAAAGGTGAGAAAGAGGAAGAGATATAAGGGATATCTTAAGAGGATTAGAGAGAATGATGTCACCAAGATGGTGACTTAGGTCATTCCTGACCTTACCACCCCATCACAAGCAAAACACCTAACAACTATTCATGGACAAGACACCACTAAGAGAATCCTAGAATTCAGGAGTGAGGCTAAAGCACCCTCCTGTACTACAGAGACAAAGACAGATTACATTTGAAGTGTAAGAGGAAGGCCTACTCACTGACTGCACTGCCCCTCTCACAGGCTTGTGTGGCACCTTGCTGAGAGGTCTCCCCTGAAGCCACAGTGGTTCTTCCAGTGGGAAAAAAGAGCCCAGAGTGATATCCAGCCACCCACAATTGTGGGTCACTTGCAGGAGAATCTGTGGGGCTCATCCAATGGGAATCCAATAATTGAGAAGGAGAAGGAGGCAGAAGTTTCCAACAAACAGCACTCAGATCTTGACAGACCAACTCCTGCCTGCAGAGTTCAAATAGGAGTCCCAATCAGAGGGTTTGCTCATTTGCAGAACCATGTCCTTGGCACAGTATGGCCAGGGGGTTTGGCAAGGTGTGGGTTGGTCTAATTTGGGTACTCAAAGGAGGAGTTATTCTGGCTCTGCAGCCTGGTCTGTCCACTCCCAGACAAAAGAGCTGAGTCACAGCCCCACCCACTACAGATTATGGTTACTGACCCCTCCTAACCAGAAAGCCTCTTGGAGAGAATTTAGGAGTTGCCTTAAGTGGGCCCTCTCAGCTCTGCCCAGGCAGAAGCCAGACACATAGCCCAACTTGCTGCAGAGCATGGTCCCCAGCCTGACTTGAAGGAAGGGCTGGTAAGAACATCTGTAACCATATAATCTAGAAATCCTTGAGCTGAGGGGCAAGTGAGCAGAGCTATTTGCCCCCAGAACAAATCCAGTGGCCCTGTCCAGCCAGGGAACTTGAGTCAAGACCACAGAGTGATGGTCTTGAAGCTGATTTTCCTGCTGAGCTCAGGTAGGAAAACTTATTCACAGTCCTGCAATAAGTGAGTTCAGCTTGCCCAACCAAGGAAATTTACCAGGGCACACAGGAAACTGCATAGCCCATCCAACAGCCCTGTTACAGTGACACTTGAACAGAGAGCACAGCCCGTGGCTTCCCCTGTCGGAAAGCAAAACTTCACATAACCAGGATTTTCAGTGCACACCATGCCTTATTTGGGCCCACAAACAGTAAGTCATGGAGGCCCTAGGTCTCATTCTGTTGCTCTGTCAGGGCAGGGAATCTAATCCATAACCTCAGTTACTGCTAAGTAGAGCACCCAGTGCCAACCATCTAGCAAGCCTGACCAGAGAATCCAGGTAACTATGAAACCCATACTACTGCCTCACTTGGCCAGGGAACCAAGCCAGAAGTCTTATCCAGCTGTTCTCAGACAGTGGCACACCCCACCCTCAACTCAGAGCTCAAGTGGTTGCTTCTTCCAAAAATAGACTCTATTAACAGGCTCCACCTGTCCAAGGATGTTACCAGCAGACATGTCCAGAAACCTAAGCAGAGCTGACTGGTGAAGAACTGTCACTGCTAAAGAAAACTCACAAAGTCTGGAAGAGGAGACCATTTACTCAAATGTACAAATACCAACAAAATGAATCAAGGATCAGAAAAAATCAGGTAAATATGACACCATCAAATAAGGCTCAAATAATTGCTCCTAAAGAAATAGAGCTCTATGAACCGTCAGCCAAAAAAAAAAAAAAAAAAAAATCAGAATAATTCTCTTAAAGAAGTTTAGTGAACTACAAAAACACATACAGCTAAACAAAATTAGGAAAATGGTGCATAAACAAAACAGCAAAGAAATAGAAATGATTAAAAAAAATCCTAGAGATGAAAAATACAATAAATGAACTGAAAAATTCAATAGATAACTTCAAAAGCACACTTGACCATTCAGGAGAAAAGGTCAGTCACCTGGAAGACAGGACAATTGAAATTACCAAGCCAGAGGAGGAAAAGGAAAAAAATAATAAAGAAGAGTGAAGAATACCTATGTGCTTATGGGACACAGTAAAAAGCAACAATATTCACATCATGGAAATTCTAGAAGGAGAAGTGAAAGAGAAAGGCACAGAAAGGCACAGAAAACATATTTGAAAATGTCACAATCCAGATCCAAAAGGCCCAAAAGCTCCCAAATAGTTTGACCATAAGACACATTACAATTAAATTGTCAAAAGTCAAAGACAAAGAAAGAATTTAAAAAGCAGCAAGAGAAGAGGGAGAAGTTACATGCAAAGGAACCCTCATAAGACTCTCAGTGAAATTCTCAACAGAGATTTTCAGGCCAGAAGAGAATGGGATGGCACATTAAAAATATTGAAAGAAAGAAAACAAAAACAAACAAACAAACAAAAAAAAAACTGTTGACCAAGAATACTATATCTGGTGAAGCTCAGAAATAAGGGAGGGATAACGACTTTCCTAGACAAACAAAAGCTGAGGGAATTCATCACCAATAGAAGAAACGCTAAAGGAAGTTCTTTGAGTGGAAATAAAAGGATGCCAGTTAACCTCATAAAAAAAAAAATGAGAAGGCAGTGTAAAACTCACTGGCAATGACAAACGTGTAGACAAATTTGGATTCTGTACAGGGGGAATGTAGTACATAATTCACATACAACTCTAGTTTAAAAGTTTAAGAAATGTAGTAATACAATAATCTGATATTAGTTACATAATATAAAAATATATGTAAATTATGACATCAATACCCTAAAATGTTAGGGGGAGAAATAAAGCTTAGAAATTCTATTGATGTTAAATTGTTATTAATTTTAAATGGAATGTTATAATTTTAGGATATATTATGTAAGCCTTATGGTAACCATAGGGGAAAACCTGAGTAATTACACAAAAGAGCATGATAAAGAAGTAAAAGCATACTGATAACATGACATCAACACACACACAAAAAGATAGGAGGATAAGAGACAAGGAACAAAGCATCTACAAAACAACCAGAAAACAATTAACAAAATGGAAAAATATGTTGTTATTTATTAATAATTACTTTAAACATAATGGATTAAAATCTTCAATCAAATGACATAGAATGAATGAATGGATAAAAACAAAAATATCCAATGATATTCTGCCTACAACAGACCCATTTTAGCCTTAAAGACACACATAGACTGAGAGTGAAGGGATGGAAAAAAAATATTTCAAGCAAGTGGTAACACAAAAACAAAACAAAGCAAAACAAAAAGCAACACAAAAATCTCAGGGGTGGTTCTATCAGACAAAATAGGCTTTAAACTAAAAATGGTAAAAAAGAGATAATAAATGTCATTATATAATTATAAACGGGTCAATACATCAAGAAAATATAACATTAGTAAGTATTTATGCACCCAACACCAGAGCAGTTAAATAATACAACAAAAACTGACAGAGCTAAAGGAGAAATACAATAATAGTTGGGGATTTTAATATCCCATTCTCAACAATGGAGACATCATCTAGACAGAGAATCAGTAAGGCAACAGCAGATTTCAACAACACTATAGACCAATGGACCTAATAGACATATGAATAATATTCTGACAACAACAGATTACACATTCTTCTCAAGTGTATATAAGACATTTTCTAGGATAGTCCATATGCCCAAAAAACAAGTCTTAGCAAATTCAAGAAGACTGAAATAATACCAAGTGTCTTCTTTTGGCCACTATGAAACTAGAAAGAAGAACATTGGAAAATTCATGAATACATGGAAGTTAAATAACATTCTCCTGAACTACCAATGGATCAGAGAATAAACTAAAGGAGAAATAAAAAGTAACTTGAGACAATCAAAATTAGAAATACAACATACCAAAACTAATGAGATGCAGGAAAATCAGTCCTAAGAAGTACATTCAAGTAATAAAGGCCTATATTAAGAAGCAAGAAAAATCTCAAATAAACAACCTAATTCTATTCCTTAAGCAACTAGAAAAAGAAGAACAAACTAGGCCCAAAGTTAGCAGAAGGAAGGAAATAATAAAGATTAGAGCAGAAATAAATGAAATAGAGAACAGGAAAACAGTAGAAACTATTTTAAAAACTAGGAGATTTTTCCTTGAACGAGAAACAAAATTGATAAATTTTAGCTAGACCAACTGAGTTAAAAAGAGAAAGGTCCCTAATCAATAAAATTATAAATGAAACAGGGGAAATTACAAATGATACCACAGAAATACAAAGAGTCATAAGAGTATACTATGAACAACTAAATGGAAAAAAAAAACATAAGTGAAATGAAAAACTCAGAGGATAAGCTCAACAGCAGACTGAAAGGGATAGAGAAAACAATCAGTGAATTTGCAGACAGGAACATAAAGATTGTCCAAACTGAAAAACAGGGAGAAATTAGACTGAAAAAGAAAATAACTGAACCTCAGGAACCTGTGGGACTATAACCAAATATTTAACTTTTGCATTGTTGAAATCACAGAGGAAAAAAGGAAGACAATGGGGTTAAAAAAAGTATTTGAAGAAAACTGGCAGAAAAGTTTGCAAATTTAGCAAAACATTTAAATGGATTCATGAAACTGAATGAACACTAAAAAGGATAATTCCAAACAATTCCATTCCAGGACACATCATAAACTTAATTAGTCACACTTTATAAAAGAAATGCAAATAATAGATATTGAAATCAATGAATAAAACAGCTTCTCTAAGGGCATAACAATATTTACACAGCAGTAGATTTTTTTTTATCAGAATAGTATAATGGAGCCAGAATGAAGTGGAGCAAGATCTTCAAGGGCTGAAAGAAAATAACTTTTAACCTCAAAACTTATGTCCAGCAAAATTATCTTTCAGGATTTAAGAGAAAATAAAGACATCATCTGGTGAAGGAAAACTAAGAGTATTTGTCACTAGCAGATCTACTTTTTAAAATGCTGAAGGGACTTCTTGAAACAGAAAGGAAATAATAATAAAAGAAATAGTCTTGCAATATGAGGAAGGAAGATTATAAAATGGAAACTGCAAATATATGGGTAAATTCAACTGACTTTCTTTCTCTTTAGTTTGCCAAATTATGTCTGAAGCAAATGGTACATTGTCTAATGTTAATCCTAATGTATATACTGGAAATGTTTAAGACAGTTTGTTTATAAACAGGGGAAGCAAAGTGATTTAAAGGAAGGTAAGTTTTCTACACTTCACTCAAGTTGGTAAAATACAGCAGTATATCTTATTAGTGATACAACTGTTCTGCACTTGATTATGGAGATCTACACATATGTTAAATGAGAACTTCACACATCCATTGTTCCAACATCAATTTCTTGATTTTGCTATAGTACTATCCTTGGATGTAACCGCTGGGGGAATTTGGGTGATGGGTGTACATATGACCTCTGTAATATATTTGCAACTTCTTGTTACTTTAAAATTATTGTAAAATAAAAGGCTTTAAAAAGGGTATTAGTTAAGAGGCTTGGACCTGGTTGAATTGTCTCCACATTGGAGGCCAAGTCTAAAATATATTGAATATTTTAGAATGTTGTTAAGTTTTATGGTAATTTTATTGACTTCTTACACAAAACTATTGGAGCTAGAAGATAGTACCTAATTTTTTTAGCTGTCAAAACACTTGAAGAATTAAACAAACACCTGTCAATCCTGAGCTCTGAATATGGCCAAAATATCCATTATTTATAATGAAGCAAATAAAGACATTAAAATAAACTAATAGAATATTTTATCAGCAAACACTTTTGAAAAATACAGGACACTTTGCTACAAAAATAAACATACATATTTCTAGCAAATCTACTCCTATTATTTGTCCAAGGGGGATGGAATTTATTCACAAAAAGACATGTATTAAATGTTCATGGTAATTTTTCATAACAGACAAAAACTGTGTAATGGTCTAATAATAGGAGAATAGATATATACTGTGATATCTTTATTCATTGGAATAGTATATGACAATGAAAATGAATAGCCTATTGATACATGCAGCAACATGAATGTTCCTAAGAAATATTATACTGATTGAAAGATCTTTTATGTAATAGATATAGTGTATTTATATGAAATTTTAGAGCAAATAAATCAAGTGGTGGAAAGGAACTTCAAAACAGTGGTTATATCTGGGAGATAATTGAAGGGGTTCAAATGTATGATTGGCCAAAAAGTTGGTTCGGTTTTTCCCATAAGAGAGCTCCAGAAGCGTAGTTGTCTTTAACTTCATTTGAAACAATTTTGTCAGATTGTATTGTGACAGCTGTCATATCCGCATGCATTTAAAAAAACAAAAAACATCAAAATTGGTGAATTTTTGTGTAGCCATCTTAATATTGAAGATGGAAGAAAAAAGCAACATTTTCAGCATATTATGCTTTATTATTTCAAGAAAGGTAAAAATGCAAGTTAAACACAAAGATTTTTGCAGTGTATGGAGAAGGTGCTGTGACTGATTGAATGTGTCAAAAATGGTTTGTGAAGTTTCATGCTGGAGATTTCTCGCTGGATGATGATCCACAGTCGGGGAGACCAGTGGATCAAATCAAGACATTAATTTGGAAAAAGCAGCGTTATACCACGCGGGAGGTAGCTAACATACTCAAAATATCCAAATTGAGCATTGAAAATCATTTACACCAGCTTGGTTATGTTAATCACTTTGATGTTTGGGTTCTGCATAAGTCAAGCGAAAGAAATCTTCCTGACTGTATTTCTGCATGTGATTCTCTACTGAAACATAAGAAAAATGTTCGTTTTTAAAACAAATTGTGACGGGAGATGAAAAGTGGATACTGTACAATAATGTGGAACAGAAGAGATAGTGAGGCAAGCAAAATGAACCACCACCAACCACACCAAAGCCGGTCTTCATCCAAAGAAGGTGATGTTGTTTACATGGTGGGATTGGAAGGGAGTCCTCTATTATGAGCTCCTTACAGACAACCAAAAAATTTAATTCCAACAAGCACTGCTCCCAATTAGACCAACTGAAAGCGGCACTTGATGAAAAGCGCCCAGAATTAGTCAACAGAAAATTCATAATCTTCCATCAGGATAATGCAAGACCACATGTTTCTTTGATGACCAGACAAAAACTGTTACAGCTTGGCTGGGAATTTCTGATTCATCCACCATATTCACCAGCTATTGAAACTTCAGATTTCCATTTATTTCAGTCTTTACAATTTCTCTCATCTCAATGGAAAAATATTTCAATTCCCTAGAAGGCTGTAAAACGCACCTGGAACAGTTCTTTGCTCAAAAAGATAAAAAAGTGTTGGGAAGATGGAATTTTGAAGTTGTCTTCAAAATGGCAGAAAGTAGAGGAATAAAACAGTGAATATGCAGTTCAATAAAATTCTTGGTGAAAACAAAAAAATGTGTCTTTTATTTTTATTTAAAAACCGAATGAACTTTTTGGTCAACACATAAAATGGCCGGAGGAATTTTCTGGACATCTGTAATGTTCTATATATTTATAGAGTTTTGTGCTACACAGGCATACGCATTTATCATGATCCAATAGTAATCCACTTGATACAAAAGCTAATAAAAATTATTTTATTTACATGATAAAATAGTAATTTTTGTGGAATTAAAATGCATGGTTGAAATTTCTGTATAAAATTTTTAGCACCAGGGAATTGAAATTAGATAATATGATGAAAATCTTGGAGATCAAAGTGCTTTTTAAGGTTCCTTAATTTTCTTATGTTACTGTTTTGTCATCCTCTAAGACACAGTTTCTCCCCACATTGCCTTCCCTGCCATCTCCATTAGATAGGTCTCCTCTGGGTTCCAAATGCATCCTGTGGGTGCATTTTCCACAGCATTTCCTCCTTGTATATCTCTTACCACACATTACGAACTCCTCTAGGCCAGAGGAAGTGTGTCATTTATCATTCTCCTTATTGCTAGTGCATGGCACAAAATCTACTCATAACAAGCAGTCAGTAAATGATCAGCAAAGCAATACACAGATATCAAGGATTAAGTAAAACGTTCTTTACATACTTTTAAAGGTATTGTACAGCAGTGAGTTCTTCAGCATGGGGTTAAAGTAGGGGTCACAACTTCAAATGCACATAGTGCCCCGTTAATAAAAATGAGTGAAATGGGGTGAGCCAAATAATTGGTGAAACTGTATCAAATTGGTAAGATTGTATCCTGTCTAAAAGGAACCCTATGCCCTCCCCACACCCATGTCTGCTAAATGTTGTTATCTAGAAACATGAACTGAACGTTCCAAAGCTCTAGAACACCCAGAGACCTTCAGCTTTTTCTTACTACCAGTGCCAACTTTACATCTTATCTTAATATCTATATCATACATATTACAACCTTTATCTAGTTCTGGTCTGAGAGAAAACAGTTTGTGACATCTGCTATGGAATTTCTAGGTCTCAAGAAAAAGGTGGTTAAAAGAAACAATATTAGAAAATACTGGTTTTGTGCATTTGGTAAGATAACCTAATTAGTGTAAGTGACAATTCAGGGATTAGATGATAACTAAAGGGAAATTGTACCATCAGTATGTCGTGGCAAAGTAGTAAACTTGCATAAATGAAAATCTAACAATTAAGTGAGTAACACCTCCCAGGAAGGCTTGCATTACTGGTATTCCATAACTCAGCTTGCTCTTGAGTATTCATCATTGTTTGGTCTTTCTTGCCAAATTTCCCAAATTTGTCTAATAGGAGTTATTCTCTGCAGGAAAGCATCTCTGATTTCATAACAAATGTCAGAAGAAATTAAGAAATTTATAACCAAAATAACTGGAACTCGCCTATTCCATAAAGGAAGATACAACTGAATTCCCGTGCTACTAGGTTTAAATGTTTTTCTTTCTATTTGGTTACTCTTTTCCATTAAGTATAATTTGATTCATATTTGTTTCCCATATTTCTTTCTCTTTATATCCTAGAATATCATAATAATTCAATGATTTGGAATTCAATTTTAACTTTTCCCTGACTTCCCAAATTAACCCTATAAGTTGATAGGGGAAAAGTTTTGACTGTTTTAACTATACCTGTTTCCTTATTTTAGGACCTTTAAAAAGCAGGGAAGCCCCTATTTTGTTGAGTTCAGCACATAACACAAGTAGCCATTTGAAAAATAAATACTTTCTGAACTTTATTTAAAAGAAAGAGCTCTTTAGTCCATGTTTGGACTATTAATAAGAAAAGCACGTGTCTGGATCCAAAGTGCAAAATCATCTTATCCTTGGAAAATAAAGCCATTGACATAAAAAACAAAAGGACAAAAATAAAGTTACTCCACTGAAAATTAATTTCTTACATTTAGAAATAAATAATATTTCGAGTATCACAAGGGAAAATGAGAGATACATGATAACATGATATGAATAAGTCATGGAAATATGCTGGTCATTTTTTCTCATATTTTCCAAAGATAATAGTAAATACTAATTGAGTGTTTTTATGCACTGGACACAATGCTAAATGCTTTTTATACATTTTCTCAATGAGTACTTGCTATGAGACTATCAGATAGTGTAAGTTCTTGAATTATTACCCTAATTTTTCTAGTAATTTGTGCATCAATTATGATATTTTGCTAGGAAATCATCTATTTCTTTAGGTTATCAAATTTGTCCTAAGCAGTGTTCTTTTTATCTCCTGTTTCTATGTGCCAGTCTATCTTCATATTCCTATGCTGATCAAATTTTACTTTTTTTTCCTTTTTAAAATCAGATTCCCA
Source organism: Mesoplodon densirostris (assembly GCF_025265405.1). Lineage (NCBI taxonomy): Eukaryota > Metazoa > Chordata > Mammalia > Artiodactyla > Ziphiidae > Mesoplodon > Mesoplodon densirostris. The sequence continues at coordinate 74,814,549 of NC_082672.1, forward strand.
AGAGACTTGTCTATCTGATAGGTCTTTTTAAAGAAAAGGGTTCTGAAAATATTTACCCTTTCTATTATTTGAGGGGTTCTATTTATTAATTTAAATTTTATTTTTATTAATTTTCTGTAATGACTTTTTCTTTTAATTTCTCAACATAAGTTTGGAGATTTTTTTCCTCTATGTTCTAAAATGGTGTTATCTTTTAATTTCTCAATGTAAGTTTGGAGATTTGTTTTCTCTGTGTTCTAAAATGGTGTCATAATTTAAGAGGTTTGTGTGAGAACCTCTTTCACTGCATTCCATAAGTGTTAGTATGAGGTATTCTACCTTTTTTTGCTTCCTAGATATTTCTTATTTTCTTATTGATTTCCTCTTAGTTCTAAAGTTTACCTAGCAGTATATTTCTTAGTTTAAAAACTGTAGTTAAATTTTCCATGAAAACATAGGTAAGCACCTCTCTACAAAACATGTTTGATAAGTGCATACATAAGAAAAAAATGATTATCACTTGTCTTCATACGTTTCACACCTACTGTTGTGTCCTCCAAAATTATATATTGAAACCCTAACTGCCAGCTATGCCAGAATGCTACTGTATTTGGCAGTGGGGCCTTTAAAGAGGTAATTAAGTTAAAAGGAAACTATTGGGACACACTCTAATCCATTTTGTCTGGAGTCCTTGTAAGAAAAGGATATTAGGACATACACAGAGAGAAAAGAGAGGAGGCCTGTATGCACAGAGGGAGGGACCATGTGATGAGGCAGCAAGAGAGGGGCCATCTGTAAGCCAAGGGGAGAGGTCTCAGAGGAAACCAACCTGCTGGCAACTTGATCTTGGACTTCCAGCCTCCAGAACTGTGAGAACCTAAACTGGGTAGTTATTTAAGCTACCCAGCCAACAGGGTTTTGTTATGGCAGCCTGAGTAGACTCATATATCTAGTAAAATGAATAGTATACTTACTTAGGTGTTTTTGAATATTTTTACCTTTGCTTTAATGATTCAACTATAAAATAAAATATCTAAATATTATAATATTAGTTACATAATATTAAAGAATAAATAAAGTGTCTATGAAATTGTTAATGCTATTCATTAAACTACTGATAAATATCTTACTGTGATTTTAGATTTCATGTAACAGACAATTTGCTGCTGCTTTAGCAATTATTAAGCAACAATCTACTTTATGTGACCATTCACAAGGAAGGATGCAATTTACACTAACAACTTTATTGCAAAAGATTATTCTCCTCTTTACCATTCTGGAGACATACTAACCGGTTTTCTCCATGTTTCAAAAAGACATTTAGATGTAGTTACATTTTTTCCCATCATGTTCATGATACAGTATTTTGGAAGGAAGTTTGAAGAATTGATCACATAATTTGGAAGAAAATGAAATTCCTCCTTTCAAATTTGTATACAGCATATTTATAATGTTCTGAGTCTACTAGCTTATTTAAGCACTGTGAAAAATATTGCCATGTTTTAGACAATACACTATATAAACTATGGCAAGATTTTAGGTCAGTATGCTAGTATAAGAATTTAAGATTTTTTTCAGTTTATACTATTAATCTAACAAAGATAGGAAGAGTCTTTAAATATTAAACACTTTTCTAAAGTCTCTGGATTATATATTTTAGTGTAATGACTTGTTCATATTGCCAAATCTTATACCATGAAGAACAACTATAAAACAAACTACATATACTTCCTCTTTGTGTTGATTGCATAGTCTCTTTTTGATATCCATTAAAAGCCAACACTTTAAAGTTAATTTTTAATCCGTGAATTTGCTCAAAAGAGGGATCTATGGTTAATGTCAGTATTCCAAGACATGTGACTTTTTAGGTTACTTTCTATCTACCTAAGTCTTTTGGGATGGAGTTCAAGGAAAAAAAAAATCAAAAGACAATGAAAGCAAATTACTAGTATAGCCTATTCAGTATTGACAGTACACAATTAGTAGTTAATCCATGAACTGTGATAAGTAGGAAATATTGACTGTAACAATTTATCTATTATTCTACCCAGTGGGAAGATACTTTCAGATAAGACCTTATATGGGAAATTTCTCTGCTTAACCAAACATGCCAAATATAACACATGCAGTAAAGGATACAATTAGTAGAACACGAATCATCACAAAATAGATTACTCAGAGTATCTCATATTGCTTCAGCATTAAATAAAGAAAAGCATTCTTTTGGTAGCCAATTGTATGCTTTACCATAACATATAAGGACTATATTTCCTTAGGGGTAAAATTATAACAATTCATTTTCACACCTTTGTGAACAAGGTTAACAAAAATATGCTCAAAATAACTCTTGTGGTAGGTAGAATTCTAAAATGACTCTAAGATATCCATCTCCAAGCATTCATACCCTGTATAATCCCTTCCATTGAGAGCTAAGAGGACCTATAAATATGTAGAATACCACATTATTAGGTTATATAAGGCAATGAGGAAATAATTTTGAAGATATAAGTAAGGTCCATAATCATTTGACTTTGAGTTAAGGACATATCCTGGATGGACGTGTCAATATCAGAAGAGATTTTTCTGCTGGGCTTGAAGAAGTTAGCCTCCATATTGTGGGAAGCACTGTGGAAGATGTCATGTGGTTAGAAAGGCAGACTCTCAGATCTGAGAGTAGTTTCTACATGACAGCCAGCAAGATAATGGGGACTTTAGTCCTACAATCATAAGAAAGGGAATTCTTCAAAGAGTACCTTGAGTCTCAGATGAGATTGTACCCCCAGCTCACACCCTGTGAGTGCAGTTTGTGAGATCCTGAAGAGAGACCCTAGCTAACCTATGTTTGGACTCCTGAGTCACAGAAACTGTGACATGGTAAGTTTGTGTGGTTTCAAGCTGCTAACATTGTGACAATTTGTTACACAAGAATAGAAAATTAATATAACTTCTGTGGTATATTCTGTATAATTCTTATTATATAGTGTGGGTTCAGTCATTTATAACTTTTTTTTATTTGTTTGCTTTAGATGGAAGTAACATAAAACTCATTGCTAACTGACATAAATATTAAAGAAATAAATCACCTCATGAAAATGAACTTACAAAGTTATGTTAGTTCAGGGTTTAAGGATCTTGTAGTTCAACAATGTCATCAGTATTAATTTTCTTTCTAACTCTATACACTGCAAATTTCCCCTCACATGTCATTGACCAGATAGACCTTCAGTTTCCATTGAACCAGTAGGTATTTAGTAATTGTCTGCAATATACAGGACAATAAAGGAGGCAGGACACAGATGCTAGCGTCTTTTGTCACCCTGGAGAAGCTAATGGGTTAGACAACAGCTGAGCTGGAAAACTAAGCAAGGCAGGATAATGAACCAGCAGATTGAAGTTTATAGGTGAATAATAATTTGACTTTGAAGTATCCATATACCAATTACATAAAATGGGAATATCTGGACTTGTAACAGTTTATGTGGAAAAAAAGAGAAAGTTTTGGTTGACAAAAATACAATATGAAATGAAATGCAGCATAGCTGCTTAAAAGTATATGTAATATTAGGCTATATTAATAAAAAAGAAAGTGATAGTGTCAACTGATTATTTTGCTCCATATCTCACACAGAACGAATATGGTGTCTAGTTACAAGTTTACATGGAATTGTGAAAATCTAGATGGAATTCCAGGGAGGCCAGTCAAATTGAATAGAAGTCTAGAAATAGTGTTACATGACAAAAGACTAAGAATCTAAGGAAGTTATACATGAAAATGAGAACATGTAAATGAATGCTTATTAACCATTAGTGTTTTCTCAAGTAGACAATCTGCCAAGAAAAATTATGTGTTCCATATCACAAGAAACAAATGTTTAAGAAAATTCTGAATGACCATTTATTCAGTATATCACACAAATTAGCCTTTCTTTAGGGAGAGGAAATAGGAGGAGTACCACTATAAGTTTTCTCTAACTTATATGGCTATATAATTCTCCAACATTTCCTGAAAAAAAAAAACTGAAATGCCATAGTTAAAGTATTTTTAAAGTTCTAAAGACAAAATTCATAATTTGTCAGTCAAAAATTATTTTTCTTTTTCATATGTATCATTCGTTAACAGGTAACATTAGCCTGAAAAATGAAACAAAAGAAAGCAAAGCAAACAAAACATAAACTATGCTTACATTTTTTAAGGTTCTTTCTTATCATCTTATATCTTTGATGCCCATATGCTTCTTTATTTCTATATTTAATTCTCTCCCAAGAATTACATTAATATTGCCAAGTATAATATAGTTCAAAAATGGAACTACAAATAATTATCACTGTTACCTCGCTGAAAAATTAGGGTTCAAGGTTATAAACTTTATAAATGTAGAAATGGAATCATTTTGGAAACTATTTTCAAACCACCTATTGTACTAACCAGTCAATTTACATATCCATACTAAGTGACACTGTAAAGTTGAAGAATATCTCTGTGGGTTCTCCATGTTGAATGTTATTATTACTTCATGTTTGCTGTTTTATCCATGTTAGAGATAATTGTGGGAATCATTCATAAGCAATTCTAAAGCAAACCATTGGCCAATCAGTCAACTGGTAGAACTAATATTTAATGTAGTACCCAATAATTCTGAGAGGTTATAAAGACCTGTGATTTACCTGGGTTAATAATATTCATACACAAGCAATTTTTTATTTTGCTTTTGTTTTTGCTGTAACTGATTTATAAAGTCTGTGGTGGGTAAACTCTAAGGTGGTCTTGATGGTCCCTGTCTCCTGGTGTTCACAACCATGTATGATCACTTTTACCTTGAGTATGGACAGGTCCTGTCACTGGCTCTGAACCAGTGATAAGGAAAAGGTGAGAAGATGCAAGTGATTATATATATTATGTATGTTATGATACCATGTAAGGTTGTAACAGTCTTCTTGTTATATGACTCTTGTCTGCTGTCTTTAGAGAAGCAAGCTGCCATGTGAATGGCTGTATGGAGAGGGCCATGAGCAGGTATAGCCAGAAAATAATTGATGCCCCTACTTGAGCAGCCTGTAAGGAACTGAATGTTACCAACCACCTAAGGTAGGTTGGATGCAGATCCTTCCTGAATTGAGGATCGAATGAGCTCACAGCCCAATCAACATCTTGATCCAGTGAGATCTTAAACTGAGGACTCATTTGAGCTATACTTGGATTTTTTTACCCACAGAAATTGTGAGACAATGAATATGTGTTGTTTTAAACCACTAAATATGTGGTAACATTATGTACCAATACATAACAAATACAGTGTCTATCTTAAAATATTATACAAGGTTGTTTGCTAAGTATTTTATCTAAGTACTTGTTTTTAACTCTATCTGAACTAGTGCCCAGGAACATGGTTAATTTTCTATCTTACTTTAGTCTGCTTGATGCTGCCATGTTTTTACCAACAGCATTGATTTGATTTCTTATAGCAGCCTTCTGCATTCAATTGTTAAACATAGTGTGAAATGACGAGGGTGATCATCAGTGACATTCCTGTTTAAAATCCAATAAACAAACTGAGAAGAATACCACTGGGTATTTTTTTTTTAAGCACTGTGTATTCATACAAAATAACTCTTTAGAGTGTTAGTTACATGACCTGCTGTATCCTCTGGCTTTTAAATATCACTGTTAAATAGATGACACTATTATGGTCTTTTCTTCACCACACAAATGACCTTTTACATCTCTAAAAGACACATTATTATCATCTGATGTCATTCAGAGTATTTCCATTTATTTTGCATTTAGCTCATCAGAATGATTGTCTAAAGATATACCTTGCCTCAATATTAGCTGCACTTTGTGCCACTGAGCTGGTGTCCATCATAGATTGCTTTAAGATGCACCTATTCATTTGTATGTCTTAATTGCTTAACAGTATATAAGTTCATGGAAGATGGAGATTAAGCCCTGTATTTCTTTCAAATATCATAGTGCCAGCAACTGTAAAGATATATCTCAGTAGATGTTTTTCTTGTATGATCACATGATTAATCATTTAATAATTTATTATCTTCAGAAATCCTAAAGCATTTTCAGTTTTAAAAAGAAAATAGAAAACCATGTAATGGAAGGTAAAAGGGAAGAAAAATGTTTTTAAAAGATTGACAAATGTAGGGAATAAAAAAGAAAAATATGCAAAGGAAAGGAGGCAGGGAGGAATAAAGGAAGGGAGGGAGGGAAGGAAAGAAGAGAAGTAATGATAGAAGGAAAAATAGAAAGAAAGGAAAGAAAATGTGTCTTAATAGTTTCATCTTCTACATTGAAATGACTGGTTTATTATAGCTAATTCCAAAGTAGATCATTTCTGAAGAAATGTTTTTACTGAATAAATACAATGACATTATATATAGATCAGTTTTATAATGATGAGTTTAATAATTTTAAAAATCACATTATAGCCTCTGTTATTGGGTAATTATTAAAGTATCTCTTCTAAATTATAGTAGTATATGAGCAAAGGAGGAGTGAGGAGAGTAGGAGGATTTTTAATACTCGTAATAATTTTTGAATTGCCCCTTGACTAAGCACTGTTTAATTATACCCATTTAGCATTCCCACTGCTTGATAAATAGAACAGATTATTTTATCCAACTGAAATATTAAAAAATGGACACCAGAGTCTGAGATTTGCATCATGGTATATAATTCTACTGATTAGTAAAATAGCAATTTTCAGGGTGATTTCTTTCCATATTTATTTTATTTTATTTTATTTTATTTTATTTTATTTTATTTTTGTGGTACACAGACCTCTCACTGCTGTGGTCTCTCCCATTGCGGAGCACAGGCTCCAGATGCGCAGGCTCAGCGGCCATGGCTCACGGGCCTAGCCACTCCGCAGCATGTGGGATCTACCAAGACCGGGGCATGAACCCATGTCCCCTGCATTGGCAGGCAGACTCTCAACCACTGCGCCACCAGGGAAGCCCTCTTTCCATATTTAAATGAAATAACTGCTCAACCAAAATTATGGTTCACCAGGAATTAAAAACATCACATTAGTCAAAAAATAAAATATTATTTTGTTATATCATTTCAAGACAGGAATAATGAAGGTGTTATGAGTAATTGATATCTGGGTTTAGAAATCAAAATAAGTGCACATATTACATCTTGAAACACGGACAATACAGCACAGGTGTGCTGGATTTTCTAAGTATGTAAGGTGTTACACATAACACCTTATATGGTCTGAGGAATTCAAAATCATGTCACCTCTTTAGAATTGTAGAAAGGTACTATGTATTTGCAGGGAAAAGTTCATTTTATTTCAGTCCACATTCTCTGTGTTTCCACTGACAGTTCACTATTACCTGTGCTTTATCTAGATTAAGATTTAACATAACTTTTTCATCAGAGCTACTATCCTGACATGCAGGTGACTGATTCTAATGGAACCGATCAAAAGAATACAATAGAATGGCTGTCCTGTCACACCAACAGCTCTGCCACCCAACATGTACCATTATTTCCTCCAGAGCTTTCAAATTTGACATTGAACTGGTGGTTTCAACAAGTACAACCCTAAAGTGATTACCATTACTGAACATGCCAAATGGATCAGTAGAATGTTGGCCTGAATTCTTTCTTCCCAACTGGGGAGTTTGAGATTTAATGGGTATTAGAAACACTTATTGAAATTCATAGATTAATTTTTTGGCTAGCTTTTTAGGCACTGTCTTATGTCATTAACCCTACAAAATGATTATTTTGTAAGTTAATTGATTTTCATTGTTCATTAAAATTTTTTTTACAAGCATTGTCTTCAGATATTTCAGTGACAAGATTCAATGAAGACCATTTATTCAGTTATTCATTAATAGGGAATTATTTGTCAACTATGTGACAGGCACTGCATTGTAGATAAAAATGAAGCAAGAAAATAAAATCCTGTCTAGAAGCTTATGTAGTAGGTGAGATTGATAATAAACAAATAGGTAAAATAAAGTGTGATACATCTTCAATAAAGAGTGAGCTTAACTCTGCTTGGCAGGTTCAAATAATGTAATAACTAAGACAACTTTTGAATATCACCAGGAAGGCTACTGAATAGAGAAGACTTTTGGGCAAAGGGCTGCCCTAAAGCATTAAGACTTGGGGACTACACTGCACTTTGGGGACTGCAAGAGTTGGTAATGTTAAAGCTTTGCTTTAATGAATATGAATACAACAAGAAATGACACTAGAAAGTTTCCAGATCATGAAGATTTCTTGTATGAAGTGTGTAGGTATTTCATAGGCAGTAAAAAGACATTTAAACATTTTCAGCAAGAAAGTAACATGGAAGGGTTGAGTGTTAGAAAAATCAACTGAGCTTTAGTCTGATGATTTTTAGTTATTCTATGTTTTACCTTCTTTTTGAACTAAGCCAGTGGCAGAGAAAATGGTGAGGGGGGAAGAGAGAGATAAGAGATAGTAAAGAGATATAATTAACAGGGCTTAATGCCTAATTAGACTTAGTTGTGGAAGAGGAAGAAGAGTTTTAATTATAATAATAATAGTAATAATAATTATAATAGTAGTAATAATAATTATAATAATAGGACTGCTCCAGAAGCTAAACTTTCCTTTTGATTATATTGTATTCCAGAACAATTAAATCATCAAAGATTAGAGAGACTTTCTCATTCAGTTCTTACCCACTATTTCTTGGGATTGGTTCAGTTGTCTAAATTTTGTCTGAATTAACTATACCTCACATTCTCATAATACTAGATCTCCGTCCCTAGTGTATGACTGTAAGTCATATATTCACTCATATACTCCTGTTCCCATATTTTTTGGATTTCCTCTGTCAACCTCCAGTTTCCTCCAGTTTCAACCTCCTCCTGCTGCCTTCACTCCCAAAGTTTTCTACTTTGTTTTCTCAAAATTTCATTCCACAGTTAACAAACTTAACTGTATCATCATTGCTGAATATTTCTTCAGTTGAATTTTCACTCTTTAAGAACCCATTGATTAATATGTAGACCCCTAACTTGATAGGATAGCTGCATAAAGTAAAATAGACAAATGTTTGGAAGCAGAACATATTTCTCTGGCTCAGTCAGAAGCTCTTGCCTTTACTATGTCTTCTTAGCTCCACTGAACATTTGAGAAATGTGCCAATAGATGCCAAAGATATATTTCAAAAATTATTTAATTAATAATAAATCTAAATATTGAAAAATTCTTCATCAGTCATATTATTTTATAATATGAAAGAAATGTAGGTCTTATGTGACAACCAAGACTCAGATGCCATGTCTTGGCTCACTGATGATTTTGTCCTTTGTATAGGAATGCAGATTGATTTTCATAACAAAATGTCAACATTTGTAGGTGACTTTCTTTTTAAAAAATTGTTAACTAATATTGTCTAAATTCAATTCAAATATGCTCTACTTGGTGGAACAGAAAAATGATGGGGTTTAAAATTTCTGGAAAGTTGTTCACAACCTGGATATTTCCAGAGGAGTGTGCTGTGATTTGAAAAAAAAAAAAATGTGTCTCAAATTTTTATTCCAGTTAAAATAATGACTGTATGCTGTACTACAATTTCCATTTCTAATTTTATTTCTGCAAGAAAGAAGTATTATAAAGATAATATATTGCTCTCTTTCTACCTTTATGAATTTGCATCATGGAATCATTTCTAATTTAGAAGCAATGAATCATTATTTTATTCCAACACTGAAAGGTCTATAAAGCAATTTTTATTGTGGTAATAACAATTAACTTGATATCTACTTCTTTAACAGAATTTTAAGGGCACAGTACAGTAACTTTAACTGTAGGCACAACGTTGTACAGCTCTCTAGAACTTACTCATCTTTCATAACTGAAACTTTATACCTGTTGAACAGCAATTTCTCCATTCCCCCTCCCTACAGACCTTGACAACCACCATTCTACTCTTTGTTTCTATGAGTTTGACTAATTTAGATACCTCATATAAGTGGAGTCATGAAGTATTTGTCCTTCTGTTACTAGCTTATCTCACTTAGTAGTGTATTCCAGAGAACTGATGCTGCAGAAATATTTTTTTAGAAACCATCGTAACAGATTATTAAGAACAATTATAAGCCAACAATTTAGATAACTTAGGAGAAATGTATGAATTCTTGGAAATACACAACTATGACGACTGACTCATGAAGAAATAGAAAATCTGAGCAGACCAAAATTGAGTAAGGAGATTGAATCAGTAATTAATATTTCAGAATAAAGAAAAGTTCAGGACCAGATAGTTTCTATCAAACTTTTTAAGAAGAATTAATGCAAATCCTCCTCAATTGCTTCCAAAAAATATGAGAAGAAAACACTTCCAAACTCATTTTATTAAGCCAGTATTACCCTGAAACCAAAGCCAGAGAAAGACACTACAAGAAAAGAAAAACTACAGGCCAATATTTGTAATGAATAGATGCAAAAATCCAAAATGAAACTATTCTACAGCACATTAGGAGAATCATACACAATGATCAAATGAGATTCATCCCTAAGATACAAGAATGGTTCAACATACATAAATCAATCTGTTAAGACGTCACTTTAACAGAATGGAGGGCAAAAATATCACATGATCATGTCAGTAGATGCAAAGAAAATGTCTGACAAAATTCAACATTAATTCATGATAAAAACTCTTGACAAACTAGATGTAGAAGGAGCTTACCTATTGAGCATTCTGAATCCCAACCACCAAGCTTGTAACCAGGAAACTTTTAAATATCCTGGAGAGAGTTATTGTTGTTGTTAATATTTGTTATTATTTTTGTTTGTATTTTAAAGAGTAGGGAGATCTCACTGAATATTCCTGGAAAACTTGAGTTCTCCTTAGCTCTCTATTTTGGGCTCCCCACTTCGTGTTGGAAATCCTCCTCACATGCCACATGACCCTTGCATCTTTCTTCAATTGAATTATATGGGACTAAAAAGTCTTTTGAAAGAACTCTGTGAGTGTGAAAATAATTATTAATTGTTGAGCTTTATTACAGCTAGCTAGAAGAGCCAAACTTCTTTTTATATGAGGACCTCTACTATCTAAATCTGTCTACCTTTTTATTCTGAACTTCTTCAGTTTCTTTAGATAAGGGTTATCTAATGCCTTGATGTGATATTCTGGATATAGATACATGAAGAGAGCTCTAGGTATGTCATATTACTTAATGCCCCTGTTTCAGCTCCTTTGTGTTTGCATTCAAATTGTAGATGACATGATCTTACATATCAAAAACCCTACAGACTTCACAGCCAACAACAAAAACAACAAACTGTTAAAATTTATAAACAAATTCAACAAAGTTGCAGGATATAAAATCAACATACACAAATCAGCTGTGTTTCTATATACTAACAAGAAATTATCCAAAAGGAAATTAAGAAAAAAATATATATTTACAATTGCAACAAAATAATAAAATTCTCAGAATAAACTTCAGCAAGGAGTTAAGTGACTTGTACACTGAAAACTATAAAATGCTAATGAAATAAAAGCACACACAAATCAATGGAAAAATGTCTTTGTTCATGGATTGGAAGAATTAATATGGTTTAAATGTCTATAGTACCCAAAGTAATCTACAGATTCAGAGAAGTCCCTATCAATATTACAATGGAATTTTTACAGAAATAGAAAAGCAATAGAAAAATAGAAGTGAAGAAAACATAGAAGAAATAGAAGAGAAGAGAAGAAATTCCTAACATTCATGTGGAAACATAAAATACACCAAATAACCAAAGCAATTTTGAGAAAAAAGAACAAAGCTGGAGGCAACATACTTCATAATTCCAAAATATATCACAAAGCTATAGCAATAAAATGGTATGGTCCTGGCATAACAATAGTCATATCAACCAATGGAACCGAACAGAGAGCTCAGAAATGTTTACTATTATATACTCAAATGATTTTTGACAGGGCACTCACTAAGAATACAACATGGAGAAAGGATAGTCTCTTCAACAGATAGTGTTGAGAAAACTGTATATCCACATGCAGAATAATGAAATTGGATACTTATCTCCTCACAGACTCAAAAATCAATTAAATTTTATTAATGATTTAAATGTAAGACCAAAAACTATAAAACAATTATCAAAGAAAACGTTAAGAGGAAACTTCTTGATATTGGTCTTGACATTGGTTTCTTGAATTTGACAACAAAATCACAGGCAACAATATCAAAAATAGACAAGAGGGACTACATCAAACTGAAAATCTCTGTGCAGCAAAGGAAAAAATCAACAAAGCAAACAGGCAACCAACAGTTTGAGAGAAAATATTTGTAAACCATATATAAGACAATGGACTGATATCCAAAATATGTAAGTATTGCCTACCAATGAATATAAAATATCCAATTAAACATGAGCAAGGGAATTGAATAGACATTACTCCCAAAAAGCCATACAAATGGCCAGTAGGCATATAAAAATGTGCTCAACATCACTAATTATCAGGGAAATACATATCAAAACCACAGTGAGTTATCACCTCACAGTTGTTATGTAGTTAATTATTTAAAAAAAAGGGGGGTAGATAAGAAGACTTGGCGAGTATGTGGAGAAATTGAAAACCTTATATACTGTTTGTGCAAATGTAGTATGGTGCAGCCACTATAGAAAACAGTACAGAGTTTCCACCAAAAATTAAAAATAGAACTACCAGAGCAAGTCCACTCTGTTATATAACCAAGAGAATTGAAATCAGGGTCTCAAGGTTTATCTGCACCCCTCTGTTAATTACAGCATTATTCATAATATCCACAATATGAAAACAACTCAAACGTCAATCTACAGAAGAATAGATGAAGAAAATATGGCATATACATAAAATAGAATATTATCAGCCTTATAAAAGAAAGAAATCCTGCCATTTGCCTAAACATGAATGAACCTAGAGGAGATTATGTTAAGTGAGATAAGCCAGTCACAGAAGGACAAATACTATATGATATCACTTCTGTGAGGTTCTAAAATAGGTAAACTGGTAGTAAGAGAGAACGGAAGTGTGGTTTCCAGGGGATGGGAGAAGGTGGAAATGTAAATATTTTTCAATGTGTATAACGTTTCTGTTAGCCTGATAAACAAGTTCTAGAAATTTGTTGTACAACATAATACCTCTAGTTAACAAGACAGTGTTGTACACTGTAAAATATGTAAAGAAGATAAAGCTTATGTTAATTTTTCTTAGATGAAAAACAAAAAAAATGCAAGAGAATGAAATGAAATTTTTGGATGGGATAGATGTTTAGTACCTTGGTTCTGGTGATGGTATCAACAGAGCATACATATGTTCAAACTCATCAAAATATATTTATTAAATATGTGGAATCCTTGTAAGTTAATTATATCACATTAAAGATTAAAAAATATATTTATTTAAAAACAACTAAAAAAATAGTTGTTGTCATTTTGGCTAAATTCCTGTACCTCTAGTATTTTATGTGTGGGGAAGGAGCATCCTTCTGATTAAATCAACTCCAGTGGACCTTGAAATTAAAAAAAAAAAGAAAAGAAAAAGTAACACATTTTCAAACCACCCTTTGTTTTCAGTACCCATAAGCACTATTTATTACCAAGCCTTTCCTGAATTTTTCTAGGGAAATCCAATTGCTTCTCATTGGTATCTTCTTTTGTAGGTCCTTTCTTGGCTTATGCTTTCACAAGCTCTCTCTATTCTCTGCTTACTTGTGTTGTGGTTTGGTATTGCAGATATCCTAGTTTTGCCAAATATGGAATTGTATTTATTTTCCTTGCTTTTAATCTTTAAAAGAGAAAGGATTTACCTTATGTATTGAGGTGCTCCTATGTTGGGTTCATAAATATTTACGATTGTTATATCTTCCTGGATTGATCCCTTGATCATTATGTAGTGCCTTCTTTGTCTCTTGTAAGAGTCTTTATTTTAAAATCTATTTGGTCTGATATGAGAATTGCTACTCCAGCTTTCTTTGGTTTCCATCTGCATGTAATACCTTTTTTGCATCCCCTCACTTTCACTCTCTATGTGTCCCTATGTCTGAAGTGGGACTCTTGTAAACAGCATATATATGGGTCTTGTTTTTGTATCCATTCAGCCAGTCTATGTCTTTTGGTTGGAGCATTTAATCCATTTACATTTAAGGTAGTTATCAATATATATGTTCCTATTACCATTTTCTTAATTGTCTTGGGTTGTTATTGTAAGTCTTTTCCTTCTCTTGTGTTTCCTGCCTAGAGAAATTCCTTTAGCATTTGTTGTAAAGCTGGTTTGGTGGTGCTGAATTCTTTTAGATTTTGCTAGTCTGTAAAGGTTCTAATTTCTCTGTAGAAGGTGAATGACATACTTGCTGGTTAGAGTAATCTTGGTTGTAGGTCTTTCCCTTTCATCACTTTAAATATGTACTGCCACTCCCTTCTGGCTTTCAGAGTTCCTGTTGAATGATCAGCTGTTAACTTTATGGGGATCCCCTTGTATGTTATTTGTTGTTTTTCCCTTGCTGCTTTTAATATTTGTTCTTTGTATTTAACTTTTGATAGTTTGATTAATGAGTGTCTTGGCATGTTTCTCCTTGGATTTATCCTGTATGGGACTCTCTGTGCTTCCTGGACTTGATGGACTATTTTCTTTCCCATATTAGGGAAGTTTTCAACTATAATCTCTTCAAATATTTTCTCAGTCCCTTTTATCCTCTTCTACTTCAGGGACCCTTATAATTCAAATGTTGGTGTGTTTAATGTCCCAGAGGTCTCTGAGACTGTCCTGAATTCTTTTCAATCTTTTTTCATTATTCTGCTCTGCAGTAGTTATTTCCACCATTTTATCTTCCAGGTCACCTATCCGTTCTTCTGTCTCAGTTATTCTGCTATTTATTCCTTTTAGAGATCTCTACATTTCATTTATTGTGTTGTTCATCACTGTTTGTATGCTCTTTGGTTCTTGTATGTCCTTGTTGAACGTTTCTTGTATTTTCTCCATTCTATTTCCAAGATTTTGGATCTTCTCTACTATCATTACTCTGAATTCTTCTTCAGGTACACTGACTATTTCCTCTTCACTTGTTTGGTCTGGTGAGTTTTTACCTTGCTCTTCATCTGCTGTGTGTTTCTCTGTCTTCTAATTTTGCTTAACTTACAGTGTTTGGGTTCTCATTTCACAGGCTGCACGTTGGAAGTTCCCATTGTTTTTGGTGTGTGCCACCAGTGAGAAAGTTTGGTTGAGTGGGTTGTGCAGGCTTCCTGGTGGAGGAGACTAGTGCCTGTGTTCTGGTGGATGAGGCTGGATCTTGTCTTTCTTGTTGTCAGGAGTGCATCCGGTGGTATGTCTTGGGGTGTCTGAGAACTTATTATTATTTTAGGCAGCCTCTCTGTTATTGGATGGGGTGAAGAAATAACAATTGTAAATATTTATGCACCCAACATAGGAGCACCTCAATACATAAAGCAAATGCTAACAGCCATAAAAGAGGAAATTGATAGTAACACAATAATAGTAGGGGACTTTAACACCTCACTTTCACCAGTGGACAGATCATCCAAAATTAAAATAAATAAGAAAACACAAGATCTAAATGATGCATTAAACAAGATGGACTTAATTGATATTTATAAGGCATTCCATCCAAAAATAACAGAATACACCTTCTTCTCAAGTGCTCATGGAACATTATCCACGTTACATCATAGCCTGGGTCACAAAACAAACCTTGTTAAATTTAAGAATACTGAAATCGTTTCAAGTATCTTTTCCAACCACAAAGATATGAGACTAGATATAAAAACAGAAACGAACAAAAAAAGAACTGTAAAAAATACTAACCTATGGAGACTAAACAATGCAGTACTAAATAAACAAGAGATCAATGAAGAAATCAAAAACAAAATCAAAAAATATCTAGAAACAAATGATAATGAAAACACGGCAACCCAAAACCTATGGATGCAGCAAAAGCAGTTTTAAGATGGAAGTTTATAGCAATACAATCCTACCTCAATAAACAAGAAACATCTCAAATAAACCACCCAAACTTACACCTACAGCAATTAGATAAAGAAGAACAAACAAAGAAACAAACAAGCAAAAAAAAAAACAAAGATAGAAGAAGGAAAGAGATCATAAAAATCAGATCAGAAATAAATGAAAAAGAAATGAAGGAAACAATAGCAAAGATCAAAAAAACTAAACTCTGCTTCTTTAAGAAGATAAATAAATTGATAAACCATTCAGACTCATCAAGAAAAAAAGGGAAAAGACTCAAATCAACAGAATTAGAAATGAAAAAGGAGAAGTAACAACTGACACTGCAGCAATACAAAGTATCATGAAAGATTACTACCAGCAACTATATGCCAATAAAATGAACAACCTGGAAGAAATGGACAAATTCTTAGAAAAGCACAACCTTCTGAGACTGAACCAGGAAGAAATAGAAAATATTAACAGACCAAACTCAAGGACTGAAATTGAAACTGTGATTAAAAATCTTCCAACAAACAAAAGCCAAGTACCAGATGGCTTCAGAGAAGAATTATGTCAAACATTTAGAGAAGAGATAACACCTATCCTTCTCAAACTTTTCCAAAATATGGAAGAGGGAGGAACACTCCCAAATGCATTCTACAAGGCCACCTTCACCTGGATACCAAAACCAGACAAAGATGTCACAAAGTAAGAAAACTACAGTCCAATATCACTGATGAACATAGATGCAAAAATCCTCAACAAAATACTAGCAAACAAAATCCAACAGCACATTAAAAGGATCATACAGCATGGGCAAGTGTGGTTTATCCCAGGAATGCAAGGATTCTTCAATATACCAAACCAATCAGTATGATAAACCATATTAACAAAATGAAGGATAAAAAACATATGATCATCTCAATAGATGCAGAAAAAGCTTTTGACTAAATTCAAAACCAATTTATGATAAAAACCCTCCAGAAGGTAGGCATAGAGGGAACTTACCTCAACATATTTAAGGCCATATATGACAAAACCTCAGCCAACATAAGTGTCCATTGACAGATGAATGATAAAGAAGATGTGGCACATATATACAATGGAATACTAAGCGGCCATAAAAATAAATGAAATTGATTTATTAGTAGTGAGGTGGATGGACCTAGAGTCTGTCATACAGAGTGAAGTAAGTCAGAAAGATAAAAACAAATACCATATGCTAACACATATATACGGAATCTAAAAAAAAAAAAAAAGAAAAAAGAAAAGAAAGAAATGGTTCTGAAGAACCTAGGGGTCGGACAGAAATAATGATGCACATGTAGAGAATGGAATTGAAAACACAGGGAGGGGTCAGGGTAAGCTGGGATGAAGTGAGAGAGTGGCATGGACTAATATATTCTACCAAATGTAAAATAGATAGCTCGTGGGAAGCAGCTGCATAGCACAGGGAGATTCATTTAGTGCTTTTTGACCACCTAGAGAGTGGGATAGGGAGGGTGGGAGGGAGATGCAAGAGGGGGAGATATGGAGATATATATATATGTATAGCTGATTCACTTTGTTATAAAGCAGAAACTAACAAACAATTGTAAAGCAATTAAACTCCAATAAATATGTTTAAAAAATAAGAAAAGAAAACCTGATTGCAGAAAATTATAAGACACTGATGAAAGAAAATAAAGATGATACTAACAGATGGAGAGATATACCATGTTCTTGGATTGGAAGAATCAACATTTTGAATATGCCAATACTATCAAAAGCAATCTGCAGATTCATGCAATCCTTATCAAACTATGGCGTTTTCAAAGAACTAGAACAAAAATTTCACAATTTGTATGGACACAAAACACTCTGTATACCCAAAGCCATCTTGAGAAATAAAAACGGAGTTGGAGGAATCAGGTTCCCTGACTTCAGACTATACTACAAAGCTACAGTAATCAAGACAGTATAGTATTAGCACAAAAACAGAAATATAGATCAGTGGAACAGAATAGAAAGCCCAGAGATAAGCCCACACACATATGGCCACCTTATCTTTGATAAAAGAGGCAAGAATATACAGTGGAGAAAAGACAGCCTCTTCAATAAGTGGTGCTGGGAAAACAGGATAGCTACATGTAAAAGAATGAAATTAGAACACTCCATAACACCTTACACAAAAATAAACTCAAAATGTATTAAAAACCTAAATATAAGGCCAGACACTATAAAAATCTTAGAGGAAAACATAGACAGATCACTCTATGACATAAATCACAGCATGATCCTTTTTGACCCACCTCATAGAGAAATGGAAGTAAAAAGAAAAATAAACAAATGGGACATAAAGAAACTTAAAAGGTTTTTTTTACAGCGCAGGAAATCATAAACAAGATGAAAAGACAACCCTCAGAATGGAGAAAATATTTGCAAAAGAAGCAACTGACAAATGATTAATCTCCAAAATATACAAGCAGCTCATGTAGCTCAATATCAAATAACAAACAACTGAATCCAAAAATGGTCAGAAGACCTAAATAGACATTTCTGCAAATAAGCTATACAGATTGCCAACAAACATATGAAAGGATACTCACTATCACTTATCATTAGAGAAATTCAAATCAAAAGTACAATGAGGTATCAACTCACACCAGTCAGAATGGCCATCATCAAAAATCTACAAGCAATAAATGCTAGAGAACGTGTGGAGAAAAGGGAACTCTTGCACTGATAGTGGGAATGTAAATTGATACAACCACTATGGAGAACAGTATGGAAATTCTTTAAAAAATGAAAAATAGAACTACTGTATGACCCAGCCATCCCTCTACAGGGCATACACCCTGAGAAGAGCATAATTGAAAAAGAGTCATCTACCACAATGTTCATTGCAGCTCCATTTACAATAGTCAGGACATGGAAGCAACCTAAGAGTCCATTGAAAGATGCATTTATGAAGAATATGTGGCACATATATACAATGGCATATCACTCAGCTATAAAAAGAAATGAAGTTGACTTATTTGTAGTGAGGTGGATGGACCTCGATTCTGTCATACTGAGTGAAGTAAGTCAGAAAGAGAAAAACAAATACCATATGCTAACACACACACACACACACACACACACACACGCATATATGGGATCTAAAAAAAGAAAAAATATATATATATTTTGGAGAACCTAGGGGCAGAAAAGGAATAACGACACAGATGTAGAGAATGGACTTGAGGACATGGGAAGAGGGAAGAGTAAGCTGGTATGAAGTGAGAGAGTGGCATGAACATATATACACTACCAAATATAAAATAGCTAGCTAGTCGTAAGCAGATGCATAGTACAGGGAGATCAGCTTGCTGCTTTGTGTCCACATACAGGGGTAAGATAGGGAGGGTGGGAGGGAGGAGATACGGGAATATATGCATATATATAGCTGATTCACTTTGTTATACAGCAGAAACTAATACACCATTGTAAAACAATTATACTCCAATAAAGATGTTAAAACATAAGTAAATTAAAAAGTAAAAATAAAAAGGGAAAGGAATATAAATCTTTCTTTCACCTGAAATTTGAAATATTTGGGAGAGTTGGGGACAGAGCGGAAAGGAATATAAACGTCTTCACTTCATTATCTTGAAACAAACAATTAGAAATGAGAATAAGGAACACAGTCAAAATATTTCACTTGAAAGTGATTGCTTGGATATAGGAAATGTGTGATAGTGACAAGTCCAAAACCATTCTCACCCCTTTCAGTATTTCTGCCACAGATGCATTCTTTATGTTACAGATTCATAAAAACCCAATAGAACTGTTTTTCAAAACATGTAGGAAAATTAACTCTGAATTAGTAAATGTAAACTTTGGAGACCTGGTCCAAGTCTCGGGTTATATTACCTTTGGTTTATCACTTGTCTTCTTTTCATCTCAGTTCCAGATTCTGGGTACAGGGAACACATTGGGAAACAATTCATAAGTGTCCTGTCTAAAATTTTGACTGTTCCAGATAATTTACTTTGTTGTTAAATTAATTTATTTGAAACATTATGTTGTAATTGCTATTTTCCCTAATTTTTACCTAAGAATCTGAGACCAAACTTGTCCAAGGACATAAAGCTGCACTATTTCAGACAACTAGACTGATCGCTTTCCAAGTCTCAAAGTCAGGAACCTACTCTTTCTATTTTATTGACCCCCGGCAATGTTGACCATCAGCACGTTGGATTCAGTGAACTTAATTCATGGCTGTTTCTTCTCAATATCCTTTGTAGATGTCTTTGATATTTATCCTTAAATGTCAATAATTTCCAGGTTGTTTATTCAGCCTTCTGTTCTTATGTTAAATATGACCCTTACATGAATTGCTTATTCTCTTTTTCTTCAACTGTCTCATATGCCTCTATGTCCCAGATTAATAATTTTATCCCAGAATTCTCTGATATGCCTAAAATTTAAATATTGAAATTATATCTCTCTGTGAATATTTCTAGAAATTCTGATCCAAATGTCTCTATATTTATTATATTTCCCCCCTCAAACCACCTCCTCTCTTTCCTGGTTCCCCATTTTCTAGGTGCCACCATCTGAAGTCTCACAGTTTCTGGTCTCATTTGTTACAATTACATGCTAACTTGTCTCCCTGCATCCTATCTTTTCTAATCAAATTTCTACAATGAGTAATTTTTCTAGACTGTAAACTTTATCCTGGTATAACCTACTTAAAATATTTTAATGTTTTGATATAAATTTTAGTATATGTTTTATATTCTTTAGATTATTATATAAACCTTGTACTTTCTGACCACTGCTGCACTTTTTGATCACCTCATAGTTCATCCCCAAGATACTTGTTAATATGTCTCAAGACATTATCTTAGTTCCTAAATGTATTCTGATTGTTTCTTTTTCTGTACTATAATTTAAGTGTTGTTATATTTCACTTAGCATAATACACTCCAAGTCCATCCATGTTGTTGCAAATGACATTATTTCATTCTTTTTTGTGGCTGAGTAATATTCCACTATATATATATATATATATATATATATATATATATACCACATCTTCTTTATCTTTCATCTGTTGATGGACACTTAAGTTGCTTCCATACCTTGACAATTATAAATAATGCTGCTGTGCAATTCCACTCCTGGGTATATATCAAAAAACAACATAAAAACACTACTTCAAAAAGATACATGCATACCAATGTTCATGGTTAGCTATTAAACATCTTATACATGCAAATAACCATGTTATACACTGCAGGGATTATAAATTCACAGAAGAGAGTAGTATTTTGTAATGGAAAGAGCATGGGCTTTCAAATCCGGAAAGCTGAATTCTGTGTTAGCCAATTACCAACTGTGTTTGACTACAACAATTTGTCTTTTCTTTTTTTTTTTTTAAATTTTGCCTTTAAATTTCTGTG
This sequence comes from Mesoplodon densirostris, assembly GCF_025265405.1. NCBI lineage: Eukaryota > Metazoa > Chordata > Mammalia > Artiodactyla > Ziphiidae > Mesoplodon > Mesoplodon densirostris. The sequence continues at coordinate 74,835,922 of NC_082672.1, forward strand.
TCTTCATTTATAAATAGAGATGGCAATATTGGTTCTATACATTTCTCAGGATTGTACGGGACAAATAAGATCTACTGTGTGACAGCTTTTAAAATCAGTGAAGCTCAATGAAGTTGAAGAGTAAGGTTTTATCATTTTGAGTTTGAAATGCAAGAAAAAAATTGGGATATGAGGGATATAGAGGGAAATCCCAAGTAACCCTCTGGCAATGAATGATTCAAGTTCTTATTTTCCAATGGAAAGACCATTTCTATTTGGCTTCAGACCTGTGAAATTTAGACCTTCATGTAAGTCTATATTTTGAATTGATATTTCAGCATCGAGAAACACAAACATATATACCACACACACAAAATAAGGATGTGCTGCTTCAAATTTCCTTTTCTCAGTTAGTAGATTATTAATACTACTTTGTGACTACTATATGACTACATTTTTCTTTTCTTAAATAGTCCTATTATCAAGGAGTGGTGGCATATATGTGCTGAAGTGTCCTGGTTCCTAGAGCTAAAAATACAAAAGAGAATTTGAATTTTAAATGAGTTGTCTCTTTCTGAAGGCAAGCTGGCATTTGGGAATGTTTTATTCTGATGACAATGTCCATCATCCTTGGCCTCTGCACTGAAACCCTCAAATCTCTTTTCTCTTCACTGCAAAACAGCTTCCTCCTGTGGTAGTTTTCCTTTTTTCCCCTAATCGAACACATATTTTATTTTATTCTTTATGCTCTCTAATTTTTTTCCAAAACATATTATATTGTCTACAGTCTAATCCTTTCCAAACGGAATTGCTGGAATTTAAGGTTCAGGAGTCTGTGCCACTGCTACAGTTATTTCTGATTCCAAAATTCTCATTCCTCTTTCTCAACTCTGAGTTTCATACCTCATTTTGTACTTCTTGGAGTCTCCATTATTTGAGTATTTTTTCTGTGTTTATTTTATTTTTAGCTAATTTCAACTGCTTTTATTTCTTCCTATCCATTTTAAAATTCATTTTTATAACAGATAATAAACTCTTTTCTTCTGAATACATATGTTTTGTAGAGTTTAAAATATTTCCATCAACATAATATACTTTAACTATAAGAAAGAGCTAAAACAAGGCTGAATTACCATTTTTTCATAAAAGTATAGACTCTACAATGAAATTAAACCCATAATTAGAATTACTCATATGTTTCCCATGTGGAAACATTAAAATTCAATCTTTCTATTTTAAAAATTTCAAATTGGAAATATCTTTGTTACCCTTAAAGAAGGAAGATGTAGGCAGGTATACAGTGGGGTGAAGTCAATGTAGAAGGCATGGTTTTGCTGCCTAAGAGGAGTTGTAGTGCAGTTATTCTTTCCAGGAAGACAGAGTAAATGTTGGCACACTATGGCACATGGACCAAAGTCTGCTTGCTGCCAATTTTACTACTGTCCATGAGCTAAGAATTAGTTTTACATTTTTAAATAGTTGAAGAAAAAAATAAATAAATAAATAGAATACCATTTCTGACACATGGATATTACATAAAATTCAAATGCCATTATCATTCCTATTTCTTTTCTAGGAATATATCAAAGGAAAATAAAGACATATCTACACAAAAACTTATACATGAATGTCCATAGCCCCAATCAATTGAGGAATGAATAAACAAATATGGTATATCCATGCAATGGAATATTCTTCAAGAATAAAAATGATTGAACTATTGATATATACTACAACATGAATGAATCTTGAGAACATTATTCTAAGTGAAAAATGCCCGACACAAAAGATCACATATTTTATGGTTTCATTTATATGAAATATCCAGAATGAGTAAATCGTTAGAGACAGAATATAGATCAGTGGTTACCAGAGGTTGAGGGGAAGAAAAATTGGGAGTAATGAAAATGTTCTGGAATTAAATAATAATGAAGAATTCATAACATTGTGAATTACTCTAAATGATTTTATTGCATACTTTAGAAGAGTGAATATTATGGTATGTGAATTATATCTTAAGAAAAAAAAACATAGATTTCATTTCCTTGTTAGTTTTCAGTACTTTTGCTGTGAAATGTCGAGGGGAATATAAATAGGGGAATCAGTAGATACAGGCTGTAGATACATAGACACAGAGATACATAGATAGGTAAAGAGATAGAGGAATAGAGATAAATGTGGATATTTTAAATGTTGCCTCTGGTGTTAAGGACTTCTTGAAACTGATTTGAGGTTGTGTATCCTTTTGGCATAATTTTTGTTCATTATCTCTCCTAATATTGCTTCTGTACCCTTCCTTTTGGGAATCCAAATAGCTGCTTATTACACATTATTTTATCCTTATATATCTCACAATATGTGTGTATTTCCTAACTCATTCAACAGTTTGAGCTTCATTCTATATTACATATTACAAATCATCACACCTCTGTCTTCATCTGTGTTTCATTTAGTGATATAGTTCTATATTCAGTTTTTCACTTATTACTTGTTCTCAATTTTAGAAATTTTACTCAATTTTCTTATAGCTTCTTCATCTTGCCATTATTCCCCTGAACAGAGGAAGCATACTTTTCTCAAGTTGTCTTTTTTCTTTATGTCTATGGTTATTTATGAAACTGCTACATTACATTTTTAAAATTGTTTGTAGATATTATGTGAGGCATGAGATGAAGTTATCTTTCTTCCAATTTCATATGTTTGCTTCTTCAAGTCCATTCAACTCAGTAGTAGTCCAGTATCACTAGAATCTAATTTCAAGAATTGAGATACTTTAAAATGGGCCCATAATCACAGTCTATCTATAGTCTTATCTATTTCCAGGTCACTCTTTCTCTTAAGTCGTGGTCCCTTTGTGGTTTCAGCCCATGTAAATAACTAATTTTATTGTGCAACCTCCTTTATTCAGTGCCAGATGGTGGCCTTTCCCTCAGTCTTCTGAGGCTGTCTGAAGTGCAGTTTAGTTTCTTAACCTTACAAGCAACTTGTTCAAAATTGGCAGATGTACCAAGTGAACACCATGGCTTATCACTCTGGATATCTGTCCTCTTCCATACTTTGGTTCGGTGAAAAACACTATCATTTTACCTCTCATTTGTTTTAAGGCATATTTATTTTTTTTCCAACTTTTTGAGATGTTCTAAAGAAAGGTGATCTACAAGCAGCCCCTTATTCCTAAAAAGTGACTTTCTCTGGTGGGAGTGAAACTATCCCAATTTCAGTTTCATAAGAATAGGATCATGCTACCTACTGCAGCTTGCTTCTCACATAACAACCTATCCTGCTGAACTGATCGTATCCTGATCCAAACCTTTATTTTTAACATGTCTGCATAGTAGCTTATGATGTGCATGCCTCACTGTTTATTCAATAAACTATAGCCTTCTTGATATATATATTTCAGTGCCTTTTTTGCCTTTACAATTATTCCTGAAATAAACGTCACTGAACATAAATCTATGCCCGAGTATATCTAATTGTTATGAAATTGAGTTTAAGAAGAAAGGTTTTTTGGTTAATTAATATATGATCTTTAAATTATTTTCTATAATGGATCTGTTCTTATACAGAGAAGAAACATAGTCTAATATTTTTGACTAGTCAATGATCTTATTCTTGCTGAAATCAGATTGGAAGTGCTCAGGAACTGGGCAAGTACACTGTATTTGCATCATAGTGTCTAATTAAGTATAAGCTCCATGTTGTACACAGTGCATAAGCAAATTTGATGATAGTTTTAGTTAATGGTGATGGTAAATATTTTGTGTGAATATTTAACTATTAGTTTTAAAGTGTTTACAAATATAAATGTATTTATTATATTCCATTTCTAATGTTTAAATTTTAATAGAAAGCATGAGAAAAATCAGAAAACACAGTATAAAGTTATTTCTCTTGAGTATTCCCTTTTCCAGAGTCCTAGTAAATCAGCCATCATGAGGTGTGTCTTTCAACTATGGCTACTTCTTACCATCATTAAACCAACTATTTTCAATTAATAGCAACAAAAAATAACATAAGCATTCACGGAATATTTTAAGACAAATTGTGACTTTAGAAAGACAAAAAACCCATGTATACTGACTTTCACCTAACGACAATATTCAAAGTTATGCCAAAGTATTTCACACTCTACAACGTTTCTCAGATTTTGAGTACATTTATTCCTATTTTCCTGATTCCTGTTGCATTTTTACGAATTCTTCACTAAATTGTTTCACGAAATAGTTGGAACAACTAGCTTTGGTGCTATTAATATTGAAAAAAAAGATTAAATGAAACATAATAAGCCCTAGCTGTGAAAAGAAAAAATCCAGATACAGTGTGTATTGGCTTGAATTGTATGCAGGAAAATGGAAGAGAAAAAGCAAACATCATTTTAGTGCAATCTTCTAAAAATAGGAAACCTTCTTTTACCTGCAAGAACTATTTTTGTAACAAGGCAATGATGGTGCTATAAAATAATTACAGGGATATTTTCCTAATATGAGTGACTCAGTTTAGAGAACAGCTAAATGAGTCAATTACCAAAGAACCCCATTGTGAAAGGATTAGATTTTTATAAGCTTATAACCCACACATATACATACTCACACTCCCAGGATCAGTTGTAAAGTAGAAATTAATTGTAACCCTACAATGAAAGGTACATGGGGCTTATTATCATCTAGAATAAAGGAAGCCAATTTTTTAAAGTACTAAACTGCATAGGACCAAAAGGGGACTTAATCATACAGTGAACGAATTGCCTGATATTAAATTCTATGACTTTAGGTAGGGAGTGAAAGTTCTAAGGATTTATTATAATTTCTATGAATAGGTCAGTTTAATAAACTGGAATCTCCCAATTAAAAAAGATCAGAAAATAACTATCAAATTTATTGCTACGATGTTACCAAAATGTATCAATATAAACCAAAAATAGTTTAAATATGCTAAAAGTGGCCTATTTCCTCTCATTTAAACACTATAAAAAATAGTGGTAATCTGAGAAACTACAGAGCTACATTTTATTTTATTTTATTTTATTTTATTTATTTATTTATTTATTTATTTATTTATTTATTTTTTTGTGGTATGCGGGCCTCTCACTGTTGTGGCCTCTCCCGTTGCGGAGCACTGGCTCCGGACGCGCAGGCTCAGCGGCCATGGCTCACGGGCCCAGCCGCTCCACGGCATGTGGGATCTTCCCAGACCTGGGCACGAACCCGTATCCCCTGCATCGGCAGGCAGACTCTCAACCACTGCGCCACCAGGGAAGCCCTTGAGCTACATTTTTTTTTTTTTTTTTTTTTTTTTGCTATACGCGGGCCTCTCACTGCTGTGGCCTCTCCCGTTGCGGATCACAGGCTCCGGACACACAGGCTCCGCGACCATGGCTCGCGGGCCCAGCCGCTCCGCGGCATGTGGGATCTTCCGGTATCGGGGCACGAACCCGTGTCCCCTGCATCGGCAGGCGGACTCTCAACCACTGCGCCACCAGGGAAGCCCTTGAGCTACATTTTAATACATGTGACCAAGAGAATAAGGCAACAGAATGGAAGACTTACCACATAGTAGCAAAGTTATAGAAATCTGTAAGACATTTATCACAGAAACTAGGGACAAAAGTATTCATATATTTCTATTATCATTTATTTTTTAAAAAGTTTAACTTTTGTGTAGCTAGTAATTGTGTCAGAAATGAGGAATGAATTTTAAGCCAATGAAATTCACCAAATGATAAAAGCTCCCCCCATAATTTTTCCAATGATTTCAATATATTAAGTAGCAAATCTCTCTTATCTTGTGCAAGTTTCAACTACGCTCCCTCCTCAGGGAAATTCCCAAAGACAATGAATAATTTAGTCATAATTCTAATTAAAAACTGAGTAGGAGCCCCACAGCCTGTGAAATTTACAAGGCAATGTCACTAATTATTTGTTACTTCAACCTGTGGTCTGAAACAGTTCTAGACAGCTTCAGGAAAGTATGTGTAGAATTAGCAATCCAGACCAAACCCGTTTCTCAAAAACACTACTAAGATATCACTGATTTCACAGTTATTGGCTCTTAAGCCCCTTTCTAATTGCCTTTACAGTTTATATACTCCCTCTTTGCAGAAAAGTACATAAAATATAATTGTGGATTATTCATAGTTAACCCATTAAATAATCTTCATGATATCCATGCAATATCAAATAATTTTTGTATTAATAGCTGATCTTCTCTGGGGACTAAAACTTAACTTTTACATTTTTAATGTTTTAATTTCAAGTTATTCATCACAATGTCTGTTATGTTATCCATGATAATGGAGTCAAGCAGAAACACAAAGTATTCCAAATATAAAACTCTACAATGCTAGATGTGTATTTGTATATATTTGGTGAAGCCCAGCACTGAAGTATATTACCTTAGTTTTGCATGAGGAAATTTCTGGTACTAAAAAAGAAACAGTGTCATATGCATGGAAAAAATTTAAAAAAACAAAACAAAACAAAACAAAACTCACCACTAACCCCACCAGGGCAAGACTGAAAGAAATCATTTGCCCTCATTCATAGATGCATTGTTCATGAAAGTTTAAATGCTGAAAAATTCCACCAAATCAAATTAAAATATTTTCCTTTAAAAATATTTCTTGAGACTGTAATTTTATACATGACTGCAATTATTTTTAAAGTGATTTAGAGAAAAGCTATTCAATAATTTTTAAAATATTATCATTCAGATAAAAAGTTGTTTTACTTCACATTTGCTTTACAAAGAAGTATTATACACTATGAACATTGTGCACTAACAGAATTGTATCAACTTGGAACGTAATAATACAGTATCAGAAAGCTATATGTTGATAGAAATCAGTCATAATTGCCAAAGATCAGTTTACCTTTTGACATAAATCTTATAAGGTAAACTGACTTTTAATGAACTATCTTGCTCTCATGTAAAACACCAATAGTCATGGAATTTCACATTAAATACCACAACTGAGTTGATAATTTACTTGTTGGAATGTTGTGGTTTTTACTAAAATAATCCTAAGGTAAATCTGTCTGTTAACTCATAGAAGCTAAATTGAGTTATAGGAAATCTTTGTCCAGCCTCAGCCTTTTAAAAATAAGAATGTTAGTGCCTTGGAAACCCTGCTTGAAATTAGCTGATACAGAAAAGATGCACTCACTAACCCCTCTGAAATTCTTTCCCAGTGCAATTCTGAGTTTTTAGTCCTAGATTTACACAAAGGGTCAGATGCTAAAAAGAATTCTAACTATACTTCAATTAAAAAGTAAGAGAATAAATGAATGAATGAATGAATGCATACATACATACATACATATTAACTAAAAAACTATTATTTGGAGATTCCCAAGCCTATACTATTGGCCATTCTACTACTTGAAAAGGAGAAAATAAACTGGAAGGTCACACCTACATTTTAATACTAGTTATCTTTGAGTTGCTAAAATAACACGTATAATGCTTACATTTCCATTAAGCCTTAAAATATTCCACATGTCTATTAAAACATGCATTATTTATATTTCTAATGTGGCAATCAAGTAGAGAAGGATATATTTGAACAGATCATAAGGGCAAAAACAATACTTTCTTTAGTCAATTGAGCAATACAATTGATTAAATGCAGTCACAACATTTTACAAAATGCACAGCATTTTACAACATACCTTATATGTTGAATCTCAGAGATTTGTCACTGACCACCCCTTTATTATAAAGAAGAATAATTTTCTGTCATCAACTATGCAGATCAGACCACATCTAAAATACTGTTTCCAATTTTGTCTTTAAAAATTTATTTAGGAGAAATTAAATAACATATGGGTGAGGTAGGTGATAGTGACCTTCAGAGGTCTATCTTAAAAGTATGCCAAACAGGGAATTCCCTGGGAGTCCAGTGGTTAGGATTCTGGGACTTCACTGATGGGGCCTGGGTTTGATCTCTGGTCAGGGAACTAAGATCACACAAGCCTTGTGGTGCAACCAAAGAGCAAAAAAATGTATGCCAAACAATACTTATTGAAGATATTTTGATACTGAATTATGTAAAAAGAGTATAAAATCTTTAATATTGCCATGATGACTTAGAAGACACAGAATGTATTACATATGTTATGAGAACATAAAAAATACAGTGTGGTCAAAGGATCAAATTTGTGTGTGATTTTGTTTAAGAAAGCAGTATAAGTCCTAAATCCAAAAAAAGAAAACTTTATGGTTTTATATAAGGGATATTAATTTAAATTGAAATTTCCCCCACAATAATTTTCAGCTTTATGATGAGAATAATAGAGGAGAAGAGAGAAATTCACTTGCCAGGATTCTTGCAGATTTTATCATGTTAGTTGATAGGCTAGAATAGATAATATCCTATCTTAAGATACTTTGATGCTGTGATAGTCTTACTGCTTGTTATATTATAAAAAATATTAAACTTCATTGATTTTTTTCATGTCTTTGATTCTTTTGGAACACCCTTCCTGAAAAAGATGATGTTCTGTAGAACTATAAAATATTTAGCAGCAATTAATGAAACAGGGAGAACTTGTAGTTACTTCACTGTAAATCTACTACCCTCTCCAAAATATAAATCAGAAAAATAGAATATAAATCAACATAGAACAGGAGACTCATCAAGTTTTACGAAAAATACCATGTACTATTGAACACCAATAATTCTTCCTTGACATCTATATATTTATTAAAATATTACATCCTCTAAAATAAATGTTTATCTAAAAATCTATTTAAAGCAATTATAAAAATGCAATGATTAGAAATATAAATGAGAAAATAATTCGTTAGCATTTTTAAATTTTATTAAAGACATTAATGAATGTTGCCTGCAGATTTAACATTGGAAGACATGAAATAAAGGTTAATCTTCTATTGATAAATTTATATAAATAAGTTTGCACGAACAAAACTTTTGTATTACACTCTTGAATTAATTATCTTGCAATTAAAATAATAGTTAAAATTTGCTTGAAATTCAGTTGCATGATAAGGTCAAAACTTAAAGTAAACTGTTATAATTACATTGACAGATACAAAGATTTTAACTAAGATTTTATCTATACTCTTAACTATACCCTTGAGCAATTACAATGTATACAAAGCACTCTTCTTAAGGATAGTATATGGACCCTGACTTCATAGAGATTGGATAATAATATGGGAAATAGTACATACCCACACACAATACAAAAGAACAAAAGCTGCAAAACAGAAAATGCTATTAAAGGAACAAAGTTTGGGTGATTTTTAAATGCTAAAACCCACCGCACAACAGACAGATGGTAAATCCACATCTGTTTCCATATAGAAAGAGGATATAACTCTATGTAAAACATTCTCACATTAGATTTATGCAGCTGTAAACAGGAGACTTTCCACTGTCTGTAAATATGTCCCCTTTTTGTCCCATTATACTAGACACAAAATGGATTGTAAATTGTTCTAAAAATAAAATTTCAAAAATAATTGTCATTCCTCTGGTCACCTTCAAAAATGAAATTACCATTTTTTTTTACCTTCTACACATTCAAGAAATCTTTATGACCAGAACAGTCACCCACATTTTTCAAACTTCACAATTGACAGTTTATGATCTTTTAAAGTTAACTAATATGTCAACATAATTTGAAAAGGGTCACGGATCATACAAATAACAAAATCTCTTAAAAGACAGTTTATATGATATTTTGATCTTCTAAAGTTTCATCTGTTGAATTTAAAAGGAAGAGAAAATAACTGATTTTCTTCTTAGCAAACATTTTTTTCTATGTTCTGTAGTCTTGACTAATATATATAATTGTTTCTGATCATCTAAGTGGAGCACTAAATATGTATGAAAAGTGAGCACTGAAACTTTTCAAAAGAAACTACAATGTAAATATTACAATCAATGACATATTCAATAAAGAGCACACTTAAATCCTATTTAGCAACGAAACAGTGACAGATGTTTTGTTAACTTTGCAGAATTTTAAAAGTTCAAACATTGGTTAATATCAACAATATGACATCTACTGTTTTCTTAATCTAGGTTTATTTTTTGTCCATGGGTATAAATACAAATAAACAACATTTCTAAAGTTTATCTTCATGGAGAGATTCACTAGTTTTACAAAAGCCAGCCAGTACAATGAAAAGGTTTTTAATGAAATAAGTCATTTTTATTTTTTGTAAAAGTAACATTGAGATATCTTGAAAGAGAGAATGAGAAGAATGGCTTTACTCCAAACCATATGTTAAAGTAAAAAATGAGGAACTGGTTTAAGGTAAGATATGGATTAATTTGATTTTTTCAACAGGTATTGATTGATTTGGGGCATACTGAATTTGAATCATTTATAGAATATTCAGCTAAAAGGGATTATCAAGATTTTGGAAATGCAATAGTAAAGTAAGAGCATGATATTGGTTTAGTCTATAGCATCAACTACTACACACCATACAGGTTATAGTTAAAGTTACAAAATAGACAGAGTATCCCAGATAAAAACAGAAAAAAGAGGAAGAGCAAGGAAAGACATTTGAACAGAACGTATATTTAACTGGTATGAGGAAGAAGAGAAAGGTTGGAAAACCTTGTAATCAATGGAGATCTCAAAAAGAATAAAAAGAAAAAAACAAAAATGAAGAAAAGTAAAGAATGAGAAGGGGCTTCCTTGGGGGCACAGTGGTTAGGAATCTGTCTGCCAATGCAGGGGACACAGGTTCAAGCCCTGTTCCAGGAAGATCCCACATGCCACAGAGCACTTAAACCTGTGAGCCTCAACTACTGAGCCCGCCTGCCACAACTACCAATACCCACGTGCCTAGAGCCCATGCTCTGCAACAAGGGAAGCCACTGCTATAAGAAGCCCAGGTCCCGCAAGGAGGAGTAGCCCCTGCTCCCAGCAACTAGAGAAAGCCCGCATGCAACAACGAAGACCCAATGCAGCCAAAAACATATAAATAAAAATAAATAAATTAAAAAAAATAAAAAGAATGAGAAGAACATTGTTTATGGGTGTGATTGACTAAGCAGTGAATTGGTAAACGATTTCTCACTGGAATTACAAATAAGGAGCAAATATGGATGATCAGGCACCAGATCATCCATATTTGAGATTATAAAAATGAGATTATTTATGAAGCTGGAGATTTTGACAAGGAGACTTGAGTATAATCTATGTGTGATGAACAGCATCAATAATGAAGTATGAAATGGAGGGGAAAGTTTTGTGTGAGAGACCACTCTTATTTAATAAAATAGACAAACTTGGCTGAGTCAATGAACAGATGCAAAACATAGTCTCTATAGAACTTATGAACATACACACAGGGCATGTGCACACTTAGCTACTCGTGCTGGTTACTAAAGAAGTTTAGGGCAGTTTTCCTTGTTACCGTACACTTTATCTCTAAACCAGAAAGCTGTAGAGTCATGTAGGATTGGGTAAAGGACTCTACTCCCTTAGACTGCTTTCCTGAAAAATCTATTAGATGGAATAGGCAACTTATGTTGACCACGTGAAAATAAGAGATAGGCACAGAAATGGCAAAATGTTTTAGTGAAGTGTGCCAAGATTCAAAAGAAAACTATTTTATTTTATGTAATATTTTATTTAAAATAAAATTTAAAATATATTAAAGTAATAACCCATACATTTATCACTTACAACAATTGTCTATGTTAGCTTCCAGTTTTTTGTCCAGATAAAATCCTGGGATTTAAGTTTCTCTACCACTTGCACACTATTTGAAAAATAAGTAAATTATTTCAACACCCTGGGCCTCAGCTTTTCATGTATAAATTGAGAACAAGTAATTCCTATTTTGAGAATTAAGTGAATATATGATTATGAAATTATTTTGTAAAATTTGAAACCTCATCCAAATGATATTATTTGTTTTAAGGTGTCTATTAATAAAGTATATACTATTAACTTTTAATCTGTTTCCATACAGATATTTTGTATTGTTTGTAGTTGCATTAGCACATTTTTCCTTTTATGATTTTGTATTTTATGACATGATTAGAATATTTTCCCTGTACATTATGAAAATACACACTCATTTATATTTTAAATGACATCTTAAGTATCTGATAGTGTCAGTCTTTTTATGGTTCTCTTTTTGTGGTAGATATATATTGTTATTTTATATAGTGAGTTATATCCATCTTTTCCAGTTTCTTCTCCTGCTTTTATACTTTGTAAGGAATTTTCCTTAAGTCTCCGATCATAATTATTCAACAATATTTTCTTCTGTCCTTTATTCTTTTACACTTACACTTAAAATTTCAGGTTTTTTTGAATTTAATTGTTAAATGTTGGGAGATAAAGAGTACTAGTTTTCTATATAATTAGTTGCCCCATGAGCATGTATTAAATAATTATGTCTTATCTCCTTACTGTAGTACCATGTTTTCTTATTCTGAGCATCTTTCTGAGGTTACTGAACATAGGTTCTCTAGGTTCAATTTTGTTACAGTATTTTTATATTTTGACTGTGCATTTATTATTTTTAAAAAATTCTCTTTAAATATTATAAACTTTTCAGGATGCATAATCCTTTGTCTCCAAAATTTTCTTAACAATTTATTTTGTTTATAATTCCATATCCGATTTGAAGTTTTTTTCTATTTCCAAAGTATTTTCTTAGGATTTTATTTGTAACTTCAGCATATTAATAAAAATGTTTGAAAGTATAGCCCTTGCTATACCAAAGTAATTTGGGGGAATATGGTATTTTCCTCTGTTCATATAATTCTTCATTATAGACTTTATAAACTTTTGTGTCTATTTAATCCAATTATGTCACATTTCTTGTTTAGATTTTTTCTTTTTTATTTCATAAATTTGAAACTATTATAAATGTCCTTTTTTCTTATACTATTTCATATCTATTATATTTTCTAACTATTTTATATTCTTAATACTTTTGAGAAATGTGTGTTATATGGTTGAAAACACTAAAAAAAAAGGAAGATTTGTAAAAAAGTGTAGCTGGCCTTTTATGCTGTAGCTAATAACTAAAACAAAATTTTCTCAAGCAATGACTGCACCATAACTCACCCTTCACCCACTACAAATATTTAGAAGCTGAAATACAATGTGTCTAATATTGAGGCTCAAACAATGATTGTACTTCAGCTGATTCATATACTGAAAATACTGAGATAACTTGACTAGAGTCCACAATCTTCTGGTAGACTGGATGGTCCTTCAGATTTAGTTGAAATGCTTTCAGCACAGCATGTCATAAATGATTCTAAATAAGTGGATAAAATAAGACCACATGAAACATTCCAAGTCAAAGTAACAACAGCAACAATTACAAACCTGTGAAAAAAATGCATAAAACCTGATTTTAAGGTAAAAAATCAGTAAAACTAATACATCATAAAAACGACAATTTTAACAATAAATAGAATCAAAAGTAAAATAATAACATGTATTTTTCAAACCAAATTAGAAAACAACAAAGGAAAATAATACTTAATGATGTTGTTAGTTTGGTCATTAAGTCTCTGGAAACAAACACATGAAAAAAAAATTCTGGAAAATGACTTGGCTTGATAAATCAAAAGCCACCAATGAGTTTATATATTCTAAACCATCAATAAAACTCCCCAAGTCCTAAATACTCTGTTATTGCAATATGATGAAAATTTTGTAAAAGATTTGGGGAAACATATTATTTGCAACATTATATCAAATGAAAAGGAAAATGTCTAAAATTGGGAATATTTATTTCAAATAGATGTATATTTCAGTGAAATATTTTTTACTAGTAACTAATAAAAATAAATGTTTAGTAACTGAAAATTTCTTAGACACATTAAATAAAAGAAGGAAGACAACTATATATATGAATCATCTCAACTATAATTTCAAATGCTAAATCTATAGTATTGCAACACTTTGTTTTATATGTGAATAAAAATAGACATCTAACAAAATATTAACAGTCACCAGATTTTCAAATTGTGGGCAATTTATAAATCATTTTGATATATTCATTTTACCTTCACACATTTTTAAATTACCATGTATCAATGTATTTGTCATTTAAAATAATTGAAATCATATGACCATCCTTTACTCAGTTAAAGGATTTGTATTAAACATCATCATCATCACCATCATCATCATCATAATCATCTTCGTTTACATACCACCTGACTACCAATCTTCTACTTTTTGGTACTTCAAAATAATTTGACAAAAACATGTACTTAGCAGCTTCAATATATCAAAATCTCATCAAATAAAAACTCTTAAGCACTTAATGCCTAGTAAAATTCTCATCTGTCTGGAGTTATCAATAAAGAGGCAACTCCAGTAATTACTCTTGGCTTCATAATATCTCTTGTCATAATGAAAAGCTTATACCAAGACAACTTATTTTTCCTCCTTAGAATAATTCAATTTCTTCAGATTCATTTATTAAAAATAGTGCAGAAATTATATCAGGGAAGTAAACAATTATGCTGAAGATAAAATAGAGTACAGCAGCTATTGAGACATCATCCTCAGGTCAAACAGAGACTCTACGCAATCGTTGGACTGAGATTTCTGCAAGTAGATTGCACAGTCAGTGTGGTCAACCAGGCATATTCCAGAATTTCTATGAGAGTCATGCCACCAGCTCTGAAATCCTAGTTTCAGAGCAGCATCAAATTGTACAGAGCTGAGCTGAGAGATTTTTAAGAAATATCTATCTTATTACACTTGTTCTACAAATTTGAAAACATAAATTATTGCAGTTTCATTGACTTTTTCTGCTCACAAAATATCCTCTTGATGGAATCAACACTAGAAATAAAGTTCTCCAAGTCTTTCTTCTCTGTTTCTAGTATATAACCTCCTTAATTTTAATTTCAAAGAAGCATGGATGCTGTCACATTAGTCCTAGGCTCTGTTATATTGTTAGGCTCTGTTTTGGCTCATTTTGTATTTTCTTTGGGTACAGCTTATCTAGACAAAATAGTAGTCCCAAGCAAGGGAATTTTACTGAAGGCTAGTTTAATGTTGTTTATTTAACATTACCAATGAATGCATCTTCTGGATTTTAATATAGAATCATAAAAAAATTTTCATAGGAAATAGGAATTTAAAAAGAGTTTCAGTTTAACTATGCCTTCAATATCCACTCTGAACGCCAATATTCTCATTTTTTTTAAATGGTGTATTTTACATCTGCATTTTAAGCTTTTGTGAGGATTAAGTTTGTTGATTCAAAGCACCTCACAAATTACTTCCCTTCCCGTGTTAATCCTCTACAATCCCTATAACAGAAACTTAGGTGTAATATTAGCTTGCTTTCTGGTATTACAGTAGGTAATTAAATGCATTTTTTACCTTAGATATTGACTATACCCTATGTGTTAATTGACTATTAGAGATGCAGTGGGTAACTTATTATCTATCAACTTCCTTTCTGAAATTTTTCTTTTGAGAGAACTTTATTTCAACAAAAATCATAGGGAAAATTTATGATGTATTTTAAAGATATGTGTTGGGTTTCTGGCAATTTGTGAAAGTAAAATAGAAGAAAAAACACAGTTCATATGGGGATTCATTACTTTCCCTTGTTGTGGGATTTCTAGAGAAAAATGAAATACTCTTCAAACATGCAGAAATCCAGAGCAAGGTATGTTAGGATAACAAGTGAGAGGATGTTGTATGTCTTAGGAGACTTGGTGATTTTACACTGTATGTGGGTTGCTAGCAGCTTCATAGTTGTAACTAATGCTACTTAGTCCAACTCATTACTTTGGGGACTGAACTCTGCACAGTGATACAACACAGAAGGGAGGGATTCAGAATAAAATTATGACATAGATGAAATGGTACAAAGGTACTTTGGAAGTGAGGTGATATAATTCACTAAAAATTAAGGATCATTACAAATCCATACACATAACTCTCTACTTAAAACACGGCTTTTCAGGGAAATCACTTACTTCTTCTAAAAGAGTGTTGTTAAGACAATCCAAGTTAGGGTGGCAACTGTGAGAGCACAGCACCTGAAGGCATTTTTTACCAAATGGGTAAAAATTTAGTAATGGGAGTGTTGGTTTGTCTCATGAAACTTTAAATTATTACATAGTCTTGCACTTCTTAATGATATCAGATCCATCATATATATTTCCCCCTAAATCCAAGTTTGTTTATATTATAAGTATGTTGAGGCAAGTAGTCCTCTTTTTTTTTCCCCACATCTGAAGAACTGCCTTAGCATTTACAGTAAGAACATCTCACCTACAGGGTTGAGCAGATTCCAATAGGCAATAAACAGTGGCAGTATTTGGGATGGTATACTAATGTTTGGAGAGCAGCAGTATGGCCACATTAAACTTTCAAATTCTTTTAAAATGTCGTTTAAATATATTCTTTATACATTAGAATTGCATCACACTTATTCTGAGCCACACAAAATTCCGTGCAATACTCAATTTACAAATAGAACGCATAGGATTGCATGGGATAGTTTTTTTGTTTTCCTATTTTATTAAAATTTAATACCTTCAAACAAGGGATTAAACCATCATAAAAGGATGGGAGAGAGTGTAGGATCAAAAAATAAAGATAATACAACAATTTCTAGATTTCAACTTACAGTTTTTATGTCAAATATTAAAATAACATACAAATTGTTTTTCAATACATTCTAGCTTCAATTGCTACTGGTAAAAATAACTCATGTCAACATGTCATTGTGAAGACATAGAATGGGAAAGAATATAATAGTATAGCCAGAGTGACAGACATTTCTTGCCAAAATAAGAATAATTCCAACTCTTTCATGCAACCTTCAGTTCTGTTGGGGAGTGAGGGCTTATTCAGTTGCTATTTTGTGCTTGCTATGTCATACAGTATTGTCAGTTAAATAGGTTAAATAAATGCAACTCCCCGTACTTTGAAGCCTTAGTAAAGATAATTTAAAAATAAAAAAAAAAGCATTCAGTTTGAAAGAACAAAATCTCCTTACTCAGTCAAGAAATATGTCTAGTCAGGAAGAGCTTTTGCAAATTTAAGAAACAATTTGATATTGATGGCTACCATTTATTTTGAAAGCCTGTTGGGAATGAATGTATTCATGTAAAGATATTGCAAATTTTATTATTCACAAATTAATTTTTGTCTTTGACATTTATTTGAAGTCACTTGAAAGTAAATAAAACTACGTACTTTCTATATTCTCATCTTACTATCCTTTTAGTAACAATGACTTTTTGTATTTATTTTCAGGATTAATTCTAATTTTATAATTAGAATTCTATAATTTTAAATATCTTCATGTAAAATCATAATCAAACTTAATTTCATACTCTGTCTTTTCAGACTTTAAGAAGATTTCTTTTTTCTTTTTTTTAAAGAAAGCTTAAGATTAACTCTCTTGTTAACTTTTATATGTAACATACAGTACTGTTAATTATATTTATCATGTTGTGCATTACATCCTTAGTACTCATTTATCTTATAACTGGAAGTTTGTACCTTTGACCACCTACATTCAATCCACTTTCCCCAACCTCCCATCTCTGATAACCACAAATCTGATCTCTTTTTCTATGAATTTGTTTGTTTGTTTCTTTTTGAAGTGTAATTAGCCTACAACACTGTGTTAGTTCCTGGTACATAGCATAGTGATTCAATATTTCTATATATTTCAAAATGATCACCTCAATAAGTCTAGTTACTATATGTCACCTTACAAAGATATTATATTGTTATTGACTATATTCCCCACAATGTACATTTTCGTACCTGTGACTCATCTATTTTCTACTAGAATTTTGTTTCTCAATCTCCCTCACCAATTTCTCTCATCCACCCATCACCCTTCTCTCTGACAACCACCTGTTTATTCTCTGTATCATTTATGACTCTGTTTCTTTTTTGTTATGTGTATTCATTTGTTTTTTTTTAGATCCACATAAATATGAACTCATACAGTATTTGTCTTTCTCTTTTTTACTTGTTTTATTTAGCACAGTACCCTCTAGGTCCACTCATGTTGTTGAAAGTGGCAAATTTTTACTCCTTTTATGGCTGAGTAATATTCCATTGTGTACACACACCACACACACACATCATCTTTATCTATTCACCTGTTGATGGCACCTAGGTGGCTTCCATAGTTCGACTGTTGTAAATAGTACAGCAACGAACAATGAGATGTGTATATCTTTTCAAATTTCTGTTTTCATTTTCTTTAGATAAATAACCAGGAGTGGAATTGCTGAATCATACAGTAGTTCTATTTTTAATTTTTGAGGATCCTCCATATTGTTCTCCATAGTTGCTTCAACAATTTACATTCCAACCAATGATGTATGAGTGTTCCCTTTTATCCACATTCTCTCTAACATTTGTTATTTGTGGTCTTTTTGATAATAGCGATTCTGACAGGTGTGAGGTGATATCACTTTTTGATCTTGATTTGCATTTCCTGATGATCAGTGATGATGAGTATCTTTTCATGTGCCTGTTGGCCACCTATATGTCATCTCTGGAAAAGTGTCTATTCAGATCCTCTGCCCACTTTTTAATGAGGTTATTATTATTATTATTTTTTGATATTGAGTTGTATGAGTACTTTTTATATTTTGGAGATTAAACCCTTATTATTATAATGTAACAATATTAATCCCTACATTGTTTACAAATATGTTTTCCAATTCAGTAGGCATCTTTTGTTTTGTTGATAGCTTCCTTCACTGTGCAAAAGCTTTTTAGTCTGATGTAGTTCAATTTGTTTATTTGTTTTGGTTGCTCTTGACTAAGGAGATAGTTCTAAAAAATATTGTTAAAAAAATATTGCCCAATAAGAATGTTGTGACTGGGCTTCCCTGGTGGCACAGTGGTTGAGAGTCCGCCTGCAGATGCAGGGGACGCGGGTTCATGCCCCGGTCCAGGAAGATCCCACATGCTGCAGAGCGGCTGGGCCCGTGATCCATGGCTGCTGAGCCTGCACGTCCGGAGCCTGTGCTCCGCAACGGGAGAGGCCACAACAGTGAGAGGCCCGCGTACCACAAAAAATAAATAAATAAATAAAAAGCAAAAAAAAAAAATATTGCTGAGACTGACGTCAAAGAGTGTATTGCCTATATTTCCTTCTAGAACTTTTCTTCGAGAAGTATAATCTTGCCTACTCCCCCTACTTGATACTCTTGTAATAAATGTTTTAACAATCCTGAAAATTAATCCTAGTAAAAAGTAAATTTAAATAGGTATGTATCAATCTTATTTGAAACACTACAGAAGGTCAATCAAATATTTTACAGGTTCCTCAATTCACGTGAACTTAGTTCTAGGAATTTCTTTTATTCTGGTCTCTGTTCTATTGAAAGATAATAATCTTGACTGGGGAAAAATGTTAATAGTGTGTCCATCTTCATATAAACTACATAATTTAATGGAAGTGAAGTATGATCTTAATTCATAAACTCTTTATGGATACAATATTTACAATATTAGCTTTAAAAAGGTAAAAGTTGCTTTGTTCATCTCTCCTCTATTTCTGTAAAAACAGGTTTGTATTGTAAACAAATTCAAGGGTATTATCCAAAATATATGCGTAATTGAGATTCTCAGTATCCTTAGTTTGTCCAAGGAAAACACTTTACATCTCTGTGGTAGTCAGAATAGTGGCCTCTAAATATGTTTACATACTAATCCCCCAGTACTGTAAATTAAATATACACTAATATACATAACAAGGAGGATTTAAGGTTACAGATAAAATTAAAGTTCTAATAAGATGACCTTAAAAGAAAGGTAATATCCTTGATTTTCTGGGGATTCAATATAATCACAAGGGCCCTTAAAAGTAGAAGAAGGAGACAGAAGAGGAGGTCAGAGTGATGCAATGTACAAACTCAACACACCATTCTTCTCTTTAAAGATGAAAGAAGAGAACCAGGAGACAAAGAATGTGGATGGTCTCTCGAAACGTGAAAGAAGAAGAAAGGGGTTATCTCTTAGATCCTCCAGAGGGAATGCAGCCCTGCCAACATTTTGATTAACCCACTGAGGCTCTTTTCTTACTGCTGAGGTAGAGATCAGTAAGATCATAAATTTGTGTTGTTTTAAATCACTAAGTTTTGTGGCAATTTGCAACAGCAACCATAGAAAATTAATAGCTTCTGTGTATGCGACTATCTTAATTATGCAGTGAGTTAAATTTTCGAAACTTTATTTATAATACACACCTCTTAAAATGTTGTGAGAATTAGAGACAAGATGTGCCTAAGGAAAATGCAAAGAGGCATTTACCAAGAATAAGCAGCTCAACACCCCAACTCTTTTTTGTGGGAGACTATATTGCATTATTATGTATATATAATATCTGTATTATTAAAATATTATACATATGGTTCGATATACATTTATAATAGTAATTATAATAACATAATATATTTGAAATTGGAGTTGAAATATACCAGTCTAAATATTGTCACAATAAAAAAATATTCCTGATTCAAGATAGACTTGACCTTTGTAAGTCAAAGAAGTGTAGTAACACTGTTAATTATTTTGAAAGAAAAATCTCATGATATTTCTTGGCTGTCATTTCATAGATGTATGTCACTTGTGCCACTATTTTATCAGAAGAAATGAGCGGCCATGGCAGGGGCCTCACTCTGTGAAGCACGTTCACGAGTTTCTCAGGACCAGTGCTGCTCAGTGTTTCCCTTTAGCAGCAATATGACATCAGTAAACAATACTGCCTCATTAAAGCACATAAGATTTTAAAATAGAGCAAAATCAGCACAAATAAAATTCATCATGTCTAAGTTATTGAACCTTTTCTTTTATGTTAAAGACACTTAAAAATGGCAGGTGCATATACTGGAAATGATGGAGTACCCCCTTATCCCTGGCTAGGCTCCTTCCAGAATCACAGTTGGTTCATTATCATTACCTAGTATTTGTAAAGTGCTCTGAGGTTGAAATCACTCCCAAGGTGCTGAGTAGGATGGTCACGCCTGAATAAATCTAATGATGAAAAACATATGTTATTATTTTTGTGCCTCTTTGAAGGAAAATAAATGTTTACCATGAAAGAAAACAAATCAAGGCAAAACAGCAAACAAACAAAACAGAAAAAGAACAAGTTCAAAGTAAATTGCAGACCAGTTTAAAAGAGACAAAACCCTGTGCTATCTCCATTCAGGCCAGACACAGCAGGTCCTGTTATGCTGAAACACAAGGACCAGACGCACTAGGACACCTGCCAGCAGAGGCCACAGTTCCTACAGTCAAAGGAGATACTAGTTAATGGGATGACTTTGGGAACTTGGGGTTTCATATAAAGACAGTTCACGGTATTGTGCATAGAAGTGGTGATAGTTATCATGCGAGTGTCTTTCTGCTATGGTGGTACATTTACTTGAGATCATCATAGCAAATGTGAAGGTGATTCTGCCTATGATAACAGGAGAGCTATGTGTGGAATGCCCATACATAGATGGATTGCATTATTGGTGCCAACCTTGACTAAATGATATTCCTTAGTATGTTTTATGATCTTTCACTAAAGTTCCAGTTTAGGGGAAAATGGCAGATGGATCCAATAGAATCATTTGTATGTATTGTAAATGAGGGACCACAATATCCAAATCAACAGCAAAGATGAGAGTGAATATAAATGAGGTGATTAATAATATACTAAATATAGTTACCTTTGTCATATAGCTTCATGTATTTCGTAGGACCTCATTACAACTTTTGTTGACCCTAGATACTTTTACCTTTGTGGGTCTCTCTCTCACTCCCTTTCTCTATATATAGATAGATCGATAGATAGATAGAGATAGATATACATATAGATATCTATACATATAGATAATATACATTATATCATAATATAATTATATATTATATATTAAATATAATCCAGGCTGTATGCATTATTATAATAATATTCATTATTATTATACATAGTTTTCCTTTGGTTTTAAAAATAAATCAAAATTAAAACATTTTCACGGGTTTGTAAAATTACCATGGGTAATGCTTAGGCAACTGTGCTTACTGTGTCTGATGGAAAAGTTGTCACTGGTGTTTATAACCATGAATAACATCAACAATTCTGTGTTCATTCAGATTTCTCTAATTCTATATTTTTGATATATCAAATTAACCTTAGTAAAATATAGGCAACTGATTAATTAAAATTCATAGTATGAAAGTGCTCAGAGTAAATTACATATATGGGTTTAAGCACTAAAATAATGATTAAAGCTATCAAATCTACTTCCCTCTTTTTATCCACAGTGTCCAAAAATATATGGAAATAACAAGTATTTTATGTATTCTACACTCCGCATGTATCATCTCTCAACCAAATAAATGAACAATGGAAATTGCTATACTAGTCAAGACATGACATGCCCAACAACATATGTGGGCAGGATATCACTCATGGAAAAATTCCAAAACTGCCCACATCACCCTGTAAAGTATAAATGAGGAGCTGAAAGAATGAGAAATGACAGCTCATATGTGATCTGACAAAACTGCACTGATAGAAATGACTTAGGAATATTGAACTTATTTCATTTCTGCCTTAGTAAAATTATCCATCAATGAGATATGCTATAGGTAAGTTAGTTAAGCTAGAAACTCCTGGAATCTAGTCTTTATGATGAAACACAGTAAGCTCAGCATTTTTTCTAGACTATGAAATGTTTATTTAGAATTATCTGTAATTTTGGCTTCTTACAAGTTCAACCATACATTTTCTGAATTAAAATGTATATGTGAATTTCTATTTAATGTATATGTTTAAGTTTGACAAAATAACACTTACCTCCTAGGAAAATTGTGAAATATGATAAGAATATTAAATAGGTTAAATATAAATTGACCTAATGAAGATTGGTTTTGTTGTGTCACGATTACACAGAATGAGATAGTTATTTTAGGCCACAGCTTCTAGAAACAGATAAATAACGATTATTTGATTTCCAGCATACTGCCTTTCTTTCAAAGAACTCGGGGAAATATGTTCACATATGACCTGTGTAAAATGGTAACAATTTACGTTCTTTCAACTGTGAACAACAATCACACAGAGACATTTGTAAATTTACATGAAATGGAAAACAATTTCAAAGCAGTCAACTAAAGCACAATAAAAATTACACAGGCATCACAGCATTGGGAGAGGGATAAAAGTGTGACTTGACAAAAAAGAATCAGTTTGTGCATAACCCTGACTGAAGGGGCTGGTGCCCTGAAAGGCAAAAAGCTATCTGTAGGCAAATGGCAGTGTAGATTGATTTGCTAACTCAGCCTTCAATAGGAAATGCATGTGCCCAGGGTTGCAGTGCTATAAAGAAAGGTCCTGACTCTGTGGGATATGTCACCTGCATGCTGTTCTGTGCCAGATCATAACTGCTAACTTAAAATAATTTGGTCTGTTTTCAGCAATTTATTTAATGACAACATAAATTGTATTCTTTTGTATATCTTTTTTACCCCAAATGTAAAAGACTTCTAAAATATCTATTGTTTTTGAAATCTAATCAAGCAGCCATTCAGGTTTAAAATGAAATGACCAATTAAAAGGACGGAAAATAAAAGACTAAATATCTTTAGGGGAGTGGCCAAGAGGGTGGATTAGAAAGACCCTGAGCTCACTTCCTTCCGCAGGCACACCCAAATTAAAACTATTAACAGGGCAACTATTGATGAGAAGGACCTGAAGACTAGCAGGAAATATTTTCCACACCTAAAGACATAAAGAAGGAACCATAAGAAGATAGGTAAGAAGGATGGAAATGTGGTATAGTCAAGATGTATACCTGCAGGTAGTTGACCCACAAACAGGAAGATAATCACAACTGCAGAGGTTCAACCCAAGGAACAAGGGATCCAAGCCTCACATCTGGCTTCCGAGCTTGGGAAGTCTAGCTCCCAAACATTTGCAGGGATTGCATACAGGAGAGCTGGAGGGCTGTAGAAAATAGACTTTGCTCTCAAAGGGTGTACACAAAACCTCACACACCCCATTTGAAAGAAGCCTGGGGCAGACACACTTGTTGATCTTGGAGTGACTCTAGGGGGCAATCGGGACTCCCCCTGAGGACACAGATGTTGGCAGTAGCCATTCTTGAGAGCTTATTCTACCACGAGAACATTGGTATTGGTAAGCACAATTTTGGGATCCTCCCTCTAGCCCATTAGTGCTGGGGACTTTCTTACCCACCAGCCTGTTGGCACCAGTGTCTGTACCAACCAGCCCAAGCCTCCAGACATGTGGGTATCTACCCACCAACCAGCAGGCCGACAACAGTCCCAGGCTCCCCAGGACTCCCAGGAAACCCCTTGGGGACTCAGAATAGCCAAGCAGCAGAGTGGGACTGGCCTCAGGACCCTAAGAACACACTGCCAGCCAAGGCAGAAACCAGCATCTCCCACCAGCAGGCTGGGACCTGCGTTGGGACCCCCCAGGCCCCATAGCCATCTATCCCAGAACTTGGAACTGGCCACCAGCAGAGCAGCACCAGCCCTAAGCCTTGCTGCCAACTGCCCCAGGACACAGGGCCAGCACCAGCCCTGGAATCCCTGGGATTACTGCCTGTCATGCTGCTCTGCAGCCCCACCCACAAACAGACTGGCAGCTTCAGCATGAGGCAGCACCTAGCAGCAAAATGTGCGGGGGCCCATCTCCAACTACCATTGTGCTCACATCAGTAGGCCTCACCACAGAAGAAGGGGCCACTCAGCCTACATAAAAGGCACCCCTAGATCATATAGGTCTTGTGACCAGAGGAGTGTGCTGCTGGGCCCCATAGAATGCCTCCTACATAACACCACTTCTCCAAAGCTGGGAAAAATAACCAAATTACCTAATACAAATAAATATAGAGAAGTAGACAACAGATGGATATGTTCCAAAAGAAGGGGACAAGACGAAAACTCAGAAGAAGAGTTAAGCAAAGTGGCATTAAATAATCGACTCGAAGGGTTCAAGGTAATGATCCTAAAGATGCTTAACAAGTTCAGGAAAAGAATGGATGAACACAGTGAGAAGTTCAATAAACAGAAAACATAAAGAAGAACCAAGCAGAACTCAAGAACAATGAGCAAATAAAAATAAATAAATAAATAAACTGGAAGGAATCAACAGCAGAGTAGAAGACAAAAAAGAATAGATCAGTGAACTGGAATATATAGTGTGGAAATCACTTAAGTTGAGTATAAAAAGGAAAAAAAAAGATGAAGACAGTTTAAAAGACATCTGGAATAACATCAAGAGTACTATCAGCTGAATTTTCAGCAGAAACTGCTGGACAGAAGTGAGTGGAATGATATATTTAAAGTGATAAACAAACAAACAAAAAACTACAAACAAGAATACTCAGCAAGGTTATCACAAGAAATGTTACAGTGACTCCATTAAGCAGAAAATAAAAGTTTACACCTAGAAGTGAAGTGAGTGCTTCTCAACATTTTCATCCATTCATTCTTTTATTCAACATGTTTTTATTGAGTGCCTGCTCTATGCCAGGCACTCTTCTGGAAACCTAAGGAATATCAAGGAACCAAACAAAATTTCTGCCCTTATCTGGTTTACATACTAGCAGAAGAGAGAGTAGAGTACATCGTTTGGTATATAAAGGGCTAATAGTGCAGCAAATAATAATAGTTGGTGCTCTGAGATAGGAATTGGGGCTACTCACAACCTGAGCACCTGAGTCCACAGGTGCACCCACATCAACACCTACAGGCCATGGGGATGAAGTCTCAGTGCAACAGTAGGGACCAGATTGAGATGCAGACAGTAATGTTATGTTCTGAGCTCCCTGAGAAAGCAAAATTTTCAATTAAAGATTGTTTTAGAAGAAAGTTTTGCTTTTTCTTTGTAAATAATTCAAGTCGACTTTGAATTCATTTACGTTCTTCACCTGATGAGCTAAGTTGTTTCCCGGTCCCCTGCCAAATTTTGAAATAAAGATTCTTTAGGCCTCGTCCGTAAATCAAAACAAACCCTTGCTGTGGTAAGTTCAGAACATGTTGAAATGTATTCTTTAACTTGAAAATTTCTGAAACAGTTTATTTGTCAATTTACCTTTTCAGTTTAAGAGAAGACTTTTAAAACAAATCAACCCATGGTATAGTGCAGGGAACTCTACTCAATATTCTGTGATAACCTATATAAGAAAAAATCTGAAGAAGAATGAATATATGTATAACTGAATCACTTTGCTGTACATCTGAAACTAACACAACATTTTTAATCAACTATACTCCGATAAAAAAAAAAGCAAACAAACAAAAAAACAGGGCACAACCCTGTAGGACTCTCATCACTAAGCAATCCCATTTGTCTAGTTACTGGTGAGGACAATTCAGCAATAATATGCATAAAGAATAAAGAGTACTGTAGTACATCCTGTCAATCTAGATCCTTTACAAAGCATTTAGGTTATTATCTGTGCTTTGAAGTTGTTGCTGGAGGGGCCACCCAGTGATTTATTAGGTCTAATTGTCTGATATACAGCAGATGAATCTTCAATTAGCCCACACTGGTGGACTCGTTATTCTATTTAAAAACACTTTCAGGCCATTCTGACTGGTGTGAGATGATATCTCATTGTAGTTTTGATTTGCATTTCTCTAATGAGTAAAGATGTTGAGCACCCTTTCAAGTGTTTGTTGGCAGTCTGTATATCTTCTTTGGAGAAATGTCTATTTAGGTTTTCTGCCCATTTTTGGATTGGGTTGTTTGTTTTTTTGTTATTGAGCTGCATGAGCTGCTTATAAATTTTGGAGATTAATCCTTTGTCAGTTGCTTCATTTGCAAATATTTTCTCCCATTCTGAGGGTTGCGGCATGGACATATATACACTACCAAACGTAAGGTAGATAGCTAGTGGGAAGCAGCCACATAGCACAGGGAGATCAGCTCGGTGCTTTGTGACCGCCTGGAGGGGTGGGATAGGGAGGGTGGGAGGGAGACGCAAAAGGGAGGGGATATGGGAACATATGTATATGCATAACTGATTAAATTTGTTATAAAGCAAAAAAAATAAAAATAAAAACACTTTCAGGGAAGAATGCATCATAGGCAAAAATGCATCAAAAAGACAAAAAAAATTCACATGCTTAAAAAAATATATTTTATACATATGCAAACCTTTCATAAACTAAAATTTACTTTCCCCTTCTTAAGTTCAGTTCTACATTTTCCCCGGCTTTTATAGTAACACATTACCCCATGATTTAATCAGTAAATTGAGCTTCGATGAGTAATAAAAAAAAAACATAAAACAAATAAATGAACAAGAGAAACAACAAAAACACTTATTTTTTTTCTTTTTATTTTACTCTATTGCTAAATTCTGATATTTCTGGTGGTCCAAATGTTAGGAAAACAATCTGTGAGAGGAACATAGAACCATGTCTGTTTTAAGCTTTAAAGTTCAAAATATTCATATTTGTGACAATATTTAGAATGTTTTATTTACATTTATAAATATGATATAGTACTTTTATTCTTTAATTTTTTTAACATCTTTATTAGAATATAATTGCTTTACAATGGTGTGTTAGTGTCTGCTTTATAACAAAGTGAATCAGGTATACACATACATATATCCCCATATCTCCTCGCTCTTGCTTCTCCCTCCCAACCTCCTTATCCCACCCCTCTACGTGGTCACAAAGCACCGAGCTGATCTCCCTCTGCTATGCGGCTGCTTCCTACTAGCTATCTATTTTACATTTAGTAGTTTATAGAAGTCCATGCCACTCTCTCACTTCGTCCCAGCTTACCCTTCCCCCTCCCCGTGTCCTCAAGGCCATTCTCTATGTCTGCATCTTTATTCCTGTCCTTCATCTGCATTCTTCAGAGCCATTTTTTTTTTTTTTTTTAGATTCCATATATATGTGTTAGCATACGAATTTGTTTTTCTCTTTCTGACTTACTTCACTCTGTATGACAGACTCTCGGTCCATCTAACTCACTACAAATAACTCAATTTCATTCTTTTTATGGTGGAGTAATATTCCATTGTATATATGTGCCACATCTTCTTTATCCATTCATCTGTCAATGGACACTTAGGTTGCTTCCATGTCCTGGCTATTGGAAATAGAGATGCAATGAACATTGTGGTACATGACTCTTCTTGAGCTATGGTTTTCTTAGGGTATATACCAAATAGTTGGATTGATGGGTCATATGGTAGTTCTATTTATAGTATTTTAAGGAATTTCCATACTGTTCTCTGTAGTGGCTGTATCAATTTACATTCTCACCAAGAGTGCAACAGGGTTCCCTTTTCTCCACACCCTCTCCAGCATTTATTGTTTATAGATTTTTGATGATGGCCATTCTGACAGGTGTAAGGATATACCTCATTGTAGTTTTGTTTTGCATTTCTCTAATGATTAGGGATGTTCAGCATTCTTTCATGTGTTTGTTGACAATCTGTATATCTTCTTTGGAGAGATGACTATTTAGGTCTTCTGCCCAGTTTTGGATTGGGTTGGGGTTTTTTTTGGTATTGAGCTACATGAGCTGCTTGTAAATTTTTGAGATTAATCCTTTGTCAGTTGCTTCATTTGCAAATATTTTCCCCCATTCTGAGGGTTGTCTTTTTGTGTTGTTTATGGTTTCTTTTGCTGTGCAAAAGCTTTTAAGTTTCATTAGGTCACATTTGTTTATTCTTCTTTTTATTTCCGCTTTTCTAGGAGGTGGGTTGAAAAGGGTCTTGCTGTGATTTACACCACAGAGTTTTCTGCCTAAGTTTTCCCCTATGACTTTATAGTGTCTGGCCTTATGTTAAGGTCTTTAATCCATTTTGAGTTTATTTTTGTGTACGGTGTTGGGGAGTGTTCTAATTTTATTCTTTTCTTTCTTTTTTTTTTTTTTATGGTACGTGTGCCTTTCACCGCTGTGGCCTCTCCCATTGCGGAGCACAGGCTCTGGACGCACAGGCTCAGCGGCCATGGCTCACGGGCCCAGCTGCTCCGTGGCATGTGGGATCTTCCCGGACTGGGGCACGAACCCACGTCCCCTGTATCGGTAGGCGGACTCTCAACCACTGCGCCACCAGGGAAGCCCCTAATTTCATTCTTTTACATGTAGCTGTAGAGTTTTCCCAGCACCACTTATTGGTATTTTTTCCATTGTATATCCACGCCTTCTTTGTCATAGATTAGTTGACCATAGGTGCATGGGTTTACCTCTGAACTCTCTATACTCTTTCATTGATTTATACTTCTGTTTTTGTGACAGTACCCTACTGTCTTGATTACTGTAGCTTTGTATTATAGTCTGATGTCAGGGAGCCTGATTACTCCAGATCCGTTTTTGATTCTGAAGATTACTTTGGATATTCAGGGTCTTTTGTGTTTCCATACAAATTGTGATTTTTTTTGCTCCAGTTCTGTGAAAAATGCCATTGGTAGTTTGATAGGGGTTGCCTTGAATCTGCAGATTGCTTTGGGTAGTATAGTCATTTTCACAATGTTGATTGTTCCAATCCAAGAACATGGTATATCTCTCCGACTGTTAGTAACATCTTTCACTTCTTTCATCAATGTCTTATAGTTTTCTCCATACAGGTCTTTTGTCTCCTTAGGTAGGTTTATTTTAGGTATTTTATTCTTTTTGTTGCAATGGTAAATGGGAGTGTTTCCTTAATTTCTTTTTCAGATTTTTTTCATCATTAGTGAATAGGAATGAAACAGATTGCCGTGCATTAATTCTGTATCTTGTTACTTTACCAAATTCATTAATTAGTTCTAGCAATTTTCTGGTAGAGTCTTTAGGATTCTCTATGTATAGTGTCATGTCATCTGCAAACAGTGACAGCTTTGCTTCTTTTCTGATCTAGGATACTTTTATTTATTTTTCTTCTCTGATTGCTCTGACTAAAACTTCCAATACTATGTTGAATAATAATAGTTAGAGTGGGCAACCTTGTCTTGTTCCTGATTTTAGAATACTTCCAATTTTTCACCATTGAGAATGAAGTTGGCTGTGGGTTTGTCATGTATGGCCTTTATTTTGTTGAGGTAAGTTCCCTCAATGCCTACTTTCTGGAGGGTTTTTATCATAACTGGGTGTTAAATTATGTTGAAAGCTTTTTCTGCATCTATTGAAATGATCATATGGTTTTTATCCTTCAATTTGTTAATATGATGTATTATATTGATTGATTTGGGTATACTGAAGAATCCTTGCATTCCTGGGTTAAACCCCATTTGATCATGGTGTTTGATCCTTTTAATGTGCTGTTGGATTCTGTTTGCTAGTATTTTTTGAGGATTTTGCATTGATGTTCATCAGTGATATTGGCCTGTAGTTTTCTTTCTTTCTTCTTTTTTTTTTTTTTTCGGTATACAGGCCTCTCACTGTTGTGGCCTCTCCTATTGCGGAGCATAGGCTCTGGACGTGCAGGCTCAGCAGCCATGGCTCACGGGCCAAGCCACTCCGTGGTATGTGGGATCTTCCCAGACTGGGGCACGAACCTGTGTCCCCTGCATTGGCAGGCAGACTCTCAACCACTGCGCCACCAGGGAAGCCCTGTAGTTTTCGTTTTTTGTCACATCTTTGCCAGGTTTTGGTACCAGGGTGATGGTGGACTCGTCGAATGGGTTTGGTAGTGTTCCTCCATCTGCTATATTTTGGAAGATTTTGAGAAGAATAGGTGTTAGCTCTTCTCTAAATGTTTGATAGAATTTGCCTGTGGTGCCATCTCATCCTGGGCTTTTGTTTTTTGGAAGATTTTTATTCACAGTCTCAATTTCAGTGCTTGTGATTTGTGTGTTTATATTTTCTATTTCTTCCTGGTTCAATCGTGGAAGATTGTGCTTTTCTCAGGATATCTCCATTTCTTCCAGGTTGTCCATTTTATTGGCATATAGTTGCTTGTAGTAATCTCTCATGATCCTTTGTATTTGTTCAGTGTCAGTTGTTACTTCTCCTTTTTCATTTCTAATTCTATTGATTTGAGTCCTTTTTTCTTGATGTGTCTGGTTGATGGTTTATCAATTTTGTTTATCTTCTCAAAGAACCAGATTTTAGTTTTATTGATATTTGGTATTGTTTTCTTCATTTCTTTTTCATTTATTTCTGATCTCATCTTTATGATGTTTTTCCTTCTGCTAACTTTTTTTTTTTTTCTTCTCTCTCTAATTCTTTTAGGTTAAAGTTAGGTTGCTTATTTGAGATGTTTCTTTTTGCTAAAGGTAGGATTGTGTTGCTATAAACTTCCCTCTTAGAACTACGTTTGCTGCATCCCATAGGTTTTGGGTTGTTGTGTTTTCATTGTCATTTGTTTCTAGGTATTTTTTGATTTCCTCTTTGATGTCTTTAGTTATTTCTTGGCTATTAAATAGCGTATTGTTTAGCTTCCATGTGTTTGTGTTTTTTACATATTTTTTCCTGTAATTGATATCTAGTTTCATAGCATTGTGGTCAGAAAAGATTCTTTATATGATTTCAATACTCTTAAATTACCAAGGCTTGATTTGTGATCCAAGATACAATCTATCCTGGAGAATGTTCCATGAGCACTTGAGAATAAAGTGTATTCTGTTGTTTTGGGATGGAATTCCTATAAATATCAATTACATCTATCTGGTCTATTGTGTCATTTAAAGTTTCTGTTTCCTTATTTATTTTCATTTTGGATGATCTGTCCATTGGTGAAAGTGGGGTGTTAAAGTCTTCTACTATGATTGTGTTACTGTCAATTTCCCCTTTATGGCTGTTAGCATGTGCCTTATTGTATTGAGGTGCTCCTATGTTGGGTTCGTGAATATTTACAACTATAATATCTTCCTGGATTGATCGCTCAATCATTATGTAGTGCCTTCTTTGTCTCTTGTAATAGTCTTTATTTTAAAGTCTGTTTTGTCTGATATGAGAATTGCTACTCCAGCTTTCTTTTGATTTCCATTTGCATGGAATATCTTTTTCCATCCCCTCCCATTCAGTCTGTATGTGTTCCTAGGTCTGAAGTGGGTCTCTTGTAGACATCATATGCACAGCTCTTGTTTTTGTATCCATTAAGCCAGACTATGTCTTTTGGTTGGATCATTTAATCCATTTACATTTAAGGTAGTTATCGATATGTTTATTCCTATTACCATTTTCTTAATTATATCAGGATTGTTGTTGTAGGTCTTTTCCTTCTCTTGTGTTTCCTGCATAGAGAAGTTCCTTTAATATTTGTTGTAAAGCTGGTTTGGTGGTGCTGAATCCTCTTAGCTTTTGATTGTCTGTAAAAGTTTTAATTTCTCCATCGAATCTGAATGAGATCCTTATGGCGTAGAGTAATCTTGTTTGTAGGTTTTTCCCTTTTATCACTTTAAATATGTCCTGCCACTCCCTCTTGACTTGCTCATTTTCTACTGAAAGATCAGCTCTTATCCTTATGGGGTATCCCTGGTATGTTATTTGTTGTTTTTCCCTTGCTGCTCTTAATTTTTTTTTTTTGTATTAAATTTTTGATAGTTTGACTAATATTTGTCTTGGCGTGTTTCTCCTTAGATTTATCCTGCATAGGACTCTCTGCACTTCCTGGACTTGATTGACTATTTCCTTTCCCATATTAAGGAAGTTTTCAACTATAATCACTTCAACTATTTTCTCAGTCCCTTTCTTTTTCTCTTCTTGTTCTGGGACCCCTATAATTGAAATGTTGGTGCATTTAGTGTTGTTCCAGAGGTCTAGGAGGCTGTCCTCAATTCTTTTCATTATTTTTTCTTTATCCTTCTCTCTAATCTTTATTTCTACCTTTTATCTTCCAGGTCACTTATCTGTTGTTCTGCCTCAATTATTCTGCTCTTGACTCCTTCCAGAGAGTTTTTAATTTCATTTGTTGTGTTGTTCATCATTGTTTGTTTTCTCTTTAGTTCTTCTATATCCTTATTAAACATTTCTTTTATTTTCTCCATTCTATTTCCAAGATTTTGGATCATCTTTACTGTCATTACTTTGAAGTCTTTTTCAGGTAGACTGCCTCTTTCCTACACATTTTTTTTTTGGTCTGTTGAGTTTTTACCTTGCTCCTTCTTCTGCTCGTGATTCTGTGTCTTTACATTTTGCTTAACTTACTGTGCTTGTGGTCTTCTTTTCACAGGCTGCAGATTCATAGTTCCCATTGTTTCTGGTGTCTGTCTCCAGTAGTTAAGGTTGGTTCAATGGGTTGTGTAGGCTTCCTGTTGGAGGGGACTAGTGCCTGTGTTCTGGTGGATGATGCTGTCTTGTCATTCTGACGGGCAGGACCATATCTGGTGGTGTGTTTTGGGGTGTCTGTGACCTTATTATGATTTTAGGCAGCCTCCTGCCTTGCTACTTGTTTGTCATAGGGTGTCAAGCACTGTAGCTTGCAGGTTGTTGAGTGGAGCTCTGTCTTAACATTGAGGTGGAGATCTATGGGCCATCTCTTACTGTTTGATAACATGTGGAGCTGGGAGGTCTCTGGTGAAAAATATCCTGAACTGGGTTCTTCCATCTCCCAATAGACACAGGCCTGACTCCTGGCTGGAGCTCCAAGACACTGTCAGTCACACAGCTCAGAAGAAATGGGAGAAGAAAAAGGAAAGAAAGAAAAAATAAAATAAAAAAATTGTTAAATATAAAATAATAAATAGTAATAAAAAAGAAAAAAAAGAAAGAATGAAGAAAGTAACCAAACCAAAATACAAGTCCACCAATGATAACAAGCATTAAAAATTATACTAATAAAAACAATAAAAAAACCAAAACAGAAACAAAAATAGACAGAACCCTAGGACACTAGGTAAAAGCAGAGCTATACAGACAAAATCACACAAAGAAGCATACATGTACACAGTAACAGAAAGGGAAAAAGCGAAAATATATATATATATATATATGTATATATATATTGTGCTTTCAATGTCCACTGCCTCAATTTTGGGATGATTCATTGTTTATTCAGGTATTCCAGAGATGCAAGGTACATCAAGTTGATTGTGGAGATTTAATCCACTGCTCCTGAGGCTGCTGGGAGAGATTTCCCTTTCTCTTCTATGTTCACGCTACTCCTGGGGTTCAGCTTAGGATTTGGCCCTGCTTCTGCCTGTTGGTCACATGAGGGCTCCTGTTCTTTGCTCAGACAAGACTGTGTTAAAGGAGCAGCTGATTAGGGGGCTCTGGCTCACTCAGGGTGGGAGGAGGGAAGGATGGGTATGGAATGCGGGGCTAGCCTGCAGTGACAGAGGCTGGCATGACGTTGCAACAGCCTGAGGTGCGCCATGTGTTCTCCCTGGGAAATTGTCCCTGGATCATAAGACCCTGACAGTGGAGAGCTGCACAGTTTCCTGGGAGGGGAGGTGTGGATAGTGACCGGTGCTTGCACAGAGGCTTCTTGGTGGCTGCAGCAGTAGTCTTAGCATTTCATGCCCATCTCTAGTGTCTGTGCTGATAGCTGTGGCTCACGCCTGTCTCTGGAGCCCGTTTAGGCAGTGCTCTGAATCACCTCTCCTCACACAACCTGAAACAATTGTCTCTTGCCTCTTTGGTAGGTCCAGACATTTTCCTGGACTCCCTCCTGGCTACCTGTGATGCCCTAGCTCCCTTTAGGCTGTCTTCACGCAGCCAACCCAAGTCCTCTCCCTGGATTTGACGTCCAAAACCAGAGCCTTATCTCCCAGACCCCACCCACCCCAGTGGGTGATCCAACAAGTCTTTCAGGCTGGTGAGTGCTGGTAGGCACCAATCATCTGTGGGGAACTCCCTCCATTTTGCTCTCTGCACCCCTGTTGCTGTGCTCTCCTCCATGACTCTGAAGCTTCCCCACCTCTACCGCCCATCTCCTCCAGTGAAGGGACTCCTAGTGTGTGGAAACCTTTCCTCCTTCACAGCTCCCTCCCACTGGTGCAGGTCCCATCCCTATCCTTTTGTCTCTGTTTATTCTTTTTTCTTTTGCCCTACCCAAATATGTGGAGAGTTTCTTGCTTTTTGGGAAGTCTGAGGTTTTCGGCCAGCATTCAGTAGGTGTTCTCTAGGAGTTGTTCCACATGTAGATGTATTTCTGATGTATTTTTGGGGAGAAAGGCGATCTCCAAGTCTTACTTTTATGCCATCTTGAAGGTCTCCCATGATATGATACTTTTAGATAATAATTTATGCTTTTTTTTCTATCCCCCCATCAAACACTTCCTCCATTTCTGCTGGAAGCAAGTCTCCATTATCCTTTGTAAATAAGGAAGTTGTGGCAGGGTCTCAAGTAGAAATCACCTTTATGTACACATTTTCTCACCTTCTGATAAAGCGTTTGTCCGTTAATGTCCCTGTGTCCTAGAGGGTGAGGAAGGGGACACCTCTGAGAACAGTGTACTAATTAGGGACGATTTATTGACCCTGGAGAAAGGATCCAGACCCTTGGAACCAAGAGACAGGACAGACCCCTGCCAAGGGAGTTTGTAGAACTGCAAAATCAATGAGCATCTCAAGTTGCCTATTGTTTCCATTACATTTGGGTTGCCAAGGGAACTCTGCAATATTAAATCCAGAACATCTAGTATCCTCCTGAGTGGTCTAGGTTTCCTGTGTTTCCTGTTCCTATTTTATTTTAAACCAATGACCATAAATTAGTTAATTAATATTAGTGATTGTGAAAAATCTGTCATATTCCTAATTACATAGGAAATGCCTCTAATTACTCACATTGTAATATTATATTAGCTGTAAGTTTTACTTTATGTTGGTTTTAAGTTTGAATGTATTTTGCTTTATTAAGGATGTGTCTTTCTACCTCTTGTTTGCTTTTAAAAAAATTGGAATGAATTTTAACAGTTAACTTTTAAATATGTTTAAAATTACTATTTGTGTTTTTTCTTCATTTGACCTACTGGCATGATGCGTTAACTAATAGAATCATTTTTATTTCAACATGCAAGTTATTCTGCTGGATACTACTTGTTAAAATATTTGATATAAAAATAATTTACCTCTATCTGTAAGACACATTTGCCTGCATTTTTTATTATTAACACAACAGTTTTATTTTTATAGCTAAGTGTGAATGTTTCTTGATAATTTAGATAATGTTTTAAATTTAAAAATAGTAATCAAATGATCATGCTATTTCACTGGCATAATTCATGCTTCATTTTCCCTTTGAGAAGACTCACTGATGACACTGTAGTTCTTTGCTGAAAGTGTTAAATTGAAATTAGATTGAGAAATTCTGAGGTACTCAAACCTCAAAATGCCATTTTTATTAGAAATATTGAAGGGAAGGGAGCTGAGCAAGTATATCACACTTTCCCTAGCACTTTGCTGAGAGTAGCAAAGCAGTCTTTACATGTTAACAGAGTGTGAACACATCACATCCATGTATCACAAAGGAGCTGTGAAAAAGCCCCTGTTATCCATGTCCATACAGGTATGGAGATCATTTTTAAAAATATAGGTGGAAAAATAGTACTTTATACAGAACAAAATTTTGTCTCTGTGTCAAAAATGACTGTGAAATAATAAACTATGCAACATGAATATCTCCAAGACATAGAATTCTGGAATAAAAAAGACCAATCTCAGGTACTAGCTCCAAGGAACATCAACTAGCCAATCATCCACTTAGAATGAAAAGAACATAATTTTCAACGTACAGTGGATACTGAATGCTTTGATACAATCCATTTTGAAAGATAATTAGATACATAATTGTCTAAACAGACTATATGCAAGTCAATAAAGCTAGACATGTCATTCCACTAATATATTTTTACTATTTTTCTTTGTCAGTTTGCTATGATTTTGGTCCCTCACAATGCTATTAGTTCCCAAAAGAGCGCCACTGGACCTTGAGATGTTTTCTAAACAAGTAAAACAATTTGAATCACAACTGACTGAACTTCACTTATGAGGGAGATGCACCATACATAAGAAATGCATTAAACTTTTCATGTACTCAAGTAAAATAAGTTTTACTCTCCCTATTGTTTCTCAACTATTCTTCCAGTAAGCTTGCTTCTATTATTTAAAATGTCAAAATAAAAAATATATATATATATTTAATTTTCTTTCATATATATATATATATATATATATATATATATATATGCATTCTAGTGTGGGGATATATATATTTTAATCAATAATTAAACTTCTAATCTTCATTCATTTATTCAATCAACATTCTTGAGCAACTACCTTGTACTAAATACTATTCTAGGTGCTGAGGATATAACAGTGAATAAAGCAAATTCCTTACCCCTATGGCACTTAAATTCTGGTGTGGACAGAGTGAAACCAAACACATCAATATATTTGGTTGCTGAGAATTAAAACAGCAAGGGGAAGGTGAGTGAAGTGTATGTTGTTAACGACAGTGTTAGTGTTATTTTTGAAATAGATCCATCACAGGCCAACTCTCTGTTAAGATTACCCTGAAGCAAGCACCCAAATGAAGCAGGTAGTGATCAGGTGCTTATGTTTGTTGTGCTTGAGATCTGCAGGAACATCAGAGCCCAGGAGCTTGACCAAAAACACACTTTCATGGAGTTTGCACTCTAGCCTGGGGACATGTAAAAGAGAGCTAAAATAAATACATTAAAATGATATACAAGGTAGGAATAAATACCAGGATGAAATTAAACGGATACGTATAATGAGAGGGCAGGTAGAGGGTACTACTTCTGCATGCAAAATCAAGGGTCTAACATAAAATTATATTCTATCTGAGACCAGAAGGAGACAGCCATAGAGAGACCATAAGGGTAAGAATTCTTGAAAGAGGAACAGCATGTGAAATAACACTTATGTAGGAACAGGAAGAGGCCAGTGTTTTTAGAGTACACGTGGGTAGAGTGGTGTTGATATTAAGTGAGCTGAACAGCAGAAACAAGATGACATCAGTTCTTACAGACCATGGGGAGAGTTCAGATTTAATTCCAAGGAAACTAAGAAGCCCGTGGAGACATTTATGTAAAGGAAGTAAGATAATCTGACAAATATTTAGGGAGGAACAGTGCTTCAGAAAATTGATTTTGGTGGAGAGGAGTGACAAGAATGGAAGCAAGAATACCCTTCTGGAAAGCTGTTTCATGAATCAGGAGGGGAATCCGGTGGTTTAAAGTAGATGTTAGCTGTGAAGACAAAACGAAGTGAATGGATGTGAGACGTATCTTGTCAGTAGATATGACTGGACAGGTTGTTTCGTGAAAGTCCATAAAACTAGAATTATCACAACCAAGCCACTAAATGAATGTTTTAGGTGAAGGAGAAAAAAAGTGTCCAAGATGATTCTAAGGCTCTTCTCTTGTGTGTCTGAGAGAACAGTGGTGTTTATTAACTGAGAAGGGAACACCAGTTTGATGGGGGAGCAGTGGTATTACAGGAAGTGTTCACTATTTGGAAAACCAGTCATCAGATGGGAACACTATGCGTTGACAAAGTGAAAAATCAAATCTTACATCAGAGAACAGAAAGTCATTAGCAAATTCCAAAATGTGGTAATTGCCTGACTCAAAGGAGTCATGAGAATATAGTACTTTGATAAGGAACCCAATAGTAAAACTCTGGGGAGCCTGGACTTTCTAGGGCTCGGTAGAGGACGCCAGAATGAACCAAAGAGAAAAGCTTGACAGAGACACCATGGAGAAAAGACAAGGTCAGCTCAGAGGAGAAGGGTTAAGATAAGAAATGGTAAGAAGTGACCACAAAGGAAAGCTACTGTGTGTAAGTGTGTATTTAAAAGATGTTTTTCTTTTCTCATTTTTATTTGAGAATTTCCATCTAGCCCTGTGTTCTTTCTATTGCTATAACTCCATGTGTATTTTTCAAAATCCTGAGAAAAATGAATCTCCTTACTTCCTATTCTTATTGCATTTAAAATAAAACTTAAATTGTTATAAAATCAATGAAACCACATTAAAGAAGGAAAAATAGGACTGAAAATAGAATAGAACAAAAACTCTTATAATTCATTTTTTTTCTGGAAATGAGAAAAATACATATCCCAAAGGCTTTATTTCATGATTTTTATGTCCCAATGACAGTTTTTAGCCTTCTCTGGGGGCTCTACATATAAGCTAGACATTAGGATAGGGTGATGATTTATTTGGAAAGAAGCATTTTGTGTATGGTAATACCATCATTTCCAAATATTTATTGATCAGGGTTGGTTTACTGTACTGGTAGTAAGACAACCTGAGCCTAGAGAAAATTCTCAATTTACTGGGACTCAGGTAATTATAGTACATGACTAGGTGATCTAATGCTAAGAGAGTTACAGCTAGAGATCTGGAGTTTTCTGAAAAAAAATATAGATTAGGCTACAGGAAAGAATACTTTACATAACATTTAAGTTTAAAGGCATTAAATTATTGTGTTAATATGTTGAAACAGAGTAAGTGAAAGAAATAAGCGACTCTGTGGGTTAGATTGGTAACTTATAAATAACTAATGCATGCTGTTCCTTGGGCACCCAGATGAGTAATTAGCAATCATTCTGCAGTGAGAAACAAACAAAAAATGACTCTGTAATCATGAATTTTTGTACCCTCCCATGGTGTCAGATAAATTATTCATAATATTCCAGGAAAGTAGGACTTCCATGAGCCCTAACAGGTTGGAAATATTTACAAATAAGATAATGATCCACAATTAAGTTGATGATATTTCAACGTCTTACTAAAGGGCATCAGGGCTTCTGAAATGAAGCCTTGCTTTTATTTCCATGGGCACGTTTTTAATGTAAAAAAAAAAGATTGGTTTTTAATCTGCAAAGTAAGATAATAATTTTGAGATTTTCACAAGGGGCTCATGATAAATAAATCAGAGAGTAATACAAAGAGTGTCGTAAATGCAAAGCACAATGTGTAGAGTTTTTTTTTCTTAATTTTGACTTCCTCAGTCCTATTTATTACTTGATTCTCAGTAAACTGAACTAAGCATGATACTCAAACATATCCCTAAATTTCACTGTATCTGAAAAGACAGAATATGTGAAAATGAAACAGACATTGATGCTTACTCTATCATTTAGGTTTTGTCCATGCCGTCCTTCTCCCCTTTCTCATAACACCCAGGACCCCACCCCACCCTGACCTTTCCAATGATTACTGCTTTTCTAACATAAGAGAGAGGTATGGGAGAGTACAGGAAAAGTCTCCTTTATTTATAGCCCTGAGTCCTCAGCTGGATTTCCTAGCCCTATTAAATGCTATGTATTTATTTTCCCATCAATATTAATTTACTTAATTTCCATTGCATGTCAAGCACTATTATCTGCACTGGGGTTGCAGTGGGGATTGGATAGAAAAAGTTCTGATCCTGCCTGATGGAGTGTACATGTTAGTGGGGATGACAAGAAATCCAAAAAAATATACCGTACACTACATTCTGGTGGAGATATGTGCAAGGAACGCTTGGAGGATCGTATATAGTGTGGTCAGGTGTCACCTCTCTAGAGACGTAGTAAGTGAGTAGAGACCTGAATAAAGTTGAAGGAAGCAGCCACGGGAAGATGTAGGGAAAGGAAGAAAGCCTGTAAGATTTGAGCAAAATGAGCAAACAAGAATAGTAGAAGAGAAGTGATCAAAGTACATGGACCATTGTAAACCTTGGTATGGACTTTGGATTTGAGAAACCAAACACTGAACGAATCGAGGGGAGAATGAAAGTAATGACAACTAAAAAGAAAAGAGAGAGGAAGATATGCTATGAACAAATTAACGTCCCAAACAGGAGAACATAAACACAAGCACAGGCTTGGGTTCTTATATTTTGTAAAGGCTTTAGAATTGCCAAATCATATAATAATTATATGCATAATCTCACACCTCCTCTCATGATAGTTTATTGGCATACTGTTTCAGTCTTGGTCCTTGTGGAACAGACTGCTTGTTTGGAGTGATTATATGTGAACTTTCCCATTAGAATATTTGTCTCTTCTCCTTTAGGGATTTTTAAATAATGAGAGAATACAGGAAAGGCTGCATAGTGGTTAAATTATCTTCCTACTTACATATGCAGACATAATATCTGGTGTAATTGATTATGTTTAATGATGCCATTTAATAATTCCACTTAAAATCTAGAGGATAATTTTCAAATAATATAAAATAAAGAGAAACTGCAGTTACTGAGAACACTGGAGAAGAGTCTCATGTTATAAAATGAATCGGCATGATCTCAAATGTAGGAACACAAGAAGAAGAAGGCAGCTTTGTAAATGTATGGCAGCAAAGAGAAAATAAATAATAGCATTCAATAGAAGCAAAAACATGTGAGAGGAACAATGAATAAAATGATAACAGTGGATACAAATTTAAATTTAGCTCTGACAGTTGTGAAAATAGAAAACGACTTGTAGCATGAAGAATATACATTTTGCTAGATAATTTTCTAATATATTTCGAAGGGATTCTGTATTTATCAAAGGAAGGATTTAAAATCGGTTACACAGATTTTAGAGAGATCCAAGAATAATAATGGAACCCTGATGTAACCAAAGGTAACATCTTCAAGAGTAGTTACTACACCATTAAGGACAGGGGAACATGGGGAAGAGGAGTGGTTACCAGAATCTTAAAGTATAGACGGTTCCCACAGAGTAAATAGTCAGACCTCCTAGGGGAAGGCTCCTGTAGCTGCTGGTGGTACTCTTGGGGACCCCTCTTATTTTTAGATACTAATAGGAAGTCAGTTGGTAAAGAAATCTGGAAAATGCAGTTTGCAGAGCCCCAAAACAACTACCAAAGAGAGAAGTATAGAAAGCTGACTTTGGATCTGAGAAGTAACAGACAAAACACTGGAAGACAACCTATTGGCATAATCTAAGGGAAATTTTTAATGAAACAAAATTGTTAGAAACCTTAGGTTTTACTTTATGAATAAAAACGACAAAATACATGTCCTGTCTGACTGTCCCATTACTCCAAGTTACAAGACATTTATAGACAGACAAGGCTTTCTTTATAGATTTTATAATCTTAATTCTCACCAAAATATTCTTGCATTTAACCATATCCATTTAGGTAGGGAAACTAGCAGGGATCAGAGGACAGGAAAACAGAGTATTTCTTGCTGTTAAGAAATGTGTCCTGGTAAACACAAACAGACGTGAATGTCTGTAAGAAAGGCAGAGGCAAGAATAGCCCCAATAGCAGCTCAAACACAGGGTTGTGATATTTGTGTGTGTGTGTGTGTGTGTGTGTATCTCAAGGCACAAAACCATAGACCTAGAAGGAGTTAAGTCCTATGCAATATAGCAGAACTACACTTAGGTGAATGCTTGGTTTGCCAGAAAACTGGACTGGATCACTGAATGCTAAGTTACCCTCTAGTCTATATGATAATAGGCTCAATTATCACTCAGTGGAAACTTAGAATAGGTTTAAATATGATTCACATGCGCAGTCTTTAGCTAAGATCAAGTCATGATGGATCCTGGTACCTAGTTTATGGACAAGTGAATAGTAAAGTAACCAGTGTGTTTATTAAAAATCAAGAAAAAATAACCCAGTCATTAAAACTTATGGAGGAAAATTTTGCTATGACAGATGAAGAATAAAAATATCAACAAATATTTGTGATGAAACAGAAAGATCCAATGAAAGAAACGTTGGGGATGATGTTACATTATGATGCCATTAAAATGGAGATGGGACATTTTATTTGGTAAGTGGAAAATTTGAATAGTGTCCATAAATTCAGCTTAAATGATGTGTGATAAGGTAATTGGAAAAGAAAAATTATGGAGGTACAAGACAAGAATCAGAGGTTATTTTCAGGAAGAAGTAAGAAGAATCAAAAAGGAAGAAATAAACAAATGACACTTTACTTTAAGAAGAAAATAGAGGGCACCGGGGATCTATACAACTCAATCCAAAATTTTAATTACAGCTAAAAGAATCTTGATACTTTTGTCCTACTGTTTTGTAGTCTATGAACTTTCTCATATGATAGTCCCTATGTAACTATTTAAAATTTAACCAGCTATAATTACATAAAGTTAAAAATCAACTTCCTCAGTCTGGGTAGTC
Source organism: Mesoplodon densirostris (assembly GCF_025265405.1). Lineage (NCBI taxonomy): Eukaryota > Metazoa > Chordata > Mammalia > Artiodactyla > Ziphiidae > Mesoplodon > Mesoplodon densirostris. The sequence goes on from NC_082672.1 coordinate 74,878,902, forward strand.
ACATTTCAAATGATCAATAGCCATATGTGGCTAGCGAATACTGTATTGTACAGTGAAAAATAGAGTACGTATAGATTATTTTGACCATTACTAAAAGTTCTATTCACCACTGTTGTTCCAGAAAAATCACTGTTAGGAAACAAGAAGAGGTGATCTTGAAGATTTATGTAAAAAGAATATTATCTTAGTAATATACAAAAAGGAAATTTAAAAAATCATATTATACAGCTTAAATGAATTATACCCCAAAAAATATGAACAATTTAAAACTATGATTTAGAAGAAACTTTCAGCATATTAGAAAACTTTCCCACAATTATATGTACAATTTAAATATTTGGGATCCTTTCAACTTTGGAAAGTAAACATGGATTTATATGCCTATTTGAAGTAGTTTTAATGTATGATGTCAATGTTAGTTTTCTCTGAGAGGTAAGATTATCTAGTATTTCTCTGCTCAAAATTGCCTTATTTATCCTGATATACAAGTGTTATTTACAGTTAAACACGTTATTTTATAGTTAGGAATATACCCCTTTAAAATAAGATAAACATACGTATGTATTAATGCAAAGTGAACAGAAAATTTGAAATTATTTACTATATTAAAATAATATTTGAAAAGGGAGAGACTGCTGTCCCTGGTCTCTCCCCCCGCACACTTGTTGCTCCTCTGATGGAAGCTTTCTGCTCATACACCACAGTGGCCTTCAGGGCTCTTTTCTAAGAGTTCTGAGAAAAATATTATTTTGCTTTTAAAATAATTTGAATTAAAATCTCTAGAACCAGTATTCCTTTGTCTGTGTGGTGATCTAAGATAGAATTACATGTAAAACATTGTAATTTGTATATATACATATATATATAATAAAATATGTAGTAAAATAATCACAGGTCTTAAATTAGGGTTAAAAGGCAAAGATGATATACTTAAACTAATTTTTGGTTTATGTTTACATATTCATGTTTTAGATTATACAGTAATTTATTGAGAGATTTGTCTTAAATTAGTAAAACAGGTTTATACAAATGGGGTGTGTATATCTCTTCACATATATCTATACATCAAAAGGTCAAAATATGTGAATGTCCACTCATATGTACAATTTCTTAGTATCAATATAAACATTGTATCATAAAATATTAATTTGCATAATGTATAAAATGCTGAAAAATAATATTATAAATTATCTTACCATTATAAAAAAATTAATATGGACAAATACAGTAAATTTACCAAAAAATATAGGTCAAAAATAAATAATATTTGTGTAAATTTCAAAACATTGTAATATTAGTAGCACTTTGTTATAGTGGTGAAGGCAATTTTTCATATTAGAGTATTTTGAGTGAAGAATAATACAGAGTATGAAAAGTAGAATAAGTAGATGGTATGAACAAGCATTATAAAATTCAATATAAACACATAACAAAGAATCTTAAAACTATTTCATGATTAATACTCAATAGTACCTGGTGTATAGATAATACAAAAACATAGCTTCTTAAAATGTAAAATTTACTGAGCTCTAACTTATTCTATCATCCTAATGTATATTAATTATAAATATCAAAATGTATTTTTGAGAATTTATTTTTGGTGACAGTTTTACAGCCTATATGTTATGGCAAATAAAGGTCAAAATCATTTTCCAATTTGTCTAAGATGCAACATATATATCTCAAAATTAGTGAAATCCTTATCTGAATTAAAGCTACATTTAAATGTGAATTGCTGAATCACATTAATCAACTAATCAACCAATCAATCTAGGATTTATTGAGTGAATGACCCTTGGAAAAGCTGCTTAATACTTATGGTCCATTAAGCAGGACTAATGAGCAAGGCAACCAAAATGAGTTAATATTGCATCTGATTAGGAGAAATAGAAGAACGCTAAGTGATCTGGGGTCCATCTTTACAATATTTGTGTCCTTGTGATTGTCAGCTAGAATCCAAATTAGATATATAATTTTAAGCAGACCACTTAATTTATTGATTGTTTTTACATGTATAAATTAAGGTTGTATCAGTTTTAAACACTTATTTAAGTCTAATATCTATGGTAATTTTATTTCGTGAAGACAGGTGTATCATGGATAGAAATGCCTCTTTCAAAGAAAAGAGGTAAATCTAAAATGCTGAAAATTATATTATCACTTATAAAAATGTATTAAATATTTCACTGTAAAAGTTGCCAAACGTAATATCAGAGTGTATACATATGTATTTTTCTTCATGTGTTTAAATATTATGAATTATTATTAAGGGAATTATTTTTAAATACAAATAATTATTTATGGTACCCTCTTCTAATTGCTCGTTTTTAGTGGTAATCAAGGCAGACCTGGAAGCAGGTGATGTAATTAACAGTAGCAGTAGCAAAGGGAAGGAGCTCCTTTAGTAAGGAAAGTCTGAGAATGAGATAGTTCAGTTGACATGTGGTTGATGAGCAAGAAAATGTATGGGAATGGTCACGTGAAAAACCTTCTATGCTAGAAAAATAAAGAATGTAAATGATCTTCATGTTCAAGGGGGTGAAGGGCAGGCAGAGAAATAAACCTGAGCTGGAGAATAAGCCAAGGAAAGAACACATAGAGTTTCCTGGGTCATGGTAGGACGTCTGGATGACATGCTAAGGATGCTGAGGGGCTACTAGGTTAATAGCATTATCTGATTTAAATACACACTAAAAATACTTGACTTATGTGGAAGATGGATAGTAGGGGAAAGATTGGAAGCATGGAGATCAACTATGAGATATTTTTGAGAGATGAGAGTTCTCAATTGAGAGATGTTAGTAACCTTCACAGGGGAAGAAACAGCTAAATTCGAGTAAATTAATATGATGAGTGTAAATTTTAAAATAGAATACACTAGGTTTGTGGGGATTAAGTGAGAGGAATATATCAAGAAAAGTCCTTTATTTTTTTCCTTCAGTTTTTGGGTGGATCAATATAAATTTATTGTACTAACAGGAGGAATGTGAGCACAAGTATGAAGGATAGTGGTGAAACATCAGTGTTTTAATTCTGGTATCGAGTGTTTAATTGATCTGATATATTTATACTAATAGAGATATCAAATGAGATGTGTGACACTGGCCCTTAAAGAAATCAATGGGAGAAAAATACTTTTTTTATTATTGACATATAGATGATTTGATACATTTTTGATGCTCACAGTTTTCCTCTCTTTCCCTGATTTTGTGATACTTCACTGAGGTAAGCATTTAACTTTGAAATGTATGATTTTGGGTTTATACATATGAGTTGCTTGACCAAACAAAATACAGCTGGAGATGACACTGTGACAGTTCTGAGCTCAGGTCTTAAGATACTTCAAGTATTTTCACTCATCTTTTTTGTGCTTATCTGCCATTAGAAGATTCTGGGTATCTGTTTGTTCTGAAATGAAAGATAGATGGGATAACACTGAAACCAATCCTCAGCCTGAAGCATAACCACCCCAGTCACCCTGGACGTCTATGAGCAAGACAAATAAATTGTTATAGATCTAAGTAATAAAGCTTCAAGTATGGTTGTTCTACAGAAATATCTCACCAGAAATATTGTTAAAACAGATGGCATATAAGCTGGAAATTCAAACTAAGATCTTCTAGATGAGATTTAGAGGAAAAGAGAAGAGGAATCAGCACTAGGGCAATCCATCTTTCTGAGACCTGGAAGAAGAGAAGGAACTAGCAGAATTTTTATTATTATTATTATTATTTTACATGTCAAGAATGTAAAAGCAAGCATTGCTGGAAATCAAGATAACTTTTTTCAAAAAAGTCAAATAGGATAATTGTATAGAATGCCAATTAGCAGTAGAGAAGTATGAGGACAGAGAAGTGTTCAACTCTTAATTATTATCTCAATGTATCTTAATTGATGTATAATCCAAGTTTGCACAAATTGAAGCATATAAAAATATACTAGGGGAGTTATAATCTTCAAGTAGTTTTATATAATCTTTATCAAGAAAAAATAAAGCTTCATGGAGTATATACACATATGGAATACACTGATATAGGAAATGTGAATCCACCAGATTTGATGAAGATCCAAAATAAAAGGGGATTTCAGTTGTTAGTAGAGGATAAAGAAGCCATGCAGAATATTCCACAGCTTAAGCTGTATCTCTGAGTAGGACACAGTAGAGGGTTTACAGGGCTGCATAGCAGAGCACTGGAAATTTAACAGTCGAAAGAAACTTGAGCATTATACTTTCTTATACTAAGTTTAGAGAATTTATTTTTTTCAAAATAAGAAATCTGTCTTTTAACGGATATTTTAAAAATTTCCAGGAGGTTTCCAGCACATTGTGGAATGAGGTGTTTTATTTTAAAAGTGTCTCACAAATCCAGGAATAGAAATATTGGCAAAACTTTCCCCCATCATTCACTCAGCACATTTATCCTGCATCTACCACGTACTAGGTACTCAACTAGTTTGAGTTTGCAAAACAGTATGAAATATGGACCTGCTTTTTTTAAATTTTATTTATCTATTTTTATACAGCAGGGTCTTATTAATTATTGCTTTTATACACATCAGTGTATACATGTCAATTCCAGTCTCCCAGTTCATCCCACCATCACACCCTCACGGCCTCCCACCCCGGACATGCTTTTTATAGAAATACTTAGAAACACTTTCTCCTTTCATATGCTGGGACTCATTTGTTAAGTAACATTTGCTATAGTTTATCATCTTTTAAAGGTCCTTTTGTGAAACACACATATCTTCCTTGGGAAACTGGTTAAAGGGAAATAGGGGTTGGATGTATATACAGAATAGTCTGAAGACTTCAGTGTGAAAGCAAAGCTATTAATGAAGAGATGAAGTAAAAATAAAACAGGTAGAGGGAGTAAAATTCTTAACATAAATGAATGCAACATTTGGCACCCATTAATCAATCTAAAATAAGGATAAAATGAAAATATAACTGTGCAAGTGTAACTAAGATGGCTATATAGTGCTAAGAGAAATAATACGACCCAGAAATTCCACTTCTAGGTGTATACCCAAAAGAATTGATAAGTTGTTCGAACAAAACATTTTACACAAAATTCAGCAGCGTTATGCACAGTAGTTAAATGTTAGAACACTGTAGTCTAAATGTCCACCAACTGATAAATGGATAAACACAACATGGTATACCAAATAATAGAATATTAGTCAGCCATAAAATGAATGAAGTACTAATACATACTGCAAGACGGATGCATCCTGAAAACTTTATGCTAAGTGAATGAAGCCAGACACAAAAGGCCACATATTTATGAAATGTTCTAGAATATAGGCATGTCCAGAACAGGCACATTCATAGAGAGAAAGCAGTTTAATTGTTGTAAGGTGCTGGGGCAGAGGAAATGAGGAGTAGCTGCTTAATAGGTAGGAGTTCTCCATTTAGAATTATGGAATTATCTGGATCTAGTGGTGATGGCTGTACAACATTGTGAATTTACTAAATGCAAAGAACTGTACACAGTACATTTGTTAAAATGGTATATATTATGTAATTTTAACACACTCACACACACAATGGTGTAGACTCATGAATCGCAATTTCTGTGTTCAAATCCTGGCTTTGCCATTAATTAGCTATGTGATTTTGGAGAAATAATTATGATCCTCTCTTCCTCACCAGAAAATGATGAGTAATTTTACATAAAATGAGAGTAATTGTAGTACATCCTTGTTATAAGAATAAAGAGTTAATTAAGAAAAAGAGACCTTAAACAAATGCCATCACATAGTTATCAACCCCCAAAGTGTTAGATACTACTCAAATATTTTGGTAAATTCCTAAGAAGAGTAAAAAACCTGTCATAGTGTTTAAAAGTCAATGAAGGAGGTGAAAAAAAGGAGAACAAAGCAAGTTCCTTAATGTTGCTTTAAAACTTTAAAAACTGATGTTTCAAAGGTCCAGAGAGTGAAAAGGCAACTCAGAATTGGAAGAAACATTTGCAGTTCATATCCTTGATAAGGACTTCATATCTAAAATATGTTAATAACTCCTACAACTCACAAACAAACAAAAAAACAACAGCACTGTTTCTTGGAAACTAAAGGGAGATAACTGAATAAAAGGGTGTTTTTTGTTTGTTTTTCAGATTGAGCTATAATTGATAAATAGGAATTGTGTATATTTCAGATGGACACTTGATGCTTTGATGTATGTATAAGTTGTAAAATGATCACCACAATAAACATGATGTACATATCCATAACCTTATATACTTACTATTTTCTTTGCCATTGTGTGTTTGTGTATGTGTGTGTGTGTGTGTGAGAATACTAAGGTTCCACTTTCTTAGAAAATTCAAATATACAATACAGTACAGTATTTTTAACTATAGTCACTATATAGTACATTTGATCTCCATAACTCCCTGTGTCTGGCTTATTTCATGCATCACAATAAAAAGATGCTACTGAAATGTCTCATAAGAAGAAAACTGAAAAATGTCCATTTTATTTGGCAAGATATAGATCATTTGAGTGCAGTGATGGGGGAAGAAGTCATTTTTAAGTGGTCTGAAGAATAAGAGGCAAAGGAAGAAGACAGAAATTGTAGACAAGAATTTGAATACGTTTTTCCATGAGCAAGAAAAGATTTATAGGGAGATAATATGACAAAAGGGGTTCTTTGTGTGCTTGTGTTATATAGTGGTAGCGATTTAAGCATGACTAAAAGCTGTTAGAAAGGATAAAATTATTGGAGAAAAATCAATATGTCGATGAGAAAATGTATTATTAATAAACAAAGATGCAGACGAAAAGCAGCAGTCTCCAGAGCCCTCAGGGAGATTAGATTGAAGATAAGAAAAGAAGACCCTTGAATTTGAACAGAAGGCCGGGTGCAGGAGGGTGTAAATTCAGCCATCCTATTCTACAGCCTGATGGGAAGAAGAGGAAGAAATTCATGGACAATGATTGTCCTTTCTTTCTAAGATTGGTGCTGGGTGGCAAATAGCAGAAATTAGAAGAAGGTAAAGAAAAGTGAACAAAATTATTTAGGAAAATGACTATTAAAACTCAGAAGCTTAGTATGATATCCGAGTAGTTTGTGGGTCCATTTTAGATTGAGAATCATGGATTTATTCTAAGAGAATTCTCCTTTATTATGAAATAATATAGTTTTATGTAACTGCCCAACTAAAAGCACAGAAAAAAGTGTCAGCCAGATTTTTCCAGAGATCTGTGACACGTACATACATCATCAAGGAATCTTAGAGGAGTGTTATTAAAATCAGCAACCATGTAATCTAAGTCATAAGGAGAAATGAGAATAAAGGAAAGATTGACGAGTTGGTAGGAAGAATGCGGGTCAATGAACCATGAAAAGAGAATATTTGTACAATAGCCACTTGAGTAACAAAGCATAGAATGCATCAGAGGCTACTTGCTGTTTAAACATCTGCTCTTCTCATAACACAATAGAAGCAATCTAAAGATAAATTAAACGATCAAGTTCTTAACAGAATGAGCCACAGTTCTTGCCTTTGCTTTACTATCATTTAATTTTCTCCTAGATTAATTACATTATTTTCCTGTGTCTTGTTCCATATCTGGAAAGATTTTAAAACCAAAACTGAAAAAAAATACAAATAATTGGTGAATAACAAAGCATTGAGTCATCTACTACGTGGATTTAGCAATCATATAATAAGATAAATTTATTGATGCAATTAGTCATGTTTTCCTCCAAAAGACTATTGCAGTAGAGCATCATAAGTTTCAATACCTCTTTTTAAATTAGATATTAGTTATGAATCTCCAACTCTTAAAAAACATTTTTAAGATAGCAAAATAAACTACTTTGGTTAAATGTAATTATCAAAAAGGCAAATTTTATTTCCATAGATCTATTTCCTGGATTTCCTTAGATTTGAATGACTGGCCTACCTCACATGTGGAGGGCCTTTTCACACACCCGAGAGTTACAATGTTGATACAAAATTATGTTCCTTTGAGTCATATCTTTCTTAGAGAGTAAGTCCTGGAATTGGACTATACATTATTTATGTATTATTTATGTAAGTAAAATTTTTCAGTAGTGATATGTGTGTCCAAGCTATCATTGTTTTTGAAAAAATATATATTATTATATAGGTCAGTGACTTAACTCTTATTAAGTGTTATTTCACTGGTACTGGAAATATTTAAGAAAAGCAAAAATTAAATATATATTTCATAGGGAAAATTTTTAAAAATTTCAACTTGAAAACTGCATACATGTATATGTGTATGCATACACATACATACATATTTAATACCATAGGCCCATACATATATAATATATATTCATATATATTATATATTCAGAAGATAAAATGGTAGAGATCCTTAAAACTAAACAAGACAAAACCAAGAAAGCCGACAAAATCAAGAAATCAAACAAAACCAGCTCATTTTAATGAAGTCCAATGACTAAAAGAGTTAAATTCAGAAAGCAGTATGTGTAAGGTAAATTCCATCCTCTCAAAGGAGAGATTCATAGGGTAACATTTTCTTGTGTTGGCAGAGGAAATCATGAGGTGAGCTCAAACCCAATGAAGTCTATGAGTGTTGTAGATTTCATTTTGCTTTTTGCCTTGACACAGAATATGCAAAAGGATGAACGACAAAGAATGAATTTGCTTTTAAGCTGTCAGAAAATTATATGCATAGACCCATTTTATTTTTCTGGTGTGTTGCTCTGTAATTAGATTTAACAATAAAACATTTGTTAATATCTCCTTAGTGAAAAGATATTGCCTCTTTTGAAGGACTCCAATCATATAATATATTTATGATCTCTTAAAATCCTTAGTTACCAAAGAACCTGCAGCTAGTTATTTGATATAAAGACAAAAAGCAATCTTAAATCATGAGGAGACATAATAAATTACAAGTCAAAAATGTGAATGGCTCCAAAATGCTGTGGGTGAAAGAACAGAAAAGGTTCTCCTGATAGTAAGCTGGAAAACTCATGCAGCAGTTCATAAGTCTAATCTATGTGGTAAAGCTGAAAGACAATACTTAGATGTTTACATTTCTTACAAAAATGCTCTGTATTCACTTCTGCTTTACCTATAAAATACACTATGTAAATAAACAAGGCCAGTAGAAAATATGGGAAATTATATTATACAGTTTCTCAAGCGTTTTCTTTTCAGAAGTTCTAAGAGAAATATTCCCAAAGAATCAGAGTTAAATCTGTGTGTGTGAGTGTGTGTGTGTGTGTGTGTGTGCACATCAATGCATGGTTTAAACTATCAGAACTGTGGATGTGAATATAGTCACCAAAAAGAAAATGTCCACCTTTATTAAATTATGACAGATCATAAAACATAAGACAAAATTCTTTGATTTCTCATAATTGAGGTAATATTTACAGTTAAAACGCCAATTTTTTTATGAGTTTGGGGAAAAGCTGATGAGCTGATGAGCCAGTAAATACCTTACTGGCTTTTGTTAAATGCTTAAACTTTTATTCTAATCTGTGTATTTACTTTTTCATTCATTTAGTCTTTAACTAAATCTAATACACTATTTACATACCAGTTACTATACTAAAATCTGGGGGTAAAATCATGAAAATATTATATCCTTTGCAAGTATTACATATAAACTATATTGCATTTATTATATAGTATAATAATGCTAAACTATTTATTTAACATTATTTGACAGATCTATAATACTTGGTGAAGATCCTTTAATATAGTATATAATATACTGCTATATTTTAATGTATTATTTTTTATGTATGGATTTCTATAATAATGATAGCTTAAAATAAATATGTATCATTTATACATTTATAATTATGTGTGGAAGTATTTTTATGATAAAAATACATAGGGCTAATAATGAACAATCATAAGTATTATTGAAAGACTCTGCAGTTTATGCATAGTTATACCTAATAATTGTTTATTTCATCAGAAAGACACATCAATGATCATTTGTTCAAAGAAAAACTTCTCATCCAAAAGCATCCAGACAGAAACATCCAAAATAATGTTTGATCAAATATCTGGTCACTATGGCCCAGCCAATTTGACATGTAAAATTAACTATCATAAAAAATATGAAATAAAATACAAATCTAGAACTAAAAGTAAATTATAAATTTACTCTAAATGAAATTATTAACCTTTATTTTAATCCCTTTGATAAAAAATTGGATACAAAGTGGCTAGATGAGAAGAGATGGCTTCTAGTATAGTAAATCTAAGTTGGATTCCTGATTAAAAAATACTTCTAAGAGAAAATCGATGATAGTTCAAAATACAGTAAGAAGATATTATAGCTTGTGAATTAACAAACACCAGGCATATAAAAAATAGCTAAGTGTCTTCTATTATATAAAGTATAAAATGTGTTTAAATATCACTAACAGAATGGAAGTGGTCTCATAATCTTAAAAAAAAAACCCACAAAACTCTATAGATATTAAGTTTAAAACAAGTGCCTCTAACATAGCCAATTTCAGCCAAAACCAAAGAAGGATGGTCATAAACCTCAAATGAATAAAAAACTAAGCAGCAATCACAATATCAGAGAAATTAAATATGGTATTTTAAGCAGGCCAATATATATTGATAAAACTCCTCAGAACAATAAGGAAAGACAGAGAAACTGGGAGGCTGTTTGCAGTACAGTGAGGAGAGAAGGTCTGTTTTATTCTTCTGAGGCATCTGTGATTGAGAACCAGTAGGCTTGTCCTAGGGTCTTCGATTCCAGGGCAAGGTGACCCTTCTGCAGAGCTAGGGTGGACACATTATTCAGGAGAGTCTCACAGAAGAATACATTACAGATCAGTGACTAGGAGAAGTTGAGTCACTTAGAGTGTCACCTGGCCTCTGAGGAAGCCTAGACTGATGAAATCACATGTTATAATGTTACCAACTTGAGTCACAAGGCAGGCAAAGCAAGTAACAATCAGCTGGAGAAGAGATATTAGCCCACGTACAAAAGTAATCACAGGATGCTGTCAATTTAGAAACAGGGAGGGATGCAGAAACCACAAAATCTGACATATCCAATGTGTTTAGCTTGAGCTGCAGATGGAATTTTTTTCCTCCCCAGATCCATATGTCGAAGCCCTAACTCCCATGTGGCAGTATTTGGAGACAGGGCTTTTAGGAAGTAATTAAGATAAAAATAGATCATAAAGTGTATCCCTAATCCAACAGGACTGGTGAGCTTATATAAAGAGGGAAAAGGGAGCAATCTCTCTCTTTCCCCCTCCTCATAGGCACCCACCAGGGAAACCTAGGTGAGGACACAGGGGAAGACAAGGCCCTGCAGGAAAGGAAGAGAGCTCTCACCAGAACCAAGCTGTGATGGCTCCTGGATCTCAGACTTTCAGATTCCCAAACTTGGAAGATATAAACTCTTTGTTTAAGGCACCCAGTCTGTAGTATTTTGTATGGCAACTTGAGTTGGTTAAGATACCTTGGAATATCTTGCATTTCCTATAGGGACTGTTAAAATTGTTACATATGAATATTTTAAAATGTGTCTCATTTATTTGTTTTGTTTTTATCCAATTCCTTAAAAACATAAATCAGTTACATGTAATAAACTATATTTATTAGTAGGAGAAGAAGTGTATACAGGCTTTAGAAGTAAGGGAGTACTTGAGCTAAATTCAAAATGTATATAAAAGCATCATAGACTAGAGAAAAAAGTCACAGAAGTCATAAAAATAAAACTGCATTTTCTTTCCTACAAACTACAATTTTTATATGGGTAGATAAGCCAAGGGAGGTAGACACTGGCCATCTTCACACATAGAGACTCCACATCCTCTTCTGAAAGAGTGAAATGTAATTCTGGGTTAAGAAGAATCAGAGAGTGATATTAAACAACAGAGTGAAAAAGCCAGATTTGCATTTTAGGAAGATTCCTTTGGCAACACTGTGGAATTGGATTGGAAGCATGTTCGATTCTGGACAGGAAAATCTCTTTGGAGGCTGTTTCAATTCTCAAAATGAAAACTGATGTATGTAGGCCTATACATAAGAAACACCAGTATTTATTTATTTTTATTTTTTTTCATTTTTTAAATTGAAATGTTTATTTTGAGGTAATTGTAGATTTATATACAGTTAACACCAGTATTTCTGGAGAGAATGAATATGAGAGTGATTTAAATGTTTGTTAGAGCAAATTTGATAAATGACTGACTGTGAGTGAGAGGGGGTCATTCCAGAATGACCACGAGTTTTTGAGGCCAGCATGACACTTGGGTGAGTTATATTATCACTGAAATAGTGTCAAAAAAGGGGGGGGGATAGTCGATAAAAGGTGAAGTTAATTTTGGCCTAGCTGGGTTTAAATATTTTCTCAATTTCTTCTAATAAATTCTCCATTAAAAAAACAAATCACCCCACTCACAGGAAGCTCCCATTAAGCATCTCCTGGAAGCAGTGTTAATACAATGAAGAGTCCTATATAATCTCTAGCTAGGTGACTGATTAAACCTCTTGTAGGTGGATTGGTTGACCTCTTCTTGCAGAAACTGCTCAGGATTTCATATCTTTACTCAAATGAGAGAAACACTTTTGGAAGTAAAGGCAGAAAAAACATGTATTTTCTCTTTTTCTTTTAAAATATTTTTTTCTCTACTCAAATCCTTTGAATTTTTCTGTTTTTATTCATTGAAAAGCCCTGCTGGGGCCATGAGGGAACAGAGAAGTTAAACAGTTCTGTAAGCTAGATTCAGATACATATACTCATGATTTTTTCATACTAAGCTTGTTTGGATTTATGGTTGTTGTTGAGTTTTAATCAGCTACCACATGACTTGTGAACTTAAGACTAGCATTAAGACCAAGGGTGGGAATCAGAGTTCAAGACACTCAGAACCATATACATATGTTTGAACAAAGGGAGGGAACTAAATCTACAAGCCACATGTGGTCTGGGAGAAACGAAAACTTTAACGGATGAAGTGAGAGCCAACATTTTCATAGAAAACATCCCTGTTGTGCTTTGAATCCAGATGTGTCCATTACTTTAGTAACAAAACTTAACCTCCAATCAAGAAGTAGAACCAGGTTTTCTAATTCTATCCCAGGACTTTTTACCAATAACACGTACCACCCCTTCCCTTCTTCCTTTCTTTTCTTTTCTTTTCTTTTCTTTTCTTTTCTTTTCTTTTCTTTCTTTCTTTCTTTCTTTCTTTCTTTCTTTCTTTCTTTCTTTCTTTCTTTCTTTCTGTCTTTCTTTCCTTTCTTCTTTCTTTCTTTCTTTCATTCTTTTTTTTCTCTCTTGTGAGTTAGGTATTGCTGTTCATTTTAATTTACTATTTCTTGAATTGTGATGCCAAAATACTTTTTACTTTCCTTAAAGTTAACAAATATAATATTTTTAAAAATAAATTCTGGAGAACTATCTATCTATCTATCTATCTATCTATCTATCTATCTATCTATTTATTTATTTATTTATTTATCCCCCCAGGCACCACAGATATCTCCTCTCTGAATGAGTGGAATCAAAAATGATTATGTAGCTTTCTTATAATTTAAATATTTCAGTTATTTTCCAAAATTCTTAAAGTTCAAATTCTTTAACATGCCCCAAAATGTTCAGGATTATCTACCCCCCATTCCATCCCTAGACTCATTTTTAAAATAAACTTTTAATTTCAGAATTTTAGATTTATTGAAAAGTTGTAAAAATAGTACAGAGAGTTCCCTTGTACCCCACACCCAGTTTCCTCTATCTTTTAAGCAAGTTTTACTTATTTATTTATTTATTTTTGGCTGAGTTGGGTCTTCATTGCTGCATGCAGGCTTTCTCTAGTTGAGGCAACCAGGGGCTACTCTTCGTTGTGGTGCACAGTCTTCTCATTGTTGTGGCTTCTCTTGTGGAGCACAGGCTCTAAGTGTGCATGCTTCAGTAGTTGTGGCATGCAGGCTCAGTTGTTGTGGCTCGTGGTCTCTAGAGCGCAGGCTCAGTAGTTGTGGCTTATGGGCTTAGTTGCTCCACGGCATGTGAGATCTTCCCAGACCAGGCCTCAAACCTGTGTCCCCTGCACTGGCAGGTGGATTCTTAACCACTGCACTACCAGGGAATCCCTGCTCTCTTGTTACTCTTGTACATTAGTATATTACATGTCTCAGCTAATGAAAATATATTGATACATTATTACTAAAATCCATATTTTATTCAGTTTTACTTAGTGTTTACCTAATGTCCTTTCTGGTATCCCAGCAAGGATAGCACTATACTTATTTCCAAATAAGGGCACATTCTCAGGTACTGGGCATTGGGATTTCAGAATATGAATTTTGGCAAGGAAAAATTACGATTATACACCCCAAATTCCTGGGCAACCACTAACCTACTTTCTGCCTCTATGCATCTGCCTACTCTGGACATTTCACATAAATGGAATCACAACATATATGGTGTTGAGACTTTTCTCTCACACTTAGTGTACTTTTTTCAGGACTGAGCCATGTTGCATCTGTGTCAGTACTGTTCAGCCCCTCTAGTGAATTTTTAGTTTCAATTATTAAACTTTACAGCAACAGAATTCCCATCATGTCTTTTTTATAGTATCTATCTCTTATTGATATTCTCTATTTGATGAAAATTGTCATCATGCCTTCTTTGAATTATTTAATCTTAGTTCCTTTAGTCTTTGAACTATTTTATAATAGCTGCTTTGAAGTCTTTGTTGGTGTAATCCACCATTTGTTTCTACTGTTTGCTTTTTCCTGTATATGGGTAACCTTTTTCTGTTTCCTTGCATCTCTCATATTTTTTTGCTGCAATTTGGACATTTCAGATAATATGTTGTAGCACCTCAATATGGACCCCACTCCTCCACCTGCTGGTTGTTATTATTGCTGTTTGCCTGTTGATTTATTTTAGTGACTTGCCTAAATTAATTCTGTGAAGTACATTTTCCCCACAGTGATGTCCCTGCTCATATGATTTCCACCCATTTCTTTTTTTATCTTTTAGCTGAGCTACTTAGAGATTGTCCCCGGGGGGTGGGGATGAGGTATGTGCCATTTTGTGGGAAGAAGTTTTGCTTAAGTCCCCTTAACCAGTTAGATTGTTACGCTTTGCTGTTGGATGTGTTTGTGGCTTGGAGGATGTAAACAGTGTCCAGGGAGGTGAAGTACTCTTGGCTGACATCTGACCAGAGACTGTTATATAACACAGAGCTCAGAGATTCCCCTCTCTGGTCGCTCCTTGGAGGGGGTGTGCCAGTCTTCCAGACTGCTGGGGATAAGTGTTATTTTATTTTTAAACTTGACTACTCTACGCATCACCTCTGGACTAAAGTAGCTAATTGTTCAGTCAGTGTCTTCTTAGCAGTTGTGTTTAAACCCCTTGTGGCAGTGAAGCTTCCATCCTGTGTCATGGGTCTGCTTGTGGCTTGGAGAATGTCTACCATTTCACCCCATGTCCTGATCTAAGCACTCTGAGTGGGTGTAACCCAGCACTTGCACACAGCCTTCCCAAGCCCAAGAGCTGCTCAGGATTCCAGGAGGGCTCTTCTAAGCTGTCTCACCCAGAAAATTCTATTAAACTTCTGGCTGCTCTGTTGTTTGCTTGGATTATGAACCTAGTAGCCTCTTTGTAATTGTTATTCACCCAGATCTCCATTACTTTTGATAATAGCCTTAAGCATGGAACTGTCCATTCTCTGTCCCAATAAAGTCAGTGCCCTCAGGCAAAGCTGTAGAACACTTTGTGCTATGGTCTGCCTCTCCCATGGGCAGAACCCCTTGCTACTGCACCAGAGCTCCAGGTGGGGACCCTCTTTCTTCAGTGATACTCCTGCTCTAAGAGTGAGTACTTCTGAGGGTGTAGCCCCTGCTTTTTCTGCATTGCCCCTTCTCTAATGAAACCTCCATCCTATGCTTAGGCTGGGGCATTGGCAATCAAGACCCAAGATTTCTGGCATCTCTCAGGATTCAATCTCTAAGGAAGAGTTTACTTCTTATCAGCAGGGACATAAAGGAAGGGGGATCTCTTCCTCTCTGCCTCACCTATCTGGAATAGAGCTTTGGTAGCAGGGGGCTGGATGGTGTGATGAGAAAAAAAGGCAGACTCTCTTTCCAGAGGTGAAAGCATAGCCCTTCTCTGGGAACTAGGAAGACAGTGACCCCAGGTCTTCTTGGCTACACCTGCCTAGAGTAGAGCACCTAGGGTTGGGCTTCTGTAATGCAGAACTAAGTGGTAATGGTGGTGGGGGGGGGACAAGGCGTCGCTCAGATTCCACAAATTCTTGCTGCTCCAGTCAAGATTTAGTAGAGTATTTCTTTATTTGTTGTATCTTCTTAGGACAATTTCCACAGACTTGAAATGATTTTTACCAGTTTAATTGTTGCTTGGCTGGGAGATGCTCCACTGAGAATACCTTGTATTCCAGAAAGCCCACATACTTTTGTTTTTAATTTCAAATACCAGTCATGCATTGCTTATCCCAGCCTCATTTTCCATTATTCTTTCTCTTGGTATTTTTGCTCCAGAAACACTAAACTTCCTATGCTTAGTTCCTTCCTTCTTTATGGTTTTCATAACTCACTTCTTCTGTGCTTCACCTTATTAACTTCTACTCAGTCTTCAGACGGTTGCTTAAACAACATTCTCTGGCTCCGGTTAGGTAAATCACTGCATTCATAGACAATACTTCACATTTGCAAATTTGAATGGCGGCCTTAATTCATTCTTTGTGTTAGTATATTTACTCCTGTCTTCTGGGAAGATTGAAAAATTGTAAGGTAAGAAACATTTTTTTTCTTTCTTCCTACTGCATTCCCATGATCCTAGTTTTATTAATTGCCAAAATCTAGTAGGTACATAATCAATGCAGTGGCAGTGACAGTGGCTAGCTGACCTAACGTGAACCACCACTACAAAAAAGTCTTGTATAATGAGATCCATACCTGTCTCTCATTCTCCATCCAGCCCTTGTTCTTAGAAGAGTTGATTCGAAGGATCTTATCATAAGATCCTTATCTTATCTTATCATGTGGGCAAATAACAGAATCTTTCCTCTAGAGTGGAGGTAGAGAGTGGGTTTCCATTTTGAGTGTCTCTAGTTTAATCACCCTAAAATGGGGACAACCAACCAGAAGATTATTAGGATTATTACCACTGACCTGAAAGCTTGCACTAACCTAGGAACCAGAATCATCCCTACTGTTATTGAAGCTTGATAAACAGCCAGGTGGCCCAGAACCTCAGTCTCTCACTGATTTTCAGCTCAGGTCTGTCCGTGGATCTCACAGTTATAGATGCTGCATTTTAAAGAATTATATTTTTGGATCAAATTTACTGCAGTATAATAGGACATTGATATATTTATTAAATTAATTTAGTTATCTGAGATATCTTGTCCTCAAATCCTAGGACATCTTCAGTTATGATAAACTTTTGTTTACAATGGTGAATTTCACCTTATCTACTTCATCTAATATTTGCTCCTTCTTTTGTAATTTTGAAATTAACAACAAGAGGATTTCTAAGAAACAAGGAAATATCAAATAAAAATAACTTGTTGGCTTTATCCAGCACCTTTACATAAATTAATAATTAAGACATTGTTTTAGATATTGTTAGTTTCTACATATGAGAAGTGATGTAACTTTTAGAGCTATACGTTTAAATTGCCATCATTTTTACAGCATTAAAGCAAAATTTCCAGTTTGAGTCATATTGATTAATTTATGGAAATTTTAACTTTTCGTTTCTACTAAGCATTAGACTAGGCACTGGAAATGCCAAGATGAATAAGGCACAGTATCAGAGTCTGAAAGGTTTATATTCTGATACAGCAGATAGAAGTAAAACAGGTGAACTACATGATTTATTTGGTCAGTTAATACTGATAAATATGTACAAATATTGTTGTAATATGGTGATGACTCTATGAAATGTTTTGGCATCAAAGAAGAACTGGCCCATATTTTGGACTTCCATGAATTAAAGACATATTATAGCTGGTGACATCTGATATGTTTAACAATTTATGCAGATGTTTTTCAGGAAATTGGAAGTGGAATGATCAGAAATTCATGCCTTTAACATGTAAAATTAATAAAGTCATTGAGGAATTTGGAGCATGGCATTTTAAGTAAAAGTAGTTCAGTTGGGGTTAACATACACACAATACTATACATAAAATAAACAACAATGACCTACTGTAGAGCACAAGGAACTATCCTTAATATTTTGTAATAACCTTTAAAGGAAAAGACTATTAAAAGGCTATATATAATGCATATATATATATATATATATATATACACAACTGAATTACTGTACTGTACACCTGAGACTAACATGACATTGTAAATCAACTATACTTCAATAAAATTTTAAAAATAAATTAAAAAATAAAGGTAGTTCATTGTGGCTAGAGCAAACATTTAGGGTGGGTAAAGGGTATTTTAGGGTGCTTAAAACACCATCTTTGTAGAACTCAAATTGTCATAGAAACCACGATGTATCAGCTGGCATTGCAAACAAACATTCAGAATATGAGTTTGAGCCAGCTCTGCTTTAAAATATCGGTGGGGAATTTTCTCATGGTCATTACAGAGGATGTCAAGATTTCATTCTTTTTTTTTTTTTTTTTTTTTTTTTTTTTTGCGGTACGCGGGCCTCTCACTGTTGTGGCCTCTCGGGCTGCGGAGCACAGGCTCCAGACATGCAGGCCCAGTGGCCATGGCTCACGGGACCAGCCGCTCCGCGGCATGTGGGATCTTCCCGGACCAGGGCACGAACCCATGTCCCCTGCATCGGCAGGCGGACTCTTAACCACTGCGCCACCAGGGAAGCCCAAGATTTCATTCTTTAACATGGAAAATAGTATAATTGATTTACATTGTTCAAGTTTCTCTTAAATATGCAGTGGGGTTGTCATCCACAACCACACTGTGACTGAGCCACACTTAATCTGTTGGAAGTAAAATGAAATAAATGGAATATACATGACACTCTGAAGAGTGGAATGCACAAATGTACAATGAAAATATATGGATAAAATTCATAGTAAGACACCATGAGGGAAAAAGTCATAATAAGAGTATTTAGCATGAGGTTTGACAATTTTTCTACTATAATTATTTCATACATTACATTTATTTTTTTATGAAATTAATAATGCTAAGAGGTACAAGCTGACAGTGATAACAGCATATTGAATTATGAATTAGGAGATATAGGTTCCAGTCCCAGCTCTTTCATAATTTTGTTTCACTTCAGACAAGTCCCTAATCTTCAGAGTTTAAGCTTAAATATTGTAAGATGGAGAGATTGTGTGACTCTGATTAATTTACATTATAGATAATTTAGTAAATGTTTACTTGTTGATATTTGAAATACGTGTATATGTACTAAGTGAATAAAACAAGATATGTAACACAGTATTTTACAATAAATATTATTAATTTGTTAATTTAGACTATATCAATATTTCTTTAATATGATTAAAAACTATTAATGAGAAAATTCTTAGAGACTCCAATTATTGATTTAAATTTTCATAATGTTACCAAAATTTCCATGATATTACTTAACATGCATAAAAATAAAATTTGGCATACATATCATAGGCTTGCATACTCATTTCAACCATAAACTTAAATAAAATTACGAATTATATACAAAGCTAATAAAATGAAAATTATGGTAACAGTGTTATTTTAGCAGATTATGGTTTGTAGCCACCAAGTGTGTGCTTTCAACTCTTGTATGGGTGTTGACTTCAGTGGGAGAGTTTATTTGAATTTTAACAGAGTTTCTTTAAGTTTCATGTAGGTTGATTATGTCTCAGGGTTTCACTGCTTTTCTCAAAGTGATACCTTTCTTCACAGAGAAAGCTGGACAACTTTTGATTGTTGCCTTACATAAGCTAAACATATGTAGTTTAAATCTCCCTTTATCTTTTCTCATAGATGATGCAATTAATACAATTGTTTTTCTGCTAAGTTGAGTAGTCACAAACACAAATTCAAATAAATATATTAAAATTGAATAAATTGGGTATAAAATGTGAACATCCTGAAGATCTAGTTATGTATATTTTTTTCTTTTTCAATCTCAATCTCTTTCTCTCTCTCAAATACACTCAAACACATTTTCATACTTATATTAGCTATAAATGAAACCCTTAAATATAAAGGACATAATACAGAACTAGTTAAGCCTGGGATATATACCTATAGGTGTCCAAGAGTCTGAAGATTCCTTTCTGAGAAAAAAAAAGATTGGACTTTGTGATAACTATCTTTACACTTTACTCACTATATCTCTATTGGCAGCTAACCAGATACAACTAAAGTATAAAAAATTCTAATAAAGTCTATTGTCATGGACAGTTATGGAACTACTTGAAATTCCAATATATAAGAAGTATGAAAAATATCACTACATTTGAGAATGTCTCATGGAAGCTAGAATAGTATAGACTTATATAATTATAATTGAATACAATTTCCTAGTAGACATTTCATACTGGTTTCAGGTACCTAAAAGGAGTGGCATTTGTGCCACTTAGCAAAGAGGAGAATTGAGAAAATTTAGTAGGAAGAATTTTAAAGAAGGAAGGTACCACATTTATATAATTGTGTGATATTGGACAAATATTTGCACTCTCCCTGTCAAAATGTCCTCATTTTTATAATCATGGTAATGAAGGTGTACTCATATAAGACTATAGAGTTTAAATGAAGAAATGCTTACAAAATGTTTATAAACAATACAAACAATCTTCTGCTAAGGACCCATTGTTAATACTGGAATACTGTCATACAAATTCTTCATTTTCTGAACTAGTAATCATACATGGAAAGATATATGCTTCTGAAAAAATGGACATTATATACAATATTTGATGAAAGAATAAACCACCACTTGTAACTAGCTACAGAGAGTAAAAACCCATTTTGGCAAGAGTCACAACATGGCAGATTAAGACAGTAAAAATTACTGAAATATCTCCAACAGTTACAAAAAGATTCATGTAAAACTCTGGAGATTCGTTTTCCTTTCAGTTTTCAAGATTAGTTCATAATATAGCATAATATAGGCTTTAGTTATTTTTCTACATATTTAAAAACATTAATTTTATACCAAAGTTTACTTTATGCAGGTTGTTAATAGTTTAAAATCCCAGAATTTTCTGAGAGAGTAGCATTAACATATATACACTACCAAATGTAAAATAGATAGCTAGTGGAAAGCAGTTGCATTGCACAGGGAGATCAGCTCGGTGCTGTGTGACCACCTAGAGTGGTGGGATAGGGAGGGTGGGAGGTAGATACAAGAAGGAGGGGATATAGGGATATATGTATACATATAGCTGATTCACTTTCTTATACAGCAGAAATGAATAAAACATTGTAAAGCAATTGTACTCCAATAAAGATGTTTAAAAAAAAATCTGAACTTTCAAGACTGACCATGTGAATAGTGTCTTTTACAAAATAATAGTTTGCTATTTTAATTTATTTTCTATTAATTCTTTTCTGTTACATTTTCTATACTCAAAATTTTACAAAGATGATTACCAATAAAGGTGTATGATCCTTTAAAATATTACAATTTAATATTATTGTATGCAATAATATTATTATATTGTATTATATTATATATTACAGTTTTCAAAGTAGGCACAACAACATACTAATCAACGATGCTAGAAGTAAGTTTTATTCATTTTGAATTAATATTTTACTGTATCCCTTGCCAA
Organism: Mesoplodon densirostris; assembly: GCF_025265405.1. NCBI lineage: Eukaryota > Metazoa > Chordata > Mammalia > Artiodactyla > Ziphiidae > Mesoplodon > Mesoplodon densirostris. The sequence goes on from NC_082672.1 coordinate 74,900,635, forward strand.
AAGAAACAATCCAAAACATCAGCAGTATTCTTCTGAAAACATATCATATTTTGTTATCTGAATTCCTGGGTGTGATTTGAGTTTACTCAAATTACTGGACCTCTTTGATCATGATTTTCCATTTGTAAAATAGAGGTTAATGCCTCTCTTTGTGTGTGTGTGTGTGCGTGTGTGTGCATGTGAGTGTATGTGCGTGTGTGTGTGTGTGTGTGTGAGAGAGAGAGAGAGAGAGAGAAATGGAGAGGGGGTAGAAATAATGTTCATGAAAGCATTTAAAAAATAACAATCTAACTTAATTTTGTTATTTTTATTATTAACATAATGATTACTCATTTTCACAGTTTTGAAACCTGTCCCAAAAGAAATTTAATCAAAAACTACCATATGTTTTGGGGATTAATTGTGACATATTGGCAACAGGTAAAGACAGCCACATATATGGCTACAAAATTTCTTGTCTATACAATTTAATTCAAAGTAATTAATAATACATATGAATAAGAAATGTTTAAGTAATAGGAGCATAACTGAGAAGAACAGGTGTACCTCCCTACTGTGGGAGATCAGTTATATGTATTAATGGAAATAAAAGTACAGTAATTATATTGATATTCTTGACAAAAGTTCTTGGAAGAACAGCAAACCACAGCTATGTTTTTCTTACTGTAAAAATTTAATAAAAGGAAACCTTACTTAAAGTCTGGAGATCAGAAAGGTAAGCCCTCATGCCTGACTAGGATAGCAGAGCCCAACAGGAAGAAGAAAGACTCCCTCTTCTTTCCTGGTCACAACTCAGCCAACCAAAAGCCATGGACCTTTTATTAGCTCTCCCAAATCCCTTTCCCCCTCTATAAAAGAGTTCTCCTTTCCATTTTTGCTGGGGACTTGCATGGGTCTCACCATGATTAAAGACCCTGAATTGCAAGTATTTGCTGATCCCAGATCAACCCACTTTTGCTGGAAAAATAACTGGCAGTCTATTATTTTTAGCTCAACATTATAATGGGTCCAAAAAGAAAAAATGAGGATAACAGAGTCCTTATTAAAATTGCACTTTCCTAAAATTTTTATAACAGGTTTTCTCACTGGAACATCTACTTGAAATTCCTGGTAGTAGTTTCCTAGAACATTTGAAAATAAGTAAGTATATATATATATAAAAATCCTCAAATAATGATTGACTTTTTAATTATGAGGAAAATTATTTACTAGATTTCACATTAAATTGTAGAATATGATTGTTTTTAATTGTATTTAAGGATTTTGAAATTTAATTAGACTTACATGAAACTGAATGATTTCTTATCTATATGTTAGTTATTTTTTATTGATTTATTCTGCTTTATTTAATGGCATTGTAAAGGGAAGTTATTGAAATTAAAATTATAAAATGCATACCCTCAGTGTAGTTATTTGAATTGAAGTGGCTGTTTCATTTGTGCAAGACTCCCTTGCCATTCTTTTCCCTTCATGCATGTTACATATATGACAGAGTTACTACTGTTTTACATTCTTAGTGGCATTTCCTATCATACTCCTATGTTGACTATATGCTTGTAGTCTATACCTAGTCTCCATGAGAGGGTTGGTAGCAAATGGACTTTTATAAACATTTCAGAGTTAGCTGTATTTCAAAACCCATAATCTGATCCAGATCTCACGGCTTTTTGCCAAGAATCACCTCATTTTCTGTTTTCCTTTGGTCTAATTTTTAACATAATTTAATTTTGCTGTTCTTTATAATAACAATTCACATCTGCAATTTCTGCTTTTTTATATAAAACTGTTTTAGGAGTTTCCATCTGCAACATATTGTATTTCTACTTATCAACTAAAGGAATTCTAGAATCACTCTCTTGTTCTTCTGTGCCTTATTTATGGTTTTACAGTTGATTCATTCTTTCAATATAGACAGAAGGTATTTTTTAAAGTTCTGTCTTTGATCATGTAATCTTGTTTGGACAAAGGAAGACTAAATCAGGTGTCAGCTTGTATTTTAGGGATTGCCTTGTGCAGAATATTGACTCCTGCTTCTCCAATACTCTTTGTTAAAAAGAAGTGCATGCAATAGCAAAGTTATAGAATCAGATATAAAGTGATTTTTGAGTTAATATACAAAGCGACTTAGAGAAAATAATGTGCTAATTGGCAAATTTCCTACAGATAACTTTTAACTAAATTTTAAGTGGATTTTCTGTATGACAGCTCCATTCCATTATTAAAAATAGCTTTGTGTGTAAAATTACTGTGTATCTTTTTAAACAGTCTTATTCATATGACACTAAAGTATGTAATTCAGTGTTTTAGTATATTGAGAGATTTGTGCACCCATCATTACAAATCTAATTTTAGAACAATCTGTCATCACAAAATAACCTATTAACATTCAGTCCCCAGGTCCCCACCTCAGATCTAGGCACCGTGAATAGTTTTCTGTCACCATAGATTTGTGTCTTCTAGGTGTGTCAGATATAGAACCCAACCACATGAGAGTTTTGCGGCTACCTTATCAGCAAAAGGTTTTCCCAATCTGGGCCTCCTCAGAGTCAACTTCTGTTGCTTTCATTTCCCTGTAAATTCTGTTTCTTTGTACATTTTTTGTTGTTGTTGTTGTTAACTGGGTATTTTAGATAATACTTTGTAGCAACTGGAAAATTATACTCCAAATTATTTTTATCCATAGCCCATATATCTAGTTTTCTTTATATCCAGCTATCCAATCACTAATATTTTCCTATAGTGGAAATAAAATGTTTTAAAATAAATCAGAATAAAATATTAACAAACTATATTGTTTGGAGAAATTTTCTCCAAACTGGATCTCGCTGGGGTCACTAGTGAGCAGCATGGATTTTATTCACTACAATTTTTTAGAAGAAATATAATAGTGTCTTAATAATAGTGATTCCAAGGTGACAATGAACCCAAGGCTGAAAATGTACTGTCTGTTCTATTTTTTTTTTTTTTGCAGTACACAGGCCTCTCACAGTTGTGACCTCTCCTGTTGCAGAGCACAGGCTCTGGATGCGCAGGCTGAGCAGTCATGAATCGTGGGCCCAGCCGCTCTGTGGCATGTGGGATCCTCCTGGACCAGGGCACGAACCCGTGTCCCCTGCATCGGCAGGCAGACTCTCAACCACTGCACCACCAGGGAAGACCCTGTTCTATTCTTTAGCCCAACTTATTTTCAACCATATTCTCCAACTGGCATAAGAAAGAGTCTCAAGCAGATAAAGTGACATCATACAAATACTATTATAATGCAAATGTCAACAATATAGATGGGCAAATTTGAGTATAAACTCATGCACATTATCAAAATTATTGATAGATATCTTAGCCCAATAAATAAATATTTTTTCATATTAAAGACCAAAGAAGAAATCAACATCCAAAGGAATTAAAAGTCTACCAGTCCATGTCAGATTATGCTTCTGAATGGAAAGACTCAGTATTGTAATAATTTCAGTCCTCACACATTAATGTAGTTTCATGCAATTCAAGTTATAATGCCAATAGTTTTTTGGGTTTTATGGGGGGGGAGATGGTTGGTTAATATAATTTTAAATGCATATGAAAAAATTCTTGAATAGACAACAGTATGAACAATAATAGAAAAAGTGGAGAGAGAATTAGACTTGACATATATGTAAACAAGCAAAATATATGTATAAATAGACAAACATATACTTTTATAGCATTGTAAATCCAGATATATTTAGGTCTATTAAATGGAAAAAAATGAAATATTTAATAAATTAAAAATACAAAATAAAAAGTAGGTATCTGATAAAATAAAATTAATTGAAAATACATTCCAAAGAAAATATTGCACCAGAAAGAAAAATTATTGATATACAATCAGATTATATAAAACAATGAAATATTGTTTGAAATGAGCAAATCCTCACAAATGATAAAAATTCTATTCTAAAGGATCAAAATTGTTTTCATATCTTTTGAAAATGCTATAAATTCCTAGGATTTCAAAACAACAAAAATGGAGCTTAATTGCTGGTAGGGAATATAAAAATAAAGATAGAGACACTGTTCTCAAGAAGATGACAAGAAACAAGCTCTGGCTCTAGGCAACAGGAATAATCACATTCCATTCAGTCTTTTCCACTGAGTACAGCTATAAAACCCAGACAGAAAGTATGCAGAAGCTGTCTGACACCTCACAAAATAGAAAAGGTAGAAGATCACAATTCAAAATAGCACCAAAATAACTGAGTTTTTTTCTCCCTTTGGTGTGCCATTATTTTCCCTCTGGTGTCCACAGACTGGGAGCAATGTGTGCAAATTGGCCACTGGGGTGGAAACACAAAGAGCTACAGAAGAAATCTAGTTTTAACTCAGACTGGAGAGGGAGATTGCTAATGCTCAGAGAGAATACAGAAACTCTTGTTCCCATTTTTTTTTTTTGGCTTTTTTGCCTTAATGTGTACCCTGGCCCCTAAACAATTCAATGGTGGTGGTGGAAGCTGATGACAAGGGTAGCTGACATTAGCCAAAACTCTGAGGAAGGGTTACTTTCTGTTTGCTAGAATAGCAATTCCAAGAGGGTGGGACCAACTCCCGTTGTTGTTATTTTTCCATCTTTGTCTTTTTGCTGCTTGGTCCCAGGTGCGAGTGCAACTGCCCACTGCAGAGCACAGTAACTACACCTCAGCTTTCTGGCAAGAGGAATGAGAAGAGAGATTTCAGGAAAGTAGAATGCACAGGAGAGATGGCAGAGAAGGAGGAGGTCAGTAAGGTGACATCATCAAATGTTCAGTGCATTCCTGGACTCACCCCTGGGCTGCATAGATGTGGATCTGGTCTTATTCAGCATACCAAAGGCAAAAAAAAAAAAATGAAGTAATAGACATAGTGCCACTTATCTCCCAGCTTGGCCACAGGTGGCTCTCATCCAAGACTGGTGTGAATCATACAACCAAACCTTTGAAAACTGAAGGAACATTAAAAACACAACCCACAGAAGGCAGGTTGGAACTTGTGGCCAAACTTAAACTGATTAACTGCTTGCTAAAACAAACAAAATACCAATATTCTCAACAGTATTTAAATATGATCAGCATCTCATACATCGTATTTAAAAAAGTCAGAATACACTCTACAATTAACACATGGAGAATAAGAAAAATCTCAACTCACATTGGAAAATCCAATCAACAGACATCAATGTTTGAGATGTTGGATTTATCTGACAAAGACTTTAAAGCAGCCATTAAAAAATGCTCTACTGAGTAGTAATGAAAACTACTGAAACTAATGGAAAAATAAAATCTAAGCAAATAAATGAAAGTTATAAAGATGAATCAAATAGAAATTTTACAACTGAAAAATGAAATAACTGAAATAAAAATTTTCACTGAGTGGGCTTAATTCAGAATGAGGATGACAAAGAAAAGAGTCAGTGAACTAGAACATAGATTAGTAGAAATTGTACATCTGAATAAAGAGAGAAAAAGTAGTGAAAAACAGATGAGTAGAGCATCAGAGTCTTATGGGACAGTGACAAAAATATTAATATTTGTGCTATCAGAGTCCCAGAAAAAGAAGACAAAGTATACAGTACTATAAAAAAGAAAAGAAAGAAAAAAAAATAAAAAGAAAATTAAAAGGAATGGCTGAAAAAGTTCCCACTATGCTCAAAGATGTAAACCCACAAATTCAAGAAATGCTGGGAACTCCAAATAATAAAACATTAAACAAAATGAAAACCAAAAATAACCATGCCAGACATATATAAAAGAAACCACTGGAAACTAAAGACAAAGATTGAATATAGCTTGGGTATATTTGTACTGAATCCCTTGTTATTGAATTCTATATAAAAAATCTATAATTTTTCTGATCTGCCTCAGGGCTTTGAACAAATTTTCTTATCCTGTCTTATTTATTTCAGATTATATATGCTGTATCTATTTCTTCATTCTAAAAGAATATAACATTCAAGTATCTGCCTTTCTGTTACACTAAAATTTGTACAAAAAGCATAAAATGTCACCTAACATCATTTTGGCATTAGAGATTCAAGGTTATTTCCATTATTAATTTTATGACATAGTAGAAAAATGCTAATATATTGTAATTTTTTATGCATTTGAAGTGTTTTTAAAATGCAATGTTCTGATGTATCACATAAGAGTACATTACTGTGTGTAATTTATTATTTTCTGTAAATGACTCCCATCATTAAAATTATTCTAAAAACTGTATATTAATTTGCTAAAATGTAGAAGAGTCTTCAGAAGAGAAATCGTTTTGGACCGCAATTATGTTTGTGAAGTAGATTCATGAACGTATAAGCAATAGAGAATTCTGGTTAATATAATGGTACTGCAAACAAGTAGGTATACGTGGGTATAAAAATGTAAGTAGAAACCCTTTTATTTGTTAGTTATCATTGAAATATCTAACATCCTATTTTTTTTTTCTGATTTTCCAGGTATCCCCTGCACCACAAAATAAATGCTACTCTCTCAGAATCCATTCTCAGTAAAACTTAATCTCACTGAAAAGATTAAGAGGCTTTAAAAAAATCTTAAAGTAGGAAGCTTAAAGTTTCCTTATATCTATAAAGTCACATGAGAATGTCACAAGTTCTAAGAAGTGTTGCTGAAAAGAAGCCTTTAAAACATTTACAAAGGTAGCATTTCTTTTGATAGACAGATTTACTTTGATCTCTTAGAACATTTTTCAAATTATTTGGGCAGTTAAGCATTGCTCCTCCTATTCAATCCTCTATAACACACACACACACACACACACACACACACACCCTAGTTTGCCTGTTGATTTAAAGATGAGTTTTTCAGGGGGGATAAAACAGGTGTGATTAAACACCTTTAATCAGAACATAAATATTCCACCTCCATCTCTTTTTTAATAAAGTAAAGAAGCCCAAGTTAAGGTATAAGAAGAAGCAAAGAATTCAGTTTATGCAGGATCGAGTGGAAAAGTTCTAATGACATCTGGCATCTGGTTATGTAGCAAGGCTGCTTCCTGGTTGAACGGGATGGAATGTTAATTATAAGTATCAAAATGCTTACCTTTTGAGTTCTGATAGAGAAATCTTTTTTTAAACTTTGGTGCAATGACAAATTGATAGAAGTGGAACTATAGTGTTAGATTTTCAAGTTACAGAAAGAATTGTCAAATCTGCAATATCCTTGAAAACAAGACTGTATAAAAGGCAGAATGTAGTACCGAATTTTAATATTTTAAAGACCCTACCAATTTATTACTGCTGAAAATAATTGGAAGTTATGTAGAGCTGTTCATATAAGTGATATTTACTGTCATGCAGAATAACTTGTTTGTTTATTATAGTATTGTTTTCCTTCTGAAATCAAAGACCCTGGTCATTTGAAATGGTGCAAAAAGAGAAGTTACACATTTTTACAGCATGAAGTAACATTTTAGTAAATATATTAATATGGTTTTATTTCAACTTCACTTTTGAAAAGGAAAACATACTAATTTACACATTTTTAAGTAAACCATGCCCATAATGTTCAAACATTAGTGAGTGAGTATATCACTTGAATTACTTTGGAAAAATTACCTTCAAGTTAAAGATGAGTGCTGTCATTTATATGGACATCATTTTGAAGTCTGTTATAGAAAAAAAAAACATGGTTGTAATTTAATGGTGGAAAAAAATAATTTAAAATGGACTGAAAGCAAGGAAGAAGGGCTGATGCATTGGAGGAAAAAGTTGCACTTTCAAAGTCATTTAGTCCACAATTTTCCCCATTTTAAGTTTTTCTGGGATGTAGGTGAACCTCTTCTGAAAATTTGCATTGCTTTTTGTGGAAACGTGTTTCATGTGGAATTTTGATTTCTAGCACAGTGGGTATTTACATTGTCTAATGTGTATGTTAGTTTTATTTTAATCTCAAAAGAGAAAAAATGTTTCCCTGTAAATATTGGTGCAGTATATGACCCAGGTATTGGTGGCAGGGAGGGAGATATGTATTCTGACCAATAAGTAATTTTGAGGATTGTGAAAAATGTCTTACTTACATAGATCAAAAAGATAGAAATAGTTAACTTTTATGATGTTCTAGGTACCTGATAACTGATACCACACACCTATGTAAGACAATATAGGGGAATTAGAATAATTTAATTGTGTCCATAAATAAAAATTAAAAACAATAACTCATAGGTGGTAGACATTATTACTACCTTAGCTGTTTCTTTCCTTTAATGCATATGTCCCCTTGAAGTAAGATGACGTCACTTGAGATTTTCTTTGGTCAACAAAATGTGAGGAGAAATGTTGTGCTTCATTTCAGGATAGAAGAATTTAAGAGTCACTGCCTGGTTCCTGTCTTCTTCTTCCTCACCAATAACAAACGGAGGTGTAATACAGTGCGGCAGCTGGGAATATCAAGCCATTAAGTAGGAGAAAGCTGCCTGAGAGTTTCCCACTGATTTACAATGAGAACTAAATATCTGTGGTGTTAATCTTCCAAGATTTTGTCTTTGTGTACCACAGCATAAAAAACCTTATCCTGAGACAGAGAGATTCAATAAGTTATTCAAAAACGGTTGATGTGTTTTTCTACTTGAATCTAAATTTAGATAGTAAAGTGGCCATGTAGGAATTAAAACATCAAATAGTACTAAGGAAAAACGAAAAATTCATTTTAATGTCAGAAAATGAAAACAAAACAAAGCCAACTCCAAACACGTGCAAAGTCAAAATTGTCAATTATCCAAAATCTCCTGGACTCCCTATGACAGGTCAGTAAAAATGACCAAATTTTGCAAGGAATTAAGGCTCAACTCAACATACATTTCCATTTTTGCTACTATTAGTGGGAATACTCTCCCACTAATCTTCAAGTGCTTTAAAATTTGATCAAAAGTGCAGAAAAAACAATGGTGGTTTAGAACTGGGATATGTGGGCAGCACTCCAGCTCTGCTTCATGTAGAAAGTGACGGGCTGATCACATCATCTCGCTGTGACTGTTGATCATAGATATAGTTAAGGTGGTGGATGGGAGATTTCTACTGATTAATCAGTTCCAAAGATCTACCTGTAGATCCCTGAATATTTGCTCTACTTTACCACACAGAGACCTGTGTGATTGTTCTTTCATCTCTCTGATCCATCTCTTCCTTCTTATTTCATTGTTTCTAAGGCTTATCGACATTTCAAGACCTCACCAAAATGCCACTTCCTTCATAATGTTTTCATTCCTCTCTCTCATTAAAAATTGTCTCTGTTTAAGCTCCATTAATATAGTATCACTGTCTCTCATGACAGTGATAATATATTAATTTGTTGATTATTTATTTTCATATTTTGCCTGTTTGATTTATTATAGTTGTTCTAAAGTGCACAATACATGCTTAAGAGCATTATGCCACACAATACTCACTATGCTTTCCTTAATGTAATATATGCTCTAAGTATACTTTTAGAACAATAAATAAAAAATGCCCAAAAGGATCCAAGGGCAAAAAGTAAGGAACGAAAAAATCGAAGCAGGACTTCTATCAAAATATTTTCCTATAAGGACCATTAGACAATGGTCACTACCTTTACTCCATCAAGTCGAGTTATTTGTTCTTTTACTCTATTCATCTTTCCAAATATTATATTTCTATTTACTTCTCTTATCTAATATCTGAGAGGTTTTACTTAATCTAGGTCATCGAGTTACTGAGTACTATAATCATTCTTGGGAGTTACTTTACTTGGAGACCTTTGCACTCCACTGAGCCTTAAAAAAATGTAGAACTACAATTCAAAATGCATTAAGTTCATTTTAAGAACAGAAAATCTTATCTATATCATTCAGCTTCCGTTAGATTATATTGTACATTGCCTTTTGCTATATTGTGGAATCAAAAAAATGAAGCTCAGCTAATGGTTATTTTCAGTTTCTGTATTTTGATAAGACATATATATTTGTTATTTTTAAAGTTTTGAAAAGCTATAGATAAATATAGATATAATTTTTACATGTAATCAAAATATTTACTAGCTGAGCACAAAAATAACAAAATAAGAGAGACCTTATCCATGTGTGTGCCTGTGTTCACCATTCCTCTGTAACTGAATGCTAAGTTAGCAAATATCCAGAATACTCTAAAATTATATTTTATGTATAATAAAAGTCTGACATGTTAACTTTAAAGTGATATCAACTCAGTTATGGTTTCCATGGTGTTAACAAAAAGTTTTTCTTGCAGGCTGTTATATTTAATACTCATATGATAATGAAATAGATAAAACACATATTATTTATCTAAAATATTTATCTGTAAAGAAATATGGAGAGAAGGTTAAGTTATTCGCCCCAAATCAAACTGTTATAAGTTTTAAAGGCATGATTTGAGTCTAAGGTTTTTTTATTCTAATCTGTGTATACCGCATTCTTTCTCCAATAAGTGTAATGTCAAAATTTTTCCATTTGCAAAATTTTAATGCTTTTATTTCTTTAGCTCTGTTAAATAGTTAATCTGGCATACTAATGTAATAGAGTTGTTTTAGCAGTATACAAAATGCTTACTGTTTCCTGGCTATGAAGCACTCCATAGCCCCTTCTGAACAACATTATTTTGAGAAATTATCTCTTCCAATAGAACATGATCTGTTGAGACCACATCAGAGACATGTTCTCCCATGGCCAGTAGATTAAGCTCTTCTGTCAGAGGTTTCCTCCCAAGAGTGTGATTCTGATAAGGTGCAAAGAAAGGGTAGACTGCCCCTTTCCTGAAACCCATCTTGTGTCCAGTACCTGGATCTCTGCACCTGGCTCAGTTCTAAGTAGTGTTCAGGAGTTTTTCCCAAGACTTTCTGTAAGTTCTGATAGCTTATTATATCTTTCCCATAACTTACCTGTTCTTAAATTATCCAGGGGAATTTGTATTACTTGCAACTGAATAATTCTAGTATTATTGATTATCATCAACTTTTTCATAATTATTTTTTGCCAATACATTACATATCAGACAATGTCAAGCACATACTTAATAATCAGATGTAATGATTAGGAAAAATACTAATTATTGCATAATGAATGCACTATTGAATATAATGTATTCTCCAATTAAAAGTGGAGTCATACATAACATTCAGTGATCTATCTCAAACCAGAAATGCATTAGCTCATTCACTTAGAAAATGACATGTCGTTACTTGTTAGTGAGAGCTCAAATGCACAAGATGTAATTACCATTTGGGAAAGGCAAGAGTGGTTTTGAATTCTATAGATAGTTCTATACTGCATACAAATGTCTATGTGTTACTTTTTCAGTTAGATAAAATGTCAAACTCCAAATCTATTTAAGGATATACAATGCATGTTGGAGAGGCACTATTTAGATTCATTAAAGTAAATGTAGCTATATATTTTTAGGTTTTTAAGTTTATTTTATTAAAACAGAGGGGATTGTTTTAAAGGAATATATTAACATGCTTTCAACATCATTTTCATTAAAACATCAATCTGTCTACTCACTGAAGAGGGCATTAGAATGGGGCAAGTCTACGAATATGGAGACCAAATAGGAAGTTATGGAACTGATCCATATTTAACCATACTAATTAGCACCACTGTCTCCTCAATCATCAGTCTTATTGACATGACCCCTTAACTATCTCTTTAATGTGTGTACTTCTACCACATTAATTCAAGATATTTTCTATCTCGTCTGAACTATTAGAATAGTCCCTGACTTGTTTCTCAACTTCCAATCTTGCCACTCATTAATGCATTCCTTGTACTTGCAGATGAAGGAATCTTTTTTGAACAAATATGGTTAGACCAATTCCTTATTTTCGTCTTTCAATGATTTACCTTCCTATCCTTAACATAGCCTATCAGAACATGCAGGCTATTTTTAAATTTAAATAATACTTTTAAAATTTTAAAGAGACTCCCATATAAAGAGGATAATTAGGTGGTTGTACCTACTGAGTAACTGTCCATAATCATGGCATACTTATGAAACCATTTCCTCCTTCATAAATATTATATTATTCTAAATCCATTTTATAACTCTAGGGTATATTATAAAACGAAAAGGAATGGTAAATAATGAAAGCACATGCAAAGTAGATAATTTTGTTTTGTAATGGGTGAGAAAACAACTTTTAAACGTTGTAAGGTTTCAGAAATCAAATATGGAGAGTGTTGCTCATATGCATGAAAATATCTGATAAAAAACAGAACTCCTTCATAAGGCAAATATATGAATGAATGTTAATTAATAAATGCTTCTCCTATCAAACACTGAAGTTACCTCATGTCTCCAAATCCACAGCTATATTTGAATGCAAAATTACTTTTAAACAAGTAAAGAATAAACTTTTTTTTTATACTAGCCAGACTCTTGGTATGCATAGACATTCTCTTAAAAGTAAATAACCCCCAAAGTTTAGAAAATAAATGGACCTCAACATATAAGTACTTCATTGTCTTCTTAAACATTTGAAAATTGCAAATTTGATGAGAGCTTTTGGTTATTTTATTTTGAAGAATATTTCACTTTTATTGGTGAAATCAATGAAAAATAGCAGATACTTAAAGTGACCTAAGTTTTAGAAATATCGTCTATAATTAGTTTATAAGTTATAGTTTATTCCAATTATTATCAGTATTTTTTATAACCTTTATAGATTTACTTTATTTATGTCATTAAAGTGTTTATTTTTCCTTCACTCATACATAATATGTCTTTCATTGTATTTGAAGGTATCATTCTGTTAGCACTGAGAAGCTATCCAATAGACTCTTTGCCATAATTTTGCCCATTATTGATAATGTAAAGAGAATTCATAATATTCTCACATTAGCATTCTAAAACAAAAGACTTTGGGATTAAAAAAATACTACATTAGCATATACATTTCTTTTATTTCTGAAATAATATATTTATTACCTTATTATTATTTATAAGCAACAATATATCACTCCCTTAATATTCAAAGCAATACAGATTGCATTGCATTTTACACTCTTATTATTCATAAAGGACTGAAAAATTAAGTAGCTTGTTTCATTCACATTTTAAATCTACAGAAATTAAATAAGAATAAAATAAATTTATTTATACTAATAGATTGCATAAACTATTTAAATCTCCGTTAATAGTTAGTTAGTAGTAGTTAGTAGTAGCATGCATTCAAAGAAAGAAGTGAACATGTGAAAAATTACCCAGTGAATTATTTCTTATTTAAGCTTCATATGATATTAGCTTAAAATACAAAGTTTTGACATTACATTTTATAATTTTATATCTATTTACCTTGATATAATCACAGATACATAGATCATACATGTAACAATGTGGAATTAAGCCCTATTTTTTTTTTCAACAAGTTTTGCTTCTTCTGGAAATTTTCTGCACATGCCTCAGCAGACATTACCCTAAGCTTGGATTTTGGGGAGCACTTATGATCTTGACGTGCAGATTTGGAAGCATGGCCTATTTGTGCTTTATGTGAGACTATAAAAGCTCAAAATTTTAATTATTATTAAATAAATATTTATCATAAATATTTAATCTTATATTATTATTTCTAAATTTTCTACATTATAATAATTTTCCAAAGAAAGATAATAATTGTAGGTGGGGAAAATGGCTAATCAGATAAAAATGAAAGGATGCTATGAGAGCAGCCTTGCCCAAACTTGGCAAAATAATTGATTAGCCATAACCATAGTACAATATCTATAGGAGAAGTATGCAGCCATCAAAGTCGTGTTTACCAATGAGGCTTCATCCCAGACAGAATAAGTCATAATTTATCTGGATACAGCACAGGATACTTTTCTAACAATCCCCTTTGGTACCTATCATGTATCCAGCTGAATTCTGATCCAGGATAAGTATTTGAGAATCTAAATACCCAAAACCTAAGATCAAAACAATAAAACAAAAAGACACTTTCTACAAATTATGGACTATTTATAATTGTGTTATCCAAACTCTTCATGAAAGAAGGAATGAATTGTTTTTCTGTCAAATCCTTGACCCTTCAAAAGAAGACCATGACATTGAAATTAACCTAATAGAAAAAGCATTCCCTATCACACACACACATACACACACATACACACACACACACAGAATACATTGTTATGCCTTATTATACACAGGATATTGGCTAATACAATAAGATCTTACATTCAGGAATGATACCTTGCATATTTCATAAACTGAAAGTCTTGTCTATAACATGTAAGTTTAAGGGATAGTTAATAAATTATAATTTTCAAATCAAATACCTATGAAAGTGCCTACTGGTGTTAGGAATAATCATGAAAGAATCTTTGCAAATATATGTGTGAAATAGATTGAAAATAGGTAACTGACATTGATTCCTTAACATGTTTGAGTCTATTACCTACCAAATTATCAAATAGATAACTTTTTCTAGGTAAATCACAGTTTTGGATTAGATTGCATAATAAAAAGAATGGATTATTCTCAGATTTGGAAAAGATCGTGAATATTATGTATTTAAATATTCTTCTTAGGGTAGGAAAACATCTAATATTTATGCTATTTATGTATAATTTATATCATCTGATTTCCCCTACTCGTCTAAAATTTATTTGAGGAAGCTTATACTAAAAGATTAATACAAAATAGTCATGACAAAGGATAGGAGGTAATAACAGAAGCAAAGACCTGAAGATAAGGAGAAGTGTGGGAAGGTTATAAAAGCACAGAACCTGAGTTATGACAGTTATTGACACTGGAAACAAAACATCTCACACTCAACTTCCTGGAACTAAAACTATTCCTGTTGACAGAAAATGTCAAATTAGAAAATATCAAAGTATTATAAATACAGAAAATATCATTTTTCTAACTGGAACAATGTCATTTTGATACCTAAATCTGTATAAAATAAAATACATGTTTATCTCAACCTCTGTTCTCATTTACTCTCATTTTTTTGCTGTTTGCTCAGTTGCTAAATAATGGAAATTACTGTACTTTAGTCATGTATCACACTTTCATATTAACAAGGAGGACCTGTGGATTATCTCAATCTCTGCCAATTATAGACTTCTTGCTGTCACTTGTTTCTTATTTATGGGTACCTTGCCTTTCACAGGGCCTTTTAAATCTTGGTTTCACCCCATTCATCCTTCGAGGCTCAGCTCAGATAATATGTTCTCTAATCTCACAGGCAAAATTATTGACTACCCCCCAAGACAGAGTTTTCACTGAATTAAAAAAAAAAAAGGTTCTATTTATTTTAAATTAAAAATTAGGACTCAGAAACCCATGGAAATATACATATATTTTCAAATTAATTTTTTTGGAGTATAGTTGCTTTAAAGTGTTGTGTTAGTTTCTACTGAACAGCAAAATGAATCAGCTATACATGTACATATATACCCTCTTTTTTGGATTTCCTTCAATATTGATAAAACTATGTTATCAATGTACTTAAGATTCATTGAAATGAAAACCAAAAATAATCTTACCTAACAAGTAGTAATAATTCTTTCTTTGAAAGAACTAAAAGTGCTCTGAATGAAGAGAAAAGAAAAATACCAAAATAAATTATCAGTAACATGTTACCTATTTATGTTGGGTAGTTTCATATTGAAATTGGAAAATAATTTTAAATTCTTTGAGATCTTGGGCTTTTTGATATTTAAATAGGGTCTGTAGTTCTGTGTTATTTTTGTTTGTTTGGATGGCTGCTGCTTTGTTAACTGGTTTATTGCTGGTTTTTAACTTCACTGGGAAAATGAAAGGTAATGAAATTAAATAAAGCCTGGAAGAGTTAAAAGTCTTATATTCTAGTAATATTACCACATCCTGTTAATGTGCTGGATTTCTCTCAGGTGGCTCAAGATCCCTTCAATATCTCATAACAGTAATGTGGGCAAGTAGACAAAAGGGAAATAGAATGTCAACCTATATAATGGAAAAATTGAAAAATAAGTAAGGTGCTTTATATAGATTACTGTCTTTGGTTGAAACAGGACCAAAAACTATTTTTCCTTCAGCTACTTTGGCCCAGAGTGGGTGATATTCATGCATATATTTTTATGCCATTTTCTTTCGAATACTTCACAGTATACAAATGAAGTCAACATAAATGGTATATATATCAATACAAATATCTCATGTGTAAGATGAATATATTGGGTCATTTCTCTTGGGAAATTAATTTTCATTGTTTCTGATGAAAAGCTGTTCATCCTCCTTATTACAAGATGGTTATTTTAAAACACTTTGATATAAATGTTTGACCTTTAGGAAGCGAGTTCTTTTGGAGGAAATCCCAGTTGTGCATACAATTAGAACCAATGTTGAATGTCTTGTGTTACCAGATCACTAATTAAATTCCTGAACATAACCTTTTTCTTCCTGAAATGCAACATTTAGTAAATTATTTTATAATTATGCAAATATTGTTTTGTATAGATTTTGCACTTTAATGGGTTAGGGAAAATCACAATTTAAAATGAAATCAGAAATTGAAAGAAAATTCTGGAGCTAAAGAGCTGCCCTCCAGTCATAATAACACAGGCTACCTTCACTGAGGCTGCAATTCCTTTGTCATTTTAAAAGTCACATATTTTCTGTTTAATTATGCTTTTTTTTTGTCTTTTTTGGAAGAAGTTTCAATATAAATCTGAAAAGGACAGCTAAGAATCTTCCAGAGTGAAGAACATCTGTCTTTTTTCCATAGCATTTTCTTTATTATTACCTCTCAAATATGTTTCTATTGCTCTTATTTGGTTAGATCAGGCTTCAGGAAGAGAAAGTCCAAGGATCAATGTAAGCAGAACTATTATCCCCACTATTATTCCCCTATTATCAATAGGACTAAATATGTATTAATTGCTAAATGAGAATAAATTGTTATGGGAGAATAATTATCTTAAAATATTTGAAGTTTTTGATTTGTTAAATATTTTGACCCCATCCCCATTTTCTGCTTTTTAGTACATAATCAGTATACAGAAGCCTCAAACTTAAAATATGATGGAATTCTATAAGTACAGCCCTGGAGTGAATGGCTCAAGTTGTGGCATAAATTGTGTGAATCATTTGATATCTCAGCTGTCTGAGACTTTTGCTAAATTCTCTGTGACACAATATGCTTTATAAAATAAAAAATAGGAACATAGGAACTGATAAACAGGAGTCAAAGATATAGGGCTAGCAATATTGTAGGAAGGATAGATAGATAAATAGACTTATAGATGATAGATACATACATATGCATATATGTGTTTGTATATATATATATATATATATATATATACATACAATATAGACATATAGAAACATACATCTCTAAATACATTACTATAAAGATATTTAACTTGTAGTCACAGTTCCTTCCTTCATTTAACTCATTTGCTGATCCCTTACCATAAAACATCTTTTAAACATAAAGGAGAACTAAAAATACATTCAGAGAAATAGAAAATGGAGAATTCATCCCAGCAGAAAAGCTGAAAATGATATGCTAAATAGTGATTATCATACATTTAGTAAAAATAAATTTGTTGGAAGCTTGGAGGTATAAGAAAGAAATAAAAGAAATAAAATGGCACAATGTGGATAAGTATAGATAAGTATTGAGTGTATAAAATTATAATAATAATGTCTTGAATAGTTTTAAATATATGCAGAACAACATATACAAAATATGTACATATCTAGAGAGGGTTAGATGTGGTTCAAATGTTTAAGGTCTTTGTATGGTCTGGAATGTGGTACAAGTACTGACTTTTATTAAAATATGGTAAGGTAATTAAAAATTTATAACCCATAAGGTAAGCATGTAAAGAGTAGTGAAGGTGTGTGTAAATATCAATTAATATGGGGAAATGGAATGACAAAGTACGTAAACCCATTTATATTTACGTGTAAGTTTACATCTATGAAGAAATATAGGAGAATCATTCCATCAAAGACACACAGGAGTCTGAATTACAAACTGAAATATTTTTGTTCTTGAATACTACTTCCAAATATTTAGACTTGTTACATCTGAAATGGCATCTAAAAATCCTTTTCTGAAAAACTCCTAGGATTAGTCTTATCCCAAACCTAAATCACAGAAAAAGAAGTTTTAAAGAATATTCACAGACAATAAATATTATGTCCAAATGTCCAAGTATTATTCTTTTAAGAACTGTGATATGCTAAGCCAATGATAGCAGATAAGTCATATGAATCCAACACTCCTTACTCTTGTCCTGAATACATGGACTACTAACAAATTACAACACTGCTTCTTCTTGACTGTAGGGATTTTTCTTAGCCCCTTTCCCTTCAGACCCCCAGTAGCTACTTGTAATCCCCTACAGTTGGGAAAATTGTAGAAAGATGATTTCACTTCTCTATATACTTTCAAAATAAAAGAAAAAAAAATCTACCAAATAGCAATTATCGATGACCCTGTTCTGTGTTAATGATGCAGTGACTGGAAACTAATAACCAAAGAATAAACAAAATCGCCACGTAACTCAGAAACATAACGTAAGATGCCATATTGACTGATGGATGAAATTGGAAATCAAACCTGAAATAACAGTCTACTTAGAAAACACTGCAAAAAAATTGCATATCAAAGTTTTAGAGTACAAGCAAACAATATCTCAAGTAAAATCTCTAACCTCCAATTTTGCATCAACAAATAAAGAAAATTTGATAGTTTGTAAATTACCTAAAGGTTAACAAAGAAATAAAAAGTAAAGAAAGCAAAGAGCCAGACACTGGAAAGCTTAGTAAAGCTAGAGAAAGGAATTCTATAATTAAATGTATATAGTATTAAATTTAAAAAAGCAGAAAAAACTTGAGAATTGTTAAATATATGAATAATTTCGTTGAAAATAAAAATAATTGCATAAACTCTATTCTAATTAGAAAGAAAACACACATACATATAAAAATCAGAATAAAATTAAGAAATAAACATTAATTCAGATAAAATTATTATTTAAATGCCAATGATTTTAATAATTATCTCAAGTCATGTAAATTAATAAATTGACTCAATGAAGCCCTGGAAAGTGTAAGAAGTTTAGAGAATAACTAACCTTCCTAAGGGTAATAAGCAGAAATATTTATTTTGTTGATTGGTTAGTAAACCCTAAGGAATTTTTTCATCCTTTCAAATCAGTTTATTTTAAATATTTCAGAGTACAGAGTAAGAAGAGCTTTCCACATCTTTGTGTAAAATAAGCACAAAACTGTAACTCTGAAAACACATTTTCTAGAAACACACATAAACTTTTAGGGGGTGATGGTGGGAATGGGACAAAAACGACTGGTTCATGAGATGAAGCACAAATCAAAAGAGTAATCATGATCTTGAAGTGTCCTTCGGAAATAAAGCACAAGCAACTGACAAAAGTTTTTAAATAAATATTTTTTAAAAATAAATAAATATGAACACACATAAAAGTCCATTATTGTATGTCTATACAAAAGCATTTAAAAATTATAAAAGTAAATAAAAACAAATGTTACTCTATCAAATGGCTATTGTGCCATATTATTACTTCCCCTTTTATTTCTATTTAAAATGTTTTAAATTGGAAATGGAAATATTCTACCTTATTTATTATCTACTTAATACTAAGCCAACACCATGCAGCATGGTGACACAAAGTCCCATGAAATTCAGGAACAAGAAGATGGCCACTTTTACCACTAGCATTGTGCTTTATCCTAGAAATTTGACCAACCAGTACTATAAAACTAATTAAGTAGATTTTTTAAATCTACCCTTATTTGCAGATAATACTATTATCTCCCTGGAAAGAGACAAGTGAAACTGTCATTATAAGAATTGTGATTAAGTAAAGACACATTTCGCAGAAGAAAAAAAAATGATGAAAAGCCTGTAAAAAGTATTCCAAATATAATTTCAAATTGTAAATACTCAAAAAATTTTATTACTCCACGAAATGAAAATCAAAATCAGATACAACTTTGTGTTTCAGATTGGAAAACAATCAGATGGGTATGGAATGTTTTTATTCCCAGCTGGGAATTAAGTCATATGAATTAGTTTTAGTATATACCAATGGTAAGTACTATATAATGTGTGGTTTAACTATACGAAAAATGTGTACATAATATATATTGAATGATCATATAATGGATAACTGTAATATTCAGTCTTGAAATATAAAATAATAGATTGTTCATTGATAATGTGTATACATATACATATGTATATATGCATATATACACAAATAATTAAAATACCAAATTACATTTTCTCTTAGTAATGGTATTAGAAGAGTTAAGTTTCATTCTTTATTCTATTTTATGTATAATTGCTGATTAACATTGTATTTTCACTGAATTCTCAAAGATACCCTATGTGATATAAACAGATGAATATATGTATATGTTTTTTCTAAGTCAGATACAACTATTTCAACAGCACTAGCACATTTTATGCTATCTTATTTTTACTAAAAAACATGTTTGAAATGTGAAATGTGAAGTAATGGGAGAAACTTTTTAGCAAGCTTACCAGAATTTGTGCACTGAAATATATTTTCATCCTTAAAAAGTTAATCTGGATTGCCATACGTTTATTCCAATGATATCATCATTTCCATTTTTAGAACTTATCTTTTTAAATTGCCGCCAAAAGCTTCAGCATATTACTTTAAATATCGAATACGAAAAATATTTTTTTCATTTTTAGATGGAAGTCAAAATAGCTTCTAGAGTTGGGTCTGATTAATAAAATGGGATATCATACTGCATGAAACATTTTTTTCATTATTTTATTTAAAGTTAAGTGTGATTTAAAAGTGACAGTTATGTTTTCTTCCTGTATTGTCATGGTACTGATTTTTATAAGGCAATTATAATAAATAAGTTTTGAAATTATTATGAACATCACTTCAATGAAAGACCAAGCATAAAATCTCAAATAACATAAATTTGAATGCTTAATCTCTGATATTTTTGTATCAAAACCTGCCTTTTTACTATGTAGCCACTGTGAATTTTGTCCTCTATGATTTTACAAAGAATATAGTATGTTTGTGATTTTATGGTTTTTTTTTTAATCTTATTAATGTGAGGGCATTAAACTGACCTCAAAAATACTGCAATAAATTTTGTTTTTAAACTAGGAAAAAATTGGCACTCAGTTTGCTTAGGCAGCCAAACAGTAGGTTGAAGGGGGTACTGAAGCTGTTTAGCTACTATTATTGGGAGGTTATGGTTGCCTATTTTCTCTTCAGACCTTTGACATGTACATTATATTCTTAGTGGTGCAGCCTGGCCTTAGCATCCTTATTTACATGAGTCAAAGCTGTGTAGTCAGCCATGTAATTGTCCAAAGAAGCAATCCTATTATTCCAAGGGAAGATATTTTTACTTTGCCAAATGAGAAAGAAAGCTACAATACTGATCATTAGACACATTTGATATATGTTAAATAAATGTATTTACCACCTTATCCACTAGACAATTTGATTTCAAGAAATACTTGCCTGTAAATCCTGGGACACATTTGCTAAAGAAATAGCTACATAAATGTGTACCTGTTGTTCCATTTTTGTAAGGCGCAGATTTACAATCTTCAGTTTCTATTTCACAGATGTGTCTTTCACATCTTTGCAGAGAGCTACAACTGCAGGTGTGCATATGGGCCAGGCAGAGGCCTTGCACTGATGTGCTCTGGTTTCCTAAGCAGTCATCAACATTGAGTATACAGACTCTAAACACGTGACCAAGAAAACAGCTGCATCTGAAAAGCAAAAAAACCCAATTAGTCATATAATGTAACATGTTTAAATGTTTATCACATATTTACTTAAACCCACAGGATGAGAACATATTAAAGAAGGTTGTGTGGTGTACTTTTAAATTATTCTTGTAGGAAGTGTCCATTCTTGGCAAAATCTAATTTTGGTTATCATGCAGAATGATGCTTGAAAAGAACTTTGGCAACAAACAGATCTAAACTCAAATACAGGTCCTGCCACTTAGCTGCTATGTGACCTGCTGAGGTGAAATGACGGTGCGTGTGGGTCAGGATTTTTGTGAAAATGTGCTGGAAAGTTCTCTAGCGTGAATGCCTGAAAATTATGACAATTTTTAATAGTAGTATAAGTGCCTGACATTAAGCTTCTGATTACCAAGGCATTCATTTCAAAGACATTCATCTGAAATAAACACACTGCCAGTTACACAAGTACATAAAAAGCCAAGCCTTCCATGAACTTTCCCATTTTAGAAAGCCCTGTTTGACCTTGATAAATAACCTTTTGTGGGGACCCTGCTTTTCCCTTCCTGCTCTTTAATTCCCACGTTCATGTTTTAAATTCACTAATAGAATGAACACTGAAACCACTAGGCACCACATCCCGGACCCCAGTAAAAGCAGAACCCCAGGTTTTTTCTGTCTCTTTACCTGAGCTACGACCTTGCTGTGTGGCTCAGGAGTGCCATCTACCTTCCTCCACAAACTACGGTAATAAAACTTGTTTGTCAAAGTTCTCTGATGGTTACTGCTGAGGTGCGTCTTACAATCATGATAAGACCCACAAGGGCCAGTCCAGTGGCCACATGGGTTCCACTTGGGGAAATGTCTGTGAGGGCTGCCACAGGTACTGCAGGCCAGTTAAGGGCCCCGGGCATTCCTGGACAATGTCATCACTATTGATAGGCTGATCCAGCACAAAACAAGTTTGAAATATTTCATCTCATGCCTAAAACTAATAGGATTTTAATTAATACAAGGTTCTATTGATAGTATTCATTCATTCACTCCTATATTCTTTCCGTAAGTATATGTTTGCGTTGTCTATGTGATTGGCATTGACCTAAATGAGTTAATGCTGATGTGAACAAATTTCTGGCTTTATCTCAAGGAAGGCATCCTCTGTTTACCCTAATATTTATAACTCTAATAGGTTTTATTTAAAATGCTTGAGTATCTCAGTTCTTTAGTTGCCTATAGTGTAAATTCTCTGAAGGCAGGAACAATAGCTGTCTTATTCCCTCTGAATTTTTATCTCCAGTATATATGCTAGTATATGCCAGTTCCTAGCACAGAGAGAAGGACCCAAGAAACCTTGTTCAATGTGTAATGATTGAATAAATAAATGAGGTGCTGGAAAGACACTCAGAATTTGAAGGGGTTGGAGAAGGTGATAAGTAGATTATTACAATATCTCTGAGGTTGGATTAAGCACAAATATTCTGGGAATTATTAAGAGAGGAAATTAACCTATCTTACATGATGGGATGATGAGGCAGGAGGAGAGTTATTGTATATTGTAGGTGTGTGTGTGTGTGTGTGTGTACTATTACACATAATGGATTATTCAAACTCAATTTTTCACTGAGTGCAATTATTCATTAAAGATATAGATGAAGGGAAATGCCAAGTATTTTTCAGATAATTCTTTAAAAGCTATGTTGGAATTTTTAAATATCTATATTTCTTCAGTACATGAATGCAGTTCATTGAGTCATTTTAAATTTTTTAAGTATAGATTTCAATGATGTAGAAAATCTTGATGAGGCTTTAATAACATGCACACAAAATTAATTCCTATGGTAATTTCAATTTAGCCAATATTTTCTAATAGTTTTTAATGTGGTTTTATCTGTTTCAAGATAATTGTGAAATATAGTCTGTGTTTCTTGTAAATTATTGAAAATATCTATAGGTTTAATGGTGAGAGCAGATTAGCTACCAGCAAAGAAGGAATGATTGTCTGAAGTTAGAGAGATACTGGTTTTTAACTTGTATTTTCTTCATTTCATATACACACATTTTTGAGTACTTCAGTTATTTATTAAGTGTATTGAACAAATATTCTTGGGTCTTCTTTATATGCTAGATATCACCTTAAGTAATGTAGATTATGAGATACCATTTTAATGATTATAACTTATATAATATACCACATTTATTCCTTTGGATATTGCATATACGTACATATAAGCCATACGTACATATAAGCAAAAGGTGAGAAAGATACCTAAAATATAGTGAAAATTTTTGGTCTAAGTTGTTTTGATTTCCAAATATCCCTTACCAACTATTCATAGGACAGTTAAAATAATCATATAAACATGATAATGAGTTGAGAAGAGCAATGCCAAATCACTCTGTTATTATTAATGAAAATTAACCTACTGAACCTAAGTCAATGCACTCATAAGTATATGATGGTAGGTGTTTGGAGCCAGCAAGAGTGTCAAAATTCAGTTAGTTCAAACCTTTCTTCTTGTCATTGTAAAAACTTGGCCATTTAATGCAGTTTGCCAAGGATCACTGAGATTGTTAATGGCAGGCAGTATAGTGAATGCTTTGATATATTCAAAGCACCAGGCTAGGCTCTAATTTTTCTTCTCTAACTTATTTTATAAATGATTTTCTCTTTTTTATATATAATTATAATAAATATATAAATTAGATATATAACTTTATAAATAATTTTTATAAATAATTTTCTTATCTGTAAAGTCATCAGTACTAAGTCTGCTTCATAGAAGATGATGAAGTATATTAATTACTGGGCAGGTTACTCTGTCACCAGCTATATCAAATGTGCTTATGTTTACCTGAAATAAAGTTATAAAACACAATTACTCCCTTCAATGCCCTCTCAATTGCCACCCCCTATGACTCTGCAAAAAAAAAAAAAAAAAATCTAGGTAAACTCTAAACAACTGTCACATGGCATATAAGTCTGTCTATATCGTGCCTGGTTTAATCACATTTTATAGATTAATTATTAATAATGTTCATTCACTCTGAAAATTATTTGGGTTGGGATGGTAAATTACATGAGGTCCTCATCATATAGTTTCCACCTTGTCTTAATTTAATTAAATTAATAATAATTTGTATTATTTTCTTCCTAGTCTGTTTCTCTTAAACTTTCAGAGTCAAATTGTTATCTCTTTTAAACAATACAGAATTAGGTTTGTTTTAGTTCTCTATTTCAGCTATTTTAATAGATGTTACAGTTACTGTGTGTGTGTGTGTATGTGTGTGTGTGTGCAAATGTCTGTCTATAAAATCATTTTATTTCCTGTTTTACTCTGTGAATTGCATTTGGTTTCTTTATTTTATTAGCTTCTGGTGTGATTTATATCTTATAATTTGTAATATTTGTCAGATTCTGATCTTCTTTTAAATGTATGTAATCTACTTGACCTTCTCTTTCTTGGTTGAACAACTTCAGAGATTATCTACTGAAATATTATAATAAAGATTAGAAAATTAGAATATTTATATATTTTCCATTTAACTTTAGTTCATTATATCTTGTTTTATTATTTATTTTCCTTTTGTTCAAAATTTCAAATTAAACACTCAAATCTCCATTTGCTGTATTCCTCTTAAAATAATAAGAAGATTGATACATATACAGTTCATCCTTATGTGCCCTGTTTCTAAGTTTGTTTGTTTGTTTTTTGGTATAATGGATGTAGTTATGTTTTGGGGATTGTTTAACTTTATATCCACATTTAAATACACTCCACACTCATCTTTAATTCACTTCTGGAGCTTTTCCCTCCATCATTGGCAGGATTCTTGTGTTGAACAATAACTCTTCCTTCATGGGAAGAGGTCAAAATATTAAGAGGAGACTGGAACAAGTTAATTCCAACCCTCATGGATGACTTTGACAGGTTCAAGACTTCAGTGAAGGTAGGAATTACAGATGTTGTAGAAACAGCAAGAGAACTGGAATTAGGAGTGGAGCCTGAAATGTGACTGAATTGCGGCAATATCATGATAAAACTTGAGAAGATGAAGAGTTGCTTCTTATGGATGGGAAGAGAAAATGGTTTCTTGATATGGAAATTACTCCTGCTGAAGATGCTGTAAAGATTGTTGATATTACATCAAAGGATTTAGAATATTATATACACGTAGTTGATAAAACACGGTCAGGGTTTAAGAGGATAGACTCCAATTTTGAAAGAACTTCTATTGTGGGTAAAATGCTATCAAACTGCATTGCATGCTATGAAGAAATCATTCCTGAAAGGAAAAGTCAATTGATGTGCAAAATTTATTGTTGTCTCATTTTTAGAAATTGCCGCAGACACCCCAGTCTTCAGGAACCACACTGCTCAGTCAGCAGCCATCAGCATGGAGGCAAGACTCTCCACCAGCAAAAAGATTCAGATTCACTAATGTTTCAGATGATGGTAAGCAGTTTTTAGCAATAAAATGTATTTAAATTAAGGTGTGTACGTTGTTTTTTAGATATAATGCTGTTGTACACTTAGATTTACAATATAGTGTAAACATAACTTTTGAATGTACTTGGAAACCAGAAACTTCCTGTGACTCCCTATATTGCAATATTCACTTTATTGCAGTGGTCTGAAACTGAACTCAGCATATCTCTGTGGTGTGCCTATAGAATTTTTTTTTAATTATATAAAACTTTTCCCTAGATTTTTATTATGAGCTCATCTTTTTGGTGTAGTCTAATTTAAATTTATTTAACAAAAAAAAAACATTGATAAAAATATAAAAGCAAAGGAAAATAACTAAAAAAGGTCTGTAAAAATGGCTTTAATCATAACATACTATACATGAAGGTGATTTCACGTAAACCCATATATCTATATGTAAATTGCACAGAGTGGTAATTCTTCCAAAATTCTTCCCTATTTCAACATAGGAGTTTTTGCTACAGTTGACAACAGCCAACTGTCCCCTTCAATTTGCTTATCTTCCCATGCTTGAGGAAATTGGATCTCTTATTTCTGACCTTTAAATACAGCTCATATACCCTTCAGTATTTAGTTACTATCTTTCCAAATTGATAGTCTAAACCAACTTAGAGCAATACTTTCTGTTTATAATATATTTCTGTCTGACTCATATTTCTGGTCTTTGTGGCACCCTTTTTACTTCATATAATAGAATTTATAGGGATAACCTATCTACACATCTAATAATGTAAAAAATCAAGATGATGCTCTAAGTCTGATATAACATGATATAAAAGGACACTAATTTGTAATTGAATGTATTTATGTATAAAAGATACATCTTTACTAGAAATGACTGAAGTAGAAGATATATTGAAGTGGTTAGCTGTTCTCACCCAAAGGAAGAATTACTATGGGTGAGGCAATTATAATTAGAGACTGAGAATTGTAGTTTGGTATTAGAAATTCAAAGTAGGATGATATAATGTTCCAAAGTGGTTAATAAATTTTAAAAAATTCCTAAATAGAACATAATATTTTCTTGGTTAACATAAAAGTTTAATTCTTGGAAATCCAATAATTATTAACATTTTGTAGAAATATTTTGTGTCAGTAAGTAAAATGAAGTTAAGATCTTGACTCGGATATTTATTGCAAGGTTTTATATACATACATAATGTATGATGAGACTCTTGGAAATTGTACAAACCATGGAACACATTTTTTTGTTCAGGTGGTCACCAATCATCTGCTAAATGCCAGTTGTTGCAGTCAATTATATTGAATATTAGAATGACCCTAGAAATGTCCAAAATGTACCCAGAACACAAGATCGTTTCTTTGAATGATCATTGACATAAAATAAATTTTGCCAGTTTACTAAAGCACTCACCATTTTCATCTAATCATGTACTAGTGTGTCAAGCATTTTGTCAGTATTATTAATAATATGCATATATATGCTCATATATGTGTACATGGATACACAGTGCTAAAATAAATTGCTATTAAGTTGAAAGATATTCAGTTACAAGTATATCAGTTTTGTAAAAAACTGTCAAGAAGATTACAGTGCTCCACATATTTATAATTTTAAAATATTCATATAATTTCATAGAATTTTTACTTTGAGAAAATAAATTGAGCTAATGGAAAACCTCATGAATGAGCTAATGGAATAACTTTATTATTAAATAAATTAAGCTGATTTATATTTAAATTTGAAAGAAGTGAATAATATGCATGAAAAGACAAAGAAACACATTAGGTGAAAGTCTGTATGTTGAAAATATGGTCTCAGTATTAAGTACTGTGGTTTAATAGTTTTATTCACCATTTAGATTTTTAATAGAAAAATATTCTAGAAATAGAAGACATTAAATATATTACTTTATGTATTACTCTGAGTCCTAAGATTATGGTCCATATGTCTTATATACAGCAGATGCTCCATTAATATTGTTTTACTATGTAATCATAAAACATATCTTAAAATTGGGTAAGGCTCAAGAGAAAGGTCATCTTAAAAGTTCTGAATAAATAGCTTCAAAAAATTAATAGTTTTAGAAGATAATTTGAAAAGCAATGCAAAAAAAGGTTAGCCATATAAAAAGCTATCTAGATATTATGGACTAAAATAAAAATATGTCCCGGGTAGCACAGAATCATCTAACATGCATAAAAACATTTTTATTATTTGACATATGAAAAAAAAACATGAAAAGTCATAAAGCCTGAAGCTATAATATAGTTAAACTTTGACTGTATATGCTTCACACCATATTGGTTTACTCCTGAAAGAGAAAGAAAAAAGAGACACCTGAGATAGAATTGTGTATACATTAGCTAAGTTTCAACCCACGCTATAGTTGAAACTTAATTATACAAAAATGCTTCCTTTAATTAAGTTTATTATAATTAATTTTGGTATGCATATGGACAGTATAATAATATTTATTTTGGAATTGCTTAAATAAATTAAGTAGTGATCTCTATATCATTTTACTATAAAGCTTAAGGAAGCAAGGTGATATTTTCCAGTGGACAATAAAGAGTAAAAAATATATCAGTGCATGTAAATGCAATAGTCAAAAGGATCCAGCCACTAGAGAAAACGTGGTTTACTGCAGTGGTCCCCGACCTTTTTGGCACCAGGGACCAGTTTCGTGGAAGACAGTTTTTCCACGGAAGGGGTGGTGGTGGTGGGGATGCTTCAAGTGGTAATGTGAGCAACAGTACAGGCAGTAACGCGAGCAATGTTTCAGGCAGTAATATGAGTAATCGGGAGCGATGGGGAGCAGCAGATGAAGCTCTGCCCACTCTCCTGCCACACACCTCCTGCTGTGCAGCTCAGTTCCTGCCAGGGGACCCCTGGTTTAGTGCTACGAAGACTAATATAAACCAAAAATACATACATACATACATACATACACACATACACACAAGCAATAAGCCACTTTTATATATAGTCCAGTTTATTTTTCTTTTTCCAAAAGTAAAACGTAACACAAAAACTTTTGCCTGGGAGGCAGCAAAGTTTGCATGTTAAACCAAAAATTAAAAATAAACAGAAAACAAGAAATTCATATCTTAATAAAAAGGCACGGATATCACGGCAGAAATTACAATAGTCTTAGAACTTAATAATCATAAGACTTCTTGGTTCAGAAATAATTTTTTAAACCACAAGTAAAATATATTACTGGGCAAATTCACATAAATATATATTTATACAAGCCTCCTGACTCTACAGACATAGGTCTTGAAGCTATATCTGCTTTTATCATGGACTTTTAGATTTTACACTTCGAAATAAGACTCTTGCTTATGACTGATAGTGGTTTTGCTTATACTTAGCCTTACATGGACAATGTGAAACTCCTAAAATAAACTGTAGAGAAACAGGTTTAATTTAAGTTTCCAGAAAGAAAGCCATAAAATTCAGTGCTATAAAACAAACTACTTGTGTCTTTAGAAAGTGAAAATAATAGTTATTTTAGTAGTTTAAAAAGATATTTGCTTTCTAAATGAAATGAAATGACCATGAGATGTGTTCTGAGGAGAATATAAATTTACCTATGGATGGTGCATTATTTGATCTCATTTCCACAACATTTTGCACAATGTTTTCTAATTAGGGAGTGCTCAATAAATGTTTGATGAGTGTATGAAAGAATTGATTTCATTTTGTTATATGTCTGGTAGCAAGTAGGAATTGGTGACTTGCACATAAGCTTTAAGCTTCATACATGCGTTGGAGCCATGAACACTTCACAGTCTTTCCTGGTTTTCGGAAATTATGATCCCATACTTAGCAAAAACTATCTGGAAGTCCTGAGGGACAAAACTTTGGTGGGATTTTTTTTATCCCCATTAAGTTTTTCCAAATTCCCAGAAAATATTTTTGAACATTTTAGGGCAAAAATGTGGTCAGGCTCAAACCTGTGTTAAATACCTCATTTATATTATACACTTTAAGCTGTAGTATTATGAAGTATATATCAATAGAAAAATATTTTTGCATGAATGATCAACCATCTGTTAACATTATTATTATTGTTGTTATTTTGTTGTTTTGCTAATGTCATTCGTTTGAAAGAAATCCTTAATTTCTATTACAGTACTATAATTGTTGGGCTGTATAAGTTGTACCTTGTGAGTTTAGTTTTATTTAATTTTTAATATTTTTATTGTCGAATAATTGATTTATAATGTTGTGTTAGTTTCAGGTGTACAGCAAAGTGAATCAGTTGTACATATACATATATGCACTCCTTTTTGGTTTTTAAATTTATTTTCCCATATAGGCCATTGCAGAGTATTGAGTAGATTTCTCTGTGCTATACAGCAGGTTCTTATTAGTTATCTATTTATATATAGTAGTGTGTATATATCAATCCCAACCTCCTAATTTATACCTCCCCTACCATCCCCTCATAACCATAAGTTTGTTTTCTACATCCGTGACTCTACTTCTGTTTTGTAAATAAGTTCAATCTGTACTTTTTTTTAGATTCCACATATAAGTGATAACGTATGATATTTGTCTTTCTGTGTCTGACTCACTTCACTCAGTATGACAATCTCTAAGTTCATCCACATTGCTGCAAATGACATTATTCTGTTCTTTTTAATGGTTGAGTAATATTCCACTGTATATATGTTCCACATCTTCTTTATCCATTCCTTTGTTAATGGTCATTTAGGTTGCTTTCATGTCCCAGTTTTTGTAAATAGTGCTGAAATGAACACTGGGGTGCATGTATCTTTTTGAATTATATTTTTCTCTGGATATATGCCTAGGAGTGAGATTGCTGGGTCATATGGTAGTTTTATTTTTGTTTTTTAAGGAACTTCCATACTGTTCTCCATAGTGGCTGTACCAATTTACATTCCCACCAACAGTGTAGGAGGGTTCCTTTTCCTCCACACCCTCTCCAGCATTTATTGTTTGCAGATTTTTTGATGATAGCCATTCTGAACAGTGTGAGGTGATACTTCATTGTTTCAATAGTGTAGTATTAAAAGTTCTCCATTTCAAAATCATGGAGATATTTTTCTACATTTCTTTCAGTTACATAATTTTTTTTTTCCTTTTAACTTTAGGTCTCTGAACATATTCAGAATCTGATCCCAAATAAAGTATAAGGTTGAAATTCAGTTTTATCTATGATCTAATAGTAAGCCATTTCCCCATTACCCTCTACTAAAGAACCCTGTGTATTCTCATTAAATTATGGCTAAACGTCTTATATATAAGGATCACATACGTACATCCTTATTATCAGAGATCTCTGTTGGCCCACTGTTGGTTTTTTAAATGACATCACATGGGGTTTGTAGTCTGGGTATATGAAATTCCACCCCATTACTCTTCCTTTGCAAAGATGATTTAGCTATTTATAAAATATTATTTTTATACAGCTTTTAGAATATATTCATTAGTTCCTAAAATAGCATACAGTGCTTTGATATAGCACTGAATGTGTGAGTTAACTTGGGAAGATTTGGTATCTTGGCCACTTTATGGCTTAAAATCTAAGTCAATGGATTATATTTCAATGTGTTCAGAACATCTATTATTTTCTTTTTATAACTGAAGTTAATAGAGTAATAGAAATTGTTATAGATAACTTGAGCATCTTTTGCAAGTTAATTCTAAAATTTTGTATATCTTTTGCTATTATAGTAGGCGATATACAATAATTTCTAGATATTATGACTAATATATAGGAATTAACATTATATGAATTATATATTAATTTTAATTTAATATGAATTTTACATGAAGTACTGCTATATGAAGTATTTACATTTGCCATCTTTGCTAGGTGCTAGTTTACTACTAATTTATGGTACAATGTTAAGAAATCATAAAATTATTGTATTTTTAACTGCAAAAATTGCAAGACATTTTGCACATAAAAGAAAAATTACCATAAACAGAGTGAAACATAGTCAGAAAAAATGCATTTATATTACAGAATAAAGGATATTTTTTTATAAATAAAAGGCCTGAAAAATAATTGTTTTTTAAAACAAATATTTATTGATCTGTACTTGTGTCAGTTGTGACTGACTTATTTACCATAGCATAAAGTTTTCAAGGTTGGTTACTGTTGTGGCATGTATTAGTAATTCATTACTTTTTATTGCTGGGTAATATTCCATTTCATGAATGTAATGCATTTTATTTTCCATTTATCATCACTTGATAATCATTTGGGTTGTTTCAAATTTTTGATTATTATGAATAAAACTTTACAAACTTTAATGTAGAAGTTTTTGTATAGAAACATATTTTCATTTTTTGAGTATCGACTAGAAATGGAATTGCTAGGTTTTATGGAAATCTATAACTCCCCTTTTCAAAGTACCTGCATGCACCATTTTATATACCACCAGCAGCATACGAGGGTTCCAATTTCTCCAAGTCTGCAACAATACCAGTATTTTCTATTAATCTTTCTTTTTGATCATGTTATTGATAATAGAGGGTATAAAGTATTATCTGGCTTTTAATTTTCATTTCCATTATTTTGTCATTAAATAAGGTAGTTGTGTTTTGTCTCTCTCTTTTTTAATTTCTTATTAGTTTGAAGGAAGAAGTTCCATTGTATCTTCTTTTTTTCTTTTAGTTTTTGATTGTTTTTTTCATGAAGCGGTGTTGGATTCTGTCAAATGTCTTTTTTCCTCTGCATCTATTGAAATTATCATATGTCTTATTTTTCACCTGTATTAAATTGACACGATATATTACATTAATTGATTTTAGAAAATTAAACTAACTTTGCACTTCTGTGATGAATCCCACGTGGTCATGGTGTATAATCTTTGTTATATGTTACTAGATCTGCTGCATACAATCGTGTTGAGGGTTTTTGTGTTCAGATTAATTAGACATATTGGTCTAATATGTGATTCTTTGGTCTTGTTATCAATTTAACACTAGCCTCATAGAATGAGTTGAGAAATGTTCCCTCATTTATTTTTAGAAGGGTTAATAATTTCTCTTACTTCTGCTTTACATGTTTCAAGTATTCCCCAGTGAATCTATTTAGTCCTGAATATTTTTTAGTGTGAACCTTTTGTTTGTTCATTGAATTAATAATTCAAACCTTTCAATTAAAAAATCTATTTAGATTTTCTGTTTCTTCTGGAGTCAGTTTCAGTAGTTTATGTTTTTCTAGGAATGTCTCCATTTCTTCATAGTTACCTAGATTTTTGGATATACAGCTGTTCATTATGTTTCCTTATAATCCTTTTTCTTTCTGTAATTTCAGTAATAATGCTCTCTTTATCATTCTTAATTTTAGTAATTTGATTCTTCTCTCTGTCTTAGTATAGATAAGGATTATTCACTTTGTTAATCATTTCAATGGATAGACGTTGGTTTTGTTGATATTCTCTCTTCTTTATCTATACTCTATTTAATTCATTTCACTTTACAGTTTATGATTTCCTTCCTTTCTACATTTTCCATCATGTTAAATTAGAAGTTTAGGATATTGATTGAGATTGTCCTTGTTTTTACAGATATAATTTATATTCTAAGCACTGCATCACCTACATCACATGGGTTTTGACATGTGTCTTCATTTTAATTAATCTCAATTGATTTTCTTATTTCTATTATGATTTATTTTTGATTAATTAACTTATATGGATTGTGTTAATTTCCACGTTTTTGTGAATTTATCAAATTGCTTATTGGTTTTGATTTCTAATCTCATTTCAGGGTGGTCAGAAAACATACTTTTAAAAAAATTCAATATTTTTAAATAAATTGCAGCTTGTATTTGTATATGATTTGTCTTGGAAAATGTTCCATGTGCATCTGAGCATAATGTTATTCTGCTGCTGTTGACTGGAGTGTTTATCTACTCATTCTACTTTATTTATAATATCATTCCAATGTTCTTTAGACTTGATGTTCTCCTGCCAAGTGTTGTGTCAACCACTGAAAGTGCGGAAATGGAGTCTTCAGCTATTCTTGTTGAATTGGCTATTTCTCCCTTCAATTCAGTCAGTTTTTATTTCATGCATTTTGGGTCTCTGTTGTTAGGTGCATATGCTTATAATTGCTACATATTCTGATGGATTGACTCTTTTATCATTATAAAATGTTGTTCCTTTTCTCTAGTGAACATCTTTTTACAGTCTATTGTTTTGATATTAATATAGAAATTCCAGCTTTCTATGGTTGTTGTTTGAACAATATATCTTTTCTCAACATTTTACTATCAATCTGTTTGTATATTTAAATGTAGAGTATGTCTCCTATAGACAGTATACACTTGTATATATCTAGAAATTATCTGGCCTGAAAAATCTCTCCTTTTTATTGGATTTTTAATCCTCTTGATTGTAATGTTATTATTGATATAGTTGGAATTATGTCTGCCATTTCCTTTTTTGTTTTGCAGACATTTTATGTCTTTTTTAAAACCTCTATTCTTCTGATACCACTTCCTTTTGTATTAAGAAAATATTTTTGAGGGCAAAAGTTTAATACCTGTAATGTTATTTTACTGTACTGTTTTAGTTACTTTCTTAATAGTTGCTCTGCAGATTACCGTATACATCTTAACATATCAGAATCTGTCACAGATTTAATTTCCCACAGATACTAACTTAATTTTAATGTGATAAAATTATTTCTATAAAAGCCGATTCTTTATCACCCTCATTTTTGTTCTATTGTTATTTATAATATATAATACACATTACATAACATATAATAACTATATATGTATATGTTTGATGCATGAATACCATTTTAAACAAAAATAAATATTATTAAATATTATGAAATATTTCAATTATGGCTTATCAGTACAATTATAATATTTTGATAATTAGGTGATATTCTTTGTTGAAATGATGAATAAAATACCTGGATATATTAATTTCCTCTTCATAAATAGCTTCTTGTTGACACCTACTTTCTTCATAGTCAGTTATGTTTTCCAGACACATTTGGCAAAACCATGTGGAAATACATAGGCACCAATATCCCTTATCATCTTCTTTAATCAAGCAACTACATCCTTTTGCACATATCTATAAAAAATAAGAAGTAAGAATTTTGTAAATGTCCATTATATACTAAAATATTACAATGATTTCTGTTTGAATTTCTTATTTTCCCTATGTATTAAATTCATGTATTCTTTTAAAAAGGATAAAATAAATTCACTTTTAATTTACGTTAAAATTGTTCTCAACAGTCAAATTCATTTCATTCTCAAATTATAACAGTAATACATAAATTGTAAAAAGTTAAATAGATCAATATCCACTATAAAATTGTAGAAAGTTTTTAAGCTTTTATTTAAGTCAAATTTTTATAGATTTTGCTAAAATGTTAACTGTTATGGTGGAAATAGCATTATATTGAGAACCAGATCCATGGAAAACCTGTTTCCTTTATCACTAAATAGCTTTTTCCCCTTGAGTGAGGTATTTGGATCTGCCTTTGAACTGACTGTAACATTTTATTGCATCCCTTATAAAAATTAATTAAATAAAATTTTAACACTTTATTTTATATTTGCATGGAAGTCATAACTATACCTATTCTTAAAAAAATACCACTTTAAATATTTTTAGAGATCTTACAGAGATAGGCCCAATAGATTTACTTGAAAGAATTAGGCAAACTTTGTACCTAGAAAAGTGGACGTCTTATGGAAAGCTTAAACTCAGGCATATATTTTCCTAGCTCGCAGAAGAGAATTCAAAAGTAGAACTTTGATAACTTTAAAAAAATTCCTCTGAATATTTCCATGTTTTTATTTTTTCTAACTCCATTAAGCTATTTCCTATCAGTAGCAACACAATTAGGAATTTGGTTTTGCAGTGTGATCCTTTAATAACAAATTAATTATTTATAGAGATCTAGTCTCTGTTTGGTAAGCGTTAGATGAGAATCTGTTTTTCCATTTTTTCTATTTGGAGCTCAAGGCAATTAAGAATTCTAAATCCACTAGGGAGGAGAACAGGTCTTTGACATGGACAGATGAGGTCTTTTTCAAATGCTCTTTACTCTTAATCAATGACTAAAGTATTATAATTTAATTTACATGTTTTCTCTATGTGTTTGTACTTCAGAAAATCTTTATCCCTCACTGAGTGCCTAATCATTCCTACATACAAAGTATATTTGCTGTAAAATTTCTTAAATTAAAGGAAAATTGTTATAATTGGCTTACAAAGTTAAATAACCTCTTACATATACAACACCAGATATTAGCATTTAATGACACTATTTTATTATTCTCTCTCTCTGTATATATCTATGTGTACATTATATGTATATATGTATATATGTAATATATGTTTATATACATCTGTACATACATATATATTCATATTATAATTTTATTTTCTGAAATTTGTGATTGTATTGCATTTTATCCTCAATTACTTTAATGTGTATTCTTATAAAAGTAAGGATATACATTTTCATTACTTCAGTAATATTATCAAAGTTAAGAAATTAACTTTGATTTTAATACTATATTTTGTAACCTGTAAACATTATTCAAATTTTGCTAATTCTTCTAATATACTATATAAAAATACAATATGTAAATTCTTCATTTTCAACACAACTAGCAAATACAAAGCACTAAAACTTCAATTACTCATAAGTAACATATACATAAACAGCAGTAATTAATGGTTGTGTTTTTTCTCCCTGTTTGTATGTACTGTCTTGTAGAGATTGTATTGGAAAACTTGGATTTATATTTAAATTTACCATTATCTCCTTCCATTATCCCATTTACCTTGGAAGTCCTCTTAGTTGATTTACTTTAATTCTAAAAGCAATATAATTGAATTAGTCTTTTTCTGAAATCGAATTTGGCTTGTGTTTTGTACACATACACACAATATGTTTTCTTGATTTCTTGGTATAAGTTTTTTTTTTAAATTTGTGAGGTATTAGTATTATTGTACTTTAGCATGCACAGTCCTGTTAAACTGTATGTGCAGTCTGCTTGTAGAGAGGAAATTATATGGGTTTTCAAATAAGTAGATGAGACCCAGGCTGCACTGTCCAGTGTGGTCCCTCAGGAGAGAACCACTTTGTGTGGTTATCTGCTTCCTGTCACTCAGACTCTAATCCTGTGTCTGTTACCGCAGCTTTGACACTCACTGCCCCACCTGTAGCAGCTGCCTCCTCTTTCCTGTTTGTTTTTCTTGTTTTCTGATCTAGTCAAGAGTATACAGATAGATCCATTTGGCCCATGAAAACTGTGGAAAAGAGCAATGCTTTCCAGATACTGGGTAAATACAGAAATTTTGATTGTTTGTTTTCATGGTTTCAATATAGTCTGGGATGATTCAATAAACACAAGGAAAATAATAGATATTACCAGCTAATCACACTCAAAGCTTAGAATCTGTGAGGCTTCATGTATGCTTAATTTTTGATTTCTACTGAAAAACACAAAAAACTTCGTAATTTGCTATTTCATGCTGGAGGGAAAAATGTCATACACTAAGGAATCATTGTATTTTTAGTTATTAGAAATCTAGGTCACTAATACACAAAAAAATCATGACAAAACAATGTTTTAACAACAAAAAATAATAGTGCAAAATTCAGACTATGGCAAACTAGTATTTCCTATAATTATATGCCTTCCTTTTTGGTTTATTTTCAAAATAATTTATTACTAGGATTTAAGAAAAACTGAAAGAACCAAATTAAAACGTGTCTAATGGGTTTTCCTTAAACTATGTACCAAACCCCACACTATCCTTTGTCTAAAAATTGTGATATGAACACCTAAATTGCAATTAAAGCTTTGTTAAATGCTTTCATCATATGCTGATGGTGGTGAATTCTTTATTGCAATTATTTACTGTATCTAAAAACCATTAAGTAGTTGTTGGCACTAAGAAATATGTAACTTGGTATTTCAGTGGGATTTCTTATCTATTCATAGCCTAGTCTTCTACTAGAGTTTTAGTTTTCTATAATTAAATTTAGAGATAAGAAGAGATGTCTCAGAAAAACTTATAAGACAATAAATTATGTCAGTGGATACTTACTGAGTTGAATCAACCTTGCACATGTAGGGGAAAGATTTTTCAGTTTTTCAATATAGAAAATCAAGGAATCTACTTAAAAGGAGTCCATTAACCCTCTGAAATTTTATGAAAAACAGTGTGCTTGTGTGTGCATAATCTACCGTGAGGGAACTGCTTCCAGCTTTCATCAGATTTTCAATGAGCATTTTGAGCAAAAAAAGGTTGAGATCTACTCATGTATGCCTATGATTAGAGTAAAACGTATAACTACAAATATAAATTACCCTGGAAAACTCAGTGGTTATACATAATACTACATATAATAAAAGTTACATTAGCAATTATAATTATATTATGATACTTGTAATTAATAATTATATTATAATCAATTATTAACGTGTGTCATTGTACAAAATGCCATCATTAAAAAATACACAAAAATTGAATGATATCTTATTTTATTCTTAATATTAAAGACTTTATTTGAGGCAGAAATGTAATAAAATTTTAAATCTGGCTGTGTATGATCTTTCCTTTACAAGGAAAATAGAGGGAAAACAAAACTTCCAGAATTTCTTTTTCTGGAAATTCATTACTACTGATGCATATATATTACAGAATGTTACTACAAAAAATTAGCTTCTGCTGGATAGAAGCTACATGTATAATATTTACAACATACTTTTGAAAAATGTTTTTCATATGCAAGTAAACAACTTTATTTAAATTTGTTATCATTTCATGGAGTATCTTGTATATTTCTATAAATTATTTTGTCATTTCCACATTATATTAGTAAAGTCACTCAGCAAAGGGATCTAACGGTGAGAAACTCTAAGATCTAATATATGACACATATTTTACCATGTTTTGACCCTTGTTAACTAAATAGATATGCAAAGAGTGTTCAGGGATAGGACTGAGTGACCTTTCTTTATCATAATATGCAGAAACCTGGATTCTTAGAAAAATATTAATCAAGTAAAAATTGCACTGGACAAAGTTAAACAGGCAAGAAAGACTCTATTGATGACCACTGCAATAGGAGAGAGATGAAACTCAACTCTGCTGAGACATGTGTATTTTTAAGTACTGGCATGAGCTAGTGGAACAGTACTGGAGGAAATTAGGTAAGAGACTGAGCAACGAGATGTGTGGTGTACAGTGAGTTATTCCTGAGTTTGCAAGTGTTTTGCTCTGTGAGTAGGCTAGGCCTTCTGTGTTTGTTATTTGTGCACTTAACAAAATTGTTTGGTGCTCTTTTGGAGGGTCAACAGTGAACAAACACAACATTCTGCAAGGATACAATTAAAATAGCCTCATTATCAAAGCTCAGGACCCTAGAGTGCAAACAATACCCTGCTCTGAGACCACTGGACTTTCTTCTCTCCTACTATGACAGTAACATAGGTACATACAGGTACATTTTAGGAATCCTTTGATTATGTATTCCAATTGGATCTAAAGAAATGAAATCTCTCTCTGTCAACATCACTTCCTCTGGGGAATCTGTAAGAGTATGCTTAGGTCCTGTAACATCATCACCCAGATCACATAAATGAGTGATGATTTCAGATGGTCATACCAGTCGGCATTCCATTAACTGAATATTCCTTGAGTCACCTTTTCAAAGTCTTGTGAACACTTTTGTTGGCCCTGAGCTGGGACCAGCTTCTCTTGCAGGTTCTGGAGATGTGACATGGCACAGATGCCTGATATGTTTTCTGGGGTCCTCCTGATGTCTCTGGCCTTAACACAAACAATCCCCACTTCCTGTTGTAAGTCATGGGCATCTCTCTAAATGTTATAATTTCTCAAGGACAACCTGCAATTGCAGTGGCCACTCTGGGGAATTCTGACATGAACAAGATTGTTCACTTGACAGATACATTAGAACAAAAAGAGAAAAGGTCTCAGGAGCTGTGTCTCCCTTGTCTAATAGAGAGATTACTGTTTAATGCACAGGAATGTGCCAGGTCTTAGTTGCAGCATGCAGGATCTTCATTGAGGCATGAAGGATCTTTAATTGTGGTGTGGGCTCTTCACTGTGGCATGTGGACTTCTCTATAGTTGTGGCATGTGGGTTCTAGGGCACATGGGCTCTGTAGTTTGTGGCATGTGGACTCTCTTGTTGAGGTGCGCAAGCTCAGTAGTTGTGGTGTGTGGGATTATTTGCTTCACGGAATGTGGGATTTTAGTTCCCTGACCAGGGATTGAACCCAGGCGCCCTGCATTGGAAGGCAGATTCTTTATCACTGGACCACTTCAGGGAAGTCCTGAAGATAGTTAACTTTTAACAATCATGATTCTATATCTCTCTGAAACTAGCTTTCCTTCGCTTCTTCTTTTTTGCTGTTTCTTCCTGTTTTTTCCCCTTAGGAAAAATTTAAATTAATTGATCATAAATAATTTTCTATAATTATATGTACATTCTAAGACTACTGTTCACACAGTTAAAAATACAAGGAGAAGAAAATGTTTAACTGTTTTATATTTGTGTATTCCCTTTGCCAAAAATTTAACAAAGCAGAACATGTGTACCTGGGTGTGCAGGTAATTTAATTAGTCTTTTAGATGAAAAGAGTACTAGGCCCTTAGAGTTCCAGCATGAACTCAGAAGTCTTGATTTTTTTTAAATATGTGAACACAGAGATATATTTATATTAAAAAAAATCTTATGTAATTTCCCAATAACTAAAAAACTCCTTAGGCAAATTAAAACAATTTAACTTTTAAAAAAGTATTCTATTATTGTTTCCTCAGATTGTTTATAATTTTAAAATTGTATTTATTTTTTTGAAATTTTAATAATGAATATAATTTAAACTGTTAAATCTAATTCATTTTCACTGACTGTACCACACTGATGTACTGGAGTGTTTTATTGATGATACTGCAAATTATAAGAACTTAACATGATATTGTAAATTGCATTTTCCAAATCTTTGGAAGACCTTTCACTGATACTAAATTGAATTAATAAATTATCTTTGGATACCTTAATAATTTTTAAGTAAGAAAAATAAACAAATATTGATCTCTAAATATAGTTTTAAATTACCGTGTTTCTTATAGAATGGAAATTTAAATGTGCACATGTCATTAAGTGATGTATATTTATGTTTATATAGGTATATTTATGTTTATTTTGCCTAACAAAAAAAGTTGATAAAGTGTTATAAATGTGTGCTCATGAAAAAATAAAATAGCTAAAAATTATTGGATTGCTCTCTCTGTGTTTTCTGTTAAGTCTAAAAAAGCAAATGTTAATTACTTTATTTAAAGTTGGTAATTATTTTAAAAGAATACAGAGAAATAGAAATATGTATATAAGATAATATGTGATTTGCTTGTTTCCTAAAACAGTTACTTAATTATTTAAATTAATATAATATATATTGTTTTTTAATATGCTGATAAAGTCAAATGTTTCTTAAAGATAAAAACTTAATCATCTATGTGCACAGTTGTGTATCTGTACTTAGCTAAATACGTATGTGAAAAAGTATATTAAGCTTAATACATATGTTCATGAATTTTAAAAACATAATGAAAAATATATTTGAGGGCATACGTGAAATTAAAAGTTCTGAAGACTTTGAATTCTATTTGCCTGTATTTGCAATGCCTCTCTAGATGGTTGTATTTTAGGTACAAAAAGATTTGGATTATTTTTTATAAAGTTGGCTCAATATTAATGGATTTATGCATAATGAAAAGAGCTTACAAATCTATACTGAAAATTATGTATGAATGATACACCAAGCAGAAAATTAAAATTTGGTTTTTGTTTATATAAAATGACCAAATTAGGTTGTGTCCAGACAAGAGAGGTTAGAAATATTAGGCTAACTCTCTAAACTTTTTGGAAAACTCCTTAATCATTTTGACAAGAAGTTCCTTATCTACTTAAAATTAAAATTCTAAAATTTTTGTTTCTTTTTGTGTTGTTTGGAAATGTGTATTTTTTACATGGTAGAGGTAAGATTGGGAAAAAGAGGGCCATTCTTTGTATCTTTTCCTTAAGTCCCACAGTTGTTAGTGGTAAGACTGACCAGAGACTAGAAATCTTCCAGAGATTTAACTACATGCCAAAGACAAGGGTAGTTCTTTGCAATCTTTAAACAAAAAAGTGGTATTATCACATCTGTGTTTGACTGGCTTTAAATCAGTCTGTAAGATATAACATAAATAGAAGACAGAAGACTAGGAATAAAGTGATTCTTAAAATTCTTTACTACCTCTCTATATTATAAATATAAGAAGTAAAAAGATTTCCAAGTACATTGTTGATAAGTTGTTTATGAAGTTATATTTAAGCTATGCACATCTCGAACATTGTATTAGCAATCTTCACATTTCTAGCATTTTAAAAATTATATCAGACAATTATGAGTTAAAGAGGCAATAGGAAGCTACTACAGAAATGTACCTCACCTTCCTTGCTCCTTCACGTAGGAACCAACACACATGACCAAGGGCTTCGGATCGGTTCAGACTGACAGCACCTTCTGTGCAGCTGCAAGCGAGAAAGAAGTAGCCGCCAGTAACCACTTCACGATTTTCACCTTCTGATCCTTACAAACAAAGAGATGAAACATTAAATAACCTTTCACACCCTTGAATTCACATTGAATTATTAAAGGCAGTTGTCACATTACTTGATAAATGCAATTTGACAGCACCTACACAAAATAAGCTTCTACGTTTGTAGAATATTAGATTTGAAAGAGACCTAAAACAGAATAAGGCTCAACCCTCTCATTTAAAAAATGGACTAAGAAATACAGCAACAGGGCCTCCCTGGTGGCGCAGTGGTTGAGAGTCCGCCTGCCGATGCAGGGGATACGGGTTCGTGCCCCGGTCTGGGAGGATCCCATATGCCGCGGGGCGGCTGGGCCCGTGGGCCATGGCCGCTGGGCCTGCGCGTCCGGAGCCTGTGCTCCGCAACGGGAG
The DNA here is from genome assembly GCF_025265405.1 of Mesoplodon densirostris. NCBI lineage: Eukaryota > Metazoa > Chordata > Mammalia > Artiodactyla > Ziphiidae > Mesoplodon > Mesoplodon densirostris. The sequence goes on from NC_082672.1 coordinate 74,943,830, forward strand.
AGGCCACAACAGTGAGAGGCCCACATACCGCAAAAAGGAAAAAAAAAAAAAAAAAAAAAAAAAAAAAGAAATACAGCAACAGAATAAGACAGTTTCCAGGCCATGCGTTTTAAAAAACAATCAAATACCAAATAAACTTCCAATTAATATTTATAAAAATAATGTAATAATGATAAACAATACATTTTACACAAAAAAAATCTTTGCTCTTCATCTATTGTAGTTGTATAAGGAACCATTTCAAAAGAAATTTGGAAAAATTCCTTAAAACGTTTATAATAGAAAAATGGTCAGTACCTTATCCTAGGTTCCTGACAAGAAGGAAGAAAGTCAGGGAATGTGAGAGAGTGTGTGTGTGTTTATACGTAGGTATAGACATACATAAACACATTTATACATATACATATATAATGCAGCTATTTCATGCTCTGATGTTAAATATAATATCTGTGACACAATAAAGAATGAAACTGCTAAAAAGCAAAACAATGTGACATATAAAAGCAGACACACAGATAACCCAGGCTTAGAATTGTACTAAGACTGTACAATATCTGTGGTAAATGTGTTGAAGTATCTATAGGAAAAGATGAATATAGCTGGTAAACAGATTCGGAATTATGGAATGAGAAATTTGGAAACTGTGAAAAAAAGCAAAAACCCAAATGGAAATACTAGAATTGTGGGGAGAAAGGAGTTAATTTAGTCGAGCTGAGCACTTCTTATCTTTCATTAGTGGATGTAACATTTCCAGATAATGAAAGAACATGGGGGACTTGATACAATCTCCTAGTGCATATAACTAAACCTCCTATAAAGGAGACTATAATATTTATTAGGGAGATAGTATTTATCCACAAAATCCTCTAGCTGATAGCCCTATTTTAGAATTGTTTGTAATTTACAAACCTACAATTCGTGAGACATGACTTCTTGCAAAATATAATCTAAATTATGCAAAGTACAGCTGAATTATAAATAGAGAGGGTTCACAAGCTGAAATCTCCCTGCTGTGTGCAGACCTCATTTAGAAATCTCACCTATCACTCTGGGGAAAAAAAAAATGAAGAAACTAGGAAGCCATGCAGAATGTTTCAAACTATTTTCATCCTTACTAGTGTAACTTGACTGCTTGTATTCTTAAGATTATAAAATATGATTACTATATTAGTAATAAAATAAACAATGGATCGGATTATTAGAAGATCAGTCACAAGAAAGAGAAGTAAATTAATGATGTCAATAAAAATCATATCTTCAGCGTGCTGAGAAAAAATAACTATAGTATGGTTATGTCAGGCTGGTACAATGAATTCCTTTATTTTCTGAAGAAAATAGTATTAGATTTAACTGTTTATTCAATATTTGGGAGAACTTGGATATAAGACCCTAATTTTTGAGTATTCTTCATTGTGAAAATATGTTTTTTAACTATTTTATTCAATTAATTTAGAGCTTGTAAGATTATTCAGATTTTATACTTATTATTGAATCAGTTTACCAACTAGTATTTTTCTAGGAATGCATCTATCTTATGTAAATTGTCCAATTTACAAAGCTTTCCATAAAGATATATCTGATTAAACATTTCTATTTAACTGAGGTATTTTTGCCTCCTCCTCCCCAGACTTCTAAAAGGAGGTAACAAAATTAATTCATTAATTAATTAATAAAATAAAACGAAACTTTAATGCAGTAAGATAGCTAGAGGGGAGAAAACAAATTTTGAGAAGCTGAAAAGATGGTGGAGGCGTGGGGACCAAATTAGCAGAATGGGAAGAGAAAAAACACAAAAGTCTAATTAGAATGCATGTTTACGAAAAACAAAGTCATTTACCTAGACAATCTTGAGATGCTCAGAACTTAAATATATCCAAGAATGTGGTACTGAGGTGGGTTCTGGAAACAGGGAGATTAGTAACACAGCTTCTCTCCCAAATCACAAATTCAGATATTATACTGACTCTTCACTCACCTCCCCCAGTCCCACAAATAAATAATTTTCAAGGTCTATTCTTTGGAGAAAGGGAATCTTTTTAAGTCTTAACCTCTAAATAGAGGTCAACTTTCTGCCTGAATTTGGCAGAAAGACTCCAAGTGAGAGAAGACAAAGCATTGTTCAACTTACAGAAAATTGAGGTACTGAATGGAACAGAAGAAAATTAAAACAAATCAAAGCTATAATAGTCTTATAGACATACCAAAAGTTATTTTATTTATATAAAACAACAGAATATCATGAAAATGTACAATTTAGAGAACTGAAAATTCTCTAGACAATTACAAATATAATAAAACAAAAATTCAACACTAGTTTTGAGATATTAAGTGGGGAATACTGTAGAAAATTTTAAAACATGGAAAATAAATAAGAGATTATGAGAAAATGAAAGAATCAATTTAGGAGATGTAATATCAAAAATTTGGACTTAGGTGTACAGAAAAATAAAACAGAAAAAAAATTCTTAGTGACATAATACAGAGACTACCTAAAAATTGAAAGACGTGCTTCCAAATAAAAGGGTTTATCAAGAGATATGAACAAGAATACATTCATGGGAATGTAAATTGGTGCAGCCACTATGAAAAACAGTATGGAGTTTCCTCAAAGAAAATCAAAAATAGAATTACCATATGATCTAACAATTCTACTTCTGGGTTTTTATTCAAAGGAAACAAAAACACTAACTCAGAAAGATATCTGCACCCCATGTTCACTGCAGCATTATTTACAACAGCCAAGACGTGGAAGCTACATAAGTGTCCATCAGTGGAATAATGGATAAAGAAGGTGTGACAGATATATATATATATATCTCCCCTATATATACATATATATATGTATTCCCATAATCCCATTTTATTTATATATATATATGTATATATGTATATGTATGTATATATACACATATATATATAAATAAATGAGATTATGTATATATATATACATATACATATGTAAAAATATTGTTCAGCCATAAATAAATGGAATCTTGCCATTTGTAACAACATGAATGGACCTCAAGGGCATTATGCTAAGTAAAATAAGTCAGACAGAGAAAGACAAATACAGTATAATCTCACTTATATGTGGAATCTAAAAGAAAAATATCTAAAAACAAAAAAAAATATATGAAACCAGATTTGTGATTGCCAGAAATGGTGAGTGGGGGATGGGTGAAATGGGACATAGTGGTCAGAAGGTACAAATTTCTAGCTGTAAAATAAGTAAGTCCTGGGGATGTAATGTACATTGTTACTATAATTTATGGTACTGTACTGTACATTTGAAAATTGTTAAGAGTAAATCTTAAACTATCACAAGAAAAAAAGGTAACTATGTGTCGTGATGAATGTTAACTAAACTTTCTGTGGTGATAATTTCACAATAATTACAAATATAAAACTATTATGTTGTACACCTGAAACTAATATAATATTTCAATGATATTTCATTTTCTTAAGAAGAATAAAATCCTCAAAAGTTTCAATATAGTGAAATTTCAGTACACCGAGACAAAGAACATACAAAAAAAAAAAGGCTTCAAGAGAGGTGATCCCAAGTAGAATATAAAGAATCAAAAGGTAGCCTATTACATATACAATTCTACATTATTGCATGCCTTCCTTTCTTTTCCCTTTATCATATATCTCATAGATTGTCAAATCAGTACTGGGAGTATTCCACAGTCATTTCTACATCTGTGTTTACTCTTTTGCTCAAAGAGCCAATGATGCCATGTATAATCTTGCACCTATATTACTCATCATGTGGATGAGACACATGTGGTGGGAAAGCTGGGGCAAGAAGTATATAAATTTATAGTCTTGATAAATATTGAAAAATTGCTCTGCTCAGATATTATAGTGATTTTCCATTTCACCATCAATACATAAAATCAGCAAGTTGTCAAACTCTCAAAGTTTTGCCAGTCTTATAGGAGAAAAAAATATATATTTATGATGCTTTTAAAAATGTGTTTTGCTCTCATTATAAGTAAAGCTAAGCATTTTCTCAAATGTTTAGCAATACTTTCTATGCCTCATGTACAATCTTCTTTTGTCGTTTGCTTCTATGAAGTCTTCACAGGTAGATATTTTTGCTTCTCATGCAGTCAAATTACCAGTCTTTTCTTTGTGGCTTCTAAGTCTTGTTGGTAACTATAAAGACCTCTCTCATCCAGGTTTATAAAATAATACACCAACATTTTTGTGATGTTTTTATCATCTCAATTTTTATATATAAAAAATTTATTGATATGAGTTTAAACCAGAGTATGTCCTAAGATGCAAATCACTCTTTTTTTTCCAGATGCCGATTCTGTTGTGCAGCATCAAATATTGAATAGTCCCTATTTATCCTAAAGACTGAGATGGCAAATTCTATTATATGCTAAATTCTCTGCATATTTGGATTTATTTTTGGACTTTGTATTTTGCATATATTTTGACTATCAATGCAATAATACCATGCTTTTCATTATTGAAACTCTATAATATGCTTTAATATCTGGCACAGCTAAGTCTCTACCCCACCAACCTGTACCATGTGCTTTTTTTAGAGTACACCTGGCTTTATTTGTCTATTTAGTTTTCTATGTGGAACTTAAAATGAATATAAAAGCATTGTTCTTATTTCATTGAAATCTTAATAAATATATAAAATAATATGGTGATTTGAAATCTTTAATATGTTAGGTCTCCCCTCCATCAATATGGTATATTTTTAGAAATTTCTTTCCAGATATTGTGTTTGTAAATATACTGTGGCAATACTTAAAGTTTTCTCAACTTAGAACTTTAATGCTTTTGCTAATTTTAGTCCTAGGAATTTTAACTGCTGTTTACATAACATCTTTTCTTTCATTGTATCATTTAGTTAGCTCTTATCTGTATTTGAAAGTTATTTATTTCTTTTTAGCATATTAATCAATTAACACAATTCTGCTTTGAAAACTGTTTTGAAAACATTATTATATGTAATATAAGTAAAAATCATTAAACCACATTCGGTTTTTAAAACTCAGATTTGCTATTTAAATCTTGAAATAAGGTGTTAACATCCTCAATGGATATAGAAACAATAGTAGGTATTTAACAAAAGCAGACTTGAAAGTGGAGCAGTATGGTAAGAAAAATACTTTTGATAAAGATTTCCTTAGAGATAGAGGATTTTCTATTCTCACATTAATCTTTGTAAAATTACAATAACTAATAATGAATTGATAGTAATTAATATATTGAAACATCTTCTGTGAAAAATATAATCCACTACTTCTTGAAGGAAAAAAGAAAGAAAATTAAAAGTAAATATTGGTTTGCAATAACATTCACAAATACATGAATCACTATTCTTTTACAGAAAAACGTTCACTGATACATATTAAATGTTTTAAATGTAGTTAACTAAACACAAATGATCATAAGCTTTAAAAAAATAAAGACATTCAAAGCAAACATCTCCTTTTTTGCTGTGATTTCATCTTTTCTTAACCATGATTCATATTATCTTATTTCATTTCACAACTCATTATCCACTCTGTCAGTATGTCCTATTCTCAAACCTAATAATACATATAATGAACATAGATGATGACATTGAAAAGAAACAGTGCATGTCAGCTCTTTCTCAAGTTGTGCACCATAGACCAATTGTCCTTGAAGGGGCTTCCTCTAATTAATTACCTTCCCTTCTTTGTAGAGCAATCATATTGGCAAGAATTGATTGGGCGTGTAAGACACTTCATTTAGTTGGTAGAAAAATCTCTTAATTAAAATAATTTTACTGCTGGTAAAATTAATGCACCCCATACAAATTTACCAGCTTGATTGTAATGTTCCTCTTCAATTACATTTTATGAGAAAAAAAGAAAGTAAGATCTTAACAGCAACACGAAAAAATAGGAATTGCATAAAATATGTAATTCTATTTACATACTTAAATCTATCCTATATTCTTTTTTTTTAAACTTTACTGAGAAAAGTTGCACTGCTGAATCCTCTAGTGACATCAAAAAGAATTTAGGCAGTTCTGCTTAAATATTTTTTTGACTGTTGAGCTTTATCGCACTGGTTTCTTTCACATTGGACAGTCCAGGTCATTTAAATTCTCGAATGTGGAGGTCACATAATTCGTATTTTTGTGATAATTAGATATATTCATTAATTTCTGTACCTAGATTCATGAAGGGATAATGACTAAGTATATTTTAGTTACTTTGATGATAATTGCTCAGAGCTGATTTATCCATGAGCAATTTTGACTTCATATTACCCCTCATGTCCTAGAAAATATATGGTATACCACCGTCATTCATAAAATAACTATATCTGCTCAGAGATGATTTATCCACTAGCAATTTGATTTCCTATTATTCCGCCTATTTTTCCTAAAAACACTATTTGATATTTTATTGTTGTGAATATGTTCCCTTTACCCATTTTTAGTTTTCAAATAAGTTTAATATTTAAAATTAAGTGAATGTATATATTCCATTATTCTTACTTTGATACAAAGGGAAATCAAAATATAAAAATGATGCAGGTACTGGAGTCCATTAACTGATTTGGTTGGTAATAGAAGACTATGTTTCTCACTCTGCACATTAAACATATTTTAATGGAACCTTAAAGATCTGTGTCCACCTCACTACAACATTCCAGTCTGGTTGTTTTTTAGTGGAAGTCTAGCAGTAGTATGTTTTAAAAGTGCCTTGGGTGCTTACACTATGTGGCCAAGGTTTAAAAACGACTGAGGTAACACAATCTCTAAATTGTCCTGAGACCAGTTATTTCAGGTAAATTCTCTAGCCTCAGTTGTTGTTCTTGTTTGTTTGGTTTGTTTGTGTGATTTGTGAAATAGTAGGTATTCATACCAGAGCCTCTGAAGTTCCTTTCTGCACTAACATGACATAATCAACAAGTTTCTGCTCTCTTCTTTCACTTCTGGTCTTGAGTGTGATTTGCTCAATGAATCACTATTTCTGTCATTAGGGGTTGTTAACTCTCCAGCACACCATCTTATGATCATGTTGAAATAAATTACCATGTCTTCTGTTTAAAAGGCTAATTTGTTAGTTTACTTCAAGACTGTTTTAATGTAACAGTACTCTTATAAGTGCAGCTGTTGTCAATTGAATAAAATTAGCCATTGGTTGAGAACAGATATGTCAAATCTACTAACTTGCTGATTGTTGATAAACTATAATGCCAAAATATCATTGACAGAGGAAATATTCTTTAAAATAATTAATTGAAGTACTGTTCAATTTCAAGAATTTGGATCAATTTGCTTGAGCTAAGTCAAATAGCATTCAAAGATTAATCAAACAGAAAATTATGCTCATCAAAATAGATTTTAAATAGGATCTGCCATTGTATAAAACAATTAGTAATATATTTAAACAAATATGTGTTGGAATTATTTTATTTCAAGAGTTAAAGCCAGAAAACTAGACTTCCTCTTGACACCTGTATCACTTGCTCTTTGTATAAAATCCATAAACAGGACTTTCCATCACCTCACAATATGATTACAACTAACTACCATTTTTCCCCTCTCCAATCTATTTGTCCACCTGATCGTTTTTTAAATTTTTTTTAATGTGTCAAACTCTATAAGGATTTTAACCCCGCATTCTAGTTTGGACATTACTTTCTTTCCCAAATCTTATTTTTACTCTTGTTCTCAGAGTTTCAGCCAGGATTTCAAAGGACCATCACTTCTTAGCGTTTGTTGTTGTTGTTGTTGTTTTTCTAATGTGCTTTATTGGAGTCTGATTAACATACAAAAAGTTGGAGATATTTAATGTGTACAACCTGATGTGTTTAGAGAAAGTATACACCCATGGAACCGTAAACACAATCAATATTGTCAATTTATCCATCACCTTCAAAAATTTTCTCCCACCTGCTCTGTTTTTGGCTTTTTTTTTCCTTTTGTGGTGAGACTATTCAACATAAGATCTGTCCTCTTACAACAATTTTAAATATACAATATATTATTGCTAATCACAGGCTCTATATTGTACATATTTCCAAAACTTGTCTTGTATAATGGCGAAAATATGTACATTTTGAAACATTGTTATTTTTAAAAGAAAATTCCTTCAATATAGAATGCTATCTTCTCCAACTTCTCTACCATGGCCTCACTGTATTTATCTCTGCTACTTTTTTAAAAATTATTTATTTTTGGCTGTGTTAGGTCTTCATTGCTGCGCACGGGCTTTCACCAGTTGCGGCGAGTGGGGGCTACTCTTCCTTGTGGTGTGCAGGCTTCTCATAGTGGCGGCTTCTCTTGTTGTGGAGCACAGGCTCTAGGGCATGCAGACTTCTGTTATTGTGGCACACAGGCTTAGTTGCTACACGGCATGTGGGATCTTCCTGGACCAGGGCTCGAACCCGTGTCCCCCTCATTGGCAGGCAGATTCTTAACCACTGTGCCACCAGGGAAGTCCCTATCTCTGTTACATTTTATCACAGAAACTTTATCTGACTTCCCAACCTACTCTCCCAATTGCCCATATTTTCTTTTCTTTTTTTTTTTTAACAGGTTATTTGGTTATAAGTTTGCATAGGAAGATGTTTCTTTCTGTAGGAGCATTTTACTTCAATTTACAATTATATATTTATGATTGTGAGTATTTGCCCAATAAATCCCTCCAAAAAATAGTTAGAACTGTGAGAGTAGAGGATAATTCTAGTTTTTTTTCACAATTATAAATCTTGCACCAAGCAGAATTCCTGGGATGTAGTAGATGATAATCATATGTATGTCTTTTAAAGGAACACATCAGAGAATAAAAGTATTAAATTCATTTTTACTTTATTTTGTGTTTTGAGATATAAAGTCTTTTGTGTGATTGGAAAATGAATACGTACCTAGTAAATTTTGAAGTGATTTAAGCAAATATAAAAAAACCCACTTTAATTGAATTACCTGTAAATTTCAATTGCCACACGTATTTAAATTGAGAAGGACTTGCAACTTCAACTTGACAAATATCATGGCTGATGGCTCCACAGTAGCAAGCATACAGATGAATTAAGCAAGCATTCTTCACAAATCGACATGAATTTCTTGTGCACCCTGGAGTGCATATATACTAAAAACGGAAGTAATAAAAATGATTAAAAACTGAAATATGTTTTGGTATATAAACTTTTGCTTATACAAACACACAGCTAATTTCTAAAACCACCAATTTTTAAAAAAGTCTATAGAAGACACATAATATACCACTCTTCTTATTCCTACTATTCCTTTCTCTTCTCTTTCTGTAGCATCTTGCCTCATGTTCATGTTCATACTGCTTATGTGATATTCTTTTGGCTTTGACTCACTCCTTAACCTACAATGTTTCCTTATGTTCCATCTGCTGGGTTATAAATTTTTTCACAAATGAAAAATAATCATGGTATAAATTATGAGATGCATCATCTAAAACATCAGTGGCTCACTTGGATTAACACAATGAAATGCCAAGGTACTGTTTAAGTTTGTTGGTTTTTTAAAGGTATATTATTTGAAAATATTTTAATATAATCAGGGCATATTTTCTAATAATATGATTTATCTGCAGTAATCTCTAGTATCTTCAAAGACAGAATTCATATCTGGTTATATCCACAATTAAATTAATTAAATTTAAACAATTTTAAGTCACATTCAATCCATCATTAAGTTTTAATACATGCAACTTTACTGAGGTCTTAGGATGACATAAGTCAATAAGATAAATTTAAGCCCTGGAGACAGACAGGGCCATATATTCTGTTTAGGTCATATCTTAAGCCATTTCTAAGTCTCCTAGTTTCCAATGAGCAAATCCCCCCCTAAATTTGGCAGAAGGAAGCACAGCTGAGTCATGAGGCACAAGGACTCACTAGCATCTAACATTTCTTTTAATGCAATTACTGTACTAAGCAAGCTTTGTTCTAATTGTTTCAGTTCAGGATGGTTTTCTACCTGGATTCACAATAGAATTCCTAATGGCTACACAAAGTATCACTCTTAAAGTATGAATTTTTATATAAATTAGTACAAGACCATATGCCTAACTGAAATCAACACTAAAGACTAGAAACAATCTGAAAAAAAATTCATTTCATTATATTGAGTGTCTACCAAGAGAACACCATTGTATGATAAATTTCTAAGACTTGAGATCACTGAAAGTTTTAACCCATAGTTTTTATACTAAGACACAGAATTTAAACTCTCCAAATGGTATTAGCCAATCTTCACTGTCAGTGGATTTGTGATCTTCATTGTGATGAGAAATATGAAGGCCTAATAAATTTTAATTCATGACTGTACAAAATAAACTTAGCATAGTGGTATATGGTTTGTATTAAGAATGAGTAGAGTCATCTCTTTACTTAAAACAAAACCAAAAACAAACAAAAAAAAAAAACCTCAGCTGAAACTAAGCCGTCTCTTAGATTTTTGTTTTATTTGTATATGCGAGTGAGCGTATTTTAAACTAAGATTATCAGAGGCAGCTGCACCCAAAGTGTATAATCCTCATTTCTGTCTGGCAAACTCAAGAATGATGGGTCCATTTAGAAATAAGACTTTACATCTTCTGTAATAACTCTAGGGGAGGTGGACAATTAAAAAATAGGGGCCAGGGCTTCCCTGGTGGCGCAGTGGTTGAGAGTTCACCTGCCGATGCAGGGGACACGGGTTCGTGACCCGGTCCGGGAGGATCCCACGTGCCGTGGAGCGGCTGGGCCCGTGAGCCATGGCTGCTGAGCCTGCGCATCTGGAGCCTGTGCTCTCTGCAACGGGAGAGGCCACAACAGTGAGAGGCCCGCGTATCGCAAAAAAAAAAAAAAAAATAGGGGCCAGCTAATGATGACAGATGCCAGGCAAAATCAGGAATAACATGGATCCTTGCTCACAGTGCTGCTATGGTGTTCATCCTGCTATTTTGAATGTTACTTGGATACAAAATAGGACTCAGGATTTAGCTGAATAAAAAACCCAAAGCTCTCCATGATAGTTTTCAAGGAAATTCAGAACAATTTATCTGTCTTTAGACCCTTCTATCCTGAACAAGGACACTGTGAATGTTTCCTGTCTCTAAACAAAGTTTGGGTTTACAAGAACTTATTTGGGATGGGAAATTGGAACCTTTATTACTATATATAGATGTTGCAACACAAAAAAATTGTGCCTGGCAGCAACCTGAGTGTTAGCAATGTATTTCCTTAGACCATATGTAAAGGTTAGGAAGTATCATGATATATGTCTATTCTAAAGGTGACCTCAGTCAATGACTTGTGTGTTCATGTGAGAATTCATACAAACACACACACTCCACAACGACAACAAGAAAATAAATGAAAACAGGTGAATAGAACAGAAGTAAAGTAAATTAGTGAGATTGAAGAGTGGAGGCTTTTAGGCAAGTAAACTAAAACCTCAACTCTGAATAGCTCTGAGTGTTCTATCAGCCAACTAAAAATATAAAACATGAAAATATAGTGTAGGTCTTCTTGTTTATTAGAAGATGTGGATTTGCATTTTGGTGGATTCATTTTAGTTTATTGGAAAAAACATATTTCCAGATGATACTCCTAAGGAATAGTTGTCATATGGAGGAGGATGTTAAATAAGTGATAACACTTTAATAATACAATATTTTTTGTGGAAAATTATTTAACAATTTGACCATGAATTCATAAACATTTTTATGCATAGTGCTACTTTGTTCAAGTAAGATGGTTTTCAATAAATTAATTCTTTTCTTTTTGAGTATCAATTTTGAAAATGCCATTAATGGAGGAAATTAATCATTCTGAATTCACATGGACATGATGACTCAGGTAATACCTATTGCCCATTAAAACATTATTTTATTAATTCTCATAAACTTAAATAGACAATTTAACAATTCAGAATCATTTGTATGACAAGATCAGAGGCTTTGTGAATTAAAATACTCTAAAGTGACTTCTTTTTTACATTGACACTAATTTCCAATAGAATTAATAGTCCTTTCTCTCATTAAGTTACCTGAAGTTCCACAGTGACCCCAGATGCCATGGTAATACTAATTTTTCTCTATCAATTTTATTTGGACCAAAGTTTTACAAGAAAATAATCATTTAGCTATTTCATGTTTTAATCCTCCCCAACTTAATAGCTGGAATTAATACTTTACAAAATTAATACAAATAGTTGGAATTAATACTTTACCTTATTTTTAATACTATTATATATTTCCCATTTAATTCATGGATTAAGTAACAAATATTTGTTAGAAAATCTGTGCTTGTCAAAAGATCTATTTCCAGACATTCCAGATCTACTTTTTCAACATTCATAAGTTTCAACCTTCATCCATGAAATAGAAATATGACTCCCCTGAAATAAAAGGGGTTCACTTGCATTGGCAGAGTGGATTTAAGGTGAACAATTCACTTGTTTTTCTGAGACAATTTTTTTAGCATTGAAATCCTTATGTCCAGTGAAGGCACTCGTTCCTAGGCAAACAAGAATGGTTGGTTGCCCTAAGTTGATTATATACTCAAAGTATTATTCCTGAAATGAAGGCAGATGGAGAACAAAGCTGCAGTTGACATGTCATGGGACAGAGGAAAATGGTATTCTGTAGTTCTAAGCCTCTGAAGTGTGTGTGTGTGTGTATGTGTGTGTGTGTGTGCATATGAATATGCATGTGTGTAGGGGATTACCACAGCATAACCTATCTAACACACTTATCAAAAGTTTTCTCTATCTAGAGGTAAGTCTAAACTCATTTGCTGAGGTTTGTTTCAAATATGAAATATCTATAATTGTATTAAGTTGGTGATAATCTTATAAAATGTATAGCTCACATATCTGTAAGAAAATTAATATTACATTTATTACAGTAAACTATAGGTGTTTATAAATTGCTAATAAAATATACATGGAAAAGCAGTGTTAGTATATCTTGTAGGTAACTGCCCAGTTTTTATATAAAAATTAAAAACAGCAAACAATTCAGCATTTGTAGTATTTCTTTTGGAATTGAGTGGGGTGCCTGTGGTGGGGATAAACAAACATTCATTTGAAAGTGAACACATATCTTACTGTTGACAGTGAACTAAGTAACTACCACATATTAGAAAACTAAACTTGAATTAACTTTGAACTTTCATAAGCTTGTGAATGCATAATTTTGGTAAGCAAGCAGTGAAATTAAGACAATGATGAAGTAGTTTTGCAATGACGGTAAAAAGAAGCAAGAGAATTAAGAAAATTGTCCATAAAAAGGAAAGCAATGTATTTCTTATATCACATGTCAGTATATGTTACATCAGGAAGAGTATATTTTGCAATACCAAAGTTTTCTGGCTTTTACTTGATTGACAAAAAATACATATTCATAGTGCTTTTATAACCCTAAAAAACTGATTTAACATATCATGTGCTGAAAGCATTTGATGATGCTTTCTTAAGGCTTTTGTTTTTTTATAAAGGGAAAAATTTTTGATTGATAGTATGAAGAAGATTTAAAAACAACTCTAGATGTTGAGTTATTTTAACAGCTATATTTCTTAGGCAAGATAATGATTTCTTTTAGATATTCTGCTTCCTGTGCTGTACAAGCATCTTAAACTTCTCGCTTTCAAAGAAATTGTATCATCAAATTGTGGCTCATACCTATCTTACAACATCTGTATTCCTTGATGGTTCTATGTAAGCATTTATACCAGGGTGTAGAAACTATGTTAAAAATATAGAATTTTTTTTTCTTTACATAATGAAGATACTAATAATAAGGATACCACATCTCTCTCCCTTTGCCTCAGTGCTGTTGCTCTCTCTCTCTCTCTCTCTCTCTCTCTCTGTGTGTGTGTGTGTGCATGTGTGTGAGAGAGAAAGAGACCATTTTGCCATATATATGTTACCTTTGTTCAAATGAGTTCAAAAGTATTGTCTAATTCATTTCATGTGAATTTTCAACAGCCTTGATAAAGTCCTTTTATATTTTGTTCTAAACTTCAGATAAAAAGACAATTATGAGATTTTTTAAAAGATCATACACCTCAGTTCTCACAATGTCAGGACATAAACATATATATTTGGTTTCAAATAATTTTACTTTATTTTTTGTCTCCTCTTTATTCTTCAAAAGAAATGTTATTGGTACAAGTCTTAATCAGTTAACACTAAAGATATATAATTACTAGAAATCTGAAGTGTAAAATGTTATGAATCTGGAATTTTATTTTTTTGTCACAACCTCTCCTTGCAGTACCATTTCTTTCTCACTCATTCTTCTTTAATTAGTACTAAAAAATCACTGACATTTTATTTATTTGTAAAATATCATATTGTACCTAGTTTAAAGAAATTTAGTGATTTTGAAAAAGCAATGATGAATTCACACAGAAAAATTTTCAAAAACATCCAATGATATGCTGCCTACAAAAGGCTCAATTTAGCTTTTAGGACATACACACAGTGAGAGTGAAGAGTTGGGGGAAAATATTTCAAGCAAACAGCAACCAAAAGAAGTCAGGGGTAGCTACACTTATATCAAACAAAATAGACTTTAAGCAAAAATCGGTCAAAAGAGACAAAGACTGTTATTGTAAAATACTGGGTCAATCAATCAAGAAGATATACCATTCATAAATATTTATACACCCAACACTGTAGTAAATATATAAAGCAAATATAAAAAGAACTAAAAGGAGAAATAAATAGCAATACAATAATGCTTGGAGACTTTAACACCTCACTGTCAACAATGGATAGATCCAGACAGAAAAATCAATAAGGAACCCGTAGATTTGTAAAACACTATACTTCAAAAGGATCTACCAGACATATACAGAATATCCCATACGATAACAGGAACATTCTTCAAAATGCACATGAAACATTTTCTATGATAGATCATATGTTAGGCTGCAAAACAAATTTCACCAAATTAAAAAAAGAATGAAATTATATAAAGTATCTTTTGACCATCAAAGTATGAAACTAGAATCAATAACAGGATTAAAGCTGTTTTCCACAAATATATGGAAGCTAAACAACACACTCATGAACAACCAATAGATCATAAGAAGAAATCAAAAGGTAAAATTTTAAAATCCTGAAATAAATGAAAATAGAAACACAAGATACCAACACTTATGGGATGCAGCAAAAGCAGATCTATGCAGGTCTAAGTGAGAAGTGTATAGAAATAAGCACACAAGTCAAGAAAGAGAAAGATGTTAAATAAGCAGCCTAAATTTAGGCCTCAAGGAACTATAGAGTGAAATAAGAACAAAAGTAGCAGAAGAAAATAAATAATAAATATTTCAGCAGATATAAATAAAATAGAGAATCAAGAAAATATAAAAGATTAACAAAACTAAGATTTCATTCTTTGAAAGGATAAACAAAATTCACAAATTTTAGGTAGACCAACCAATAAAAATAAGGACTCAAATAAATTAAGTTATGAATGAAAAAGGTGACACTACGCCTGCAAATAAAGTGGATGCAAATTAAAAAGATCATAGGAGATCATTAATAATTGAACAAATTGAAGAGCCCAGAAGAAATGGATAAATTCCTAGAAATGTAAAATTGACCAAGAATGAATTATGAATAAGTAGAAAATCTGAACAGAAAAATAAAGAGTAAGATGATTGAGTTAGCAATCAAAAACTCCCCAAAAAAGAAATTTCCCAAACTAGATGGTTTCACATTCTACCAAACAAAAAGAAGAACCAATACCAATATTTATCAAACTCTCACAAAATATAAAAGAGAAGGGAACACTCTCAACATCATTTTATGAGGCCAGCTTTACTCTGATACCAAAACCAAACAAGGATGCTACATAAATGCAAAAATTATCAACACAGTATTACCAAATTCAAAAACACATTAGAAGATCATACACCATGATCCAGTGGGATTCATCCCTGGGATATAAGGATAGTTTAATGTATGCCAATCAATAGATGTAATATACCACATTAGCAGAATGAGAGATAAAAATCACATGACCATCTCAATAGATACATAAAAAATGAATTTGTCAAAATTCAACATTCATTTGTGGTAAAAATTCCCAATAAATTGTGTACAGAAGAAATGTACCTCAACATAATAAAGGCCATATATGACGAACACACATCTTACATCAAACACAATGGTGAAAATTTGAAAGATTTTCTCTAAGATAAGAAGCAAGACAAGGATGCTCACTTCCAATACTCTTATTCAACATACTAATGGAAGTTCTAGCCAGAGCAATTACAAAAGAAAAAGAAATTAGATTCATCCAAATTGGAAAGGAGGAAGTGAAACTGTATCTGTTTGCATATGACATGTTATATAAGGATAATCCTAAAGACTCCACCAAAATACCATTAGAAATAATAACCAAATTTAATAAAGTTGCAGGACACAAAATAAGCATACACAAATCTGTTGTGTTTCTATACACTAACAATAAATTATCATAACTAATAAAGAAGATCCTATTTACAATAGCATCAAAAGTAATTAAATACTTAGGAATAAGTTTAACCAAGAAGATCAATACCTGTATGCTGCTAACTATGAGACACTGATGAGAGAAATTTAAAAAGACACAAGTAAGTGGAAATATATCCTGTGCTCATGGGTTGGAGAATTAACATTATTAAAATACCAGTACTACTCAAAACCATCTATGGAGTCAATGCAATCTCTATGAAGATTTCAATGGCTTTTTTTCCCCAGAAATAGAAAATTAGTCCTAAAATTAGTGTGGAACAACAAAAGACTCCAAACAGACAAAGCAATCCTAAGAGAGAAGAATGAATCTGGAAGCATAACAGTTCCTAATTTCAAACTATACTACAAAATTATACTACTCAAAACAGTATAGTAATGGTATAAAAACAGACAGAGAGACCAATGGAAAAAAATTGAGAGCCCAGAAATAAATGCATGAATATATGGTCAACTAAGAATTGAAAAAGAATCCAAGAATATTCAGGGGGGGAATGATAGTCTCTTCAATAAATCATGCTGGGAAAACTGGATATTCATAAGCAAAAGAATGAAATTGGACCCCAATATTTACCATTCATAAAACTTAACTTGAAATAAGTTAAATATTTAAATATGGCTTAAAGCAAGAAACAAGCAAACAAAAACTCCTAGAAGAAAATATAGGTAAAAATCTGTTTGATATTGGTCTTGGCAATGATTTCATATATATGATCCCAAGTGAACAGTAAAAGAAGCAAAAATAAACAAGTGAGACTACAGCAAATGAAAAAGATTCTGCACAGCAAAGGAAATATTAAACAAAAAGAAAAGACAACCTTTGGAATGGGAGAAAATGTTTGTAAACCATGTATTTGATAAGAGGCTAATATCTAAAATATATAAAGAATTCATGCAACACAATACCAAAAAGCAAATCAAATTTTAAAAATAGAAATGTTACCTGAAGAGGGAAGAGATATGGGAACATATGTATAAGTATAACTGATTCACTTTTTTATAAAGCAGAAATTAACACCCCATTGTAAAGCAATTATACTCAAATAAAGATGTTAAAAATAATATATATGACAGGAAAAATATGTTACCTGAATAGGCATTTTTACAAAGAATTTGTTCAAATAGATATTAAGTACATGAAAATGTTCTCAGCATCACTAATCACCAGGAAAATGCAAATCCACAATAGGATTACACATCTGTGAGGATGTGAAGAAAAGGGAGCCCTTGTACACTGTAGGTGGGAATGTACATTTTTACAGCGACTATGGAAAACAAAATAAAATTTCCTAAAAAAATTAAAAATACAACTGCAATATCATAAAGAAACTCATTTCTGTGTATATATAATAAGGAAATGAAATAACTATCTCAAAGAGATATGTACACACCCATGTCCTTTGCAGCATTATTCACAACAGTGAAAACATGGAAGCAATTGAAGTGTCCATTGATGGATGAATGGACACGGAAGATGTGGACTAATATATATACTTATATAATATTCAACCATAAAAATGATATTTATAATATATATAGTATATATTATACATCAATAATAAATAATATATAATGAATATTATATGATTTTATATATTATATCATATAGCTTATATAATATTATACATGTTAATTTAATATCCATATTTATAATATACATAACCTCATAATATTATATGTATAATATGATTGCATATCATTTATTATATAATAAAAATATGTAATTGTTATATGTATAATATATTATATAATAAAATATAGTATATGTTATATGTAATTACTTTAATTATGAACTAATAATTATATATAATTATATATAATTTAATTATCTATATAAAATTATACATAACTACTATATAATTAATCTAATTATATATAATATATACTATATATAATTATACTTATATAAATTATATGCATCATTGATATATTATATATTATATAATAGAAGGTATATATAAACAATTATATAAAATTAATAATGCATATATAATACTATTATTTATATATGAGATTATATTTTATATGTGATATAATATATATCTTATGTAATTATATACCTGATATTATTTTATATTATAATATACAACTATAATATATAATAATATAAAATTTTAGTATAATATATAATATAATATAGCTATATATAATATAACATATATAATGTAATTACATATAATATTAAATTCTACATAATATATTATTATATAATAAAATAATTATATTTATATATATTATATTATTATATTTCATATATCATATATACCATATATATCATATATATTTCATAGATGTTATTATATATCACATCATATATTAATATTATAATATATAATATATTATACAATATATATTATGTAATGTGTAATATATTATACACATAAAATATAATAATTTATTATACACATATACATATATTTTATAATATGTATATCATACTATGTTATATTATTGTATTAATTATCACTTAAAATATATTATATGATAAATATTATAAATATCATATCAGTTATTAAAGGTATAATACAGTATTATTTAAGCAATGCAATATATGTAATATATATGTGTTATATAATTATGTAATAAATATCATGTATCATATAATTATATATTATATATCATGTATCATATATAATATGTAAATAATTATATATAATTGTATAATTATACATAATTATATACTATCATATATGTCATGCTATATATTGTTATAATATAATATATTATTTTATAATGTAATATATTATAATATAATATAGTGTAAATAATTGTATATAATATATGATATATGATATACAATATATAGTGTAATATTGCTAATTTATGTATATTATTATTAATAATATACTAATTGATTCATTATACATTATATTAATTAATGCTATTTTTATAATTTTATGTTAATAATAAATAATATAATATAGTTTCTAATATATATTAATATAACAATACATATATATTATTCATCCATTAAAAAGAAGGAAATTCTGCTATATGCACCAACATGGGTGAAATTTGAAGACATTTTTCTAAGTCAAATAAATCAGACAGGGAATGTTAAATACAATATGAGCTCACTTATATGTGGAATATACATGAAAAAAATTTTTTAAATCAACACAGGAGGGGAGAGGACAATGGTTGAATGTGGTCAAGATGCACAAACCTCAAGTTGCAAGATGACTATGTTCTGGAGATGTAATGATGTAATGCACTGTATGGTGATTATAGTTACCAATATTCTATTATGTATTGAAAGCTGCTAAGTGAGTTGATCTTCAAAGTTCTTACTGCACAGGAATTGTGTATATGTGAGTTAATGATGTATTAACTCACCTTATCATGGAAATTATTTCACAATACAGGTATTCCTTGTTTTGTTTCACTTTACTATGTTTTTACAGATATATGTTTTTCACAAATTGAGGGCTTGTGGCAACCCTGCATTGATCAAGTTTATTAGTGCCATTTTTCCAACAGCATTCACATACTTCATATCGTTGTGTCATATTTTGGTAATTCTCACAATATTTTTAACTTTTTCCTCATTATTATATTCGTTAGGGTGAGCTCAGATCAGTGATCTTTGATGTTACTATTGCAAAATGATTACATCTTGCTGAAGGGCCAGATGATTGTTACCAATTTTTTTAGCAATAAAATATTTTATAATTAAGGTATATACAATTTCCTTTTAGAAATAACACTACTGCACAATTAATTGACCTCAGTATAGTGTCAACATAACTTTTATATGTACTGAGAAACCAAAAATTTGTGTGACTTACTTTATTGCAATATTCAGTTTTATGGCAGTGGTCTGGAAACAAACACATATAGCTCTGAGTTATGCCTGTATATACATGTATCAGGTCATTATGCTATATATGTTAAACCTGCACAATATTATATGTCAATAATAAGTCAATAAAGCCATGAAAAAAGTATGCTTACACATATTTTACTGTTTGGGAGTGAAGAAAAATTTAACTTATAAATAGTATATAAGTACATATAATATAAATAAATTACATAAATATATATTTATTAAGTATATAAATATAAAGTTAATATAAACATACATGCAAGTATATAATAAAATTTCACTTTACAGATGTTTACTTAGTAGGAGACATTTCCTTCCCCTTCTTAAATGTATAAATTCTGTCAAAATTATTCCATATCAGTATTATAAATGAGTATGGATAAAGGGTAATATTGCCCAATTGCCCAAGGCTATCCTGTACTCGAATGTATGTATCCTTCTGAAAGACTTTTGTTTTTAAATCTCTTAAGTACAGTGTCCATTATTAAACTCCTACCATTGCTTTAAATTAAATGAAGAAGATTAGAAAAGGCATGGAAAATCTTCAGAGAATAGAATCATTCTTTAATATCCAAACAGTGAATCAATCAGTTTCAAAAAAGTATCAAACAGGTCTGTCTTCAATCTAAATCAATTTCCAGCTGCTAGTCTAAAAATATCTTTGTCATGATACTAAACACAGTGGTAATGTCTCATACATTTTATGTCTTTGAATGCCAAATATCATTCAATTTCAGAAATGTATTTGATAGTCTTAGAGAGAGGAGAAATGATTATCTCTACCATTTACAATAATCTTAAAACTCTTGGGCTTCCCTGGTGGTGCAGTGGTTGAGAATCTGCCTGCTAATTCAGGGGACACGGGTTCGAGCCCTGGTCTGGGAGGATCCCACATGCCGCGGAGCAACTAAGCCTGTGAGCTACAACTACTGAGCCTGTGCATCTGGAGCCTGTGCTCCGCAACAAGAGAGGCCGCGATAGTGAGAGGCCTGCGCACCGCAATGAAGAGTGGCCCCAGCTTGCCACAACTAGAGAAAGCCTTCACACCAAAACGAAGATCCAATACAGAAAAAATTAATTAATTAATTAATTAACTCCTACCCACAACATCTTAAAAAAAAAAAAAAAACCTCTTTCCCCTTTTTCAGTGGATATATTCATTCCCCTCCCAGGCTAAGTAACATTCATTTGTCTTATTTGTGACCTAATAAATGAGTATAGAAATCCAATATCCTTATTAAACTTTCCAGTGTAAACTTATTGCAATAGTGGTATACATTAAATAAAACATTTAATTTATTAAATAGCTTCAGTTTTCTTTTTCAAGGTAACATATTTACTCTATGCTTTTTCTTTAGCTGTAGTTAAATTTCACCTCTTCCAGAGAAAGAAAAATCTGTCAACTCCTTTAAAAATATATCCTTTGTTTCCACAGCATTTTCAGTTTTCTAACTGACACTGTTTTCCATGGCAAAGTCAAACATTTCTGATAAGATTGCCAACCCCGGGAGAGTACATACTTAACAAGCTGAGAGTGACACAAATATCATTTTTTACTTGCTTAAGTAGTTGAAAACTTAGTTAATATTTAATCATTCATCTGCTTTTATACAAAACCAAGTTTTTTAGCATTTTGTTTTATTATTTCAACTCATCTGTGGTTGCACTTTGCTATCTACATAAATATGTAAATGTAGTATTTGTGTCAAATACTTTTTTCCGTCTGTAAAAGTGTATATTTAACTGAATATATTTCCCTAAAAGACCAATAATATATATTAATACTCAGTCTTTACCTTACTGATTTCAATTTTTGCATCCAGAAACTTAGATGTTAAACTTGTTTTCCCAAATTAACTCTTAAAATTTTAAATTTATTTATAAGTCAAGTTTTTAAATGATTTCTTATATGAATACTGATTTTGTCTATATACACTTCTGCAACAGTTGGGTATTCCTTCTAATTAATGCTATGGTAGTAACATAGGATTTCCTCAGAATTTTGACTCAAAACATAATCTACTAAATGTTTTTACTTATTTTGTTTCAGACATATTGAGGCAATCTTTCAAACATCAAAACTTCTACCCTTAGGAATCTGGTTAAATGATTTTGTTTATAAATATTTTTTTAAATGATTAGAAAATTTTATTACATGAGAAATATTTAAAAATCAATCTATAAATTTGATTAATCATTAAGTAGAAAGCAATTATAGATGTGTTAGGTTAAAAATACTGAAATACAAAATGAATAAAACGTTAAACTATGATAATTTGGCATGAGTTGAAATAGCTCACTTTATTGCTGGACATGAGTTGAAGATATGTTTTAACTCTTGCCCATCATGAAGGAGACCAAGTTGAACCATATTAAAAATCCCAAAATTCAACATGGCAACCTTCTCTTTGGGGGTGATTCTAGGTATCTTTACATTTCCTCCAGGTGTTTCTTTTATCTACTTTTTTATATCAGGAGCTTTAATGAGGAAATTCAAGGACAGTGTGCTCCCCTGGGTCAACTAGAGTCATTTTAAGTTTAGCTCATTCATCCTGGGTGACACCAGTGAGCTCTTAACATCATTACTGAAGAGACGGAAAATGTGTATTAAAAGTACATGATTGGCCTATTAGAATGCTGTGGAATAAGAAGAAGGGAGGCACCTAATTTTTTTAAACTAATTTATTTTATATTTCCTGATTCACAGTTCAAATGGAATGAGCAATTTTATTTTTCTTTGCATGAAAATTTAACTAGGTGATATCACGCCTTTTGGGTACAATTATGTAATTAAAATTTGCACCTGATTTTAAGAGTTCCGGTCATCAGCATACTTTCAGGGGAATTTTTGTGAGTGGAGACAAACTGCTTGCCAACAGACATACTAACTTTGTGAAGGACAGCTAGAAAGATAAAACGAGTTAGGATTCAGGTGACGACCTGGCTGAGGAAATTTGGTTATTGACAAAGAATCAGTGAAGTAAATTCCTTTCTTGGTTCTCATAACAGATGCAAGAATAATTAGAGACTGACCCAGATTTGCTAATAGTAAACCTATTCAAAATATAATGGGAAGAACCAACAAAATACTGTCACACCTATTTTTACCTACGACATTTCTATAGTGGTCATCCATCTGTCTTCAATTCTTACTCCCTTTTCTGCCCAATCACAGGTTTAGGTCAGAAAAGATTACGAAGGGCTGAGGAAAGGAGATAGGAAAAGAAGACTTCATATATTTTAGTCTACTTAAATATGCTTGAGTATATGTGGATCTGTCTTTCTCTCTCCATTTCTCTCTCTGAACTCTGAGAAAGTAATTATTCTTCATCATTGGTGGACACTAATTAATAAACCTGAACTTTGAGTGACTATGACTCAGAGAGCTTCTCTAACCATTTTCAGTTAGCATATTTATTTGTGTGTTAAAAATAAATTTTCTTGAAATCTCTGTGTATTTATCTCCTGTTGCTGCTGTAGTAAATTACTATAACCTTAGTAGTTTAAAATATTTACTCCTTTATATTTCTGGAGGTCAGATATCTGAAATCTGTCCTACAGGGATCAAGTCAAGGTTTAGGAGGGCTCTGAAGGTGTAACCGAGCAGGACCCTATGAGGCCTTCCCAGAATAGACCCCAACCCGTGTCCTCCACCTGCCTTTTGTCTGTAGAAAATCTTTAGTCAAATAATAAATTTAATCAGGGAACTGAGATAATGCAGGAAGAAAGGAAAATAGTCAAGCAAGACAAAATAATATTTTAGCCATTAAACAAAGTCAAGGACATTTAGTTCTTCCTCAAGAACTATAGATAATATTCTGAGTCATGTCCTTTGAGTTATTTTGCAGTTACCTAAACACCCACTAGGTGGAAGAAGTTAACTGTCTGCTGCCCACAAGCATGTAGACCCCAGACTGATTGGAACCAGAGGTTGATGATGTCGACTCCCAGTTACCTCACCACCAACCAGTCAGAGGAATGTACACGAGCTGACCACGCCCTTCTCCTTGAACACTGTATGACTCCTCACTCCCCCCTTCAGGGTGGGGTACAGAGTTTTGAAGGCATTAGCCCACTGTGGCCCCTTTTGCCTGGCAAAGCAATGCAACTGCTGTTTTCTACTTCACCTAAAACTCTGTCTCTGCATTTCTACTTGGCACCAGTGAACAGAGGTCAAGTTTCAGCAAGAAGGGGAGACTCTGTTTCCATGACTTTTTCAGCATCTAGTGGCCACCTAGATTCCTTGGCCTGTGGACTCTTCCTGCATCTTCAAAGAACATCACTCAAATTTCTGTGTCTGTCATCACCTCACTTTCTCTGTCCCTTACTCCTTCTGTAGCTCTCTTATAAGAAACTCTGTGATTAAATCAGGCCCATCTGGATAATCTAGAATACTCTCCTCATATCAAGATCCTTGTCTCAATCACATATTCAAAGTCTCTCTTTCCATATAAGATAACATTTGTCGGTTCTTGGGATTACACAAAGGCTTATTTGGGGTGCCATTATTCAGCCAACCATACGCTGGATTCCCAGAACTGTTTATGAAGGCTATGCCTTCGGTTTATTTAACATCTACTTCTAATGCACCTGTTTACAGATATTATGGCACTAACTCCTGATCATGAGCATTTAGGGAGGAAAGTAACCATCCTAAAAGTCCAAAACATGATACAAATGAGATTCATGTAAACAACTACACTTTATAAAGTAGTTTCACTGATGATTTTTCCTTAATTTTTAAGTGGTGACTTTTAAATTGTAAAGGTGTCTTCAAGCATGATTTTTTTCTATTTGTTTTTCTGTTTCATCATTAATGAAGACATATTGACACCTTTAGTTTATCTGAGGCATTTAAGCTATTTACATTTGTTTCTTTTAAATATGAGCATTTCAACCATTCACAGAAATTGCACTAATATAGATGAATTAAGGTGTCACTTCTTCTAAAGGTGTCTTAATTTACTTTTTCACTTGATATAAAAATTTTGCTGAAAATAAACAAGAGAAGTGATAAAATATATGCTTATAACTTCTCCATTCTTGCTCTTATAAATGGATAAGGGTATTAAATAAATCAAGTCAAATTTTAAAAGTGTGAGAGAAGTTTTTGAATATATTCATCACTTAAATTCTTCTTAAATTTCTTCCTACTATATAGCTAGTGTTAATTATTATAATTAATGAATAAAACATTTGTGGAATTACAAAGTATTACTCATTGTAAACCATTTAATTTACAACTGCATGTAGATGTGACATGGACATAAACACTAATTCCTGAGTATTTCTATTTTTGTCCTAGAATTACTATTAAGACACCTGTAAATTTCCTGTACACAAAGTTCTGGACAAATAATAAAAGTTGTGTGGTAACTTTAATTTCTATTAATCCTTTTAAGTTGGAAACTTTTGTTGCTTTATTACTGCTTGCTACCTAGGAAGGCAAAATCAAGAGGACCCAGATAATATTATGGGAGTCTAATCATCAAAAAGTTTCTAACACTTTTTGTAACTAACAACCTTAGGGAAATAAAAGCATTTCAAAATTGCTTAAATATGATACCTAGGAAGTATATTTTTCTTTTATTCTTTGAAAAATTTCTTTCAAGTCAAAGCATGTAGTTTTTGTTTGCTTATTTAAATTGACAGTGATTCAAATGATTAAAATATACTTAAGAACTAGAATAAAGGAGTAACGTACACTGATGAAAAGTACTTAAAAACTAAAACCTAGTGTGAGGATGCTATTCTCTGTCAAAAACTATCTTAGGCAGGAGCCATCTTCCCTGGCAAGAATCTGAACAAGAGCAGGGATAATTACACAACTAATGAAGGATACTCAGAAGCTATCAAGAAATCTGTCTAACTTCGAGATTATCATACTAAGTGAAATAAGTCAAAAAAAGAAAAATACCATATGATATCACTTACATGTGGAATCTAAAATATGACACAAATGAACTTATCTATGAAACAGAAACAGACTCAGATATAGAGAACAGACTTGTGGTTGCCAAGGGGAGAGGGTGGGGGAGGGTTGGATGGAGGTTTGGGTTTAGTGGATGCAAACTATTATATATAGAATGGATAAACAAGAAGGTCCTACTGTATAGCACAGGGAACTATATCCAATACCCTATGATAAACCATAATGGAAAGGAATATATATATATATATATATATATATATATTCCTTTAAAATAGATATTTTAGATCTGATATTTCTTTGTTGCAGAGGACTCTCTTGTGCATTGTAGAATGCTTAGCAGCAAACCTGGCCTCTACGCCAGGCATCAGTAGAAGCCCCAACCCCTATTTGTGACAAACAAAAATGCTCCTAGATGTTGCCGAGTATCTCCTAGTGGGCAAAATTGCACTTGGTTCCTCTGGGGATCTCTTGTTTTTGACCTTAACTACTCTTTTCCACAGATGTCTGGATGTCTTGGTACAAATGATGACAATTACTAAACCAGTCCCTAAACTTGAAGAGAGTATCTCTGACGACTGATAAGGAATGAAAATATTGCTGTGTTCATCTGGTTGGAAGCTTGGAATGTGATTCTTGGGCCAATAGGAAATGGTGTCAGCTTTTCTGGTCATTTTGGAGTTTGTAGCAGATCATAGTGTGAATTTTAGATTTTGTCATATTTTGTATGTGTGTTAACTAATATTTTGAGTGTTCATATCATACTTAGCTTATCTAATGCCTCCTTCTTTGATTTGTTGACGTTTAAGATATTTTATATACAAATTATTGGGAGTTGTTTTATTTATCACATAATTCTTCCCAACTTTCACCAAATACATCTCTCTCCCAACCCCATGTTGGACTGGCTTTGACTATTGCATTATTAAGAGAAAGTTCTCCTGTTAGTTTATGGAATCTGGGCTTTTCCTACATAGAAGAGACATTTCAAGGTTCCCATCCACTCCAGTTGGCCTGACTTGCCTTTGTTGAAGTTTTGCTGCCTTTTCTGGAAGAAGGTTAGTCATATGCAAAGAAACAAGGAGATCTACCTTCATAGAGCTTACAGTTCAGCTTACTCTAGTCTGACAGATAATAAAAGAGAGACGTAAAGAACTCTATTGTTATCTGGGAAGCTGGATGGCGACAGCTATTAAGAAGAAGCACAGAAAAAGGAAGTGACATGTATGGGCCTGGAAAACTTCAACATATTAGATTGGGCATCTAGGGAAGGACTCACTGAAAGTAAACGTTTGAGAAAAGGCCTAACAGAATGGAGAACCCCACTAATCAGACATTTGGGTCAAAATATTCAATTCAAAAGTCCTGAAGCAAGAGCACACCCAGGCCCTAGGAAATTCAAAGAGGCCACTATTGGTGTTTTAGTGGGAACTAGAAGAAATAGGATTAAGCCTCTGGTTAAACACTTACCTAATGTAGCCCTGGAAAGTCTAACTATGTGAGCCTTCAAGTTCATCTGTGAGTGTGTGTGTGTGTGTGTGTGTGTATTTTTGTGTGTGTATGAGAGAGAGACAGACACAGACACAGGCAGGCAGAGAAGAGAGAGCCAGAGAGGGAGACAGAGAGGGAGAGAGAAAGAGACAGATTCGGTTTAGACTTTCTGTTGTTGAAACTAAATTTTAGAATTTTAAATTCTACAACACAGGCAACTTGTACTCATATTGAATTCTAATTGGAGATTTACTTTTTTCAGTGTGAGTTTGCATAAGTCACGCTTGTGGAAACTAATTGTTAAAAAAAAGATTTAACTAGAGAGGGGAAATAGAAGAGAGAAATAAAATAGATAGTGATGTTAAACTAAATGAGCTTTAAAATTTGTTTTTTGTTGGTTCGCCAATGAAGCCTTATAAGGACTTACACAAAGATGAGATAAAACATAAACTGCATCCTTCTATCTGTATTCCTAAACCGGTTGTAAAAGAAGAGAAACAAAAGACTGTGTACAAATGTTCTTGGGGCATTTTCTTTAATGGTATAACAAGCAGCAACCAACAATTCTGTCATAACATCAGGAAGCTATAAAGTATTTGGATAGACACAAACGAGTAATTGTGGTTCTAACTATGTGTATTAACTATTAAAAATAAAATAAAATTTACTAGTAAATCACTGAAAGTCTAAGGAAAAGAAATTCTGAATCATTGATCTGAGGCAGTGTAAATAGTATGTAATTGCATAGCGCCTATATTTTTACTTTATAATGTGCATAATACCAATCAGATTTTTTAATTTAGTGGCTGTCATTTATTCATGTTTATAAACATGAAAATTACAGTAAGTTTTTTTGCTATGAACTCAATTTTTTCAATGATTTATTCATGCATAGTGATTATTAGAAATCTATCAATTGTAAAGTAACAATTGTTTTATCATGAGGGTATTTATATTATTAATATTTAGAATGCCATTGACATTGTGAAAGTGCTTGATTAGAAATTCTTCATTACAATTTCAATGAGAAAGTTTACCATCTTTATGCCACTTCAATTAGAAAGAAATTAAATTGAAAATAGAGACATTTAACCCATGATGAAGAGCATGGCTTAGAATGAATAAGGTTCTGACCTATGGGCTTTTTTACCCCTAATATTGTCCAGCCTGTTGCATTTAATATAAACTTCCTAATCTTAAAGTGATTACAGGATATGCCTTATTCTTCATGACTTCAATTAAATGAATAATCAAAAGAAATAATTTTCTGATTATAATTTTAGTCTAATCTCATTAATTGGAGAAAACCACTGTCAATTTTTTTCCTTTTATTTTCCTATTTTCCTGTTTGTTTCCTTTTAGCCTATATACACATCTGTATAATACAAATATCATCCAGACCCCACTGGCCATCAAAACTCCGATCAATCTTGGTCTTTCCTTATATCCGGGATTAACATGGAGCTTCTCTGTGAATCTTCAAACCCTCTTCTCCACACTTCTCTCTTGTTCCCTGTTTCTCTGTCTTCATGTGTATTAATTTGTCCATGGACCACGCAGGTCACAGACCTCAGAAACTTCATGTTTCCATAAAAGTAATTCAAATATACCAGGGAAAGCTCATGTTTATTAAAATTTATAAAGTCCTAAATGATTATGGAGATGGAAGACATCAGACGCTACATCACCTTGTACCGTCTGACTCGCTCCCTCCCCTGAAGGTTATGCTGTCTGAAATACAAACTCTTCAGATGTCTGAACACTCTGGGAGGATGATTGCTGTAGGAGCAGAACTGCCATGACTGTTGACAGCCAAATTTTACTAAACATTCTGATTTGAGTATTTTCCAAAAATCATGATACACTTCGAAAGTATAGACTAAATTGGATGTATATTCTATTATATGGGTACATTATAATGTTTAGCTATTTTTTGCTTAATTTGATTACTTTTATTCTAAAATAAGTAACAGTATAGTGAATATTTCCTACATGTTTGATGTAATCTTGTTTCTTCAGGTATTTCTAGATTTTGCATGATTATAGATTGAAAACCTTGGGTACATTCTACTAAATTGCCATGCACTGGGTTGATATCAAGTTCTATTTTCCCTGTATACATGTGAGAATGCTGTCTCATTCTTCCATGTGGTATGGGAAGGACACTAAGGACCCCGAACAAAAGTCTTTTGACTTTTCTTGCACTTGGAGAGAGAAAGCAGGGCTAACAGTGGAGAAGTACTAAGTTGGTGTGCAGAAGAACTCTCAGCCAAGGCCCCTCCATGAGGAGGTCTCCCTAGAGGCTCCTGGGATGGTCCCAGCTGACGCCCTCACGACCCACAAAGAAATGGGCTTGGACTGGGAATAAAATGCATGTGAACATGGCTGAGGGTGGTTGGGGCGTGGCAGAGTGTCAACTACAACTCTTTCCAGGCAACTGTGGAGCACTGGCTGGGCACCCAGTTCAAGGTGGTCCACTTCCCCCACGAGGCCTGCCAGGGCAATTCCTCCTAATTGTCTAGGGTTGAGGGTGAAAGGTCATACATAAGATTTTGGCCTAGAGTGAGACTCTGCATGTCTCCTTAAGGCCCATCAATATTCCCCTATATATTTTTCATACATATGTTAATATATATACACAAGATATTTTTAGGTATATACAGCATTATAATTTTTGTATTTTTTTCATGAATTGAAATTATGCTATTAAAAATCATCATAAATTTCTTATTTTATGCCTTAAAGTCTAGTTTACATTAAATTAATATAGGCATCACCAATTCTTTTATTGGTATTACACTGATATATCTTTTTCCATCATTTTATTTCAGTAAAGACATTATATTTCAATTGTCTCATGTAAACAATAAACATCTGAATTATGTTTACATTTAATGAAAATTCAATTTGATAATTTTGACGTATGGTTGCCATTTTTCTATGTTTTGATGAGCAGAAGCTTTAAACTTTTTCAGTCAATTGGTTTTGTGTCCTTTGCTCAGTGAAAGGCTATGAGGATTTGCCTTTGTTTTTCTGCTTGTTTTTCTTCCCTAGGAGCTTAATAATTTTATCATTTATTCTTAGACAAACTCACTGGTTACTTTTATATATTTTTATTTTATAGATTTTTAATAAACAATCATGACATATATATATTGAACCCTCTTACTGCTATTTTTTCTGTCTTTGTATTTTATTTCATTTACTTATTTTTTTAGACTGGTAAGGAAAAGAAGGAAAAAAAAATCTGAGCTGTCTAGTCCTATGTCAAATTAATTAAACTTATAATCACAAACTCTCCCCCTAAGAAAACTCCCAGGCCAGATGCTTCAGTGGTGACATCCATCAAATATTTGAAGAAGAAATAGTCCATTATACACAAAATGTTACAAGTAATAGAGGGGGAGGGAAAAAATCTCCTGTCTTTTTTTTTTTGCAGTATGCGGGCCTCTCACTGTTGTGGCCTCTCCTGTTGTGGAGCACAGGCTCTGGATGCACAGGCTCAGCAGCCATGCCTCACGGGCCCAGCCGCTCCAGGGCATGTGGTATCTTCCCAGACTGGGGAACGAACCCGTGTCCCATGCATTGGCATGTGGACTCTCAACCACTGTGCCACCAGGGAAGCCCTCCACTAATTTTTATGAGGCTACATTAACACTGATGTTAAAATCTGATAAAGACACTATAAGAAAATTAAAGCACAGTCTTATTATTTTAATAGTTATATATTATTATACTATTTATTATGTAAAATTTAAGCATTCTTTATTAATATATGAATACAAGTATTTTAGTAAAAAGTTGAATACAGAAATAGATAAAATGTCTCAAGCCCAAGAAAGAGTTTTCTTAAGGATGCAATATTTACTCAGAATTCTAAATCAGTTACTATATTTCACCATATTAACACACTACAAAAGAAAAATGATATGATCTCTTAACTATATTCAGAATAAGCAACTGACAAAACCCACCACCATTCATGATACAAACTTAGTAAATTAGGAATCAAAGGGAACTTCTTCAATCTGATAGAGGCTATCTCCAATTATGTAAAGGTACAAGTGAAAGTCTGATTTCTTTCCCCCTAAAATTGTCAAATGTATGCACAGTTCTCTTCACCTGTTATTAGATATTCTTATCCATCTAATGAAGTATGTAAAATAAATAAAATATAAAGATAGGAAAAGTAGCAGTAAGTGGTTTGATATACATATCTCATGGCTATTCATTAAAAATCCATAAGTTAAAAGAAAATAGATCTAACCAGGCCAATAGCATTCCTTTCTTGCTAATATTTTATCTAATGGAAGTCATTAAACTTAAATTAGAATTACCAAAAAAAAAAAGAAAGAAAGCAGAGTCTGCAAGGTGATGAAAAGTTCAGTTTAATTCCTTAAAATAAAAATTCAAATTGGAGTTAGAGTCAATAACATACAGATAATTGTTGAGGTGCTATCAAAGGTGAGACCTCCAAGGGAAAATTGGCAGTGGAGAAAGAAAAACGTAAACATAAATGTCAGAGATAAATACTCAGAGACTATCTATCTTGAAACAAAACAGGAACCAAAATCCAAAACATAAACAGGATAATATAAAATATATTAAAACCAAAATGGGAGAGGCATTTCAACTAGACATTTTGCTACTCAGGAAAGGGTAGGTACATTGTAAAGGAAGAAGAAATGGTAATACATCTCTTGTATTGAACATAGATATTTGTAGTGTTTGCAAATATGAGTTCTGGAGTTGGAGTACTTTCCAATATGGCTCATCCGTCCCCATCGACATATGTGAACTTGAGGACATATTCAAAAGCGTAGTAGACATTTTATTTTTCTATATAATGAAATGAGATTTATGTGAATATCAAATGAGGTAATAACCATTATGATACACTATAATGCCAAATGTATTATAGGTGCTAAATATTATGTTCTTATACTATGTATTCTTGTATAGTAAAATTATAATACTTTAGGATGTTTGCAAAAGTACACATATATATTTTTCCATGGTCCATTCCATAAGCTGGATTCACATTTTTTTCAAAATATTTTATTAAAATATTTTATAACCCAGAAAAGTAGAGAAAATAATAAAATGAACAGCATGATCTTACCATCCTTATTCGCTAAAAGTTAATTTTTAAAAAAATAAAGCATTACAGATACATTGGAAGTCCTGTCTTCCCCATTTCACTCCCCAACCCATATCCCTATAAGTGTCTTTCTAGTAAAACCAGTTTGTGTAAATAACTCATGTGTTTATACTTTTGCTATAGACTATGCAATCATAGTAAATATGGATTTGCTTGTATTTCAAAATTTTAATTAATCATTATCATAATGTACATACATAATTTTTCAATAATATTTTAAAATTCAACATTATACTTTGATATTTATAAATATTAATACATGTTCACTATTTTAATCATTCTTTATAATCCCATGGTATGACTGTGCCAGGAGAAACTGATCCATTTTCCTATCCATAGGCTTTAGTTTGATTCAGATATGGAGTGAAAATTTTTGTACACATCTCTTTCAGTACAAACATAATTGTTTCTCCAATAGACCTGCCTAAAAATGGAACTTCTGAGTTGTAGGATATGCCTTACCATGTGTAGCACACACACTCTGTGTTTGTAAAGTCATTTTGAAAACTACCCCCACAAATAATATATTTTATACCCTAATAACTATGATACAAATTGTATTTCCCATGTGGCTCAAGAGCTGAAGGCATTAGTAACTATGGTTTTATATATACAGACATATCACCAGTACTCAATTAGTTATATACTTATTTTATAATAAATACACTGACTAGAACACTTAATAATGTCCTCCCAACATAATTCTTATAAGTTAAAAACCTCTAGTACTAAACTTTATATAACTCATATTTAAATATACAGAAAAGGATATATTTCTCTGGCTTATATTAATAAAAGCATTTGAAATAGGGACTGACAGAAGCTGTTGCATTTTGAGGTGCTAAGTTACTTTGCCACGTACTAAATTACTTACTCTGAATCGGATTATATTGAAACACCATCCTTCATTCAGACAGTTGATGGTGAAAAGTCTGCAGCGGTCAGTTACTTTCTCAGAGTTTTTTCCAGTAAATCCTGTAATACAGCTGTAAGTGCATCAGTGTAAGTAAAAAAAATACTTGCAATTTAAATATTTTCACAGAAGTCTATTAACAGGCTGCCCAAAATAATAATGCTTTATTTAAATTACATACAACATTTATTATCAGATTATGCTTTCAATCATTGATTTTGTCCATGCATACTTGTGTTCTTTACAAAGAAGAAGTTTTATTTGTTTAGAGGGAATTTGAATAAACTACATCTTCATTGAATGGTCTTAACATTACCTTTTGGAGATGTAAGAGTAAAATCAATTTTGGCCTAAATGGATTTTTAACAATAAAATATAGGTTTTAGAAAAGTATTGGAATAAATGGAAGCATTATTGAAATGTGAAAAAAAAAGCAAATGAGGTTTCTAATGTCTAGTAGAGCCATTCTATACTGATGATATGGTCTCAGGAGTTAACGATGACACACAGGAATTTTAGACATATTGTAAAGAATGGTCATAGTTGGGCCAATTATAAGGTTTTGTTTTTTTCTTTGTTAGTTGTCCTAGTTACCATTTTTATAAAGCAATCTTGTAGTGTCAATGCCTGACAACAAGGTTTTTTGAGTGTAATCTAAGTGCCTGATATCAAGCTTTGGATTGCCATGGCATCCATGTCATACATCCACCTGGAATAAACATATTGCCAGCTGTGTGATGCCTACTCGAGCCTAGATGAGAAGCCCGGCCTCACGTACCCTGGAGCTCCCCTTTTAGAGACCCCTGAGTGACCCAGGTAACTGGCCTCTTAAGTGAGCCCACCTTCGCACCTTACCCTTCCTGTTCCCAGATTCTCACTGTTAGGGTTTAAATTCACCAGTAACGAGTGACCCCACCCTCAACCCCAGTAAGGCAGAGAGCCCCAGGCCCTCCTCTCTCTCTCTCTCTCTGTGTCTTTCTCTCTCCCCCCCTTGTTACAGGGCTGTCAGTGCTGGTGCCCTTTACCCTCTGGGCCCTGTGAGTATTATCAGGACTTTTCTTTTAAGTTCCCTGATGGTTGCTGCTGAGGTGCGTCTTGTAGTCATAATAAGACCCACAAGAGCCACCCCATCCAGAACATTAGTTTTCTTTGGGGAAATGTCCTTGGGGGCTGCCACAGGTAATGCAAACCAGGTGAGGGCCCCAGGCATTCCTAGCCAATGGCATCACTATCTAAAGACTGAGACAGACAGGAAATCAATCTGGATTCCAGTCCACTGCAGTGCATTAGCTACAATCAATAAGGTGCTAAAGA
Source organism: Mesoplodon densirostris (assembly GCF_025265405.1). NCBI lineage: Eukaryota > Metazoa > Chordata > Mammalia > Artiodactyla > Ziphiidae > Mesoplodon > Mesoplodon densirostris. The sequence goes on from NC_082672.1 coordinate 74,978,968, forward strand.
ACATACAGTGGTGTTCGGGCTTTCTTTGCCTTCACTCTCATTAATTCATGAGAAATATTCCAGTTAGTAAACTTCTGTTATCGAATGAATTGGGCACCAAATCAAATGATAATGTGTCTCTCTAAAGTACACACTAGAGAATTACGACCAAAAATTATACTTGTTAAAACCAAGTTGTTACAAGCTGAGTTAATAATAAAATGAATTGTACCATAGAGTCATTATTTTAAATTTATTAAGTACACTGTATAATTTCATAAAAGAACCAAAGGCCACATTGACACAGTCCAACCAAAATAGCATCAGTAAAACACTTCAGTAATTCCTGCTGTTTGAGGCTCAGCTTTGTACTCTCACCTTGAGAATTAAATCATACCTTCATCCATCAGGAATAACCATGCATTTTTTTTTAACATCTACAATGTACCAGCCACAAGGTTAATTATTTTCACACATTTATTATTTTCTAATTCAATTTTCATAATTCTTGTGTGATATTAATTATTACCAGTATGATATAAATGAGGAAATATATTCAAAACAGTTAAGTGAGTTGCTTTGGTCATATGACTAGTTTTAGAGCTGTTATTAAAGTATGATTTAACTTTAAATGTATTGTACTCTTCTACTCCACTGATGAAACCTGTGAAGATATGCTTACCTTGCTTCTTTTATCCTGATGAACTAACCAGAGATCCAGAAATCATTCCAAGTACCACTTTGTTATGAAAGGTATCATGTTCACCTTTTCCTAATTGGGATGAAGATGGCAGAAAGAGAGAAGCAACAAAATATCCTAAAATTGTGATGAGTTTTGGCTATCTTTTTTAAATTTTCCTTTTAAGTGTGAATGAATTAAATTGGCCAAGACTAGCTATCAATACACTCACTTGTATTTGTATTATTTTGGAGTATGGTTTTAAAAGATGAGAGCCAGGGCTATGAATTAAATGAAGAACTAATATTTGGTCATTAATGAGACCAGGTTGACAGACTGCTAGATGAAGATTAGGCAACAGAATCTCTGAGAAAGATGTTTCTAAACAATCCAGGGCTTATTGATCATGAAAAATTGGCCCCAAATGTTAGCATTATCATTACAGACCAAGAAGGAAGCACCAAAACACCATCTGTGACCCTTGGCCCAGGGAAGTTTACCCCAAAGGCAGAGAAAACCCACAATGAGAAAGTCTTCCTGTTGAGTTTCAGGTAATCAACTATCATGTGCCTCCACTCCCCCCACGTCTCCCACCCCCATGGCTTGAAATCTAAGAGAAACTCCAGAATCTCATTCACAAGGAAAATGACATCCTCATAACTCAGCCTGAGGTCAGGGAAATAAAAGACTTAACTAGTATTCTTAAATACATGATATGATGATCAGGGAGTGCAAACATTTAAATCAAGATTTGTAGGGTGTGCAGTTACAGTTCACGATGAATAATAAAAAATGACCATGTGAAATGTGTCAAGATTAGATGGAGGAGGAAAAAATATATATATATAAAATAATCATCAAAGGATTTAAGCAACCAGGTGGGTGGATTCCCAAGATGGATGTTGAAGTCATCAAGAAGGATGACAATAGTTGTAGAGAAAAGGACACAAGCCAGATGCTAGAGCCATGGTGGGTGATGGACAGGACTTGAGAGAAGAGGAGATGCTTGAAAGGAGCCTGGGGACAGAGAAACAGAGTTAGGGAGAGAATGATCTACGGAATAGCTATGTGCTAAAAATAGACAGGCTTTTGAGGGGAAAGAAAACTGTTCTGGATACGGCAACAATGGCAAGGCTGTCTACACAGTTCCTCAACAGATGTACGCAGGTTGTGGGTGAATGGATAGAGCCACCAAAGAAAACTCCAGGTTTCAGCCAGAAAAAGAAAGGAAGGAGAAAAAGAAAAAGAGAGTGTGGTGTTGGAGAATTTGCTGATGGCAAATGAGATCCCGAGGACACAGCAGAGAATATTGGATATTGAAGTGTTAGAGGCTGTACAGAGCAGTGGGGGGCTAAGATTGATTTGATCAGGTATGAGCTGGAAGACTTGGAGGTTACAGGATACTAATTCAACCTTTATGTACATAGCTCTCTACTAACTTCTGTCATTATGCTTTATTAGTTATTATTCACAGGGAAATTAATAGGTTCAGGACTAAGAGAAGAAAGTATACATATATTCTCAAAATGAAGCACATAGGGGGCCAGATTTAAGGATGACTTCTGTCAACTATAACAGTCCCTGAAAATATAAAATTATATGAATAAGTCAGAAGGTCCTCTCCATGAAGAAATGTCAACAATGTCCCAGATATCTTCAGTTGGAATAGAGTTTATAACCATAATCTGAAATTTTAATACTGTGGTTAAACTTTAACAATTTTTTTACCATGTTAAATTTTAGAATGATTTATTCAAAAGGGAAGGTTAGCCTTATAAATATAACTATTGATTTCAAGGAAAGAAAAATGTAGCAACCTAACTTTTGAGATATTTAACTCCAAGAGATTGATGTTTCCTGTTAGTTAGGAATTATTGGGTGACCAAGTTCCTCATCCAAATGTGTGATTGCCATTTTTAAAAGGATTTTTCAAAATTAATGTGAAAATATAACTTTATTATTTGTTGAAAGGAAATATGTTGACCTATATATTTCTGTGTTATGATGTTCTATTTCAAAGTCACAGTGCATGCTTAATTAGGTTTACTTGTGACAGACAATGAAAACCCTAACCCCTCCCATGGCTGTTGTGGAGAGACATCATACAGACAATTGAAATGCTGAAACTGACGTGAGAAAAAAAGCTAATACACTGAGTTGACACTTAAGCAATGCAAACGATAAATGCAACTCTGAGTAGGAAACAGGAAAAAAAAAAGCTGAGAGAATAAAATAGAACATTATTATACCATGAAATATCTTAGAATTTGAGTGGAGAACATAAAAAGTTTAGAAAGCAAAACCGTGTATATATAACATAATTTCTGATTTTTTAAAACCATAGTACTTATTATTATCTAGTTTATGGTGTCTTTTACAAAGATAACTCTCAATAAATATTTTTTAAACAATTGATTTTTAGGTTGGAAAAAAAATGATGTAAGAGAAAGACACTAGTTGGTTGCATTACTCTCTATTTCCTGATTCGTGTTTCTTCATTTTGTTCTGAATATTCAGAACACAATCACCTTTACATTAGACAATATTAGAGTCACTGCATTCAGTAAATATTAAAATAGGTTAGTGTGTGTTTCTCTGCGTGTGTACTCATGTTTGTGTGTGATTGTGTGATTGCTTGTGATGGCAGTATCAGAACGGTGGTTCCTGACACTCTTCAAAGCCCTCGTGTGGTTTGGTGGGACATGCACTCCCATCCCTGGCATGTAGTGGAGAATGTAGAGTACTGCTCTCTCCAGTTATGATGCCCTGCCCTCCTCTGTCCTGTGCCTTCAGCCCCCAGCCTCCAGCAGAGAGCTAATCAGGACCTGGAAAGCCTCACTGGAGGTGTGCTGGGCAGTGCCCTGAACATCACCTCTCACATAGGGAAAGGGGACCCCAGAGACAGCATCTTCAACATTGTCTTTGGAGGAGTTTCCGGGCTATGCACTGAGCTCTTGACAAGCCTTCACACCCCTAACTCCTTGCCAACACTGGCAATTGCCCCACTCGGATCTAACTTCAAGGCCATAAAGGTGAACCTCTTATCACCATTTACCATGGACATCTCAAGAAGCCAGAGGATTCTCAGGAAGTAATTTTGTTTCCTCTCTCATCTGATCATAGTAATTTAGACCTAGTCCATACGTTCAAATAGAGAAACTGATAGCGTCATCACCCTTTTGTTCTCCTCTCTTCATTTTACTCCTTTCCAACCCCACACTTTTTTTTTCCCCAGATTCATAATTAAAAAAAGTAAAAGCTTGGGTTGAGATGTGTGGATGAAGTAGGCGAAAAAGTGTAGGAGGATTTTCTGCATTGATGCTGTTTGAACTCAGATCAGCCTCTCTGGAGAATTTTGTAGAAATGCACATTTGCAATCCCCACCCCAGACTGACTGAATTGGAAACTCTAGGGGTAGGGAAAAACAATCTGTGTTTTAAACAGTGCTTCAGGAGTTTCTAATGCAGCTAAAGTCTGGTACAGCTAGTGTGAGAATCACTGTTCCCGAAACACATACCTTCTAATATAACAATGCACAGATAAATGTTTAACTAAAGGCATTTAAGTCAAAGGGTGTTTTATTTTCTCATTATTTTCAGTGGTTCTCTTAATCTCCTTTGAGAAAAGAAAAATCGCTTTCAAGACTATTTTTTCATTGTTTCAACTTCATGTTTTATTAGCTTATATTGATCATATGACCTTTACTTCATGTGAGTCAAAGTTAGCAACTATTTTTGCACTATCATTGGTGAGTTTGGGAGTGGGAGAATCTGGGGGCTGGAAACTGTTTTGTGTTCCCCACATTCTTACTGATTTCTGAAGCTTGGGTTTTCACTCATCACTCAAATTAGTCTGTGTTATTTCTGCCCTGTGAATAAGTTCTGTTTTTACTCTCCTGTCACTTTGCTTATCTTTCACCCTCTTTTAATCGGTAGTCTAATTTAATCAATAGACGGGACAATGTTTTTAATTAAGTAGATTCAAGATGAGTGAGCACAATGTATATTGTGCTCAATGTAAATTTTTAAAGAATGTGAGCAATCTCAACAATTAGAATGCATACAGTGACTCATATTAATTTCATGAGTAAGTTTACTTCGAAGTTGTTACAACTAGTTACCTATTTGACATATTTCATCCATCCTAGGGAAAACTAACTTGAATTTCTATAACTTTCATCCTAGCTAAAACATGCTTTATTAAGCATTCAAGATCAAACTCCATCATTTTAAAATTAAATATATTAATTAATAATATAACAGCAAACTGAAGGATGACAACAATGCTTCTAGTTATCTAGTTTTCCTTTTGATGATAAAATTTAAAACAAAGCCTTCTAGACAACTAGAATAATGCTAATAATAAAAACCAATAAAAGCATCATACTTGATAAAAAATAAACATATATGAATGCATATTTACTTATATTTATATAATGCTATCCATATTTTTATAGTTGATCACTTTTCTAAGTAGACTCACAAATATACTAGTCCTATAAGGCTCAGAACTATAAATTATAAATTAAAAAGCCAATATTGTTAAAAGGATAATAGCTGGATTTATAGGTAAGTTAATATAAGATTGAATGCATCCACAGATTTGACTTGATGGGTTGGATGTTCTAAGATCTTGATATATTGAGGAGGTTTCTCTCCAATCGTTTTTGAAAATGTCAAATTTTAAAAGCTTAATATGTTTTTTAACTTTGTATTTAGATTCTTTGAAATTGATGAAAATAATGTCCACTGTACATCTATAATACACATGCATCTATGATATACGTGCAGGGTTTTTTTCAGTGTGCTTTTAAGGTTTTCCTGTACCACAGCTTTTATGTTTTTAATTTATTTTTTTATTCAAACAGAAAGTCACAAAAATTATAATCATCCTCATCAGTTCACTCAGTCCCTACCACAGCTTTTAATTTTCGGCTTTTATGGATATTCTAGAAGTTCTAAGCTTGTTTACTGCCCTTCAATAATGCCTAACAGAACTTTCTTTAAGCAGATAAAAGTCTAGCAAGATAAAAGTCAAGCAAGTGTGAAGAGTACAAATTGCACTTCTTGATGGTGCGAGAAAGTAACTATAAAGCTATTTAAAATGGTCTAAAGTGATAGGCCCAGATAACTATCTTACTTCTGTCATTTACAAATTGGTAATTTTTAGCAAGTCTTTATTTAAATAAGGCACTGTTTCCTAAAACTTTGCCTAAAGATCCAAAAGGAAAAGTCTCAGCTGAGGTCTGTGAATTGCAGGAAGAGCTAATGGGTCTATACTTTCAAACAATAATAGCAAGGATGTATGTGTACAGTAGAACTAATACTGTGGGCACTTACATTATCTCTTCCTTCTAGACCTTCAAATATGATCCAGCTAGCCTATACGTCTTCATTACAAAACAAAATAGATGTTTTAGGATGGTATGCCCAAATTATGATTAAGAATTGCTCCAATATTTATTTAAAACCAATGCCACAACATTTAAACATTTCATAGAAAAAGCATTAACATTTTTCTACTTTAACTAGAAATAAAATATTATAAGCCATTAAAATTTTTAAGCTTAAAACAGAACATTGTTTTATTTTTGTCCACAGGATTTAAACTTCATATATTTTTGTTTAAAAGTAGGAAGTTAATTATACCTGCAATGATAATCTTTCTCATATTTCATACTTGTGGCATTAATCTTGCAAGGAAAAGCATCCAGTGGTGTTTGAATTTGCTTACAAAGCTTGACTGTACATATTGGTGAAAACATGCACATGATATCCTAGAAAAGATTAAAATGTATTTTTTACAAAAAAAATCTGTATATCTCAAAGATAATGAAAGGATTCTTACTTACATGGGGAGAGATGGAAATTATTTTCAAAAGCAGGTAGTAGAAGTTCTCACTCAGTGCAACAATGGGGAAGATTCTATTTTTCAAAATGTCCCAACATTGGTTCCCATGTCACACACTCTTCCTACTACCTTATTTCAACATTCCTCTATTTGAGAATTGGGGCTATATTTACCCCCTTGAGTGTAAGCAAGCTGTGACTATGGGGAAAGGATGCTCTGTGACTTTCAAGGCTAGGTTTAAAAAGGCCCTACAGAGTCTGGTTATCTGGGAATGTTTGGAACCCAGCCACCATGTTGTGAGGACACACAAGCCACACAGAAGAGTTTTATTTAGGATTATGGCTGATAGTTCCAGCTGAGGATGTGGTTGACAACCAGCATTGACCCCTGGACAAGTGAGTGAGGAAATCTTTTTTTTTTTTTTTTTTTTTTTTTGCGGTATGCGGGCCTCTCACTGTTGTGGCCTCCCCCGTTGCGGAGCACAGGCTCCGGACGCGCAGGCTCAGCGGCCATGGCTCACGGGCCCAGCCGCTCCACGGCATATGGGATCCTCCCAGACCGGGGCATGAACCCGTATCCCCTGCATCGGCAGGCGGACTCTCAACCACTTGCGCCACCAGGGAGGCCCAGGAAATCTTTAATGTATGAATATTAATTCATATTATGAATTCAAATATGAATCTTACCAAATGAAGGATTGTCATTTGTGGGAACTACTAAATTATTCCCTAGTCTTATTTATTTAACTATTAAATAAAATATTAAAATACAATAATATAAAATAATCAAATAATAAAGAAAATATTTTAAATAACTAAAAAATGAAAAGTTTACAAAATTACATTGTTCATAAAGGAGAGTTCTGTCAGAATAACAAAAAATAAAATTGAAGAGTGTTTTTGAGATTGGGGTTTCTATTTAAAATGGGAACAATAAAAATAAGCAAGTTAAATACATTTTCTGAAGTTCCTGAGTTTGAAATTGCAATATGTTAATTAGAAGTTTAATTATTTGTACTTTTCAAACAGCTTAGTAATGGTAAAATATATTTTAAAACCACTCCCTTGTATGTTAGATTCAGACTTACCGGTAGAATATCAGTGCAGTCAGTAACATTCTCACATGGTTTTGGTGAACACTCATTGACATCGGTTTCACAGTTTTGATTGAGAAATCCTTCTGTGCATTCCAAAATGTAAGCTGAGCTTTTATTTTGACTAATTTCTCCTTTCCAACAAGACTGAGAAACACAGTGTTCCATTGACTCCTCACAGAATGGACCTTAAAAGATGACACACACACGGAAAGAAAATATGAACATAGGCATGTACAAAACTTGGTGTAGAAAAAGTCTCTAGAGTTCATGAAATCTTCTTAAACATTTATAATGGTATAATTTACACATAGAATAAAATATTTGAGGATTTTTCATGCACGTATCACTACTTTTACTCTTTATTGCCAAAGAGCAATTCAAAATATATATAACATTTTTTTTACTCATTCACAAGTTGGCAAACATTTCAGTTGTTTCTACTTTTTAACATTTTTATTGAGATGTAATTGACACATAACAATCTTAGTCTCAGGTGTACAGCATAATGATTCAATGTATGCATATATTGTGAGATCGTCATCACAATAAGTCTAATTAACATTCATCACCACACACAGTTACTGTTTTTTTTTTTTTCTCATGATGAGAACTTTTAAGATCTACTCTCTTAGCAACTAACTTTTATGAGCAATTAATTCACTCACAAGTATTTGGGTGAATATATACTTTAGTAGCTCTTGCACAGATTCCTGACAGAGAAATTGCTGAGGTGTAAATTTATGTGTAACTTTTTGTTTGTTTGTTTTTGCGGTACACGGGCCTCTCACTGTTGTGGCTTTTCCCATTGCGGAGCACAGGCTCTGGACGTGCAGGCCTAGTGGGCATGACTCATGGGCCCAGCTGCTCCACGGCATGTGGGATCTTCCCAAACAGGGGCACAAACCCGTGTCCCCTGTATCGGCAGGTGGACTCAACCACTGTGCCACAAGGGAAGCCCTATGTGTAACTTTTTAAGAAACTGCCAAACTGTTTTGAAAGGTAGCTGTGCCATTTTTCATTCACACTATCAATCTGTGAGAGTTCCTGTTTCTCACATTCTTGCCAACATTTGATATTGTCCATTTTCTTTATTATAGCTCTTCTAGTGGTTGTGAAATAGTATCTCAATTCAATTTGCATTCTCATAAGAATAAAGATGTTGAGTATCTTCTCATATGTTTATTAACCATTTGTATGTCTTCCTTAATGAAATTTACCTTCATATATAGAGAATATTTTGAATTGTATTATTTATTTTCTTATTATTGAGTAGTGAGTGTTCTTTTCATATTCTGAATACAATTCTGTTATGATATATGTGACTTGCAAATATTTTCTCCTTCTGTTGCCTTGACTTTTCATTTTCTCAGTTAGTGGCTCTTGGATAGGAAAAGTTTTTATTTAATTAAGTCTAAATTATCAAATTTGTCTTTCACTTGTAACTTTTATATATCATGGTTTTGTTATAATATCTAAAAATTCTCTCTAACCAATAGTATAAAGATTTTCTCTTATGATTTATTAGATATTATTATCAATTTAGCTCATAATTTAGATGTATGATCCATTTGATTTTTTGCATGATGTGAGATAAGGATATGTTGTTTCATATATATGAATAACATGTTATTTTATATATATATGATTTTTTTACATGTTGATATATAATTGTCCAGGCAACATTTTTTTGAGAAGAATGTTCTTTTTTCCATTTAGTTGCCTTTTCCACTATTGTGGAAAAACAAGTGATCATAAACATTAGCTCACTTCTGGACTCTCAATTCCTTCTCATAAGTCTATATACTTATCCATATGCAATAACACACAGCCTGGATCAATGCAGATTGATAGTAAGTTTTGAAATTTGGCAGTCATCAAATTTTTCCTATTTTTAAAAATTTTCAGCCCATATAAAGTTTTGTATAAGCTAGTCAATTTCTTCAGAAAAGCCTCCTGGGATATTGACAGGGATTTCAATGAATCAATAGGTTAAACTGGGAAGAATTACCATCTCAAAACTATGGTGTTCCAGTCAATGAATATGCAATATCTCTCCATTTGTTTAGATATTCTTTCATCTCTCTCCCAATGTTGTATAGTTTTCAGTTAAAGTCTTGTATTTAATTAATTACATTTATACCTAAGCATTTTATCCTTTTGATACTATTATAAAGGAAATTTTTTTAATTTAATTAATTTTTAATTAATTTTTGAAATTTTGTTTCTAGTATATCAAAATACAATTAACTTTTGCATTTTATTTTGTATCCTGCAAGCTTTATAAACTCAGTCACAAGTCTGGTAGTTCTTTTTTTGCATTTCTTAGTATTTTCTACATAAGAAATTATGAAATCTGTTAATAAAGGTAGTTTTACTTCTTCCTTTTCAATCTGTATGTTTTTTTAATCTATTTTCTCCCTATCCAAGTCTGCAACATCCTATACAACATTGACTCGATAGTGAAAGTGGATAACTCTGTGCTGTTCTTGTTCTTAGGGGAAAATCTGCCAGCACCACTTCATTAGGGTGATATTAACTGGACAATTGTCATAGATGCTTCTTATCAGGTCGAGAGAGTTTTGTTATTTTTCTAAGCTGTTTTAGAGTTTTTATAATGATTGTGTGTTGGATTTTGTCAAATGGTTTTTGTCCTGGTTTTATGTGGTTTTGTCCTTCATTCTAGTAACATTACTGTATTTTTAGATGTTAAACCAATCTTGCATTCTTGGAGAAAATTCTACTTCTTTAGAGTACAAAAACATGCTTTTTGTGTTTCTGGATTTGCTTTGCTCATATTTTGTTAGGGATTATCAATGTATATTCATAAGTGGTTCTCTTACTTGTTTTTTGCCTGGTTTTGGTATAAAGGTAATATTGGCCTCATAAGATGTGTTCAAAAGTCTCCCCTTTCCTTCTATTTTTTGTACATTTCATAAGGATTATGATTAAATATTTGGCAAGTCTGTACCAATTTTCTATTTCTTCTTGAGACAATTTTAGTAATTTGTGTCTTTCCAGAAATTTGTCCATTTCATTTAAATAGTCTAATTTCTTGGCATAATGGAGTCCATGGTATTTCCTTATAATCCTTTTAATTTTGAATGATCATTATTTATGTCCCCACTTTAAATTCTCATTTTATTAATTTGTGTCTTCCTTGTTTATTTCTTGGTTAGTCTGACTAAAGATATGTCAGTTTTGTTTTACTCAAAAAACAATGTTTTTTCATCAGTTTTTCTTATCCATTTTAACAATTTCTCCTTAATCTTACCATTTCCTTTCTTTTGTGTGTTTTGGGTTTAGTTTCTCTTCTTTCTCTAGTTATTTAAGGTAGAAGCTTAGAATATTGATTTAAGACCTTTTACTTTTTTAATGTAGGAATTTAGAATAATAAAATTACCTGTAAACCTTATTTTAACTACATTTCATAATTTTTGATATGCTGTGTATGTTTGTATTCAATTGTAATTTTTTCTTTGACTCGGGTTATTTTAGACATTTGTTTAACTTCCAAATATTTGAAGTTTTCTCAGAATTTTTCTGCTGTCAATTTCTCATTTAATTCTGTTACATTTGGAGAGTGTGTTATCATATAATCTTAATTCCTTCAGATTTATTGAGGCTGGTATTGTGACCATGAACATCTATTTATATAATGTCAATCAACAGCAGAGCTGAGTACTCCAATGCTTGCACTGGATGCAACGTGAGAGTGGGAACTTCCTGAAAGTCTGTGCCCTAAGGAAGGCATTTGTCTGCCTCTAGTCCTCACCCTGAGATCATGCGAAAAGACAAATAAAGTGTTGATGTTAAGGTCCAAGTCTGGTAGCTCCACTGCAGCTTCCATGAGACCAGAATCAACGTCTGTTTCATTGCTGAGCTGAGGTGTTTGTCGGATTCTGTTTAGCACTTTTCCATTAGGCACCTCCTACTGGTAATAAAAAAAGTACCCGAGGTATTGGCCTGACATCCTTGCCATATCTGTTAAATCCTGGATTTCAAAAGCACAATTTACTCTTTTACTCCTTGTTGGGTAATGAAGAGGTCTTTGGACAATTCATACTTGCTAGGGAGAGTTGAAAAGGGAAATATTTGACTTCCTACTGAAAATGGCACAGCTGGCCTCCAGAAATTATCTACTGAAGTTTAAAAAAAACATATTTGTACTTCAAGTTCATAAACCTTGTCAACAAATCACTATATAACCGAAGGCCAACAGTATACAACAGGTTCATTTAAAAATCTTCATATAAAACTCATTCATTATTATGTGAACAAGAGCATCAAGAAACATTTAACTACAGAGAATTAAGTTACTTAGCAAGAGCATACAAACCAAAACAAAAACCAAAACAAAAAAACAAAACACTTAGAAGATATGCTGTTAATTGATTTGAAGTTTGAATCGTGTGCCAAATTCTAAAATATAAAGGCGTAATAACAGTATAAAATGTTGAGTGACCACACCACTGGCATTATTATATTAAAATAACTCAACTTCTATTTTGAGCACATGAAGAAGAATGAACATGCATTTCTCAGTGGTGTGATATATTAACATATTATCCTATTAAATATTTGTAAGAAATAACATTTAATTATATTTAAGGCATCAGTGTTAATTGGCTCCATGGTAAGAAACTAGCTGAATGACCCTACCTCATATTTATGTAATGCTTGGCATTTCCATAGCAGTTATATCCATATGATTTGATAAAATCCTTAAAGACAAACTTGGAATTTATAAAAGGCCATTATTATCCAGTTTTAGAGTTGAATTTTTTTAAGTAAAAAACTAATTTTGCTAGAGGTTGAGCAACTTGCAACATATCACACAGTTGGTTAATTAATGGCAGATTAATAATAAAAATATGTGAATTCCACCTAACCCTATTATAATTCACCACAACACATGCCCACTAGATCAGCTCTGTAAAAAGGGTAGAAGACGCATATATTACTTCATTATTAGCATTAGTCCAATATCCCCATTCTAGGATACATCATATGTAAAATATAAAAAGACATAAAAATAAATAAAATATTACTTTGGCTTCTTGTACAAACAAACAAACAAACAAAATTTTCCCTATTTATAAATATGTCTCTGTGGATATTTGTAGTGGCAGTTTCCAAGGTAATCCACAGGATAAAGTAGTGAACAGTGAAATGTGCATTTTTCAGCACTTATTTTGAAATAATTCACATCAAGTTGCAAAGATAGTACCAAGAAGTGTTGGGTACAGATACATCTTATAGAACTATAATATAGTATCAAAACTAGCCAATCATGGGGCCTCCTGGGTGGCGCAGTGGTTGGGAGTCCACCTGCCGATGCAGGGGACGTGGGTTCGTGCCCCGGTCCGGGAAGATCCCACATGCCGCGGGGCGGCTGGGCCCGTGAGCCATGGCCGCTGAGCCTGTGCGTCCAGAGCCTGTGCTCTGCAATGGGAGAGACCACAACAGTGAGAGGCCCACGTACCGCAAAAAAAAAAAAAAAAAAAAAAAAAAAAAAACTAGCCAATCAACATTAGTACAATGTGTGGATATGGTTCTATGTCATTTATCACATGTGTAGATTCAGGTAACCATCACCTCCTTCAAGATACAGAACTATTTCATCACCACAAAGACTTCCCTTATGCTGCTCCTTCATAGTCTCACTTGCCCTTAGTTGCCCTGCTATTTTTAGCTACTGGCAAACATTAATTTTTTCTCTATCTCTATATTTTTGTCATTTCAATCATATTATGTAAGTAGAGGCATACAACATGTGGCTTTTTGAAATTGGCTTTTATTTTTCTAATTATAATGCCCTTCAGAGACTCTTAGTTCTATGGACTTAGCTTTCCCATTGGAAATTTAAAACAAACACTTATACAAATTTGGTGTGAAGTAGCAGAGGATGAGGACACACAACCAAAGTGGACAGAAGTGACCCAGGAGATACTGAGGAAGTAGTCAGCAGCCAGATTGCCAGCTGACATCTCGTTAAAGACAGCCACGATTTTTGGAACTATGTGGTGGAGACAGTAAAGCTCATCTGTTATTCCAAAGGCTTCGAAGCCATCTTTATATGCCACACGTGTTCTAGCCAATGAAATCCTAATAGAAATTCTGGGTGTTCAGTCCAGGTCAAAGCCTTTCCATCTCTCATCCTTTTTGCTCTAGCCACTTGGAAGACACATGTTCCATTTGGTGACTCTAAAATATCCCAGAAGCTTGGATTCCTGAGTCACTACTTGGGAAAGGTCTACCCTGAAGAGACAATGGATTTCCAATGACTTGGCATGAGAAAATCATTGGGTTAAGGTGTATTTGTTGAGTTAATGTAATCTAGCCTAGCATGACAACTACAGAATATTTTACCAAAACTGGGATTTTGCCATTATGGGAACTTCAAACTTTTGGTATTGGTTTAATGAGTGGTGGGCAGCAAGGAAATGTGAAAGGCTGAAAAGGTGATGACCATCATTACAAAGTATCACCTGATGTAATTTGAGAGGGCTTGAAATGCCTGCTTATTCAAGGTATAGCAGAAGAAGTTGGAAAACACAAAACTTAGTAGAATGATTCAGTTGCTATTAACTGCTTTTGATAAGATAATAAATGAAAAATATACACTAGAGACTACTTGCATGCAAATAAAAATATTGAGGAACAATATTAAGAATAAAAATGAACTATGACTATTTGTGGGCACAGTTTGATACAGCCTAGAATAAACTGGTTCTATTTCTTCAATGTATTAAAGTGTTTGCATGAGTCTGTATGTGAAAATAACCCCCTTTATAGCAAAATATGGAGCATTAAAAAAAAAACTGTTCAATGTAAAAAGAATTACTGGAGGGTAAATGCAAAAGTGGGTGATGCATCTTTTCATTTTAGTCTTAGCAAGATACATATATAGCCATGTACACATAACATACATAACACAAATAATTTAAACTAAGACATTAAGTAGCAATCTTATTATATCAATCTAAGTAAATTTTACTTTAATGGAGATCATAATGGGGTTTCTATAAAGCAAACTATCTCCACTATCCTAATAAGGTGCATATATCCATAAAAATCACAATAAATGGAAGATCATTTTAGATGGCCATGTTTTATCATGATTTCAGTAAGTTCTTTTGGTCAGTCCTCTTATTGAGTGTCAAAAGTTTCTAAAGCAATTCTATATAAAGTAATGCACAGCAGTTAGTTGAACATTTTAGTCATGTAAATTCATGTACTTTCATGTAAGAACGAAGCTATTATACTCTAAAGATAGGCAAGAAAACTGAAGAAAGACAGCTAACTTGTTGACTCCTGTTTATTACAGCTTTAAGACTTTGTCAAGATGAAGAACTGCTTCAAAATAAGAAAGGATATTTGATGCAAATATTTAATATTCATACATGTTAAAAGTTATTGTGTAAAAGGTTGATATTTAGGTGTTTCAGATAAATGAAAAGAACTATTTAAGTTATTAATTTTATGCATGCTTTAACAAATACCATTTAAGTACTCTTACTATCATGTTATTAATTCAATTTCAACAATGCATGGCATGAAATTTTAACAGTTAAACATATTAATTTTAAGTTCCTAAAGTGTGGCTCTCATTACACTGCTGTTCTACTCAGAATCCCAGAATTGAACCCACAACCTATTGCAAGGAGCTGAATACTTAATATTTTCCTTTGCAGCAAATATCTGCATTATTTTGGACTAAAATCCAGACAGTAATTATTTTAGACTTTGAGGGTCATAACCTCTCTTAAACCACTGAATTCTGCTGTTGTATCATGGAAGCAGCTATAGACTATATGCAAATGCCTGAGAATGACTGTGTCCTTTTGCTTTAATTTCTTTGATAAAAATGCACAGTTCTTTAAAGCACTTTATTAGTATTAATTTAGCAACTTTATAGTGTAGACTTTGTCATTATCCCATTATTGTACACTGAATGTTTATGCCTCACAAATTCATATGTTGAAACACATTAATTAAATTAATTAATTCATTAATTTAATTCATGTTAATTAATAGATTAAATCTATTTAATTCATTTTAATTTAAATTATTTAAATTAACCTAAATTTTAATTAATTCATTTAATTTATTTGCTAGTAAAGGAACTACCTTTCCAATTAAATAACTGCTTTTGAGCAACAAAAAATTGATATTAATAAAAAGGAAAGGAAACAATATCTGCCACTAATTCTAAAAGTGTCTACCTCAAGGTCACAATTAGTGTATCTCCAATTAGGTAGGAGAGTAAAGCCTTTATAAATCTAATTCCATTTTAATGTTTAATCAAAGCCTTAAAGATTTGAACAGAGATCTGTTTAATCTCTGAATGAATGCACTTCAACACACAAGTAACAGACAAACTTAGACGTTTCTCTGAGAAACTGAGAAAACAGAGAAATGAAATGACACATGTGAAGAGTCAGTATTTCAAAAGGAGAGTTAAAAAATAGGGCAATCACCAGTCTGGAGCAGAGATACTGCTAGAAGGAAAATACAATAGAAGTCTACAAATCATGATTCATAAAATGAGATTTTTTAAAAAAGAAAAATTCAAGCCAAACTTTTAGTAATTCTTAATAAAAGTGAGAGAATATGTCTACTTGATATTAAGAATATGAAAATGGTTATACATGTATATTTGATTATATGTATTGAAAGGATAATAAAGTATAATAAAATAGTTAGCAATTCTATGTTAGGAAAAACTGAAAACTGAAAAACCTATCTACCAAAATCATCACAGATAGATACAGAATTGCTGAATATACCGATAACATAATATATAATCTGTAAAGAAAATAATCAGAGAATTATCTTAAAGGACACCTAGCCTGAATTTTCTGAATTTTTAAAGTCTGTCAAACTTGTAGAATTAGATTCATTATGTTCTAGAACAGCCCTGTTCAAAGAAATGTCAAATGAAATTTGAAATTTTCTAGTAACCACACTTAAAAATATAACAAAGCAAGTGAAATAAATTTTAATAATACACTTAATTTACCCCAATAAATCCTAAATACAATTATTTCAACCATCATCTGAATAAGGTATTAACAACGTCACATTTTACATTTTTTATACTGCACCTTTGAAAACTAAAGTGGAAAAGTGTGTCCTTTCCACTTATTGCCATAGGTGGCTTGTGTCTCTCATTAGATAACACATTTCTAGAGCACAGAAAAAATGTGAATCTTCCAATCTCATCTCAGAAAGCTATTCTGAACTTGAAGGCAAATACCTTACAGAGCACAGCATTAAATTTCAGTTGCGTGCCTAAAGATGGAAGAATCTTAAGTGAAATATGAACAATTAAACTTCATTATTATTGAAAAGTAGTAGTAATAAAATACAACCGAATTAAGTCTTTTTTAAGATTGAAACTGTTTAGAAAATCTATGAATCTAATATCACGTCAATAGAAATAAGATCTTATAAATCTGAGGGACATTGAAGTTAAATGGCTCTATGAATGGTCATTTCAATAAATTTTGTAGAAATAATTAGATATTCTCACACACGCACACACACACACAAAAAAAACCTCCTAACCCTTATCTCCACATCTCATAAAAATAACCATCAATCTAATCAGATTTTTTTTTTTTTTTGTCCACACCATGCAGCGTGTGGGATCTCAGTACCCTGACCAGGGATTGAAACTGAACCCTGGAAGTGAAAGTGCCAAATCCTAACCACTAGACTACCAAGGAACTCTCAGATTGTATTTAAATGTGAAAGGTAAAACAATAAAAACTATAGAAAATAAGATTTCTCAGACACAGTGGAATTAATTAAATTTTCATTAAAAATAAGAACATCTATTAATTCAAAGACACCACTTAAAGATTGGAAACTGAGTAAGAGAATGGGAAAAAAAACACTTTTAACACTGATAACTAGCAAATTCAGAGGATATTAGAAATGATTACGAATGAATAAAAATATGTAAATTATACATATGTGTATATATTATGATTATATATTACAAAAACTCTCTAGATACACATACATATATGTATATACATAAAGCAATCAAAAAGAACTTAAATAGGTTTTTCACACACAAAAAATCTAATTACCAATAAAGTTCACAACACCCACTCTTATTAGTTGATATAGATATAAAAATTAAACCAAAATAAAGCACTGCTATGTATTTGCAAGAGTGGCTGTAATAAAATTGGGTGACCTGCAGAGTGATGTGTGCTTGTATAGAAAAGGGAAATTTCATACATGCTAATAGGAGTGTAAGTTAACACAATCCCTTTGGAAATGATGTTTTATTAATTACCAACATTTAACAAATATATAAAACATGACTGCAAAGTATATAGAGTGTATACACACTATATATAGTGTATACATATATACACATATATAGGTGTGTATATATATATATATATATATATATATACACACACATACATATACATACATATATAAATATACATATATATATACACATATATATACATATACATATACATATACATATACATATATATTCTTATAAAGAAACCACAAGAGACTAGTGCAGGAATGCTTATACTGGAATCATTCATAAGCGTCTCAAGTTAGAAATTGTCTAAATAATGAGAATATACAATTAAAAAGCATACAATCATACATTTATCTAAATGTAAACTCTCACAAACCATATGAAAATAAAAGGTTAGACAGAATAGAGAACATAGTGAAAAATCCCAACTGTATAAAGACCAAATGAAGGAAAAGAAAGCTAAATTATAAACATTCAGGAGAGTCTCTATCTTTGGGAGTCTAGGGTGGGGGATTATTAGTGGGAAGGGGTGTGAAGAGAGCTCCTGGATTGTTGGGAATATTTTAGTTCTCCGTCCATGTCCTAGTTATGTGGGATTTTACTTTGTGAGAACTTTGTCTTCATAACATTACATGCAATTAAAAAAAATAT
The DNA here is from genome assembly GCF_025265405.1 of Mesoplodon densirostris. Classification (NCBI taxonomy): domain Eukaryota; kingdom Metazoa; phylum Chordata; class Mammalia; order Artiodactyla; family Ziphiidae; genus Mesoplodon; species Mesoplodon densirostris. Next base: position 74,997,523 of record NC_082672.1, read on the forward strand.
GTAATTAAAAGTACATGTGCAAAATTGAAAGGAAAATAACTGATTAAAAATAAGTTCTATTATATGTGACAGGAAGATGTTCTTTCTTTTTTCTAGGTGTTTGCTTGTGTTATTGGTAATCAAATGTTAGCCAAGCTCAAAATCACTGGAGGTTTTGTGAGTACAGATTGCTGGACCTCGTTTCCAAAGCTCGTGATTCAGTGGGCCTGCGTTTGATGCCCAAAATTGAGAATTTTCATTTCCAGTTACTTCCCAGGTGCTGCTATTGATGCTGGACTCCACATTATCAAGCATTGACTTTTGTTTTCTCTTTGAACTAGACTTCCCTCCACCCTTATAGTCACCCAACTGATTCACCCTTGCATTCATCCAGGCCCAGCCAAGTCACGAAATATGTTTACCTGTCCCCAAACATGACCCCAACCTTCTGTGCTTCCATAGTACTTTCCTTAGAAACTGGCCTATCCATTTTATTTCTCTGTCTAGTTTTTTTAATTTCTCCACTATTCCTTGGGGTTTATTTTAATCCCTAGAATTATTTTTCTTTTGTCTGTTGGATAAATAAATCCCATCAATTTCCTGCATGGTTTCAAATTTTTCTTTTGGTTTCTGATGCTTCTTTTCTTCAGTTTTCCCTATTTCAGTCAAATTTAAGTCCAGATTTCTTAGGTCTCCCTTCCTCCTGTATACATAATATGTAATGAACTGACGAAACTTGTGCCCTGGCAGCCTCCCACACTACTAACCCAAACCGAGATTGCAAAGGTTTTTCTTATATTTAAAATCTCACTTGCCTCCTTACTGACCGGGGACACCATTCCTCTCAGTAAATTGCCAGAAAATTAATAATCCATTGCGCCCTGCAATGATTTTATTTCTATTTTCCTTTTCCCTTTTTCTCATCTAACCTTGCTCTTAAGATTTATCTAATGATCTCAGTTTTTCTTTATTCTAGCTTTACTTTCCACAAAAACACTTTCACAGAAAATAAATACTTCTCCTGTGCTCTTCACCCTATGCTTTCAGAACCAAAAATTCCTTTGTCATGTCCTTTCCCATCTTCTTTTTGGGCCACAAAAACCTGTTTTTAATATACAATATTAAATAAACACATTCATCCTGTTGTACTTGAAAGCTATGTTTCTATGTTTTAATCAACAGTCTCTTTTATATTTCATCATATCCATCTATTTTTATGAATCAGTACACAATTACAATTTTTAGAGGAGATGCTTTAGGGAATATATCTCAATTCTATAAATGCTTTGGAATTTTGTTTCTATCACAGAAATATTCAAATACTTTGATATTCGGATGATGTGTTATGCATTAATTTAGGTGTGTATAGATAATTGATCCATCACATCTGTCTGAACATTGCGGAAATATTATGTCTTCAACTGCTCTCTGCCTTTCCAACTTTAAATGCATATAAATTCCTCTACATTATGGGAGGGAGACACAGAGGAAGGAGGTATGGGGATATACTTATATGTAGAGCTGTTTCACTTTGTTATAAACCAGGAACTAACACACCATTGTAAAGAAATTATGCTTCAATAAATATGTTAAAAAATCCTCTACATTTTCTGCTAAAATGTAATTCATGCCAGGAAGGTAAACCATAAATAAACTTACAGGTTGTTTTTTTCTTCTTTGTTGTCTCTATATCTAAGAGTGTTTTTCTAAACGTTTATAAACAAAGAAAATCGAATGGCTAATGTCATTTAATGTGCATTTCGGTTACAAAGCTCTGTTTTTTTTTTTGTTTTTTTTTTTTTTCTTTTTGCGGTATGCGGGCCTCTCACTGTTGTGGCCTCTCCCATCGCGGAGCACAGGCTCCGGACGCGCAGGCCCAGCGGCCATGGCCCACGGGCCCAGCCGCTCCGCGGCATATGGGATCCTCCCAGACCGGGGCACGAACCCGTATCCCCTGCATCGGCAGGCGGACTCTCAACCACTGCGCCACCAGGGAGGCCCCAAAGCTCTGTTTTGACCAATCATCTTGGTCAGTTGCAAAGCCTTTAATTGTATAAATATATGTTTGATTACAATGGTAGTGTTTAAGAATGTGGTTACTTATTCTTTCAAAAGGGTGGGGAAACATTCTTTTTATCTATGAATAATGAATGAAAATTTTACATTTAAAAAACCTTGAATTGCAAACTAATTCGGCCATATATATGTTCTCTGTACCCAGTGAGGACAGTTGCATAGCTAATTTTAAATATACTCAATAAATGTACCGAAGTAAAACAAGTAAAAGTTTGAAATGTGATTTCTGGTTCAAAATTGTGTCCTCCATAGATATCTTTCTTTGTCTGTTGGGAGCATATTAAAACAATAGCAATAATTTTCTCATATTAATGAATACCAAAAACCAATAGAACCATGAAAGCAAAGAGACCGAGTAGGTAATTGAAGTATTTTTGCTTTTCTGTAATTGTTGAGGGGAATATTTCTGCCTTTTAACAGATGATAAGCTTCACTAGTAGTCTGTGTGTTTTATTAGACACAGAAACAACAACTAAAGTGTCTAAACCAAATTTGGTATGCTATGATTTCTTCTCATGTGACTTTCCCTCTTCCATAAAAAGTTTGAAAAATGAACAGAGGCCAAAAGACTCTTTTATAAAATGTTGGCCTTTAAAGGTTCATAAAATGCTGGCATTGATGGGCAAATGTTTATAGTTCATGGTTAGGGACTGTACTTATACTACTTTTTCAGTCTTCACCAAAGTCTGTTTATGGATATGACTGGTCCCAGCAAGTTTTGGAACACTTGAGCCTTATGACAATACAATTTTCTTTCTGGAATACTAATGGCAGAGATGTAATATTTTTTATGACTATATTTACCCACCAAACTCAAGTGCATAAAGCAAACTAGTGATTATAATACAAAGACTTCTAAATAAATCAGAATAAACAGAAGTTCTATTTTATTTTTAACATTATTATTACTATTTTAAATTTTTCCTCCTTGTGTTAAAACAAATTGCTATTTATTTGGCTGGCTATTAAATAAAATACAGAAATAACCTTGTATTTAGTGGCTATTACATATGGAAGTAAATTAATAGTTAAATAAATTACATTCTTCTAAATGTTAAAATAACGTGGAAAAAATGATTGCCCTACTCTGGATCACAGGCAATGTGATAAAATGACTGTAGATTGAGCAGATCAATTCTCCCATTACATACTCACTGAAGTACGTTTTTCTGAGGGGCCTGTCCTGCTGTCATCCTCACTTTTTATCTTTTTTTTTAAATGATAGCCATCTTAGCAGGTGTGAGGTGATATCTCATTGAGGTTTTCATTTGCATTCCCTGATGATTAGCAATGTTGAATACTTTTTCATGTATGTATTGGTCATTTGTTTGTCTTCTTTGGAGAAATGTCTATTCAGGTCCTTTGCTCATTTTTTAAATTGGGTTATTTTGTTGTTGTTGTTGCTAAGAGTTGTAGAAGTCTGTTATTTATATATTTTACTACTAACCCCTTATCAGATACAGGGTTTGCAAATTTTCTGAGATACCATATCTTGCCTTTTCATTTCATTGATGGCTTCTTTTGCTGTGCAGAAGATTTTTAGTCAATGTAGTCCACTTCTTTTTGTTTTTTCTTTTGTTGTTTCCACTTTTTAAGTTGTCCTGTTTCTCTCTAGCAAAGATGATTTTATGAAAGTTAATTGTGGGGAACAAAGAAAATAAAAATGAATAAATTGGATTGTGTTTTTCTTTTGCTGTGTATACTTCTATAATATTCTCTTTTAAAAAACATATGCAAAAGATTAGAGTATGAATTATAATGTAAGAATTTTGTTATAGGGGTTTAAACAGAAGTTAATGAGTTGCAAGTCTTTTCTTAATAATTTATGTGATTTAATATACAACCTAAGTACTAATTTTTTATTGTTTACATCTATTGAAAGTTCTATTTTGTGACTCTGTTTAAACTTTTTTGTGTTTTAATTATTAGAATTACTTAATATTAAGGTATCAAATATATCAATATTTTCTTTTAGCTGTAATCTTTTGAATGTGAATGTTATTTGTGTATATGCACTTGTGTTTTTGTTTGTGTGTGTTTAAAATGTATTCACAGTAGGGTGGTCTCAATCTTCTGCTCTATTTTTTAAGTTTGACCTCCTTTTTCTCCTTTAATTAGTGTGGTGATAATCTGTGTTCTGTTTCTACCTTCGTAATGGGTCTCGACATCTGTGAGGTCAAGTCAGTCCATTTCTTGCTGGGGAGCATAACAACCATCACCTGGCCAACCAATCAGAGTTTGCAATCATCTTATCAAATTTCTTGGTAAATTCCTTTTAGGATATTGATTCAAATTACACTGAAATTATAGATCAAATTGAAAGTTAATTGACATAATTAAGATAGTCTTCTTGTGCATGAAGATGTTATATCTCTTAATATATTTATACATGTTTAAATGTTTTAAGATCTAGATACGCTTGCCTATCTCATATTAGATTTGTCCTATAGTTAATCTATATATTTGTATTCATACTAAAAAACATTTCTTTTTAAATTGTGTGTTCTAACAGGCCATTAAAAGTGTATAGAATAACATTGACTGTTATATAATAAGATTATATCCACTTCCCTTCTTGATACATCTTACAAAGTAAACTACTTTATCCAATATATGTTTTTTTATTTGTTTGCATTTTTCATGTAAAAATCTGCCTTCTTGATTCTTATATATTTCTTCTGAGGTCTTGCCCTTTCTTCCTGAGTGTATATTTTAGAAGTCATAATTTAAATACGGTATGATCTTTCTTTTTTTTCATTTTTCTGATAATCTCCTCACCCTCTTATTCACTTTTTTTTGAATGATAGATTTTCTAAGTAAACCATTCTATATTAGGAGTAATTGTCTTTCAGCACACTGATAATGCTATTCCACAATCTTCTAGCTTTCACTATTACAGCTGAAATGACAGCTGTCATTTGAATCTCTTTATAAGTCTTCTATTATTTCTAACTCCTCTTCCTTTCCCCTATTTTTGGAATGATCTGCTGTACTTCTTCTGTGTTTGAAAAATACACTATGATCTTGGTGAAACTTGGATATATCCTAGTTATGTCATTTATTGTTGACCTTGGATAATTCCCTTCATGGGAACAATAAATAAAACCAATATTGAACTTCCTCTATTATCAGGATATTGCAGGAATTACTGCAATACCATACCATATCATTGTGTATACCATAAGTGAGTTAATTAACTTGAATTAGTAAAAACTCTAACTCTGAGTCTAGGTTTTCTTAACATTTATCTGGTAAGGGAGTGATACTAACAGAGAGCAATTGTACTGTTTCTATATTCTTCCCTCTCCATTCTCCATACACCAAACATTATATTTTTCTTCTAGAAACACTGCTAAATGTATGGTTAGGTCTCTTTAGCTGTCCCCCCCACCAAAGTCTATGTAATTCACTATTTTCAAACTATATCAAATTTGAAGAACTGTGATTCCATTAAACTGAGCATGGAAAATTCACCAATCACAAATTTAGTGCTAATTACTGCAAATAAATAGAAAATAGTTTTACTAGACTTTTTGTGGTGATCATTTCACAATAAATGCATGTATTGGATCATTATGTTGTACAGCTAAAACTAATATAATATTGTGTGTCAATTATATCTCAAAAAGGTATTAACCAAACAAGCAAAAGCAGTTTAATTGTAGAAGTTTACTATAGACCTCCTAGAAGAAAAGAAAGATCAATAAGATTCTCCTAATACAGATTTACATGTTGGTCCAGTGTCAAGATAAAAGATTGCTGAGGGACTTGTCTAAATTCAGATACCTCCACAAAAGCAAGGTCCTGAAAGAGTCCTATTTTTCCTTAATAGTAATTCCAATTCCCCAAAGATAAAGGGACTTATAATCTAAAATTATTTTGAAAAAGATGGGACAAAATGATTGGCAATGTGGTCATTTCAGGATCAAGACTTGACTTACTGTTCAGATTTTTAGACTAAAACCAACAGGATAAAATATAAGAGAAAAGAATAAAGATTCATAGATTTCAGGTTAAATATGTATATAACCAATGGATCGAACAAATACAGACTGACAATAGTTTTTGTGAGAAACCCAATCTCTTTGTAGAAGAGAAGTGCAATGTAGTTAAAATATGTTGATATGAGTACCAATACCTTAAAGTAGCACGAGCAGTAGCAGCTGCTATAAGTTTATAGCTTACTATTTCACAGGAGTAAATATTATATATATATAGCTTCCTGCAGATTCTTCTTAGAAACAAAATTTTCCATGGGAAACTATCTTGCTTAAAAGCTACTTAAGTTCTCTTTGAGTGTATATATGTCAGCATGAGCCAAGGCAATAATGAAGGTAAAAAATACTGGTTAGCTGAGACATTTGTTTTTGGCTCCGGTAAAGGAGGACAAGGAAAAAGTGAAAGAAAAGAGACAGTAAAGTTGGAGAGAGGTGTTAGGAGCCAGTGACAGATACTATAAGGGGAGGTCAAGTGGAAAATCCAAGGAAGTGAAGTGAATGATGGACTCTCAAGAACAGAGGTAGTTATACTCCACTAAAAGCCATTAGCAGGACATAACAGCAACTCTCTTTTCACCCATTTTCAAATCTCTAACAATTCCTCATTCAGAAATATTTTATGTTCTTTACTGAGAAACCTGTTGCATTTGATACTTAGGTTCATGTTTTAAAGAACAGTGACTTTGTTCTTTAATACTAGGAACTTGACCCAAATTTGATCATGTAAATGTAATTGCTCTGTTAATCTAACATAGTCTTGGAACTGTTCAAACTTGTACAGAATAGGAAAGAAAGTGTTTAATCATATTTTGGTCCCATGAGGCCCTGCAGTAACTAGGTTATTTTATGAAGAATATATTGTGGTAACTATTTTGCATATACAATCTTAATTATTTGATCCTTTTGGAAGCTCAGGAAAGAAAAAACGTATATGTCCTTTTTCTAGTGGAAGTGCCTGATGGTCAGATTAGTGATTCCTCATCAGTATATTCCTAATAGTAACAAGGCTAGTAGTGCAGGACCCTGGTGTGGAACCAATGTCTCTGGTACTTAACCTTGTACTTAACCACCATGAAAAGATATTTTGAATGCAATATTTAATTGTGTACATGGATATAACCAAGATTAAAACTCATAAGAGTACTTTGTTCTGAAACATTAAGTGTAAGAATGTAGTATACTCAAAAGTTTTAATTTCAGAAAAATCACATAAGACAATTTAAGGAACTAAAAATTTTTAACATTGAAGGTATAAGATTAGAGGTACATTATTTTAAAATATAAAAATAGACATATGCATGAAAAATATAATTATCCTGTTTCACTACAGGGGTAGAACTAGAATTGTTTGTTAGGATAGGTGGCATATTTGAGTCAACATAAAATACAATCAATGATTTGAAACATGCAATAATAAGAGAGACTACATTTCAATGTAGTAGTATCTCGTTCAGTATTGGATGTGAATCACTTTATAATGGAAATTACAGAAGATAGTCTTTCATATTTGAAAAAAAAATTAATGCCATGGAAATACAGTATGTGGTTTATCATATTCAGAATATCATTTAAGAAATTGTAGTTAATGAAAACAGGAGATTCAAAATTATATATTTCACTTAGGTGTGTTTTCATTTAGGTAGTCCATGTAAAGAATAGGATATATAATTAAAACAAAACATGCATATTACATGTTATGATCAGAAAATAAAAATAAAGTGATTTTTATTTCCTTAGTAATAAAATGTAAATTAAGATATTATGCATAACAAATGAGAACATAAACTCAAGTTAACAAATTTATTGAAATTTTTGTAATGATATTAAGCACTGTAGTGAGGGTAGTATTGATAACCTGTTTCATATACCAGTAGTAAGATTATAAATTTGCTTGCTAAATCTTGAAGGAAATTTCTTAGTATGCATATTTCAAGAATCACTTTCAAGAATCTTTAAATGTTCATATTTTTGACCTAATAGTTTTATATCTAAAAATTTATTCTAAATTTGACCACAAAAGTAATCAGTGATATATACAAAGATTTATATTTATATGATAACATTATTTATAATAGCAAAATCTAAGACATAAAGTACAAAGAGTAAATCGCTCCAATGTCCATAAAGAGAAGTGTTAGGTAATAAAATACACTTTCTAAGATGCTCACTTCTCTGACTGCAGAGTCACTCCTCAGTCTGCTAATTTACTTTGGAAGAAACAACCCTCCAGTTTACAACCTAAGAAGAAATTTTGGGCACTTGACTAAGGGAAGAGGAAGAGAATAATTGGCATTGTCGTGAGAAATACCAGGGGTAAAGAATTATTTCTTACTTAGAATGAATTCCCAGGAAATAAGTAAAAATAATTTGTAGCTGAGGAAAACGTCCTGTAAAACACATGAAGAAAATACCATTTGATAGGGAGAGAAAGGCCATTTTTAATTATTGTAATGATAATATTACTTAATATTTTATAATAACATTTTGGCAGAGTTCTACCATCTTTACACAGATAGCTGCTTTAATCTCCCACTCCTCAGGTAGTAGTATTACTACCATTATACTTTAGGAAAATGAAGTATAAGGAAATTGAGTCATTTGCTTAAATTGGCACAGCTATAAATGGTTAAAGCCTTGTGTTGGACCCAGGGATCCACCTGTATGTCCTGCATTTAACCAGAGATCATGCTACTTTTTTCTTGCACATCCCCAAGTTACTGCCTTAACTCAGAGTCAAATTTCTTGAATTTTTTATGTCCACTTCTTCAACTCTAGATTTTCTTTCCATGATTTCAAGTGTGGACAAGATCACTAACAATCATCATACCACAGAATCCAATGACACTTTCAGTGTTTTTGTAATTTACTTGCCAGCAGAGCAGCAATTAAAGTGTGGATTGCTCCCTACATTTTAAAAAATTATGAACACTTAACATGAACTGTACCATCTTAAAAGTTTTAAGTGTACAGGACAGTATTATTAAGTATGGGCACTGTGTTTTACAACAGACCACTAAAATTTATTCAACTTGCAAAACTGAAATTTTATAGTCTATGGGGAAAAAAAAACCTCCTATTTTCATCTCCTTCAGCTTTTGGAAATGACCTTTCTACACTCTGTTTCAATGAATTTGACTATTTTAAATATATTGTATAGGTGGAATTATGCAGTATTTGTCATTCTGTGACTGGCTTGGTTTACTTAGTATAATGTCCTCCTGGTTCATCCATGTTGCTGTATATGTCAGGATTTCCTTCTATTTAAAGGCTGAATAATATTCCATTGAAATTGTATACCATATTTTCTTTATTATTCTGCCACTAGGCATTTAAGTGGTTTCCATATCTAGGCTATTGTGAATAATTATGCAGTGAGCACAAGAGTAAAAATCTCCTCTTTAGGATCCTGATGTCAATTATTTTGGCTATAAACTGAGAAGTGGAATTGTTAGATCATATAGTAGCTTTATTTTTAATATTTTGAGGACCATTCATACAGTTTTCCATAACAGTTGCACCATTTTTTATTCTCATCAACAGTGTACAAGATTTCCAATTTCTCCATACCCACTCCAACACTTATCTTCTGTTATTTTGATAGTAGTCATCCTAATAAGTGTAAAGTGATATCTCATTATTTTGATCTGCATTTCCTTGATGATTAGTAATGCTGAACACCTTTTCATATACCTGTTGGCCATTTGTATGTCCTCTTTGGAAAAATGTCTATTTAAGAGTCTTGCTCATTGTACACATTGAAACTAACACAATATTTTTATATCAACTATATTCCAATATAAAATAAAAAGTTAAAAAAAGACTTTTGTTCATTTTTAATTGTGTTATTAATTTATATTTTGCTATTGAGTTGTAGGGGTTCCTTATATATTCTGTATATAAACACCTTATCAGATACATGGTTTGCAAATATATTCTTCCATTCCATAGGTTGATTTTTAATTGTATTGATTCTTTGTGCAGAAGTTTTTAGTTTGATATAGTTCCACTTATCTATTATTGGGTTCGATGCCTGTGTTTTTGGTGTTATATCCAGGGAATATTTGCCAAGAGCAATGTCAAAAATGTTTCCTCTATGTTTTCTTCCAGAGGCTTATAGTTTCAAGTCTTATGTTTAAGTCTTTAATCCATTTTAAGCTGCTTTTTGTATATGGTGTAAGTTAAAGGTCCAGTATCATTCTTTGAATGTGGATATCCAGTTTTCCCAAAACCCATTGTTGAAGAGACTATGCTCACGCCATTGTGAATTCTTGCTCCCTTGTTGAAGATCAGTTGACTGCATATATGTGTGTTTATTTCCAGTCTCTCTATTTGTTCCAGTTATCTATACATCTATTTTAAGCTAGTACTGTAGTTTTAATTACTGTAGTTTTGCAATACATTTGGAAATCAAGAAGTGGGATGCCTCCAGTTTTGTTCTCTCTTAATATTTCTCTGGCTTTTCAGGATTTTTTGTGGTTCTATGTGTATTTTTGACTGTCTATATCTATAAAAAATAGCAGTATGATTTTGGTGAGGATTACATTGAATCTGTGGATTGCTTTGGCTAGTATTGACATTTTAACACTTTAAGTCTTCCAGTACATAAATACATATTTCCAATTATTTCTGTATTCTTTAATCGCTTTCTTCAGTTTTCAGGGTATATCTTTCACCTTTTTAAAGTTTATTTCTAAGTACTTTATTCTTTTTGATGTCACTGTAAACAGAATTATTTCTTTAATTTCCTTCTCAGATAGTATTTTTTTTAATAAATTTATTTATTTATTTTTGGCTGCATTGGGTCTTTGTTGCTGCATACAGGGTTTCTCTAGTTGCAGCGAGTGGGGGTTACTCTTTGTTGTGGTGCACGGACTTCTCATTGCAGTGCCTTGTTGCAGAGCACGGGCTCTAGCTGTGTGGGCTCAGTAGTTGTGGCTCATGGACTCTAGAGTGCAGGCTCAGTAGTTGTGGTGCACGGGCTTGGTTGCTACACAGCATGTGGGATCTTCCCAGACAAGGGCTCAAACCCATGTCCCCTGCATTGGCAGGCAGATTCCCAACCACTGCACCACCAGGGAGGCCCCTCAGATAGTTAATTGTCTGTGTATAGAAACAATTTTTTTGCATATTTATTTCATATCTTGTAACTTTACTGAATTTGTTTATTAGTTCTAATATGATTTTTTATGGGGCCTTAGGGCTTACTACATATAAGATCATGTTGTCTGCAAAAAGGGATGTATTTACTCCTTTCCAATTTGGAATCCTATTTCTTTTTCTTCCCCAGTCATTTTGGCTAACACTTCCACTACTGTGTTGCATAGAAGTGGTGAGAGAGGGCATTTTTGACTTACTATTGATCTTTGAGATCGTTTTTATTTTTCTTAATTGAACATGATGTTAGCTTTGGGCTTGTCATATATGTCCATTATCATATTGAGTTATATTCCTTGTATACCTATATGGTTAATAGTTTTTACAATACAAGAGTGTTGAATTATGGCAAATGCTTTTTTTCTGCATCTATTGAGACAATCATGTGATTTTTATCATTCATTATATTAATATTGTGCATCAAGTAAATTGATTTGTATTTGTTAAATCATGCCTGCATCCAAAGGATAAATCCCACTTGATTATGGTGTATTATCCTGTTGAATTTGATTGACTAGAGTTTTGTTGAAAAATTCTGCATGCATGTTCATCAGGGATATTGACCTGTAATATTCTTTATTTGTAGTACCTTTGCTTGGCTTTGTTAAGTAGGTAATCCTGCCCTTATAAAATGGCATTGGAAGTGTTCTTTCTTCTTCAATTTTTGAAGAAGTTTGAGAAAGCTTGGTAGTAATTCTTTAAATATTTGGTAGAATTAACCAGTGATGCCATGTGGTCCTGGGATTTTCTTTGTTTGGAAGTTTTTGATTACTGATTAAATCTCTACTAGTTATTAGTCTCTTTAGATTTTCTCTTTCTTCAAGATTTAGTCTTTTTAGGTTGTATGTTTCTAGGAATTAAGCCATTATTTCAAGGTTATCCAGTAGGTTGGCATGAAATTTTTTATAACAGCCTTTTATGAGTCTTTTTTATTTCTGTGATATCAATTGTAAGTTCTTCTCTTTCATTTCTGATTTCATTTATTTGAGTCTTCTCTATTTTTCTTGGTCTGACTAAGACTTGTCAGTTCTGTTTATCTTTCATGAAACCAACAATTATTTTGATATTTTTTACTATTTTTCTGTTATTTATTTTGCTCTTATTTTTATTATTTCCTTCCTTTCATAATTTTTGGCTTAATTTATTCTTCTAGTTCAATTAGGTCTCAAGTTATGTTGTTTATTTGAAATCTTCTTTTTGTGTGTGTGTGTGTGTGGTACACAGGCCTCTCACTGTTGTGGCCTCTCCTGTTGCAGAGCACAGGCTCTGGACACGCAGACTCAGCAGCCATGGCTCATGGGCCCAGCTGCTCTGTGGCATGTGGGATCCTCCCAGACTGGGGCATGAACCCATGTCCCCTGCATCGGCAGGTGGACTCTCAACCAATAAGCCACCAGGGAAGCCCCTTTCTTCATTTTTGATGTAGGTGTCTCCAATATAATCTTCCCTCTTAATAATACCTCTGATGTCTCCCATAAGTTTTGGTATATTGTGTTTTCATTTTCATTTATCTCAGAACATTTTCTGATTTTTTTTTAACTTTTAATTTTTTCTTTGATCTATTGGTTGGTCAGGAGCATGATGCTTAATATCCACATATTTTTGAATTTTCCAATTTTCTTTCTGCTATGGATTTCTAGTTTCCTTTCATTGTGGTCAGTAAATATATTTGAAATAATAAGATTTCAATCTTTATAAATTTGTTAAGACTTGTTTTGTGACCTAACATGTGATCTCTTCTGGAGAAAGATCTGTTTGTCCTTGAGAGGAATATGTATTCTACTGTTTTGGAGTGGAATACTCTGTATATATCTCATAGGGCCATTTGTATATGGCATTGTTCAAGTGCATTGTTTCTTTATTGATTTTCTCTCTGGTTGTTCTATGCATTATTGAAAGTGGGGTCTTGAAGTCTCCTACTATTATATTCCTGTTCATTTCTCCCTTCAATTCTACCACTGTCTGCCTTACATATTTAGGTGCTCTGATGTCTGATTGCTCTCCTAAATTGACTCTTCTATCATTATATAATGTCCTTCACTCTCTGTTGTGACAGTTTTTCACTCAAAGTCTATTTTTCCTGATATAAGTAACGCCATTCTTGTTCTTTTGTTTACTTTTTTTTTTTTTTTTTTTTTTTTTTTGTAGTACACGGGCCTCTCACTGTTGTGGCCTCTCCCAGCTCCAGACGTGCAGGCTCAGCGGCCATGGTTCACGGGCCCAGCCGCTCTGCGGTATGTGGGATCTTCCCAGACCAGGGCACGAACCCATATCCCCTGCATCAGCAGGCAGACTCTCAACCACTGCACCACCAGGGAAGCCCCTTTTGTTTACTTTTTGTATGGAATATCCGTTTCCATCCCTTTGCTTTCATCCTGTGTGTTTACTTATATCTAAAATAAGTCTCTTGTAAATAGCATATTTACATAAATTGTTATATTATATAGCATAATTTGTTATATTTTTATCCATTCAGCTGCTTTATTTATTTGATTAGGGAGTTCAATTTATATGTCTTTGTGTATCTTTTCTTTGTGGTTACCATGAAGCTTCCATAAGCAGCTTATAGTTATGAGTCTATATGCTTGTCTTTTAACTTCTATAGTAAAATTAAAAAGTGTTAATAAAAGCCAGTATTACAGTATTAGAATATTCTCTATCTGTCTATATATTTACCTTTATCAGTGAATTTTATACTTTCATAGACTTTCTTTTTGCTCTTTGTCAACTTAAAAAATTCCTTTAATATTTCTTTAAAACAGTTCTAGTGTTGTGTGTGTGTGTGTGTGTCTAAAAAACTCTTTTTCTTTTCTTCATTTTTGGAGGACAGTTTTGTCAAGTCTAATATCCTTGGTTCATAGATTTTTTGTTTTTTCTTTTCAGTACTTTGAATATATCATTCCACTCCCTTCTGGCCTAAAATGTTTCTGATAAGAAATGTGCTGATGGGTTTATGGGGATTTCCTTTGTGCATGATGAGAGAATTTTCTCTTGCTGTTTTCAAAATTCATTCTCTGCCGTGGACTTTTGACAATTTGGTTATAAGTTGTCTCAGTGTAGACTTCTGTTTCATTTTTGGGGTCCTTTGGACTTCATGAATCTGGTGGCTACTTCCTTCCCCCAATTTGAAAAGTTTGGGGGCACTATTTTTTTAAGCTTTCTGCACCTTTCTCCCTCTTACCCTTCTGGAACTTCCATACAGTGTATATATGTTCATTTCAGATGTCTCATGAGACCCTTAGGCTTCCTTTACTCTTTTTATTCATTCTGCCTCTCTGATTGAATAATTTCAAAAGGCTTGTGTTCAGGCTCACTGATTCATTCTTCTGTTTGACCAAGTCAGATATTGAAGCTCTCTATTAAATTTTTGGTCATATTCTTCATCTCCAGAATTTATTTATTTATTTTTATGCCTTCTATCTCTTTGTTTATAATCCCATTTTTTTACCTATAATTTTTCTTATTTGTTTAGTTGTGCATCTGTGTTCTATTTTGATTTGCTAAGCTTCTTTAAGATGATTATATTGAACTCTTTTGCAGGCAATTCATACATCTTCATTTCCTTAGTCTTGGTTGCTGGAGATATGGTATTTTTGTGTGTCATATTATTTCCCTCATTCTATATGTTTCTACAAGAAACATTCATGTCACATCTACATAGTTGTAGAAACAGACACCTATCTCCCAGTCCTTACAGACAGGCTTTGACAGGGAGAGGATTTCACCCATCAGCCCAGCTAGAGATTCTGGGAAACTCTCAAACATTTTTAAGGCATGTGCATGCTCCACTTCTCTCCCTCCTACCTGAGTTGTGTGCCTTCTTTCATGTTTTCGGAGCTGCACTGACCATAGTAAGCACCACCACTTTTCCTGAGGTAAATATACTGAAAGCCAAGGACGTGGTACCCAGGCTCCACTCTCTTTCTCCCACAGGAGAATTCATGGGCAAGGTGAGCTTCCTTGGTGTTGAGCTGTGCCAACTTGGGAGAGAGCCTTCTGTGGGTAACGTAAAATTGTGTTTCCTCCCTGTTCCATCTGGTTGCTATCAGGTTTGAGCTCATCAGCATACTATAACTTGTTAACTTGAATTTGGAGGTATTTTCATCCATATGTTGTTTTTAAATCAGTGTTGTTTTTTGGGAAAAATGGCTTGGAATTCCCATTCTGCCATCTCTCTGAAGTCACTCCCCATGCCTTATGTTCTGAATCTTCCTTCACCTTGACTTCTGAACATCACTGTCTACCTCTTACATTGCTCCTTCTCAATGCCTTAATATCAGTGTCTCAGTGCCTCATACTTCATTTTCACTTTAATTGCTGATACACCTCCATACTCTGTGCTAAAAACAGTTTTATTCTATTCAAGTTTTCTCCTTGAATGATGCTACCATATCCTAGGAAGTCAATTAATATGCATATGATAATTATGACAAAATGAATAATATACTGTATAATATTGGCTACAGTGTTCCTATTCTGAATAGATTTCTTCTTCAAATATTTTGATAGTATTATATTTATCAAATATATTTGTTCATTAATTATGAAAGTGATGTATTATTGGTGGAAATATTTTTAAATGCTGAAAAAATTTTTGATCGGATTGTGTTCTTGATTACATCTGATTGAGAAATAAGTGCTATTAGGTAATATCAGGATCAGATTATCTCCAAACACCCATTAAATAAAATGAAGTATGAAGTCAAAGTTAGCTTTGAAACATTAAACTAGTAATTCCAGTAATAATGCCTAACTTATTAAAAATCGAATTAAACGCATGAAGAAACAACTACAAAATTAAATGTACTTCATCATTTTATGAACTTGCCTAAATTTTCAAAGTTCAAATGTAAACATTTCATAAGGTTTACACTTAACAGTATCAAGCTAATATCTCTGGTAAGTTGCTGTATTGTATTTTTTTTATGTGGAATACAATAAAGAAAAATCCCTCACCAGATTCCTTTTGGAAAATAAGAAAACATTCAGTAATAATAGCAAACTCCAAATCCACTTAATTAAAATCTTTAGTTCTATGAATATAAGCAGATGAGTATTACTCAAATTTGTAAAGGGAACAGTAAAGGAATATTGCAGTATTTTCAGAGTAAATATTAAGCTTTTCATAAGACAGTATTGAAATAACAATTTCATTAACAGGCTTTTTTTCCCCATGGGTTAGTCATTGGTATAAAAATCATGATGTTATTTTGTGTCAGGTGTTTTTCTAAGGCACTGGAGATAGAAAAATGAAGAAAACAGATAAAAATTATCCCTTCCATGAGTTTTCCATAGGTTGAAGAGAACAGTAAATACATACATATATACATACGTATTATTATTATCATTACAACTTATAGCAAGTTAATTGGTGACAGTGAGAAAAAAAGCAAAAGAGAGGATGAGGAGTGTTCAAGTGTGGATATACAGTTTATTTTAAAATAATGTGGTCAGGAAATGCCCACTCTACAGATCAGCAAGGTGAGTAATACTACAAAAGAGTAAGAGAAGGAGTGGTGAGATGGGAGGTGAGGTCAGAGATGGAGGTCAGACCATGCAGGTGACACCTTTCAGGCTCTGGTTATAGTGATGAAGACAGCTATTAAGCAGAAGATTTTAGCAGAGTGACATGATCTGATTCACATTTAAACAGAATCATTCTTGCTGCTATTAGAGTCTAAGGCAGAGGAGGAGTGATTCATTAGGAGAATAGGTCAGTAGAGATGATGGCACTGAGATGGTAGCAAACAAAGTAGTGAAAACCAGACAGATTTTAATTACATTTTGTTGGCAGGGGTAACAGTATTTTCTGAGGGATTCAGTTTAGAAGTAAGAGAAGAGAGAAGTCAAGGATAAATGCAAGTTGTTTGCCATGACCAACTAGAGGAGTGGACTGATAATAATTAAGGTAGGAATAGGGGAAGGAATACATGATGTTTGTTTTGGGGCCTATTGAATTTAGGACATGGCACGCTAATGGGCATTCAAGGAAACATATCAAGTTGGCAATGAGATATAAAAGTTTGGAGTATATAGGAAAATCTGGATATTAACATTTTCTTCATAGGCAATTCTTTTTAGTGCTATGAAATTGTGACTTAGAAAATGTTTGAGGTTGGAAAAATCCCAGAAATAATTAAATCATGTCCAAACTCATTATATTAAAGATGAAAGTAATAACAACCAGTCAGGGTCAGTGACTTTAAAACATCTAAAATTTTGGGTCAGCCTAGAGGCTCTTAGGGATAGATTTATTAAATTTCCTAAAGGCAAGAAAATAAAACTATTTCAGGAGCTGTTAATGAGATGATGACTTTATAAGGATATTTTCTAATAAAAAAATAGTACCAGAAGGAACTTTGAAATGACTTTTAAAATTTGAATATACACTTACTTTCTACTTTAAATAGATTTGGTTTTGTCTCTTCAATTTATTTCATTTACGTTTAATCCTTGTTTTGCCCCAGAGGAAAAATTAATGAGTTGAAGTAACATGTTTTGTTTTAATTTGACAATGAGATTTGAAATATGAATTACAGCTCTTCTTCAAATCATGTTGGTAGTTTACACAGTGATATCACAGAGCTGTATTTCCTACTGTTAAGCACATGCCCTCTTGAGAGTCAGAGTTTCAATGTAACCCCAGCTGATCTCATCATCTTCCTCTATAAACCTGCCCTTTTGAGTGAATAACATTTCAGTAAAAATGAAATAGGGTCAAGTGGCTGGGGAGCAATGGGGAGGGTTTGGTGGCAAATGTCCTTGGGAGATAAGCTTTGCTAAATGTTGCTGGGTCTTGATGAGGAATGAATCATTACCCACAGGTGGTGGGGAACATAATATGTTGCAGATAGAAAGGGCAATATTAAAAAGAAAAACAAAAAAAATTATAATGGGTGCTTTCCAACATTTGCCTATGTTTTACCTAAAGAAGCAAGCTGTCTTTAAACTGTATCACTTTTGAGAGACTGCATGATGGAGCCCTGAATCTGCCCCCTTCCTCCTTCATTTCCTGGACAAAGCACATACTACTAGAAACACTGATGTGTGCTACATCTTAAATCATAGTGAAAACTATGTCAATATTTTAAGGCTTTATTTATATTCTTACTTCTCTGTGAAGACCTACTTTCCTTATTTCAGTCCAAATCTTCTCTTTATTTTCTGAAATTTTATAACCCAGTTATCTCTAGCATTCAAGGCATGCTTAATACTTATTATATCCGTGCTCTTAGGGGCTAAAAAGCTAATATTCTGCAAGGTTTATATTGTGCATTGTTGCTGGGTCAGTTTGAATTATGAATAAATGAATGCATTAACATCACATCTGAACCTAAAGTCCCTAAATTTTATGTTTAATTAACTGAGGTTTTTTTCACTAATTTAAGGGAAAAAAATTGAAGACAAATTCTATATGAATGTGTTTCATTAACTGGTTAGGATACAGAGTTATAAAACAAAAAGTTATCGATATTTTTGAATGTTACCTATACAATGAAATGTTACACTTGTGCTACAGTAAATGAAAATACAAATGTAATCTTATTTATTTATGAAAGTAAAGGTTTAATGAGACTTAAAGATAGTATTATAAGTCAAAGATTGTAATGCTTCACACTTCAGTATTTGCCATTTCTTAGTTCTATTTTCACTGCTTTCCTGATTGAGTTTTTCTTTATATATCTGAGTACAAAGTGTATATTATTTAAAAGAAGACAAAAATCAGGAAATTTTTAAAGTAACTAATTATGTAAACATTTTTACAGTCATTGACAGAATGGCTAAGAAGTGTAAAGGGAAGGAGAGATTAAATTCTTAAGTGGAAACCTGGATGAAGGGTACATGGGGTCATTATATACTATTTCTTACAACTGCTTGTGATTCTACAATTATCTATAAGTAAAAAGCTTAAATAAAAATTTCACATTGACTGTAACATTTTATTTTAAAGATGTATTATGTCTAAGAATACAAGAAGAGTCTAGCAGCAAACACAGTTACTGATATAATTGGTCACATTAGCAGCCTAAGGAAACAAAATCACATAATTATCTTATTCAATGCAGGAAAAAAAGATACTTAATAAAATTCCACAAACTCTGCATGTAAAATGCCAGAACACTAGGAATGGAAGGGGAATTCCTAAGTCTGATAATGTATTTACTAACAACAAAAACACACTTCATGTTTAATGGTGTAGCATTATAAATATATATATTTTTAAATCCAGAGCAAGAGAAGGAAGACTGCAATCACTGCATCTACTCAATGTTGTCCTGAGGGACTCAGACTGAACAATGTGATGTGAAAATAAAAGAAAAGAACAAATGATGTTATGACTGTCTACTCAGTCTTTCCCAGCAGTATTCATCTCAGGGGATATACAAAAATTGCTAAAAGATTCAGGTCAATACCTTGCACAATTTTAACCTATTTGTGACACAGCAGTGTTCCACTGCAAATGGTGGGAAACCCTGTACCATATCATAAATCCACGTTGGAAAAGACAGTCTTTTGGAAGAAAGTGTACATCGAGTTTGTTGAATAAATTGTCAGTATAAAACAGATAAATTTCTTATGCAATTTTAGCAAACAATTTGAGAAAAAGTTATTCAAGACATCTGCGATAATTACAAAATCTTTCTTAAAAGTCAAAAATGTTATTTAAATACATGTAGAAATAGATATGGATATAATACTTAATATCTTATAGAAACCATTCTCCCTAAAATCAATCTACAAATTGAGGAAGTTCTAATAAAAACCCTACAAACTTGTACTCAAAGACAGAATCAAGGATAGCCAAGAAAACTTTTATCAAGCAAGAAGGGAGACATATTATCAGATATTTAGAGGTACATACTTTATAAATCTATAGTAATTAAGAGAGTATGGTATTGGGGGTGGGATGGTTAAAAGGTTAATGGCAGAATAGAAAGCCTATTTATAGGGAGAAACTTTAACACTTGTGTTTTCCTTTTTCTTTTCTTCATCTATACTATATTTGAATATTTTGAGGATGATTTTACTCATTTTATACAACCCTGCTGTTTCACTAAAGTAGTATTAAATAGAAAATTTGTTTCAAAATAATAAATTAATGTCCTGACAGCTGCAATTATGAATGTTCTGAGGGTCAGAAATTATTTACAGGGGTAAAGTAGGAAAACATTAAATAATGTTATGTAATGGTGACATGGGTTTTAAGCTGCTTTTGTGTTAGGACATTTCCCAATGCATGCATAAACATTAAACTCAGATGATAGCTGAAGGGCATAAGAGGAAATATTATACTTTCTTCAGCATGTAGTTTTTACGTGGATAGTTTCTTTGATCTTGATTACCACAGATAGGATGGGAAATTAAGAAGAAAAGCGACCAATTTAAATTGGTTATCATATGACATTTAAGTATGAAATTTATTTAACCCACATAATAGTGTATTCACATATTACTGTAGTTGAAAGATTAAAGATCACAATGTATGCTTTTATAAGATCAGTTAATATGAGATTTACATCTTAAAATTTAATACAGTATTACTAGCTACAGTTACTAATGTTTTACAGTAGATCTCTAGAAGTTATTTATCTTGAATAACTGAAACTTCATACCCTTTGAACAATGCTTATTCCCCTCTCCAAACCCCTGGCAACCACCATTCTACTTTCTGCTTCTATAAGTTTGACTATTTTAAATTCATCATATTAGTTGAATCATGCAGTATTTGTCCTTCTGTGATTAGTTTATTTCCCTTAGTATAATATCCTCCAGGTTCATTTGTGTTATTGTACATTGTAAGATTTCTTCCTTTTTAAATGCTGAAGTATATGCTATTTTATGTTTTTATCTCATTTTCTTTATCCACTCACCTATCGATGGTCATTTAGCTTGTTTCCATATCTTGGCTATTGTGAATAATTTTGCAATGAACACCGGGTTGAAAATATCTTCTTTGGGATCCTGACCTCAATGGTAGTTCTATTTTTAATTTTTTGAAGAACCTCCACACTTTTTTCCTCACCCGCTGCATGATTTTGCATTCTCAACAGCAGCATACAACTGGGGAAGAATTATTCTTGTTTTAGTGTCATAACTCAATGTTACCAATGTCTCCTTTATGTGAACATCTGATAAAAGACTCTGACATTATGCTTTCTGTCAGTTTCAAGTTTGCCTTCTAAATAAAACATTCTTCTTTTGGGGTATATTTATACTTTTTCTGACTCAGCTATGTACTCACAATTTCAATCCTAGGCTTACCCAGTTCTCATTTATGCCTCTTAATAAAATTAAATTCAACAAGCATTCATAGACATAGAATAGTATGAGATTAGAAGTGCTGTAATGGATCTATCTTTAAAGTGCTAAGAAAATACAAATAAGGAAACTGTTGATAGAAGTCAGAAAAATCCAAAGAGAAAAGATGATATTGCAGTTAACAGGAGCTTGTTAAGGAGAAAAAAAAAAGTATTTCAGACACAAGGAACAGCATTATGAAGATTAAAGGGTGATAGAATTTTTAGAATAATGATAAGCGGTTCAATGTGAATAAAACACATAATTGCCTGTAAAAGTCAAAGGAAAGAATGCATGATTACAGAAAAGCTTAAAATAAGGGTAAAACTGCAGTTCCAGTTGTCTTTTAAGCAATTTTACTCTATATAGGTGACTTCTAAACAGTTCTGAGTGGAACAGAGTGTTCCATGGAAATACGTTTCCAAGGTGACATAAGATTAAGATAAGTTTTGCTAGATTCAATACTATATTGCTAATGTAACCCATCTTGGAGTTTACAATACATGTCAGTATGTAAACAACCTGGAAGTCCTTCAGTAAAAGAAACCTTTTGACTTTTATTTAATACAGTTTCTAAACTTTGGGAAACAAAAATTTCCCCAATTTTGAATACTTATTATAATATCAAGAAAAAATTCCAGGTTATAAAATTTGGGACATATGACTTATAGGATGCACATTCTTATGATGCCTTCTACTTTATGGCTTCCATGTAATTTTCTAATGCACCTTTTCCACATCTCCAAAAGCATTCTCATCAAGCTTATTCATAAAGCTGAAAACTCTGCTTGTTCTTATATTATATCATTGTACAATGAAAGCAGTTTGAGGTATGTCAAAAAATATCGTTGAAAAATATCTGCTTTAGGACTAGTGACATTATGTTTTATTTCTTTACTTCACCAGGAAGACAAGTGTCTGAGGAACATTTTGCCTTCATCTACATAGCCCAACAAAGAATCTAATATATCATAGGAACTAAATACAAGCTTTTGGGGGAACGATAATATTCATTTGATAAACTCACTAACAACTTGGTTTCTCATGTTTTCTGAGCCAAGGAGCAATAATAAACGTATCCTTTGTTGATCACATTTTTTGCAGCATACTATTTTTGTTTGTATTTATTAGTGTCAATGTTTCAGACTCACATAGCATGATTTATACAATGGCCACTATTTTTCTTTAGCATTTTTTTCTTTTGTTTTTGTTTCTGATTTTTTTAAATTGAAATATATATAGTTGATTTTCAATGTTGTGTTATTTTCTGGTGATAGCAAAATGATTCAGATATATATATTTGTTTTGTTTTCAGATTATTTTCCATTATAGTATATGTCAATATATTGAATATAGTTCCCTGTGCTATACAGTAGGACCTTGTTCTTTATCTATTTTATACATAGTAGTTTATATCTGCTAATCTCAAACTCCTAATTTATCCCTTGTTTTCTACATCTGTGAGTTTGCTCCCGTTTTGTAAATATAAGTGATATCATATGATATTTGTCTTTGTCTGACTTATTTCACTTAGTAAATATGATAATCTCTATGTCCATCCTTGTTGCTGCATTATTTCATTATTTTTAACGGCTGAGTATTTTATATATATATATATATATATATATATATATATATATATATATATATATATTTATTTATATATATATATATATATATATATATCACATTTTCCTTGTCCAATCATCTGTTGATAGACAGTTTGCTTCCATGTCTTGGCTATTGAAAATAGTTTTATCTTTTTTTAATTTATTTTTTTAATTTTATATCAGTTTCAACATTTACATTTTTGTAAGGAACTTTTAATTTTTATACATTTTACACTATTTTTTGACACTATATGTATATGTATATCCATTCTGTTTAAGAAAGTCCATGAACAACATTCTTCAAGTGTCTCAAATTTTTATTGGAAAATACACTCTGATAGAACCCTATTTTAGAAGCCATGAGTGCAATGAGATGGCATCACAAAACCTTACTAGGATTTACAAAAAATGAGCTAAAGTAAGTCAGTGCTTCAACTGTTCTCTGTGCTGGCAGACAACTGCAGATCACAACTGTGTACATTCTGGTACCCTTTACATCTTTTGAAAGATTTTGTTGCTATAATTATACTGCATAATATTCTGAGAAAGACTGTTTCATTTCCTTAACACCATTTAAACATGGAGTCTGTGAAATAAGCTAAAATGAGCAAAATTAACATTAAAAAATAACTAAAACTAAAAGGAAATAAATATGCATCTAGCCAAAATTCTTGCATTTGTAGAGAGAAGTACCAGAGACCTGGAGAAATGAGTGGACCTTTGCTAGGACGCTCAGGAACACTACTTCCTGACTCTTGTGCAAGCATAGCTGAGGGCAGCCTCTCAAGGCCATGCAGAGGTCACACACAAAGCTGCTAAACTTGCTTGCTTGGAGAACTGACCAGGATTTCCTCAGAGAGGTCCTAAGAGGTTTTTTTTTTTTTTTTTAACTCTTTCTCTTTTGTCTGAGCTTATCAGGTATTATGTAGATTTAATTTATTATATATATATTTTTAAATTTTATACTGGAGTGCTGTTGATTAACAATGTTGTGTTACTTTCAGGTGTATAGCAAAGTGATTCAGTTATACATACACATGTATCTATTCTTTTTCAAATCCTTTTCCCATTTAGGTTATTAGAGAGTATTGAGCAGAGTTCCCTTTCAAATACTACTCTTTTGTAACTGAAAACCTAGTTTCTTTTTGCTGTAAACCCAACAAGAATTTTTAATTATTTTATTTCATTTTTTCTTGCTTTTTGACAGTGAGATGGCAATCTTTCTCTTGAGATTGACAGCTATATCAATACAGGGACCCTAACTCTCCTCTTCTCCACTGCGTCTCTGTTGCCAGTGCCTGGGATATACATGATAGAAACTCAATGCATATTAACTAAATGAAAGAATGGATGACTGAGACTTTCTATACCCACAGTGATAATTTGATTTTTCATAATGTTAATAATTAAAATATAATTGAAGCAGGCATACACTTTTTTCTTAAAACTATTAACAACATTGTGTTTCCTTCTTATTCCTACAAAACTCTAATTTCCCCAATTGTTAGAGGCCGGTGTTTACAGGACCAGCTAACTCAGCATTTCTCAGGGTGAATATGAAACACCTGGGGCTCTAGTCTGTATGGAAGCATCTATACATTCCTGTCCATTGTCTGATTACTCAGATTACACAGCAGGCCTACTGATTTTAATTACTAGGTTGGGATTATATGGACTCAGAATTCTAAGTTCTGAAAAAATTCTGATGTATTCTAAACTTTAAGAACCTAAGTTTTTTTTTTTCTTAATTCACCCGTGATAGAGCTATTTATGATTTCATGCTGATATAAATTACAGTTTTGCTTTAATTCTGAAAATTAATTAATACTTATGTTTCTTACTATCAACAATAGTAAATATAAGTCTTAAGTTAAATGACCAAATCTGAAGTTAATCTTCAAGTTAGTTCCTGAAAGTTTTTCCTCATATTCATAGGATCAGAGACATTTTTAGTAATTAAGTAACAGGGAATAAGTAACAATAGCAATAGCAATTATAGACTTTAATAATATTCATTAAAGGAAGGTTCAATGATTAAAGAGGTTTTATGCCTGGGTCTAAAACTTAATGAATAAAGCTTTTTTTAGAAAGCCACTAATTCTATGCATATTACTGAAAATTGCTGTTCAAGCTCTTATCTTTAGGCATATATATATTCCCATCATACACCAGAGTCACTATTCTTCAGTATGTTCTCCAGATAGCTGTTTTGTTAATTTCATTTCCTACTTTTAAAGTTTACTTTGCATAAATCTTTCTGCAGTAAAATTTTGCTTTGCACATTTAAAATGCATTACCTAGTTTTGATGTAAAAGAGGTGTAGGCTGTGTCTCAGAATCAAGTCACCTAGTTTAGGGGTGATTTAATGGATAATTTTATAGCCCCTCCTTCACAAGAAGGGGTGTTATGTAAAAAGGGCTCACACACAAGTGGGGTTTATTTTGCCGCAGCCAC
Source organism: Mesoplodon densirostris (assembly GCF_025265405.1). NCBI lineage: Eukaryota > Metazoa > Chordata > Mammalia > Artiodactyla > Ziphiidae > Mesoplodon > Mesoplodon densirostris. The sequence continues at coordinate 75,023,093 of NC_082672.1, forward strand.
TCACGTGAAGAGAGCAGGGTACTGTGCAGTTTAGCGAAATAGGCAGTTTGCAGAGAGGCTGTATTTCTACCCCTCACAGACACAGAAAGCTACCAGGAGACTGCCCTGGCCGTCCAGTTGTTAAGACTCCACGCCTCCACTGCAGGGCACATGCAGTTCGATGCCTGGTCTGGGAACTAAGACCTGCATGCTGTGTGGCGTGGCCCCAAAACAAAAAACAAAAACAAACAAACAAACAAACAAAAAAGCTACCTGACTTTGAACACATTACTGAGTATTTCTGATTTTTTTTTAATCTATAAAAGAGAGAATGACAGTAGCATCATAGTAAGGTTTCAAGGAGATACTTCAAGAAACACACATCTGACTGCTTCTGGTATTACCTAATGTTAATATATTTACATGGTATAAAGAAAATCTCACAAAATATCCTCTATGCTTCCCTGCATATTGAAGAAAGTATTCTGGTACGCCATCTACCTGAGGTCTTCTATATTGGGAATTTCTACTCTAACCAAGATTAGTATTTTAGTGTAAATATTGTTAGTTGCAATTATAAAGTGTTCAGCTACTGAGCCTATTAGATCATTTTTTCCAATCCCTTTACTGTATAACAAAGTAACAACATCTATAAAATATTAAAGAATATAAACTATTTGATCACATTTATACTGAGATGCCAGAAGCAAGACATATATATATATATATGTATATATATACATATATATATACATATATATGTATATATATACATATATATATACATATATATGTATATATATATATATATGTATATATATATATATATATATACATATATATATATATAGTTTTTACTTTTAACATTCAAATATTCACATAGGTTGTGTATATCAATTTTCTCTCTGTTAATCTGACAAAGGACCTCAAGAATAAATGCTGTTTTAGCAATTGAAAAATAATTGAATTCCTGCCAAGTCCATAGTTTAAAAGTGTCTTTCAAATGCCTTGGTTAATTTTTGTTGTTAATGTTTTGATAATTATCTGTGCTCAAGTTTATTTGGCTTTTCCTAATTTAAGAATCCAAGGGTCTATTTTCAGCTATCCACCATGTTTGAACGTTTCTCATAACTTTTTTGGAAGGTGGAAAATGGTCACTTTTATTAATTCTATGTACTAATCACATGAAAAATGTCTAAGGTCTGATTTTCACTAGCCCATAGTTTAAGTAAATTTATTATAGATGTATAATAATATTTATCTATTACATCTAAGTCTAGAGTTCCTAATAGTTTTATAAAGAAGAGAGAGAGAGAGATATTATAAATGTAATTACATCATTCAATTTTTTTAATACCATAAAATTCAATTTGTCAGTTAATTTTATTTTTTAACTTGCTAAATTTTAAATCCTTTCTACATTTAATGCTATTCTCGTTGGTATGAGTTTAGATTCACTTAAAGTTATTTTTGATTAGAAAAAAACTTTATCTGATAATAAAGATGTGAAAAAAACTTTATCTGACAATAAAGATGTGTTAAAAATGCTGAAAATTACAAAATTATGGGTTATTAATATGAATGCTGCCCTAAGACGCAGTCTTGAGAACAGCAGTAAACTGAAAAACTATTCTTTTAAAATATTTGCCTTAATGTAGGAATATCATTTCACTGTTTCATATTTGTCCATCTCCAGAGTCCTTATATTCTGCTCTGTCTATTCTACCTATATTCTGTGAAAATTATTTTTAAAGGTAATTTTTTAACAAGTTAACCTAGCTACTGACTTTTTGAAGCCTAAACTATTTTCTAGCTCAATTTCATGATATAATTGAACAAAACTTTTCACATAAATATCTCCCAGTTAACTTATAGTACCAATAAGATTTATGATTACTAACCATAATTTAGGGGAAATAAATGTTTGACCCCAAAGCTATAGAGTTTGAAAATTTTCACATAGTGTAAAAAAAGTTTTAACCCCCAACAGTTTTGAAACAATCATGAAGCTATTTTTCTTGTTGTTCCAAGCAGTTAACGGACCAATTGATAACCCAATTTATCACATGTATAGCAGTTTTATAGCTCCTCTTTTATTAAAAATGTATTAAGATATGACATATCAGTATTGAGAGATAAACACTTATAGCAGCACACTAGAAAAAACAATAAACATCTAATGAACCTAGTCAAGATATGCATTTTTCTTTTGCAAAATATCTTTCAAAAATTATGCCTAATTAATACTGTTTCATAAAGTAAAATTTCACTCGATAGTATCCTTAAAGTACACTTACTTCAAAGAGAAAATTGTTTGAATCAAAAGGATTTTCTAGGTCTGAAATTTTGAACAACATATATATATTTTTAAATGCTTTTATTTGAAGAGGTACCATCCTCTGCTTTCATGACTTTGATTAATTGCTGTGTAGACAGGGTTAAACTCAAGATAATACTGAGAGGTATGTTAGCTGTTAACTTTACAGTGATTAATGGCAAGACAAGATACCAGGCATCGAAGAGTTGAAAAACTATTAACTTCGTAGAAAGCTGAAAAAGCCAGAGGGAAATAATGTCACACTAACAAAAGGCAATGAAAAAGCAAGACATTGCTCTTGATTACATTTTGATATATTCCTGAATCCATGCTAAATCATCAAAAGATATTTTAAAGTAGTGTTCATGTGGTCTAAATCTAAACTTGCCCATGAAATAGAACAAGAAACAAACATATCATTAGAGCAAAAATCAAAAGATAATATATGAAACATAGTAAACAAGTTTTATATATTTTTGAATACAGAAAAATTGAAGAAATTTTACTTCTTGCAAGATTTAAAGGTTTCAAAGTTTAGACTTTAGGGGAAAAGGCCAGGCAGAACAAAGACGTGCTAAAAATGCTGTGTATGGCTCTCATATAATATTAGTTACTAGTTACTGAGAACGCTCATGCTCCTGAAATTGTCTTAAGACATTATATAACCAAAGCTGACCCTCACAACAGAATACTCACTAGGTAGGTATTTGCTTCATTTTGTAAACATTTTATAAATTTTATAAACTTTGTAAATTGAAATTCAGAAACATTAAATCTTTATTAAGGTTGCACAAAAGTAAATGTTTCATCCCAGTTTACATCAGTAGTAGGGTTATTAATTGGCCTAATTTCAATATTGTTGTGTCTCAGGGAACAGGGAGGCCCAGGGAGAGAGAGGGAGAGAGATGTGGAATGGCCGGTGGGTGGAGCAGTCAGAGCACACACATCATTTATCTATTAAATTTGCCCTCTTACGTGGGTGTTGTTCATGGTGTCCCAAAACAATTACAGTAGTAAAATCAAACATCTCTGATCACAGATCACCATAACAAATATAATAATAATTTTAAAAGTTTGAAACATGGTGAGAATTACCAAAATGTGACACAGAGACACCAAGTGAGCCAACGCTTTTGGAAAAAAAAATGCCAATGGACTTGCTTGACCCAGGGTTGCCATAAGCCTTCCATTTGTTAAAAAAAAAAAAAAAATACAGTACCTATGAATTGCAATAAACAAAACACAATAAAACAAGATATGCTTGTAATGAAACATGACGGACTTATGGGACATTTTACTAAGAAAAAGACGTGGATTTTAATTGGAAAAAAATGAGTTAGTTGTCTAGTTTCATTATGACAGGGAGTGGGAGAAGAGAAAAACAATTCAGGAAGAGGAAATGGCATACCAAGACCCAAGTTAAAGAAAACAGCATGTTCGGTTTGCCTCAGTGTAGAGTTTGTGAATAGATGGCAGATCTAAACTTAGAGTCTGATGAAATTTAGTTTAGCCGAGACACTACTGGCATACTGGACAATTCTTTGTTGTTGATGACAATTTTGGAGGGAGAGGTTTAACATCAATTAAATTCCAGTAGCAAGCCCTAGTCCTTACAACAGGGCAAACCAAACCCCTCGCCCACCCTGCCTACACTTTTCCAGATGCACTTTATGAGAATTGTAGTCCCACATACATACACACCCCATGTCATTGAGGAATTTGGACAATATTCAAAGGAAAATGAGGATAAAGATGTTAGGTGACTAAAATGACCACGTACAACATCGTACCACATGGTTGTACTGTATACTATTGAAAGCATAATTCATTTATGTGATAAGTAGTTTAAATAGTAAGAGAAAATAGAAATCATCCTTAAAGTGTGAAACGTTTTATTAATATTCACTGAGAATTCAGTCCTGGAATGTTGTGGTTTTCAGGCAGTGACAGCCCAGCACTAGCCCATCATGCCTCATCGACATGACACTGTGTCAGGGCACATCTTTATTGTATTAACACTTCTTCATGGTCTTCAAAGATAAATGTGACGGGTTATTTTATTTATCTACACACATATGTACATACATACACACTCATGTACTCACACAGACACACAAATACAGTTTTGGAAAGTATAATTTTAATTCTTGCAAAGATTTTTTAAAGCTCTCTTAGCAATTTGGCAATTGCAAATGCAATGTTTTTACTAACTACATTATGACAACAAATAACAGCTTAAGCCCTGATGAAAATAATGGCCAAAACAAACTCGTCTGTATTTCAGCCAAATTATTTCATGCAATGAAGCTGTGTCTACAACATATGATTTCCTACAGCATCGTTACATAATCTTCCTTGGTATTCATCATGTTTGTATCTTCCATATTGTGACATTAATTTGAGTGCAGTTTTTAAGGTGTGTTATCAGCAGTGGAGTATGACTGCATCACATAAGCAGGTTAGAAGATTTGCACTCCTTTTTTCTTTAATGTCTTGGTTAAAAGCGTTATTTCCCTGACTATCTGGAGAAAAGCAAGTCTGACTCAGTGCCATTCACTCCGTTGTGTTGTTTCTATTCCTCATCAGCATTTGACTGGAAATCATATGGCATTATTATCTGGAAGCAATAGTGCATGACTTGTGAGTTAGAAACAGCTGTTCTGATTAAGTGTTAGGTTTGTGAATTTGATTCTCACCTTAGGAAACTAACACCCACATCCATATGCACCAGTTAATTTGTTCCCAGTGCATTTGCTTTCCATCATAAACTATGGCCTAAGAAAAAATAAAATAACCTCGTCCAAGAGATTCTTAGGACCATCTGCTCCACTTTGCCTTATGAGACTTCCATTGTTTTCTTTTACTAAATCATGGCTCCAGCTATGTTCTCCATGACGTATTGTCTTCCTGATGTCTATTCTGGCTTTCTTCCTATAAGGAATTTGAGAATTGTCTCCAGCTGCCTATAGCTTTGATAGCCAATTATGTGACTTTGGTCTCATTGGTTGCACATAGGATCTGTGAAAGATTTTTTTTTTTTTTTTTTTTTTTTTTGCGGTATGCGGGCCTCTCACTGTTGTGGCCTCCCCCGTTGCGGAGCACAGGCTCCGGATGCGCAGGCCCAGCGGCCATGGCTCACGGGCCCAGCTGCTCCGCGGCATATGGGATCCTCCCAGACCGGGGCACGAACCCGTATCCCCTGCATCGGCAGGCGGACTCTCAACCACTTGCGCCACCAGGGAGGCCCATGTGAAAGATTTTTTAATTAAAGTCTTTGAGTTATTAGATCATAAAAGAAAATAATTTCATTTGGGATTTTTCTGAAATGTTTATAATAAAAATAAAAGCAATGCATTTTATCAACTTTCTCAAAGTCTATAATTTTGTATTGTAATGTGTACAATTTAATACAAGAAGGAAACTGAGAATAAAGTTAGTATATGATGTTGTCTATAATTATTAACTGAAAACAGAAAACTACTAGTAGCTGATTTTAATTTCACTCTGTTCACATTCAACTGTGAGGTAAGATGACAAAAAATAAAACTTGATTAAATCAAACAAACAGGAAAAAAAAATTCAGTCTTGTTTGAAAGTAAAGGCAAGAAAAACAAGCCTTTCAAAGAATAGATTTTCCATATTCCTTCCCTTCCTCTCCTCTGAACAAGTCCTTTACTCCTTCAGTTCTCTCTTCTCCCACTTCCTGTCCTTCTATTCTTCCTTTTTCTGTTTGAAGTAATTTTCTTTTTTACTTTGGCATCTCAATTTTTTATCCTCCTGGTTTTCTTACAACCTCTCTGGGACATTTTCCTAACTTTTGATGCTAATTAGCACTTGCTAATTGAAATTTTAATAGCTGTGTATTATAAGCCCTTTAGCACATCACAGAATTCTGTGATCATAAGCAGATTTCCAAATAGTTTAGTGTGTAAAATAGAAGATGCTAAAGACTCTGCTGTCTTTTGAGGGAAGTGTGAAAAACAGAACATGTGTCTAAATTTTACACTTATTTTCAGAGTGAATGTCTAATTCTGCCATTCTTACACAGTTTGAAAACAAACCTGGCTTTTATTGGTTTCTGACTAGTGAGATTACTGTCATCAGAATCCTGGACTATTAGTTCCTCCAAAGGCACCACAGGTATCACAGATTTTACAATTTTCTTTCCAGATTCCTCTGTGTCTGTGCTCCATAGTTGCTTACAGAAAACCAAATATGAGTAAATATAACAACAACCCTAAATCTAGGGGAAAAATAGATCATTCTTAGGAAGTCGGATTTCATATGCCATTATTTTTTCCAGTGAAATTGTATTTATGAAATGGGTTAGAAACAGAGTGAGTGCGTGGAAGAGAGGAGGACAGGGAGGACCCGCCCTGGACAGAATTAGAGGTGGAGCACCACCCAGTGGACAGAGCTTCTGCTGACCCAGGGATGTCTGCAGCTAAAGATGCCCCATCAGAGTGGTCCTGTTTGGAGTGGGAATGGCTGGGCCCTGCCCTGGGAAGGGTGTGACCATGGGTAGGCAACTCCCAGCTGGGGCAATAAGACCCTCCGTGAATGTGCGTGCTGCATCTACACACCCAACACCCAAGAAATATCTCCCATCTCTGGACTTCTGCTGATGACGTTGTCTTAGCTCATAGTTGTTATGGAAATTGTTGACATACTCAAAACTCACAATTCTATGGTATTTTTGTTTGTTTGTTTGTTTTATTCAAAATATATTTGAGTTTCACTATAAATTTTATCCCTGCGTCAGGTACTACTTTATAAACCTGATTTTTATTGACAATTTTTTTAAAATGTTTTTACCTTTTTTTCCCTCTTTGGAAGTACCTGTAAATATAACTACTAGTAAAAGTGCTGCTATTATTCATTCTTTAATTTCTTGGGTATTTTATACATTAATTTGGAAAAAAAGGAAGCTCCCTTTTCCTTTGAGTTGGCATACTCAACTCTAAGCTTGGGGAATAAGAAGGCTTTTAATTCTGGTGCAAAGTAAAGAAAGATAATAAAAACTCATGCCTATGGTGTTTATTAGCAGTACAATTTAAACATTTGAGGATGAATAATAGAATACCTTTACTTTGCTTATATACACACCACACACACATTTTGACAACATTTTCATAACACTTCAATTTAAATAATTTATACACTTATTACCTCAACTAAAATGCATTAATTGACACCCCAGTAATAACTCAGATGTCTCTTCAGTAGTACTTAATAATTTTCCTTCCACTGTAAATGCTTAATAAATAAATATATGCATGATAATTTATCACAGTTTTTAGAATTATAGAAATATACAATTTTGTCATATTTTTAACCTCAGAGATCCTACTTTTGTCATTAGCTTGAAGACCTTGTTCATGTACAATAAACAAAGGGTAGCAAACATATAATTGTTTGAAAGTAAAAGCTGTGTGACTTTTTCACTTGCTGCTTCCACAGTGAGAAAGTTCTCCTAATGAGCACTGCTTCTTAAATATAAGAACTGATCTCTATCTTTTCCTTCTTTAATTTAAATGTATATTTTAATATTTTTACCTTCATAAAGAGCAATGATTCAGGTTATTTTTTATGTTAGTTAAAATTCACTCAAAAGTTTATTATAAATTAAATATTTATTTTAACTATACATTTAAAATAATTTTACATCTTTTGCCCTGTTAAGTGTTTAAAAGGAATTTAAATATTTTTTTTCTTAATTTAAATGCATTAAGAAAATTATAGAAGCTTTACTAATATGAGTTTTCAATGTATCTATATGCAATCCTTAATAAAATGTAGTAATAATTTAATTAAATAAGATAATACATGTCACAAATTTATAACAATTCCTGATATTTAGTAAGTGTAAAATGAATGTTAATTCATTAACAGCAACTAAGTAAACAAATAGTAGAGTATGATAAACCTTTCCAATAATAAGGCAGGCACATTCTAAAATTTAAGAAATGTGTTTATCACTTTGATTTAAAAAATATTTTTTGATTGTAAGAAATGAAAAACATTTTAAAGAACAGAAATATGAACATAAATGACTTTTTACTAAATTAAATTATTCTAAATTAAATGAGATGTTCTAATATTAAACCAGATTTATCTACTTGAAATAATTAAGCTTGTTGATGTATATCAGACTTTTTTATAGAAGCCACTAAGGTAAGATTAATTACATTATAGCTTGTAATGTATTACCTCACTCAAGATAGTAATCTGTAACTAGTTGAATTCACTGGGCATTTTCAATCTGTATTCCTAATTTTAAAAATATTGCATAATTGAAACTGGCATCTGTCTACAGTCAAAATGTCATTTGGAAGATTGGCACGATGCTAGTGGAATCAGTGGAAAATGACCCAGGATAAGCACTGAGGTGAAGTGCTGCATTGAGGAGCTTTCTGTGCATCATTCAGCTTCAGGGAATTATGTGTTAGCAAAAAGAAATAGCATTCAGGTCTAAGATATGCAGACATGTCCATGCGGTAAATCATTATGTTTGCGTGTGTCAGGTCCTTAGATCCATATCAGTAATCAGAGAAAATCTAAATCTGTTGGATCCAAAAATAAGTAACGATCCATGAAACATCAATAAACTTTAACAAAGTCAATCTAACAGGAGACCTTCTTTTAAAGAAAAAAATGAAGGTTATCAAATCACAGATAAGATCCACAGGTCTTCAAAAACAAATTAAGCTATGAAACCCAGGGAAATCTTTATAGATACACAAATTGAGATTGATTACATGTTCGACTATATTTATTTCCAATCACATAGTATAATTACAGTCTGTTTTATATAAACTAAAAAGGTGAAGAACACATTTTCAAAGATGTGTTTTGTGTGTGGGGACAAGATCCATGTTCAAAGTTCACATTCACACATAGTGTGCATTTAAATATTCTAGCACCCTACTCCTACCAATTGCAATATTTTTAGAGTAACTGACCAAAAAGTTTACACAGACTTTTGCATTTTATCCTCAAATCTATGAAGAATATCAGTATTCTCATTTTGTAAATTTAGGCAGAACTGGTCTTGAAACTCAAGGGTTTCTGACTTCAAAACTATTGTGACATTAGTGCATTTTACCAATATTTCTGGTTCTCCTGAGCACATGAAGATAGATATTGAAGATTTTTACCTCCTTGAGATTAGTTAGATATGACTTGTGATTGGTTTTAGCCAAAGAAATTTGTGCATATGGCACATATGTTCCATAAGGATGAAAGCACTTAATTGTGGGTAGAAGCCTCCAAGGCACTCTTTCAATGTAACAGCAATCTTGGTTGATGTGGAAATGCAATGCTGAACTCTCTTTACCTGATGGTTGCCTTGGAATGTCAGCTAAGCTTGCAGTTGTGCTGGTATGAGTGGAAGATTTTTTTTTCTTTTCCTATGTCATTGATGTTGTTTGGTTATGCTTGCATAACATAGTATTCTGATGAATGAAAACAAATTCAAGCTTACTCCTGTATGTTACAATGTCGGTGAAACAAGCTGAAAGTTATTGTAGAAAATTAACATTTTCCCCTACAAATTCAACTTAAACACAATCATGCTGATTCTTAGTATGTACATGAAGCATTTTCACTTTCCTACTGGCAACGTTAGCTCAGGCTTGTATCTTTGGATTGTTATGACCAGGTTTATTGCAACGTCTTAAACTTTTAATTATCCTCTACTCTTCTTAATTAAGGTAGTGTTCTAAAATTCAAATCTGATTATGCATAAATTATGTAATAAATACCAGTTATGGCACCCATGAACTTCTCTACCACGTGTCTTTTGTCTACTTTATCCACCAACCTGTGACTCGTTCCAGGGTAGAGATCATGAATTCATCTTTTTATCTCAGTTATTATCTTGACCTTCCCTCCCACCCCCACCTTCTGCGCTTGTCCCCTACTTGGTCGCCAGATTAAACACAGGGAATATTCATGGGTATCCTGGCTGGCAAATGAAAGCCACAAGGTAAAAATCCTTAAAAACAGCATAATTGATGTTGATCTAAATAAGGCTCCCTCACAAATGATTCCAGATCTTTTTGACTAATCTTCCAATTTCCATGTATCACTTCAAAGCTGAAAATAAATCACGTGTGTTTGTTAAAATAACTGTTCAAAAATGAGGTTTCCATTAAATTCAGGGTTTACATAAATTTGAGGTATCCCCAGTAAAAACTATATTTTTATATTTGTCCACAAAGTACACATGCACTTATTTTACGTGATTGTTGAAAATAGTTTGGATAGATAAGGAATATTATTTTTATTACCCATTAGAAATATTGTAGTTTGCCAGGCACTGAGGTAAAATTGCAAAGTTTCAAGTTAAAGACCATTGCCAGAGCTATTTTAAATCTAAATAGCATCTAAAAATGTGCACTTACTTGTATTTGTTTAAATATGTATATAAATTCAAACTGCAATAATAGAGAGATTTGCCAAGTCCTATCTCTGTAATGAGAAAAATGTACTTGTAAAATAATCACACCAAAAAGATTTAAAAATAAATTTATAGAATTTTAATAGGATTGATATTTGAGAAGATATGCTCCAAAAATTGTCTTCATAATTTTACCATTTAAAAAAATCAGACAGAATAACTTTCTTCTATGATAGAATTATATACACAGTTGTCAAGAGCTGATAAGATGATTTCTGCTAAGTGAAATTTGCCAAAATTAATTATCAAGACTACACCTACTGGTTTGAAAAGCCATCTGTGACAGTGTATGAAAGAGTGAGATAGATGTGTTGTGTGCATATGTCACAGAGATGAGATATATTCAATTATCATTTTCAAGTGATGTTTAAATGCCAGTGATATTAATTCAAAATAATTGTTCTCATTATCTTTACGTTATCTTGCATAGATGGGCAAGTTGAATTTAGAGACCTTAATAATTTAAATGTGAAACAAAATGACTAAAGAACCAATTATTTTAGCTTTCAGCATCAATATTAAGAATAATGCAAATTACTAAGGTAAGGATGTATATAATATTGGAGATAATCAAATATACTAAATCTTCAAATTTAATGTAAAGGAAGAAGAAAATGAAATATTCTTTTACAGTTTTTTCAAAGGTGATAAGTACTATCTACACATAGTAGATACTTAATAAATATTTCTTAAATGAATGAGTGAATAAAAGGCCCTCATATTATACTTTTCCAAATATCTCAAACATCTGTACACATAGAGCTTGATTAAAAAAAAAAAAAGAAAACTGTGAAATATTCAGAGTAACTAAAATAGTGGAAATAATCTTATAGTTAGGAGGTGTCAATAGTATAATAAATTTCTCATTTCTGGGGACTGGTCACTGTATTATAGTTAATTCTCCCTTAAATTCTTCTCAGTGATGGTCCAAAGAGGAAAAAAAGGAATGGGAATAGAAAGAAAGAAAGAAAGAAAGAAAGAAAGAAAGAAAGAAAGAAAGAAAGAAAGAAAGAAAGAAAGAAAGAAAGAAAGAAGGGAGAAAGGGAGGGAGGGAGAGAGGGAGAGAGAGAGGGAGGGAGGATGAAAGGAAGAAAGAAAGAAAATATCCAGACAATTAGTGGGAAAGAGAGAAGAAAATATCCAGGGATTATTGTGTCTCCTAAACTTTATTCTCATCAAATATTATCCCCCTAGGGATAATCACATCTTTGTAAATTAACATCTAACTTAATAAATCCACAAAGGAAAGACAAAGACTTCTATGTACAAAATTATACATGTATTCTTGCCATAATACAAATAGTTACATTTGTTAAAATGCAGAATGAAAATGTGGTTTATGTCATCATACAATATTAAAGTCTCGAGGTCTTCCATCTTTATAATTTTTTTCTGTGTTTGTGCTCTATATGGTTCAGAAATCAAGGGAAATGCTCCACGTTTGTGAACTGTTGTTTGTCTCATCTCCCCAGCACTGGAAATGTGTGCACTATCATCAGGCCATTTGGAAATAATTACAGTGTTGACAATAAGAGGAAGGAGATTAAATAACTGTTAGCTGAATCTATTCAGATTGATGCTGATCCAGAACCAAAAGCCGATTTCAGTGTACCCAGATCTTCCCTTGGCCACTTCCCCTGTCAAATACACAAAAATATGTTTTGGTGATACTTAGTGATATTTTGGCCTGAGTAATCAATGGGATTCTCAAATGACACAAGGGTTGTCAAATTAATTTGTAATATGTATCAATAGCTACACACACACACACACACACACACTTTCACATCCTTAAACTATAACATTAAATTGAGAAACTCTTCCATTTACACAATGCATTCCTTCAAAAGATTTGGAATAGCTCTACTTTTAGGTAAGAAAGTTTATTAAATGGTCAATAATACTATCTTCAAATATGACGATCAAATTTTGTTTCTATATCAAACATTAAGAAAGAAGTTACTGAAAAAAGTTTCATTTTCTTATCTTCCAATTTTACTTTCTCAAACATTAGTAAAATGTTATGATTTTCTACAGAAAGTGTCTCATGATTCATATGATTGATTGAATCGTATCAACTATAGGACTCTATAGCTCTGTGTCCTCTGTCAGACATAGGTGGTTCCTATATATTGGCCCCTATATTATTTACTTCTTGACAGCAAGCTGAGACCATTAACTCAAAAGCCCACCAGTGCCTGACTCAAATTTTTGCACATCCAATTGCTTTGCATATAGCCCCCAATAAGCATTATTTTAGCAAATTAGAGCCTCCCTGCATTATATACACAGCAAAAGGGCACTGGCATTTGCTATCCATAGGTAAGACATAACCTGGAACTACAAAAGACCCCTAGTTCCCTGCCCTGGAGACTCCCAGCTGCGCTGCTGAGGGACATCATCCAGACATGTGAGGCCCCTCTTCGCATCCCTCTTCCCCAGGAGTTTCTTGACCTTCTTTGCCTTCTGGGTTGTGACTCTGAGCTCCTGCCTCTGAGAAGTCTCCTGATGGGTGATAAAGGTCTTCTCACTTGTAACACTAACCAAACCCAAATGACGCTCTCTGTGTGTTCCTGCCACCTAGTGATCCTGGGTTTTTCCCTTGATCATCCCTGAAATGTTTCAACTCATTACTCTTTCTCAAGTTTCAAGGTTACTGAAAAAAAAAATTAAATCTGACTTTTCAAATATCTTGCACCACAATAAGTTACCACTGTTCCCTTATTAGAATGGCTAAAAGGAAAAAAAAAATAAAGAAAGAAAAACATTACAACAACAGTGTTACTGGAAATGTCAACTAACGGACTCATACCTTACTGGTGGGAAGTGAGAATATAAGACAGCCACTTTGGAAATGGTTTGGCAGCTTTTCATAAAGTTAAACATTCACTGCCATATGACCTAGTAATGCTATTCTTAAATATTTACCATAGAAAATAAAATCTTATTACCCTAGAGAATGAAACATAAGTCCTATACATGAATGCTTATAGCAGATTTATCTATAATCATAAAAAATGCAAATAACTCAAATGTCCTTAAATGAGTGGATACATAAACTATGGCACATCTACATAATTGGATACTACTCAGCAGTAAAAAGGAATGAACTATGCCTTCATGCAGTCCTTGGATAGATCTCTAAGATATGATAGGGGAAAGAACCCAGTCTCGAAAGTTTATGTAATGCATTATTCCATTACATGATGCTCTTGAAAAGACAAACTCTAATGACAAAAAATTGAACAGTGGTTGCCAGGGTTCTGGATGGGAGAGAATGTGACTAAAAAGGAATAGCCCCAAGGAAGTTTTTGGGGTGACAAAACTGTTTTGCATCCTAATTGTAATGGTGATTATAGAAATCTATGTATGTGTTAAAATTCCTAGAACTGCAAAACACACATACAGCCAATTTTACTGTATGCTACTTTAAAAATAAAAACTAAAAAAAAATATTTCAATGAATGAGGATAAAAAGTAGTATTATTAAAATCATATTTATAATATCATTTATCCTTGAATTGTGTATTTGCCTATACCCATACAGAAACAACTTCTACATAAGTCAACTGCTGAAATATCCCATGATTATCATCACTGTATTTTGATTTCACAACATGATTCTTAAGTTTCACAAGAGCTTCTAAGTTTATAATTTAATGTAATCTCTCACTGAATTTAAAACTCCTTATTACCTCACAAGAGATATTTTAAATTATGAGTTATATGGTTTACATTTTAAACTATGTGTACTTTTAATTATCATTATTATATGTTGTCAGTATGTCAAAATTTTAGCATATACACACTTTCCAATCTCATTAGTTGCAGTTAATTTTGCTGAAAGTTTCTATTTTATAATTCAATAATTAAATTATTTTTGATTTTCAAATATTCAAAATGGTATTCTTTCATAAAGAATTTTATTTCCCAGCTCTGGATTATTGCTGCTGGAGTCCTTACTTCTGCCTCAGCCCTGCTGCATTCCACTCTCACCTCAGCAGCAAGAATCATCCTTCTGAAATGTCAGGCCATTTTGCTTCTCTGCTCAAAATGCTTCAGGGGCTCCCTATAACAAGGTCAGAATGAAAGTCCTTCAGATGTGCTCTGAGAATCTGACTCACTTATTTTTTCTGACTTTACTTCATCGTACTCTCACTTTTCCAATTATCCCCATACACAATCTTCTTTTAGGGATATTGCACTAGCTGTTTCTTTTGTCTAGAACTTTCTTCCCCATCATCTGCCATGGTTAAATCCCTTACATCTTTCAAATCTGTGCTCAAATGTCACTTTTTACATGATGTCTCTCTTGACCACCTTGTATAAAATTGGTACCTTCTGTCACTCAGCATTTGCTGATCGTCTCATGCTGCTTTGCTATTTTCTATTTTTATTCACTTATCATTTATTAATGTAAAGTTATTTCCTTTCTATATTTTTAGTTATTATTTCTATTTGTGTCCAATAGAATGTAATATCTCTGAGAGCTGAAATATTGGTCTGTTTTATTCACTGATGTCTCCAAGTGCCTGGTATAATGCTTAACATACAGGTGACCAGTAAATATTTGTCCAGTGAAGGAGGAGAATGGATGAATTCATTTGTGCATAAAATATTTTCTATTGCATATAAAATACAATAGGTTATGATCATATATTGGGTAAAATGTTTATGAAAAGAGTTTGCTTTCTTAAAACATGAGTCAAAATATTCCAAAAATTTTGTGATTAAATACACAAAAATACAAAGAATAAAATAAAGTTAAAAACACACAAAAAAATCTAAAGGATCACTGAGTCTGAAACATTTGGGATATACTTCAAATTACCTCTTAAGGGTATAATATATGCTTTTAAAACCTTGATTACATGCAAACATGTGATTTGTTTCTTTCATCTTTATCCTAGAGAAAATCAAGTTTTTTTTCAGATTTCAGTGACATTTTCAATTTTTTATAGCTTATTAGATTCTCATAAATGGATATACATTGTCATGTAGCATAACTGTACACAATAAGTCAGCTCCCTTTAGTGCACAGCTCATTCAAAAGTGCACATATGCATGCATTTTAATTGAAATTTTAGACATACAACCAAGAACATGGAGGTATGGAGACCTGAAGCCAAGAATAAATTTTGATAAAACTTGTTGGGGTTAGATAAAAAGCTACAAAGCATAGATTTTTAAAAATGTTTCCCTTGACTGTATCATTTATTTAGTGTTAAATTTTATGGACCACAACATAGAAAATTATATTGTCTGACTTAAATTATGTCTTAGTTGTAATTGCTGATAAAATATTCCCCAAAACCTGTCAAATATACCAGTGAAAATTGAAAATAAGACTAGTGTTTGTAGTACAACTGAATCCCAAAGCTGAATTTCTACAGCAAGGCTAATGGAACCAGGATAAAAACAATTTGTCTTTATATCACCTAAAAGAAGATAGGGAGTCACACATTTTCTTGGTTTTGATCCCTAATTTGTTAACCTAAAGTCTATACTTAGAAGTTGCCTCTTAATAGATCAGAGCCCTATCTCTACTCAATCCCTTCTTTTCCCCAATTTTGTTCCATCTATTCAGAAACAGCAACTCCCTAAAATACTTTATGTGAGTATGCAGGGGTATAGTGTTGAAACTTAGTTCTTCTTGGAGTATGAAAGTAAGATCAATCGGTGGCAAGAGCAAACTGACCATAGTAGTACAGAGTCACTGTGGAGGTCTAACAAGAAACGCTGACTAGGCTGGGAACTTAATTTTTGCTCCAGGTGTGTGGGACTGAGAAATTTATTTAGCCATCACCCATATGAAGAGAGATCATAGCTAAAGCAATCTTATGAACTGATAATTAAAAATTCCTGAATTGCTGTTGCTTTTACTTCTCTAGGTAATGTTGAAAAATTAGCAGCAATAATTTATGACTAAGTGATCCAAAAATAGAGAAAAATACTATTTATTTGAGTACAGAAACACATAAATGTGAAAACAATGTACTGTATGAATAAATAAAACTTCTTGCTATCCAGCAACATATGCTGTCTATAAAATGGAAAGAGAAAAATATCAATAGGAAAAAAAAATAAGAATGAAATGGAAAAGAAGGAGATGAACATGTTAGAGTTCATGGACAAATACAAATACAATTAAATTGGCAACAGAGTTAGAAACAACAAAATTGACATTGCAAAAAATCTATTTTTAAAAGATGAACTAGAGGAAATTCTTCGAATATCAAAAGAAAATCATACAATTTGAGAAAGAAAATATGTAATAGAACAGAGAATTAGCAAAATAATTTTTAATTACATTTAGTGTCCTAGGCAAAGTGGGATGTATGATAAACAAAACAAATTTAAACAATTGTCCCAGCCCATTATTATCTTGTCATATATGATTATTTACTTATTATATGATTCCAAATAAGAATAAGAATAAGAATTATGCATAAGAAAGGGAATTGAGGTAAAGGAGACAATAAATATGAGTTAAAGATTTTATTGAAAAACTTTGTATATATATTTTTATGGCAGATGCATTAAAAAAGATGTTTTATTATTGACATTTACAAATACATATAGTTTAAAAAGTGTATTAAGGAACTTCCCTGGTGGTGTAGTGGTTAAGAATCCACCTACCAATGCAGGGAACACGGGTTCTATCCCTGGTCTGGGAAGATCCCACATGCGGCAGAACAGCTAAGCCTGTGTGCCACAACTACTGAGACTGTCTCTAGCGCCCATGAGACACAACTATTGAGCCTGCCTGCCACAGCTACTGAAGCCCATGCAACTAGAGCCTGTGCTCTGCAACAAGAGAAGCCACCATAATGAGAAACCCGCACACCACAATGAAGAGTAATCACTGCTCACTAAAACTAAAGAAAGCCTGTGCACAGTAACAAAGACCCAACACAGCCAAAAGAAAAGAGTGTATTAAAAAACAAAGAGGGCTTCCCTGGTGGCACAGTGGTTGAGAGTCCACCTGCCAATGCAGGGGACATACGTTCATGCCCCTGTCTGGGAAGATCCCACGTGCTGCAGAGCGGCTGGGCCCGTGAGCCATGGCCACTGAGCCTGCGTGTCTGGAGCCTGTGCTCTGCAATGGGAGAGGCCACAATAGTGAGAGGCCCAAGTACCACAAAAACAAACAAACAAACAAACAACAACAACAACAAAGAAATTAGTGGTAAGATTAAGTATGGGATGAATCATTTTCCAAAATGAAAGAAAAACAAAAAAATACCAAATAAAACAAACTGAACTTAAATAGGAAAAAGAAAAGAAAAAGTTGAAACCAAAAGCATAAATTATGACAATAATGCAAATGAGTTGAAAGAAAGAGAACCCATAAAACAAAATATAATATATACCACTATGAGGAACAAATCCACTCAGGACACTTGAAACTAAAAACATGGAAAATATGTTGGCCAATGAAAATATTATAAAAAATGGAGAATTTTAGATTAGTTCCCTTTAATATCAGGAACACAGTTTAAAAACCCACTATTGTAAGCAGCACTTTGCTTCTTTCTTGCTCACTTATTTTTGTTCCACTTAGACCTTTATCATAAAAATGAGATCACTGGGTAACATTTAACCTAACTCCTGACTTCTGCTCTACTGACTGTACATAATGCCTTGACTAACCTGTTGATTCCTTTCCTGGATAGAGTAATAATGAAAAAGTAAGTAGTTAAAGAATGACTGACTCTCTACCTCTAACTTCCCCCTTAGCAAATTTGCAGGTGGACCATGTGGGCAAGATTGCATCCAGAGGAAGATCAGGAGAAGTCAGCAGGTCTGCCCACCGTGGAAAAATGATGAAGAATCTGACCTCCTACCTTAATGATTAACTGAGATTGTTTCTCCTTTTTCCCTTTAAAAATTGTCATGGCTGAGCAGAATCTTAGATGTTAGTCTCAGGACATGAGTCCACCTTCTCCCCAGATTTCCTGCTCCTCTGATTAAAGCAACTTTCCTTTCTACCAACACTTGCCTCTTGATTATTGTCTTTGAGTGGCAGCAGCAAAACCTGAGTTCCATAACACTATTACCACAACTATTTATTATAGACCTGGAGGTCTTGGTCAATTCAATAAGAAAAAAAATAATAAAAAGGAAATAAGAATTAGGTAGGGGTTTGAGAAAACTTGGGACTAAACAAAGAAAAAGAAACACAAACAGGCAGTAGCACACACCAAATTTTATTAGATAGTGCTTGGAAGGGTTGCCTGCAGGGGCAAGTCCCTCACAGCAGGAGAGCTCCCAGAGGCTTAAGGAAAGAGGCCAAGGTCCAGAAGAGATGGAAGGTGAGGGAAATCCTGGGGAAGAGAAGAGTGAGAGAGGGTGCTTGTTTTCCTAAGTGATGCCACTCAGCAGCAATGTGGGGAGTCTTGGGAGTCAGAGAGATCTGAAGGATATAGTGGCTTTGGGTTTTATCACTGTAAGGCCCTAACATCTCAGTGGCCTACAGATGCTGGATATAGTTTCCCAGGTTATACAGAGCAGACAAGTTTTAAATGGCTAAGAATCAGCTCGCTTCAGCTATTTTTAAAACAACTGGATATGTGAAAACTTTAGTTTGACACCTGCGGGCTTTTGAGTAAACAGGTCTTAGCCTGCAGTAAAGGAATAAATGAAGTAGGGACAAGTACACACAGATATATTTGATATAAGAATAGTAAGGGAAATGTTAATATTATAACTATTTATAGAAAAATTAAATTATTTACCAAAAGAAAATGCATAGAATGAACAGATAAAACACTCAATTAATATAAGTTGCACAAGGTTGCAGGATACAAAATTAATGCATGACACTCAATGCCATTTCCTTACAAAAATGCTAACAGTTATAAAATATATTCATAAATGAGCTATTCACTAGAGTAAAAAAACTCTCTGACACACGACTCATATAAATATGTACACACACACATACACATACAAGATTCTTATGAGAATAAAACTATAATAAAGGACATTAAGAACTTTGAATAAATGAAGAAGTATTCCACTTTATCAGGTGCCATGAATTACACAATTTCCATTCTCTCCAGATTACTCTGCTAATTTGAGTCACATAAAATTTCACATATTGAAATTCTTTAAATTATTTGAAAATATATGGTTAAGTATAAAGAGCCACAATTGGGTAAATTAACATTAGAAAATAATAATAATGTGTAGGGATAATTGTCCAGACAGAATTAAAACATACTACAAAAACTGTATTAGTAAAAATTGATGGAGTATAGATTATTTTTCAGTGAAATGTGCATTGGGCAATGTTAATAGATTGAGGAATGTATTTACAATATCTAAAATTTAGAAGGGGTTAATAGCTACATTGTAAATGTTACTCTTGAAAATAAGTCAGATTACTGGCATTATGGGACCACGTACCTGCCCAGGTCTCTCCACTCTAGTCTCCAGCCAGAGCGTCAGTGACTTTTCTGTTGGATTTACACCATAGAAGAAAGGAGGGTGGATAAGGAAAGTAAAACCTTGAGTCTTCTTGTGACATTTTACCCTTATAAGAGACAGCCAGTTTTATGACGTGCTGTTTTCAAAACCTTAAACAGGGAATCTTGGCAACAGATCTCCTCTCCTCCTGAAACCGTGTCCCCCTAAAACCCAGTCCCTTTACCAAGTTTATGATTAATCTCTTTATTCAAAAATTTATTCCCTTTCTTGTTGCCTCTGGCCTCATTCCTGTGCTAACTGAATACTAATTAACCATGTCAGGTGACTAAAATTGCTACTATATATATCATGATTAATTTTCAAACTCAGGTTCTTTCTCCAGGGCAAGATGAACTCCCAGACCCTGAGCATGGAACACCTTTCCAGAGAATCCTAACCCAGAGACATCCTGACTCCTGGAACTACGATTAAGAAATGTCACAAGACCATGGTTAATTGCATCCTCTTTGTTCTTTCCCGTTGAGAACCCCCAAACTCAGAGGATGAGTGGGGATGGATCTGAGGCTTGTCCCCACTCCCTAGCTTGTCATCCTGCAATAAACCCTTACTTTGCTTCTGTAAGAGTTTGGCTTTCTGCAGAAGCAAGTGAGACCTTGCTCGGTTACACCTTCTGTACCTCCTCTTTTGTCTAAGGGACCAGTTCCTTCCCTTGCAGAGCCAAAGCCAGGAAAAGAGAAATCGACATATGCATCTGACTTATTTTATATTTTATCTCCATTTCCAAAGTCTCCTCATGCTTTCTTGGACAAGGAAGAGGGAGATTTTCTATTACTTATCCTAGGTATTTCCTTATGTTACCACCCAGTTGGGTTATCTGATGGATTTAGTTAAGACATGTTCTGTGCACCAACGAAGAAGTCTAGGACTGACTTATAGCCTATTTCCAGGTTTTTAAGGTCATTTATTTTCTTGATGCATAATCTTATTTTGCCTCAGAGAAGCTGAATATAACCACCTTTATCTGCTTGACTGCCTTATATTCCAGTTCCCCTTAAATTCAGAAAGGAAGAAGAGGAAACATACATGTCCATATACACATGATTACGATGTAGAGTAAGCCCCATTGGAACACTGGAGAAAGAGATTTCCAAAGGAGCAATTTCAGTTCTCTGTGATTGCCAGGTTTCAAGAAATACAAACCAAAATTCTTCTCCACATAAATGTCTCATCCAGGTCCCTGAAACTCATCTTTAATGTCTTTCAAAGCTGTTGAAACAGTAGGATTCTATGTGACATAGCATCAGGATTATTTTAGTATTTAATATATTTAATATTTAATATCTACGTGATTTATTTGGAGAAACAAAGCTACCTGATTGATCTTGGATACCTCTCTTTACTTCTTTGGTCAAATTAATTTTTCTCTTGAAGCAAAAAAGAAACAAAATCAAAACTCAAATTCCCTTCTAGGGTGCCAGATAATATATATATATATATATATATATATATATATATATATATATATATATAAAACATAGCATTAGATTTAAATTTCAGATAATGTTTTTTCAGAATAAGAGTGTGCCATTCTATATAGGAAAATCCATTGTTTATCTGGAATTCAAAGTTAACTGGATTTTTGTATTTTTATTTGATAAATGCTATAAGCCCATGTCTCCTTTAAGCATTATATTGCAAGCAGTAGGGGACCACAGTCTTTTGATCCTTTAAGTAAATTACAATAAAATGATAATAATGTTGTATGTTGTTTAGGCATAGAAAATCTAAGAAATTATTATTACTTTTATTTTATATTTGTAATAAATTATAAATTTATTTTATATTTATAACAGATTAGTTTTATTTCAGTGTAATCCTTTCACTTACACATTTAATTCTTCATAACATATTGACATATTTCTAACATGATAAATGTAAATAGATATATTTATTATCCATTGAATTTTTCAAAAACATAATATTCCTGTGTATGTTGTCATTAAATATTTCAGCTCAATAAATCTAAAGACAGGATAAAAAAATCAAAGTATGAAAAAAATGTTCACTTTTTCAAATTTATTAGGGTCACATGAACTTCCTGGAAATAAGAATATCATTTTTCCTTTTAAAATCATTCTTATTGTTTATTTCTTTAAAATATTGATTTTGTACTTCTCAAAGGGGGAATAATTTTTCATTAATACTTGTGAATACAATTCAGCATAAGAAGATAAACAGTTAGTTGAAATAATCCTGAGAAATTCAGACTTCAACAAATCTCTCATTATCCATAAAGCACTTTCTTCCTTAGCTATACATAGCCAGCTCTTTTGCCAAGCATCTGTTAAGGAAATGATGTAAGTAAATTTTGAAAGATTTTAAATCCCTAGCTTTAGCCTAAGTTTAGAAATTGCCAGATTGCACTGTGACTTAAAATTATATCAAAGGAAAATGCACAAGCATCTTCCATGTGGCACTTAAAAATTTACTTATGAATTTTAAAAATGATATATATTATAGATTGGGTATATAATAACACTTTCTCAGCAAATGGGTGTTTCTAGAAGACTTTGTGGTGACGCCATCTTCCTTTAAAAGTACCTGCTTTAAAGGAATATTGACAAACAGCAGAAAGATCTATGCCAGAGACTTAAAAGCTATCTCCAACTGAGCGTTAAGAAGAAAAATCCCTAGTATCATTAATCTTTAAAAATTTTACTTCTACCAATAATTAGCTATGGTTCTGAGAAATTTTCAAACTCCTAAAAGCTTTCTGAGCTTACTTTTCTCTAACAGATATAAAGGAAAATATACTGGGAGTTATTATATAGTACCATTGTGAAAATTATTTGTAAACAATGCATAAAATATGATTAACACAACGTCCAGCATATAGTAAATAAAAATTAATGACCAGCACTTTAATTATTATTATTTAATCTACATGAGTTTAAAATATCAGATTGGATTTAAAATTGAAAATCTTGTCCTTAATACAACCTGTTCAATCTCCATATGCATTCCAATACTTATTTGCATTAAAAATAATGTTCATTTAAGTATTAGACCTCAATATTTGATTAAAATTGTGTTAGCTAATCCAAAGACACAAAAGCAATTTGAAATTGGAAAGCAACTGAGCTGATAAAAACACTGGTGTAAGGAGTTAACATAAAAAAAAGAGATTGAGTGAATCATAAACCTCTAGTATTTGAAGTGTCATCCACATGAATGAAAAAAGTTATTAAGTGTGCTGTCAAAAAGGGAAATTGTTGCCTAGATGCTAAATCCCTGTAGGAAGATGGATGTGGATATATTATGCAGTTGTGAAGGTAAAGGTGGAGGTATGAAAAAAGACAACATAGAAAGTTTGTAGGAGCTGAAAGTAAAATGAAGATGAATGTGGATGAATGCTAGAAACAGGACTGTAAATTGAATTGGGAGGAGGGGAGAAATTAGTGGTTTTCATGTCTTAGACATCTAGCTCAGCTTATACCACCAGCTCTTCTCTAACTTCTGCTATGATATCAGGGTAATTGACACTGAAATCTACTATGATTCAGAAAGAACATTTACTCAAAAATTTAAAAATTCACAGTGGTATTGTCACTGTATCCCTGAAGCCAGAGAAATTGGAAAGAAAAAATATTTCTGAGTATAAAATGAACTGTTATGGAAAATAGAAGTTCACTGATTTTTTTTTCTCACTATTTTGGATCACAGTTTTTTGTATTTTTCTCTCAATGGGAACCATGTGGTTATACAAATAACTACTCTATTTCTAATAAAACATTTTAGGACATTTTTAACCTCAAAATAGGGAAATAGTACCATGTCATGTAAACATCATAGAATATCTATTTTAATCTCTATATTTCATAAATTTTTCTCATTATTTTAGCTCTGAATAAAACTTAATCAGAAACTAAATATAAGACCAAAATGGCAGTAGATATTTGTTTGGTTTATGCTATGTTTTATGTTATTAATATATTTTCTATATAGAGAATGGCATATTTCACAGAATTAGGGCAAATAATTCTAAATTTTATATGAAGACAAAAAAGATCCTGAATAGCCTAAATAATGTTAAGAAAGAAGAACAAAGCTGAAGGTCGCACTCTTCATAAAAAAAAAAAAAAAAAAAGAGGCAGCAATCAAAACAGTATGGTACTATATGCGGTGACCTAAATGGGAAAGATATCTAAAAAAAAAGTGGTTATATGTATACGTATAACTGATTCACTTTGCTTTACAGCAGAAACTAGCACAGCATTGTAAAGAAACTATACTCCAATAAAAATTAAATAAATAAATAAATAAAGAGAACATATGGCACTGACAGCAAAACAGACACATTGATCAATGGAACAGAAATGAACTCACAGTTAAATGGACAATTAATCTATGTCAAAAGAGGCAAGAATACACAATAGGGAAAAGAAACAGCCTCTTCAATAAGGGGTGTTAGGAAACCTGGTCAACTACATTCAAACCAAACTCGATTACTTTCCCACATCATGCACAGAGATAAATTCAATATGGATTAGAGACTTAAATATAAGACCTGAAACCATACGAATTCTAGAAAAAGCACAGGCAATAAACGGTTTGATATCAGTCTTAACTATTTTTTTTTCATCTGTCTCAGGCATGGGGAAAAAAAGCAAACATAAACAAATGGGACTACATAAAACTAAAAAGCTTTTGCACAGTGAAGGAAACTATTAACAAAGTGAAAAGGCCACTTACTGAATGGGAGAAGATATATGCAAATGATTTATCTGATAAGGGATTAATATCCAAAATATACAAAGTATTCATATAACTCAAAATTATTTTCTATATAATTATAAATTCAGAAACTTACACGCTTTTTTTTTTTTTTTTTTTTTTTAGGTACACGGGCCTCTCACTGTTGTGGCCTCTCCTGTTGCAGAGCACAGGCTCCGGACGCACAGGCTCAGTGGCCATGGCTCATGGGCCCAGCTGCTCTGTGGCATGTGGGATCTTCCCGGACCAGGGAACAAACCTGTGATCCCTGCATCAGCAGGCAGACTCTCAACCACTGCACCACCAGGGAAGCTCAGAAACTTACATTCTTATGGGAAAGTTTGCAAAACATATTTTGACTTAAAAAAATTCCTACAAGCTCTTAAAAATTATAATGAGCTTTTGAATAATATACCTTGAATTTTTTTGAAGAACTCTTCATTGATCATGAATTACAAATTATTTAAAATTCACTACAGTATACCACTCATATATATAACACATAAATGGGAACACAAATTATCTTTATAGATATAAGTTAATGGATATCATACTTGCTGTGTCCTGTGAGGAAGATAAAATTTATCTGGTGCCTGGAGATGGGATGAGGAAAACTTAGGGAAATTGAACAACAAAAATAACTTTGATATTTCGGAAAAGGCAATCAGAGGCATATACTTTTAAGCACCTAACAAAGAAAGCAAATCAGTATTGAGGGTATTACTGAGTCTGAAGACTACACACATGCTTGTAAATCCATACAAAAGGTTGGCATTTCCTCTACCAGTGATCAGTAGCCTTGAAAATGAGCAGAGAAAACACATGATCTGAATAATCCAAATATAACAGTATGCATCACAGGATATACTAGAAGTGTGACACCTAGGTTTTGATTATTATGGGAGAAAAAAAAACATTACACAAGAGGAAACTAACAATAATCTAGTGCCTTCTAGATGCTAGGATTTTATTGATATATACAAGATTTAACACACACTTCAAAATAATGCTCTTTTTGTTTGTTTTGTTTTGTTTTTCAACTGCTGCACATGAAGAGACATAACTTTAGAAAAGTTAATTATGTTTCTTGGTCAAGATTAATAAACATTCAGACGTGGAATCATTTCCAAGTCCTTGAACTTAAAAACATATTTTTTCTATCAAAACAAATAGCCTCCACAGGGGGAAAAAAAAAAAAAAACAACTTAGGCTCCAAAACAGAAATGCAGAAGGATTAAAACACTGAAATAATTAGAGGAATAACTTAATATTGGAGGATGATGACAAGTCCTTGGCATCTTTGTGGGTGTGAGTTGCTACAGTAAAATGATTGTGATAATCCTTGGAGTTGAGGAAGTCAAATAATTTGCAGTAAGATCTAAACATAGTGAAAATAGGATTTACAATGGAAAGAAACATTTTAAACTCAGTGCTGGATCCATCAATTCATGATGAATAGCCAAGAAGACAGTAAATGACAATGCCAACATCATTAGCAAGTCTAATGTGAGGTGGCATGGATCTCACAGAAAGATTTTGAGAGATATGGCTAAAACAGTAGTCTGCTAAATGCAATTGTTGGCTGAGAGGAAGAAATAATGGTCTCATGGTGCACATTCTATGGTAGAGTGAGTGCCTTTTTCTATACCAAGCTGCAGAAGAGGAAGCCAGAAAATCACTTAGGTTTCACAGGATAAAAGAGAAAAAAAAAATGTTCTGTGACATATCAAAAAAGGCTGCAGCAATATTTTCAACTGAACTTTGTCTTCGGGAACCCACCCCCTTCAACCCAATTGAGCTTATATAACATCCTCAGCACATAGAATGTAGAGAAAATTATTTTGTCACTTTTGAGGCTAGGTCATAAGAGGTGATAGAGTTCATTCTTTTCTCTGGAAGCTTGTTGTGGAATCCTGCTACCATAGTGTGGAACCTAATGCCATGTGGAGATGGTAAGAGTGTCCATGGAAGTGTTCCATACAACAGCACAGGTAAGTTCTTATCTGAGAGCAAGCAACTACTGTGAAGTTCTAGCTAAAGAATATAAGCAATCTTCAGATGATTCTAGCACCCAGCCTAGGAGCCACCCCTAATGACAATTATCAGAGAAAAGACAAAACCAAATTGCTGACTCATGAACAGAAATAAATGTGATCATTGGTGTAAGCCACTAACTTTAGGGTTCTTTTGTTACACAGCAATAGATAAGCAGTAAAACTCCATGAGGTAATTGAAGATGTTAAGAGCATAAGAATTAAAAGAGCAGAAATGTCTGAAGAGAACAGTAGAGGAAGAAAAATTTAAAAAAGAATGAGAGCTCTTGAGAATATTAAAGAACAGGTTAAAAGAGACTTCTATTTTGTCTGAGTATGAGAAGATATAGATCAAAGGTGGGGGAAGGAAGTATGCTTGTGAGTTTTTTTTTCCAGAATATTTTATCAACATTCAAAAGAAATGTTGCTAAGAAATTAAAAGTTTTAGAAGTAACCACCTGCCAGTCAGGGTTTGTCTACCTAACTGTCTAATATATATATTATATATCTAATGATTATTGTATTTCTTTCCTCAAAGGGTAGCTGTGATCACTGAGTGCCATCTGCACAGGAAAACATTTTACAAACTTCAAGACACTAGAGTGATACTGTTAGCTACCAAGTTACTTCCTTTCAGTTAGTCAATACTTGTCATCTTCCAAATTTCTGCCATTGATCTTCCTTATATATACCTGGTGGAGCAGTGAGTTCACTCACTAAAGATATTTAAAAACCTAAAATAAACTCTTGAAAACTCAAGATCATACGACTATATTTATACATATTTCTACACTATCAAATTCTGTGTGGGATAAAAGATGTTCCTTTGGAAATAAATTTATATTTAATTAATGATATGTAGCCAGAGAGTGAATTTTCTATGAGTAAATGCTGAAAAGAATACAGAAATATTTTGAAATTAACATCTCAGCTTTGATCAGAATTTTACTGGCTTTTGAAAAGATTTACATGACATATATTGTTATACCTCACCTAAAGTTCAGACTCATTTTATAAATTTTAGTCCCCACCTACACACACAAACACAGACACACACACCTCTGCATTATCATATCTTTGTGAAGCAATTTAATTTATTCAAGTATTGTGTCCTAAGCTCAGAAAATAATAACTAAAGAATATCATTGAGCTGACCTTCTGAACTGAATTCAGAAGGCTAAGAGTGATGTTTGCTCTGTAGTTCCCACAATATCGAATGAAATTCTTCATTTTACAAGTGTAATATCTATTAACAATAATGAGTTAAGAGACAATTTCTCAGGACAGGAGTATTAGGATTGTTCTCTTGTAGGAGCTGTTGCTTTCCAAGAAGTAGGGGTGATGGGATTAAAAAAGCTTCAGTTCCTTGCAAACCTTCACCTGAAGTGAAACCTTGATCCATAAACACCAAATGATGGGCTCATCTGCCTTAATGCATGTTGTTTGCAGTCTATTAGAAAACAGAATAAACTCTGTGAAAAATGCTACTCAAAGTATCTAAGCTTTAGTATATCCAGTATACCAAGTAGAGCCATTACAGTCAATCTGCCATAGATAAGGAGAGAGACACCACGAAAATAAAATCTAATGTACAAGTGACAGAAAGTAAATTCCTTTTTTTCCCAAAATTAGTCAATTGATATCTTATTAAAATGTACATCTTAATTTATTATCTCATTGTTTTTAAGGTTGCTCTTTAGCTTGAAGAATTCCACTGAATGGAGGCAGAATTTGGTATCAAAATGTCTTAATTATTTGCAAATATTTCTCTTCAATCTACTGCAGGCCATTTCTAAAACTGCTCCTGAAACTAGGAAGCATGTAGTTGATAGAGTTTTTGGGTCAGCCGGGCCATAGTGTTGAAGACTGTGCAAAAAGTGGAATTTTTGATAACTGTAATAAAGTCAGCATATTAAATATATAAATCATGATCATATATATTGAAATGGATATTTATAATGATACTTTAGTAATTATTGCATTGGGATTTATAGACAGCATCTGAAAATGTAATATCATTTAGCATAAAAGGGAAAATAGGTCCGGTATGCAGAAAATTATAAGACACTGATGAAAGAAATTAAAGATGATACAAATAGATGGAGAGATATACCATGTTCTTGGATTGGAAGAATCAACATTTTGAAAATGACTCTACTACCCAAAGCAATCTACAGATTCAATGCAATCCCTATCAAGATACCACTGGCATTTTTCACATAACTAAAACAAAAAATTTCACAAATTGTATGGAAACACAAAAGACCCCGAATAGCCAAAGCAATACTGAGAATGAAAAATGGAGCTGGAGGAATCAGGCTCCCTGACTTCAGACTATATAACAAAGGTACAATAATCTAGACAGTATGGTACTGGCCCAAAAACAGAAATATAGATCAATGGAAAAGGATAGAAAGCCCAGAGATAAACACACTCACATACGGTCACCTTATTTTTAATAAAGGAGGCAGGAATGTACAGTGGAGAAAGGACAGCCTCTTCAAGAAGTGGTGCTGGGATAACTGGACAGGTACATATAAAAGTATGAGATTAGAACACTCCCTAACACCATAAAAAAAATAAGCTCAAAATGGATTAAATACCTAACTGTAAGGCCAGAAACTATGAAACTCTTAGAGGAAAACATAGGCAGAACACTCTGTGACATAAATCACAGCAAAACCTTTTTTGACCCACCTCCTAGAGAAATAGAAATAAAAACAAAACTAAACAAATGGGACCTAATGAAACTTAAAAGCTTTTGCACAGCAAAGGAAACCATAAACAAGACCAAAAGAAAACATTCAGAATGAGAAAAAATCTTTGCAAATGAAGCAACTGACAAAGGATTAATCTCCAAAATTTACAAGCAGCTCATGCAGCTCAATAACAACAACAACAACAACAACAAAAACAACCCAATCCAAAAATGGGCAGAAGACATAAATAGACAGTTCTCCAAAGAAGATAAACAGATTGCCAACAAACACATGAAAGAATGTTCAACATCATTAATCATTAGAGCAATGCAAATCAAAACTACAATGAGATATCATCTCACACCGGTCAGAATGACCATCATCAAAAAATCTAGAAACATTAAATGCTGGAGAGGATGTGGAGAAAAGGGAAGACTCTTGCACTGCTGGTGGGAATGTGACTTGGTACAGCCACTATGGAGAACAGCATGGAGGTTCCTTAAAAAACTACAAAAGAACTATCATATGACCAAGCAATCCCACTACTGGGCATATACCCTGAGAAAAACATAATTCAAAAAGAGTCACATACCAAAATATTCATTGCAGCTCTATTTACGACAACAAGGAGATGGAAGCAACCTAAGTGTCCATTATTGGATGAATGGATAAAGAAGATACGGCACATATATACAATGGAATATTACTCAGCCATAAAAAGAAATAAAATTGAGTTATTTGTAGTGAGCTTGATGGAACTAGAGTCTGTCATACAGAGTGAAGTAAGTCAGAAAGAGAAAGACAAATATCATATGCTAACACATATATATGGAATCTAAGAAAAAATATGACATAAAGAACCTAGGGGTAAGACAGGAATAAAGGAGACACAGACCTACTAGAGAATGGACTTGAGGATACGGGGAGGGGGAAGGGTAAGCTGTGACAAAGTGAGAGCGTGGCATGGAAATATATACATTACCAAATGTAAAATAGATAGCTAGGGGAAAGCAGCCGCATAGCACAGGGAGATCAGATCAGTGCTCTGTGACCACCTAGAGGGGTGAGATAGGGAGGGTGGGAGGGAAGGAGATGCAAGAGTGAAGAGATATGGGAATATATGTCTATATATAACTGATTCACTTTGTTATAAAGCATTAGCTAACACATCATTCTAAAGCAAATATACTCCAATAAAGATGTAAATTAATTAATTAATTAATTAATTAAGCCAAAAAATAGAGAAAATAGGATAACAAACTTATCTATATATTAAAGTTAAATCATTTGGTAAGTGTAACTTTCTAGATTTTCATTTTCAAGTTTTTTCACTAGCTAAAAGTTGAAGCCATATGTTCAAAATGTTTCTGTATCTAAAAAATAAGTTTATGGCTCTACTCCATCAAACACATTTTGAAGTCCCAAGATTGAGCAATTAGAGAGTTTCTGCATGGAATTCTGTAAATTGTCACACCTGTTTAGTTGAACAAAGTATTAAGACATACAGACTTCAACAGAAATCAAGAACTCATTAAAAAAGACTTACACTGTACCAGCAGAAATACTTAATAGAGGAAAAACATCAGTCATTTTCAGGCAGTCATCAAGCGATTTTTAAATCACTGAAACTGACAAATCAGAAGTGGAAAATTATCACAATTATATAGGCAGTGTTACTGCAATGTACAGAACATCTGTCACTAATGATAGCCAATTTAACATTCTACAGGGGGAAGCATCGGTGCATTCAATATTACAAGGATAAAAGTAGTTATTATACTTTTTACACTTTAGGAAGAAAGCAATCATGCAATTTTCATAGTTGGTATGTAAACTGAAGACATTCTGAGTCAAAGATAAGCAGGTATTCATATTATCTACATGGCTGTTTGTAGCAAGACCATACCTTTCATTTTTAAGAAATGGTGTATTTCTTCCAATGTTCCTTTCCATGTCCTAATAAAACATGTAGTGAAAACTGTGATCCTTTCCATTCTATATATGGCACAAGAGTGTACAATACTCAGATATAAACTTTGACTCCACATCCAAATTGAAAAAAAAAAAAGAAAAAATAAGTTTGTCTCATACTTATTCTGAAGTATATCTGTCTGAAAAGAGTCATAATACTTTGAGATTTCTTTAAGATTAAGAGCAACCACCTACCTTTCACTTTCTCGATTATGAAACATTTATTCAATACCTTGTATTTGCTATAAAATAGCCCTGTAAATTTGGCTGGACCATAGGCCTTGCTGCCAAGACCTTTGTAAATCAGAAGGAGTAAAGGAAGTAATTTATGGAGAAGTAAGGGAAAGGAAGAAAGACTTCATTCTAGAGAAGGTAAAAAATACTAGCTACTGAAGAGAATACGTAAATGTGTATGACTTGTGCATAATACAACCACTAGAGCTATTAGATTAGAGCAGATGACTGGTTTAGAGAAATATTGAAAAATAAGTTTATAAAAGTAGGTAGAAGACAATTGTATAAATACTCAAATGCTAGAAAAAAAGGAGACTGTGTTTAACTGCATTAGTAAAATAGAAAAAATAAATATTGGATGAAGATTGCTATGTCAAACAATAGCAAAAGTAAGAACAGCTAAGATTAATTGAATGTTAATTATCTGTCATTTTACTAAGTATTTAGCATGGACTATTTCATTTAATTCACAGAAAGACCCATTAAATATATATATTTATAATTATCAAAATTTTACAGATCAGAAATTAAAATATAGAAAGCTTAAAGAATATTCTAAAAGTCAGAGAGGCAGGGATTTATAAAGATGGTCTTGGTAAACAAGTCTGCTCAAGCCTAATAGCTATGTTCTACTAACCAAACGTGGGATGTATTTTCTATCTCATTCGTTCTACACAGCAAGAAGGAAGGTGTGCTATATTTCCTTCATTCAGCAGATGAAGTAACCAAAGAGTATACAGCTAAAATATGTATTTCACTCTTAAAGAATCTAATGACCAAGTTTATATAACTCTCAAGTTCATCTTTCTGCTATGTAACATAAACAAAAATAATGTAGTTAGAGTCTTTTGAGAAAGAAAGAAACATTTACAAAGGTATATTTAGAAAATTAAATTGGTTTTACTAGGTAAAATTATTTGGGCAGGATATAACATATTTATCATATCTACTCCATTCTTTTTCTCCAAAAGTTCAGCTTCTTGACAGTGCCCCATTTAACAAAGCTGTCTCATTTAAAATTGTAAATTTCATTAAAAATAATTAACATATTATGTAAAGTGGAGTTAGGATCACTTTGCTAGAAATTGAAGTTTGTGTCTAATTATACATACTTAATGCTTAAAATGAGATGTATTTACCTGACAATCCTTGTTTAGGGTCCCTGAAAATTTACCTGATTCACCACAAAGAGAGAAAAATCTTGGAGATTAAAAAATAAAACAAAACAAAAAACGAAATAGCACACAAGAGAAATACTGACACTTGTGATTGTGGTAGTGGTAGAAGAGCTTTTTATGGATTGAACTCACAGAAAAAAATGTAAAACTGCATAAAAACACCCAAGCAAAAACTACAAAAAGTCCCTGATATATATATATATATATATATATATATATATATACACACACACACACACACATACATATATAAACAGGAATTAATCTGGGGAACAGAGAGAAAAAGAATGACTGAACTAAAGGGAACAGAGCCAGAGTGACAAGTAGGACAATAATAAGGTGTCTATCATATTTTCAATTGTAGAAGGAAAGAAGAGAGATTTTGGCAGGTAAAAAAATATAATTTAAAATAGTGGTTTAAGGGAGGAGCTTCAAGATGACAGAAGAGTAGAATGCGGAGATCACCTTCCTCCCCACAGATACATCAGAAATACATCTACATGTGGAACAACTCCTACAGAACACCTACTGAACGCTGGCAGAAGACCTCAGACCTCCCAAAAGGCAAGAAACTCCCCACGTACCTGAGTAGGGCAA
Organism: Mesoplodon densirostris; assembly: GCF_025265405.1. Taxonomy (NCBI): domain Eukaryota; kingdom Metazoa; phylum Chordata; class Mammalia; order Artiodactyla; family Ziphiidae; genus Mesoplodon; species Mesoplodon densirostris. The sequence goes on from NC_082672.1 coordinate 75,056,767, forward strand.
AAGAATAAAGAATAAACAGAGACGAAAGAATAGGGATGGGACCTGCACCAGTTAGAGGGAGCTGTGAAGGAGGAAAGGTTTCTACACACTAGGAAACCCCTTTGTGTGCAGAGACTGTGGGTGGTGGAGGGGGGAAGCTTTGGAGACGTGGAGGAGAGCACAGCCACAGGGGTGCGGAGGGCAAAGCGGAGAGATTCCTGCACAGAAGATCAGTGCCGACTGACACTCACCAGCCCAAGAAGCTTGTCTGCTCACCCATCGGGGCGAGTGGGGGCTGGGTGCTGAGGATCAGGCTTCAGTCGGAGCACAGGGAGAGGACTGGGGTTGGTGGCGTGAACACAGCCTGAAGGGGGTTAGAGCACCACAGATGGCAGGGAGATAGTGCAGGAAAGTCTGGATCTACCAAACAGGCAAGAGACATTTTATTCCCTCTTTGTTTCCTAGTGCGCGAGGAGAGGGGATGAAGAGAGCTGCTTAAAGGAGCTCCAGAGACAGGCGTGAACCGCGGTTATCAGCACAGACCACAGAGATGGGTATAAGACGCTAAGGCTGCTGCTGCTACCACCAAGAAGCTTGTGTGAGAGCACAGGTCACTCTCCACACCTCTCCTCCCGGGGAGCCTGTGCAGCCCGTCATTGCCAGGGGCCAGGGATCCAGGGACAACTTCCCTGGGAGAATGCACGGCGCGCCTCGGGCTGGTGCATTGTCACACTGGCCTCTGCTGCCGCAGGCTCACACTGCATCTCTACCCCTCCCTCCTCCTGGTCTGAGTAAGCCAGAGCCCCCAAATCAGTTGCTCCTTTAACCCCATCTTGTCTGAGAAAATAATGGATGCCTTCAGGCGATCTACACAAAGAGGCAGGTCCAAATCCAAAGCTGAACACCAAGAGCTGTGCAAACAAAGAAGAGAAAGGGAAATTTTTCCCAGCAGGCTCTGGAGCAGGGGATTAAATCGCCACAATCAACTTGATGTACCCTGCATCTGTGGAATACCTGAATAGACAACAAATCATCCCAAATCAAGTAGGTGGACTTTGGGAGCAACTATATATATATATTTCCATTTTTCTCTTTTTGTGAGTGTGCATGTGTATGCTTCTGTGTGTGATTTTGTCTGTATAGCTTTGCTTTTACCATTTGTCCTAGGACTCTGTCGGTCTGTTGTTTGTTTGTTTTCTTTTCATACTTAATTTTTTTCTTACTAATATTTTTTTTTATTTTAATAACTTTATTTTATTTTATCTTCTTATTTCTTTCTTTCTTTTTATCCTCCCTTTTATTCTGAGCCGTGTGGAGGACAGGCTTTTGGTGCTCCAGGGCTGTGCCACAGAAGTTGGAGGGCCAATTTCAGGACATTGGTCAACAACAGAGTTCCCAGCTCCACTTAATATCAAACGGCAAAAATCTCCCAGAGATCTCCATCTCAAAGCCAAGACCCAGATCCATCAACGACCAGCAAGCTACAGTAATGGACACCCTATGCCAAACAACTAGCAGGACAGGAGCACAACCCCATCCATTAGCACAGAGTCTGCCTAAAATAATAATAAGGTCAAAGACACCCCAAAACACATCACCAGGCATGGACCTGCCCACTAGAAAGACAAGATCCAGCTTCATCCACAAGAATAGGCACTAGTCCCATCCACCAGGAAGAGTACACAAACCACTGAGCCAACCTGAGCCACTGGGGCCAGACACCAAACACTGGGAACTACGAACCTGCAGCCTGTGAAACAGAGACCCCAAACACAGTGTGTTAAGCAAAATGAGAAGACAGAGAAACACACAGCAGATGAAGGAGCAAGGCAAAAACCTACCAGACCTAACAAATGAAGAAGAAATAGGGAGTCTATCTGAAAAATAATTCAGAATAATGATAGTAAGGATGACACAAAAATCTTGGAAATAGAATGGAGAAAAAAAAAGAAACATTTAACAAAGACCTAGAAGATCTAAAGAGCAAACAAACAGTGATGAAAAACACATTAAATTAAACTAAAAATTCTCTAGAAGGAATCAATAGCAGAATAACTGAGGCAGAAGAAAGGTTAAGTGACCTGGGAGATAAAATATTGGAAATTATTACTGCAGAGCAGAACAAAAAACAACAACAAAAAATAAATAAATAAAAGAATTGAGGATAGTCTCAGAGACCTCTGGGACAACATTAAATGCATCAACATTAGAATTACAGGGGTCCCAGGAGAAGAAGAGAAAAAGAAAGGGACTGAGAAAATATTTGAAGAGGTTATAGTAGAAAACTTCCTTAATATGGGAAAGGGAACAGCTAATCAAGTCCAGGAAGCATAGAGAGTCCCATACAGGATAAATGCAAGGAGAAACACATCAAGACACATATTATTCAAACTATAAAAAATTAAATACAAAAAACAAATATTAAAAACAGCAATGGAAAAACAACAAGTAACACATAAGGAAATCCCCATAAGGTTAACAGCTGATCTTTCAGCAGAAACTCTGCAAACCAGAAGGGAGAGGCAGGACATATTTAAAGTGATGAAGGAGAAAAACCTACAACCAAGAATACTCTACAAAGCAAGGATCTCATTCAGATTTGACAGACAAATTAAAACCTTTACAGACAAGCAAAAGCTAAGAAAATTCAACACCACCAAACCAGCTTTACAAGAAATGCTAAAGGGACTTCTCTAGGCCAGAAACACAAGAGAAAGAAAAGACCTACAATAATAAACCCAAAACAATTAAGAAAATGGTAATAGGAACATACATATCGATAATTACCTTAAACATAAATGGATTAAATGCTCCCAGCAAAAGACACAGACTGGCTGAATGTATACAAAAACAAGACCCCTATATATGCTGTCTACAAGAGACATAATTCAGAACTAGGGACACATACAGACTGAAAGTAAGGAAATGGAAAAAGTTATTCCATGGAAATGGAAATGAAAAGAAAGCTGCAGTAGTAATTCTCATATCAGACAAAATAGACTTTAAAACAAAGACTACTACAAGAGACAAAGAAGGATACTACATAATGATCAAGGGATCAATCCAATAAGAAGATATACAAATTTTAAATAATTATGCACCCAACATAAGAGCATGTCCATACATAAGGCAAATACTAACAGCTATAAAAGGGGTAATCAAAAGTAGGGGACTTTAACACCCCACTTTCACCAATGGACAGATGATCCAAAATGAAAATAAATAAGGAAACACAAGCTTTAAATGATACATTAAACAAGATAGACTTAATTGATATTTATAGGACATTACATTCAAAAACAACAGAATACACATTTTCTCAAGTACTCATGGAACATTCTCCAGGATAGGTCATATCTTGGGTCACAAATCAAGCCTTGGTAAATTTAAGAAAATTGAAATTGTATCAAGTATCTTTTCGGACTACAATGCTATAAGACCAGATATCAATTACAGGAAAAAAACTGTAAGAAATACAAATGCATGGAGGCTAAACAACACATTAGTTAATAATCAAAAGATCACTGAAGAAATCAAAGAGGAAATGAAAAAAATACCTGGAAACAAATGACAGTGAAAAGATGATGACCTAAATCCTATGAGATGCAGCAAAAGCAGATCTAAGAGGGAAGATTATAGGAATACAATCCTGCCTTAAGAAACAAGAAAAATCTCAAATAAACAACCTAACATTACACCTAAAGCAATTAGAGAAAGAACAACAAAAAAACTCAAAAGTTAGCAGAAGAAAATAAATCATAATGTCCAGATCAGAAATAAATGAAGGAAATGATAGGAAAGATCAGTAACTGAAAGCTGGTTCTTCAGGAAAAAAAAAAAAAAAAAAAAAAAAAAAAAAAAAAAAAAGATAAACCATTAGCCAGACTCATCAGGAAAATAAGGGAGAAGACTCATATCAACAGAATTAGAAATGATAAAGGAGAAGTAACAACTGACACTGCAGAAATACAGAGTATCATGAGAGATTACTACAAGCAACTATATGCCAATAAAATGGACAACCTGGAACAAATGGACAAACTCTTAGAAAAGCACAACCTTTTGAAACTGAACCAGGAAGAAATGGAAAATATGAACAGACCAATCACAAGCACTGAAATTAAAACTGTGATTAAAAATCTTCCAACAAACAATAGCCCAGAACCAGATAGCTTCACAAGCGAATTCTAACAAACAATTAGAGAAGAGCTATCACTTATCTTTCTCAAATTCTTCCAAAATATAACAGAGGAAAGAAAACTCCCAAACACATTCTACAAGGCCACCATCACTCTGATACCAAAACCAGACAAAGATGTCACAAAGAAAGAAAACTACAGGCCAGTATCACTGATGAACATAGATTCAAAAATCCTCAACAAAATAATAGCAAACAGAATCCAAAAGCAGCAGTAAAAGGTTCATACACTATGATAAAGTGGGGTTTATCCCAAGAATGCAAGCATTCTTCAATATATGCAAATGAATCAACGTGATATACCATATTAACAAATTGAAGGAGAAAAAACATATGATCATCTCAATAGATGCAGAGAAATGTTTCAACAAAACTCGACACCTATTTGTGCTAAAAACCCTGCAGAATTCAGGCATAGAGGGAACTTTCCTCAACATAATAGAGGTCATATATGACAAACACACAGCCAACATTGTCCTCAATGGTGAAAAACTGAAACAATTTCCACTGAGATCAGGAACAAGACAAGGTTGCCCACTCTCACCACTATTTATCAACATAGTTTTGGAAGATTTAGCCACAGCAGTCAGAGAAGAAAAAGAAATAAAAAATAACCAAATCAGAAAAGAAGAAGTAAAGCTATCACTGTTTGCAGATGACAAGATACTATACATAGAGAATGCAAAAGATGCTACCAGAAAACTACTAGAGCTAATCAATGAATTTGGGAAAGTAGCAGGATACAAAATTAATGCACAGAAATCTCTGGCATTCCTGTACACTAATGATGAAAAATCTGAAAGTGAAATTAAGAAAACACTCCCATTTACCATTGCAACCAAAAGAATAAAATATCTAGTAATAAAGCTACCTAAGGAGACAAAAGACCTGTATGCAGAAAATTATAAGACACTGATGAAAGAAATTAAAGATGATACAAATAGATGGAGAGATGTACCATGTTCTTGGATTGGAAGCATCAACATTGTTAAAATGACTCTACTACTGAAAGCAATCTATAGATTCAATGCAATCCCTATCAAACTACTCCTGTCGTTTTTCACATAACTAGAACAAAAACATTCACAATTTGTATGGAAACACAAAAGACCCTGAAGAGCCAAATCAATCTTGGGAAAGAAAAATGTTGCTGGAGGCATCAGGTTCACTGACTTCAGACTATACCACAAAGCTACAGTAATCAAACACCATGGTACTGGCACAAAAACAGAAATATAGATCAATGAAACAGGATAGAAAGTCCTGAGATAAACCCATGCACATACTGTCACCTTATCTTTGATAAAGGAGGCAAGGATATATAGTGGAGAAAAGACAGCCTTTTCAATAAGTGGTGCTGTGGAAACTGGACAGCTACATATAAAATAATGAAATTAGAATAGTCCCTAACGCCATACACAAAATTAAACTCAAAATGGATTAAAGACCTAAATGTAAGGTCAGACACCTTCAAACTCTTAGATGAAAACAGGCAGAACACTCTATGACATAAATCACAGCAAGATCCTATTTGACCCACCTCCTAGAGAAATGGAAATAAAAACAAAAATAAACAAGTGGGATCTAATGAAACTTAAAAGCTTTTTCAAGAAAGGAAACCATAAACAAGGCAGAAAGACAACCCTCAGGATGGGAGAAAATATTTACAAATGAAGCAACTGACAAAGGGTTAATCTCCAAAATTTATAAGCAGCTTATGCAGCTCAATATTAGAAAAGCAAACAACCCAATCCAAAAAATGGGCAGAAGCCCTAAATAGACATTTCTCCAAGGAAGATATACAGATGGCCAACAAAGACATGAAAGGATGCTCAACATCATTAATCATTAGAGAAATGCAAATCAAAAGTACAATGAAATATCATCTCACACCAGTCAGAATGGCCATGACGAAAAAATCTAGAAACAATAAATGCTGGAGAGAGTGTGGAGAAAGGGAACACTCTTTCACTGTTGGTGGGAATGTAAATTGATACAGCCACTATGGAGAATAGTATGGACGTTCCTTAAAAAACTAAAAATAGAAATAGCATACGAGCCAACAATCCCACTACTGGGTATATACCCTGTGAAAACCATAATTTAAAGAGAGTCATGTACCAAAATGTTCATTGCAGCTCTATTTACAATAGCCAGGACATGGAAGCAACCTAAGTGTCCATCGACAGATGAATGGATAAAGAAGATGTGGCACATGTATACAATGAAATATTACTCAGCCATAAAAAGAAACAAAACTGAGTTAATTTTAATGAGGTGGATGGACCTAGAGTTAGTCATACAGAGCGCAGTAAGTCAGAAAGAGAAAATCAAATACTGTATGCAACACATATATATGGAATCTTAAAAAAGAATAAAAAATTGGTCATGAAGAACCTAGGGGTAAGATGGGAATAAAGATGCAGACCTACTAGAGAATGGACTTGAGGATATGGGGAGGGGGAAGGGTAAGCTGTGACAAAGTGAGAGTGGCATGGACATATATACACTACCAAACATAGAATAGATAGCTAGTTGGAAGCAGGCGCATAGCACAGGGAGATCAGCTCGGTGCTTTGTGTCCATCTAGAGGGGTCGGATAGGGAGGGTGGGAGGGAGGGAGATGCAAGAGGGAAGAGATATGGGGACGTATGTCTATGTATAACTGATTCACTTTGTTATAAAGCAGAAACTAACACACCATTGTAAAGCAATTATACTCCAGTAAATACAGTAAAATAAATAAATAAATAAATTAGTTAATTCAAGTGGAAACATAAAAAAACTAAAAGTAAGAAATTAAAAGATAAAAAAATAAAATAGTGGCTTAAAGCTTCCCAAATATGGTTAAAAATTTACCTTACAAATACAAAAACCTTGGCAGTCTCCATGTAGAACAAGTACAACAAAAATCACTGTTAGGCAAAGTATAGCCAGTATTCAAAATATAATATCATTAAATCAGCTAGAGAATAAAAGACATACCTGAGGGAAAAATAATGCAAATGATAATTGACTTTTTATGAGAAGCATTGAAGGCCAGAGGACAGGAATATCAAGTCAATGAATTGCCTCTGTATTAAACCCAGAAATCATGAGTACATTAAACCCAAAGTCAGTAGAGAGAATAATAAGAAGAAATGAGTGAAATATAAAACAATAGAGGAAATTAGCTAAGTTAATGTTTGGTACATTGAAAAGATCAACAATATTAAGAAAATCCTAAGATGTTGATAAAAGAAAAAGGACTATCGTGAGTGAAATAATGGACATTACTTCTGATCCCACAGATATTAAAAGAGCAATAAGATAATATTATGAACATTATGCCAAAAGTCTAACAACGAATATGTTATGAAAAAACTTCCTTGAATAGAATGACTTCTGAAATCTGACAAGAATTGGAAAATATTAATGTATCTGCCTCTGTTAAAATAATTCAATTTTATCTAAAATTTTCCAATAAATATATTATTGTTTAAGTGATTTCACAAATGAGCAATATCAAACATTTAGGCAAGAAATTAATACCAAATTTATACATTTTTTTCAAAATATAGAGTCCAGGTTAACCATTATGTATCAACATAAATAATTCTAGAAAGCAAAATATCAATATCCTACATGAATATAACTGAAAAAAAATTAAAGAAATATTACCAACTAAACACAGAGCATGTAAAAATAATAATTTATCATGCTCAACTGAGTTATAGCCCAGGAATGCAAGGTTAGTTTAGATATGAAAATCTGTAATTAATGAATTAACTGAAGACATTAGAAAACCAAAAAAAAAATTGAGACATCATAAAATCATCTCAATAGGTGCACTGAAAACATTTGACAAAATTCATTGTCCAATCCTCATAAAAATTATCAACAGACTATAAATAGAAAGAGACTCTCTTTATTTGACAATAATATCTATGTAAAACATACAGCTAACATTAGACTTGATGAAATACCGAATATTTAACATCAAGAAAAATGTAAAAAGCGCATGAAAAGATGCTTGACATCACTAATTTTTAGAGAAATGCAAATCAAAACTAAATTGAGGTATCACTTCACACCAGTCAGAATGGTCATCACCAAAAAATCTGCGAACAATAAATGCTGGAGAGGGGGTGGAGAAAACAGAGCCATCCTACACTGTAGGTTGGAATGTAAACTGGGACAGACACTATGGATAACAGTGTGAAGGATCCTTAAAAACCTAAAAATAGAGCTACTGTATGATCCAGCAATACCACTCCTGGTCATATATCTGGAGAAAACCATAATTTGAAAAGATACATGCACCCCAATGTTCAGTGCAACACTATTTACAATAGCCAGAACGTGAAAACAACCTAAATGTCCATCAACACAGGAATGGATAAAGAAGATGTGGTATATATCTATAATCACATATTACTCAGCCATAAAAAAGAATGAAATGATGCCATTTGCAGCAACATGGATGGACCTAGAGATTCTCATACTGAGTGAAGTAAGCAAGACAGAGAATGATAAATATCATATGATATCACTTTAATGTGGAATCTTAAAAAAGCATACAAATGAACTTATCTGTAAAACATAATAGAGCTACAGAAGTAGAAAACAAACTTATGGTTACCAGGGGTAAGGGTTGGGGAGGGATAAATTGGAAGATTGAGATTGACATAAAAACACTACTATATATAAAATAGATAACTAACAAGGACCTACTGTAGCGCACAGGAAATTCTACTCAATACTCTGAAATGGCCTATATGGGAAAATAATCTGAAAAAGAGTGGATATATATATATATATGTGTAACAGATTCACTTTTCTGTGCACCTGAAACTAATACAACATTGTAAATCAACTCTATTCCAATAAAAATTTAAAAAAAAAAGAAAAAAGGAAGGATGCCTCTTTTGTTATTAAACATTGTATCTGAGGACTTAGCCAGGACAGCAAGATAATCAAATAAAATCATAAGTATTATATTAGAAAGGAATATATAAAAATAACTTTATTTACAGACAATAAAATTGTTTAGATAGAAAATCCTAAGGAAAATCAGGGAATAATTGGAACTAATAAATGCATTTAGCATGGACTTAGGGTACATGGTAATTATATGTCTATATATAAGAGCAAATTATTAGAAAAAATAAAAACAATTATACTATCATAAAAAATGGTAAAATATTTAAAATTTAACCAAATCATTTTAATGTTCAATTCTTTTCCTCTGAAAAAATATAGCATATTGCTGAGAGATTAGTAAAGTTCCAAATAATTAAAGCCATATATCATGTTCATAGATTAGAAAATTGAATATCGGTAAGTTTTTGTCCTCACAAAATTGAACAGTATATTCAAAACAATCCAAATTAAAAGACTAGCAGAAATTTTTAGATAAAATTTCAAGTTATTCTAAGATTTATATGGAAAAGCACAGGATATAGAGTAGCCAAAAAAATCTTGATTAAAAAAATAATGTTGGGCCTCCCTGGTGGCGCAAGTGGTTGAGAGTCCGCCTGCCGATGCAGGGGATACGGGTTCGTGCCCCGGTCTGGGAGGATCCCATATGCCGCGGAGCGGCTGGGCCCGTGAGCCATGGCCGCTGGGCCTGCGCATCCGGAGCCTGTGCTCCGCAACGGGAGAGGCCACAACAGTGAGAGGCCCACATACCGCAAAAAAAAAAGAAAAAAAAAAAAAAAAAAAAAAATAATGTTGAAAAACTCATACTAAATGATCTCAAGTTTCATTATATATCTATACAAATCAAGAGAGGGTGTTATTGGCTAAAAGGAGGACAGACAGATTGATGGAATATAATAGAGAATGTAGAAATGGACACACATATATGCTTCATTGGTTTTTGACAAAGATGCCAAACAAATCCATGGGTAAAGAGAGTTTTCCTCAGTTTTGCTGAATAACTAGATCTGTTTATGTGAGAAAGAAAAATAACATTGATTCCATATGAATCACAAAACTTAACTTTGAATAAATCATCAACCTAAACAGAGAGGCTAAAACTGTAAATCTTCTAGGAGAAACATAAGAATATCTTTATGTCTTTGGGATAGGCTAATTTTTCCTAAAGAAACATAACAACCACTAAACATAAAAATACGGGCCTCCCTGGTGTCGCAAGTGGTTGAGAGTCCGCCTGCCGATGCAGGGGATACGGGTTCGTGCCCCGGTCTGGGGGGATCCCATATGCCGCGGAGCGGCTGGGCCCGTGAGCCATGGCCGCTGGGCCTGCGCATCCGGAGCCTGTGCTCCGCAACGGGAGAGGCCACAACAGTGAGAGGCCCACATACCGCAAAAAAAAAAGAAAAAAAAAAAAAAAAAAAAAAATAATGTTGAAAAACTCATACTAAATGATCTCAAGTTTCATTATATATCTATACAAATCAAGAGAGGGTGTTATTGGCTAAAAGGAGGACAGACAGATTGATGGAATATAATAGAGAATGTAGAAATGGACACACATATATGCTTCATTGGTTTTTGACAAAGATGCCAAACAAATCCATGGGTAAAGAGAGTTTTCCTCAGTTTTGCTGAATAACTAGATCTGTTTATGTGAGAAAGAAAAATAACATTGATTCCATATGAATCACAAAACTTAACTTTGAATAAATCATCAACCTAAACAGAGAGGCTAAAACTGTAAATCTTCTAGGAGAAACATAAGAATATCTTTATGTCTTTGGGATAGGCTAATTTTTCCTAAAGAAACATAACAACCACTAAACATAAAAATACGGGCCTCCCTGGTGTCGCAAGTGGTTGAGAGTCCGCCTGCCGATGCAGGGGATACGGGTTCGTGCCCCGGTCTGGGGGGATCCCATATGCCGCGGAGCGGCTGGGCCCGTGAGCCATGGCCGCTGAGCCTGCGCGTCCGGAGCCTGTGCTCCGCAACGGTGGAGGCCACAACAGTGAGAGGCCCGCGTACCGCAAAAAAAAAAAATAAAAAAAAATATATATATATATATATATATATATAAATTGGACTTCATCAACTTATAAAACATCTGCTCATCAAAATACATGGATTAAAAGATGAAAAGACAAGCCACAGGCTGAAAGTATTTGTAATACCCATATACTAATTACTTCTATCAGGGTATATAAAATTTTTCTACACATCAATAAAAAGAGACAACTTAAAGACGACAAAATGAGTAAGCCATATTCATTCTCAAGGTCTATAGGATACTACACAAATTACACTGACACTGCCCCATTTTTATTTAGTTATCTTTTCACTGAATAAACTAGTGATACAGCATAACATTGGTTAAGATCAATATCACTACAGTAAAATAAACCAAGTTTTGACTCTATTTCCAACATTTCCTCAAAAAGTAACAGAGATGAGCTTATTTCATGGACTTGTTTTCTGATAAAAAGAAAGGCACATAAAAAAAGACAAAAAATGCACTTAATAAATAGTAGTTAATAAATGTTCAATTTATTGAATAATAATGAGAGGGCATTCAAATCGGCACAACGTATATGTTTCATTAATTTAGCTAAATTATATGCTTTATTGAGCATTCAAGACTTTTCATTTGTAATCAATTTATACTCTTACTCATACACAATATATATATATATATATATAAATAAATAATGATCATCCTGAGATCTCATAGTTATCAATAATTACCACTTATTAAATGAGTAATACATACCAGATACTTAGTTGGCACACAAATTGTCTTGAGACAATTTACAGTGGGACGGGGAGCAGTTGGATTCATTGCTTTGCCAATCAGTCAAAGGGGAATTTATAAAAATGGAAGGACACAAAAAAAACTCAGAAGGCACAAAGGAAGCTTCAGTTCATCAGGCTGGAGTAGGGTAGCAAAGGAAATCCTTCCTGCTAGTAATTGGATACAGAGCCTTTGCTTTTCTGGTGTTATGTTACTGTGGATTATGCTGTGCTTAGAAGTATGGGTCACAATCAGTGCTGATAGTGACCGCAGTGACCAGAGAATCAAGAAGAAAAATACAACAAAAGTAAGGTGTGATGATGTAAATAACAATCCAAAGTACATATAAGCCTTCCTAGTCAACACCTAAGAACATTATGTACATCGTTAAATGTGTAGCTTTTGTAACTATTTGTCATAATTTTAACTCTAAGTTGTATGAATGGTAAGCCATAGAGTTGATTGTACCTGTAGAGTGTCTATTGGCTCGTGTGACATGATGAAATATCCACAATACTTAACAAATTACACTTATGGGAGCAAGACTAGTTCAATTCTCTACCTGGCAGGGTGTTAGAGCTAGGGTGGAGTGGACTGAGATTAGTTTTCTAGCCTCTACCAGAACTGAGTTTCAGATAGATTAAAGTTCAATATTAAAAATGAAAAAATATATATCTGATTTAGCTCCTTCTAGCTTTCCTTTCCACGTACAAAATAATCTCCATAAATTCTACCCACTGGTAGGGATTTTGAAAATGGGGGAATTTATGTTACCTTGAAAGCTTTTCTGCCTTCTTTCTGCTTTAAACTGTTAATTAAATGTCTTACAGTAATCTTCACTCATCAGATTAGACCTCTTATCAGTCAGAATGATACCGGGGGCTATCACATCTTGAAAAAATACTTATTCCTCCAATGCTATGCCATGTTTTCCAAAAATCATTCATCTTGGGTATAGAGATCACAGCATGCCTTGCAATAAACTTTCTTGAATCCTGAAACTAAAATTATTTTTTTTGCAGCTGTAACTTAGTCTTAAACTAAGACTGTGAGCTTATTTTCTGACAATCACTTGCTCCTATATCAAAATAATATTTGAAAAGTTTTGAAAATATGGAACTGACCAGGAGAATTTTAATAGATCCTTGAATTGCTCCAAAAATATATTATTTTTTTGCAATAAACCTTATGAAGTTATAAAATTAGAGGAGATCATTTTATAATAGATACATAAATCTTGTATAACATTTTCAAGTTTGGAATTACAATGAAGAATACATTTTCATACAGTTTTAGATTAGATCTTTACTCCTTAATTTTACTTTTATAAGGTTTGTGATTGTAGTTTTACCTCATGGCTAATTATTCTTTTTGTTTTTTTAACATCTTTATTGGAGTATAATTGCTTTGCACTGGTGTGTTAGTTTCTGTTTTACAACAAAGTGAATCAGCTATACATATACATATATCCCCATATCTCTTCCCTCTTACAACACCCTCCAGCCCACAGTCTCTATCCCACCCCTGTAGGTGGTCACAAAGCATCAAACTCATCTCCTTGTGCTATGTGGCTGCCTCCCACTAGATATCAGGGTTTTTTTTTCAGGTTTTGTTTTTTGCTTGTTTTGTTTTCTGTTTTTTGTTGTTTTTTTGTTTTTTCTTTTAACATCTTTATTGCAGTATAATTGCTTTACAATGGTGTGTTAGTTTCTGCTTTATAACAAAGTGAATCAGTTATACATATACATATGTTCCCATATCTCTTCCCTCTTGCACCTCCCTCCCTCCCACCCTCCTTATCCTACCCCTCTAGGTGGTCACAAACCACCGAGCTGATCTCCCTGTGCTATGTGGCTGCTTCCCACTAGCTCTCTATTTTACATTTGGTAGTGTATATATGTCCATGCCACTCTCTCACTTTGTCACAGCTTACCATTCCCCCTCCCCATATCCTCAAGTCCACTCACTAGTCGGTCTGTTTCTTTATTCCCTGCTTACCCCTAGGTTCTTCATGACCCTTTTTTTTCCTTAGATTCCATATATATATATGTGTTGGCATATGGTATTTGTTTTTCACTTTCTAACTTACTTCACTCTGTATGACAGACTCTAGGTCCATCCACCTCACTACAAATAACTCAATTTCGTCTCTTTTTAGGGCTGAGTAATATTCCATTGTATATATGTGACACATCTTCTTTATCCATTCATCTGTTGATGGACACTTAGGTTGTGTCCATGTCCTTACTATTGTAAATATAGCTGCAATGAACATATTGGTACATAACGCTTTTTGAATTATCGTTTGTTCTGGGTATATGCCCAGTAGTGGAATTGCTGGGTCATATGGTAGTTCTATTTGTAGTTTTTTAAGGAACCTCCATAATGTTCTCCATAGTGGCTGCATCAATTTACATTCCCTCCAACAGTGCACAAGGGTTCCCTTTTCTCCACACCCTCTGCAGCATTTATTGTCTGTTTTTTTTTTTTTTTTTTTTTTTGGCGGTATGCAGGTCTCTCACTGTCGTGGACTCTCCCATTGTGGAGCACAGGCTCCGGACGTGCAGGCTCAGCAGCCGTGGCTCATGGGCCTAGCCACTCCGTGGCATGTGGGATCTTCCCTGACTGGGGCACGAACCAGTGTCCTCTGCATTGGCAGGCAGACTCTCAACCACTGCGCCACCAGGGAAGCCCTGTCTGTAGATTATTTTATGATGATCATTCTGACCGGTGTGAGATGATATCTCATTTTAGTTTTGATTTGCATTTCTCTAATGATTAATGATGTTGAGCATTCTTTCATGTGTTTGTTGGCAATCTGTATATCTTCTTTGGGGAAGTGTCTCTTTAGGTCTTCTGCCCATTTTTGGATTGGGTTTTTTTTTTTTTTTAATTGAGCTTCATGATCTGCTTGTGCATTTTGGAGATTCATCCTTTGTCAGTTGCTTCATTTGCAAAGATTTTTTCTCATTCTGAATGTTTTCTTTTGGTCTTGTTTATGGTTTCCTTTGCTGTGCAAAAGCTTTGAAGTTTTATTAGGTCCCATTTGTCTATTTATTTATTTATTTTTTATTTCCATTTCTCTAGGAGGTGGGTCAAAAAGGATCTTGCTGTGATTTATGTCATAGAGTGTTCTGCCCATGTTTTCATCTACGAGTTTGATAGTGTCTGGCCTTACTTTTAGGACTTTAACATTTGGTAGTGTATACTTTAACACAATATTTGAGGTGTCTTAAAAATCAGGAATGTGTTTTTCCTAAAGTATCACTAGTTTTAAAATATGATTGATGTATTCCACATTATTTCTTTGCCATCTTGATTTAAATTTGCATTAGATATAGATTATTAAACTGCTTCTAGCATGATAGCTATACCTTTCCAAAAGACATGAGTTCCAAAATTCCCAGTCTGGAGTGAAACTCAAGGGCAGTGGGACTTTAACATAAAAGCTAATTTATGTAATAATAACTGATTAATAATACATTGGAAATACAAAGTTTATGACTTTTAATATGACTCTTTGGAAAACTATAACCTCAATTTATTTGTGAATCCTGCTCCATATATCAGATAATATGTAGTAATATGCACAGATCATCACACTGAGCAAAAAGAGTATACATATATTAGCTCCTAAACGTTTTTGAAGAAATTAATTGGAAAGTATGTATAAGATAATTACATAGATAGAAGGATAGATGCATAGATAGATGTTTGATAAATACATACATACATACATACATACATACATACATACATGCATACATACATGCTTTATAAGTTTTAAAAATGTGATACTTCCTGCACATTTTTGGCTAAGGCTTTAAGACACAGAATAATACAATACGTACAAAACAAAATCTCAATCTATTATAGTTACTAGGTCTTCTAATAGAGTCATCGTCCTATTTTGTCCACAGTAACACAAGTTTATGCTCATGGAGTGTAGGACACTATTACTGAGATATAAATTCTCCCCAATTTTCAAATGACCATTTGTCCTGCATTTTCTAACCAAGTAATATTATTCACAGTTGCATTAAAGTAAGCAAATGGGTTTGATATATCTCTACTTTGTACTTTAGATTCAGCCATGGTCTTTTCTAGGATACATAAGCAGTATTTTATTTGAACATGAGGACAAACTTGCAAGTTAACCAGTGATAACTACCTCTCTTTTCTCAGTCTTTTTCAGATACAAGGGGTATTATATATCTCATATAGGGCCGCTTGTGGAGTTTGAAATCCAAGCTGCCACAAATAGTCGCTTCCTTCTTAGCTTGGAGGAGAAAGATCTAAAGCTGCTCACTGTAAGTAAGTGGGTCAGTGGACGACAGGAAACGATGGATTTTGTCTATGTTTTATATGAGAGACAAACTGAGGACAAACATTCCTGTCATGGAGTTTGTAGAGAGTCTATATAGCCTTGCTACAGAGTTGATCATTTGTTGTATGGTATAAATCAGGGGTTAGTAAATTACAACTGTGAGCCAAATATGACCTTCCACCTGATTTTGTAAATAAAGTTTTATTGGAACATAACAAAATTCATTCATTTATGTATGTCTATGGATGCTTTCACACTACTAACTCAATAGCAGAGTTGAGTTACCTTGACAGATACCATATGGTTCAGAAAGTATAAAATATTTACTATCTGATCCTTTTCAGAAAAAAAGTTTGCAATCTTCTGGTATAAATATAAAACTACTGTATTTCATGGTTTTCTGATATTTATTTCTTATTTTACAATAAATACTTGAAATGATTTCTTATTAAAAATTAAATTTTTAATAAAAAGTAGGTTTCAAATTTGTTTCCCTAGAAAGTTGGTAATGAATATGGAGTTTACTCCTAAACTATGTCACTTTAATGATCCACTGCTGAGTATGTTGACATCACTGACTACATGAAACCAGAAGACATGTTTTAGTTCAAAAACCATCAGCATCTATTTAAATGTTAGTAATTATTTTAAAAGACTCCCTCACATTGATGAGTTAAGGTCAGATAAAGAAGGTATTCTTACATATCTCTCTGTGAAGCATGTATTTTCACTTAGATCACATGATTATAGCAAAATTATTTTCCTAATATTCTATTGCAAATTTCTCTATACATACTAAAAGTAAAGCAATTGTTATAAATGTGTTGGCTAAGTTAGCAGAATAAATTGACCCAAAGATAAAAGATACCAGCCTATACTAGTAAAATCAGCGGCTTCAAATACATAATCAGTTTATTTCAATAATAATTTTGTTCTGTTGAAGGCAAGGTATCTGACAATATTAGGAACGCTATTGAAAATTCGCTAAAAATCTTCAAAGATAAAGTTATGTGCTCTTGTGCTAAAATTATACGTATAAATTTTGTTAAGTTTATAATGATATATACATTGTTTGATCGAGTTGAGAAAAGAATGGAAAAAATGTACTTGGAATTTATTGTGGTGCATACATAATTCATAGTTTTAAAGCAAACCAGTTGTGATGCTCACACAAGTGGAATAGAATCTATAGTTGCAAAATTTACAAATAATTTAGAATGTTCACAGGACAGCAGACTAAAATTTGTGGAATAAAGCTGATATTGAAAATAATGTAACATAGCAAAATGTGCTTTCTGTTACTGCTGTCCATTAATACTTAAATTTTAGAAATGTTTAAACTTGTGAAGAATGACTTTGAAAGTAAATCCAGTATTTTAGGGAGGTTTTGGCATTTTAGTGAAAATATTGTAAGTTTTGGTTGCATCTCATTCAAAATCAGTTACAAATATTTAATCAAAAAACAATAAATCAAGGACAAAAGACTGGTTTTTGAAAGTCTTAGTGAAATGGACTTATTTTTAAAAAGACATTAAAACTTATTCCTACACAATACAATGAAAAACTTAAGCTCAATGAATTCAGAAGTGCTCGAGATCATAAATGTTATAACTAGGCTTTGGAATAGCTGGACTTATGGGGAACAACATTTGACAGAAATCCTATATTTCACAGATTACTTTTTTGTGCTAGGACATAGTGGAAATCAATTGAAGCACTGAAATTTTGCCAAACATTCAACGAAATCTTATGTAGAGACCATTTATTTCATGAGGATTCTCTATGAAAATATTTGTCAAAAAATAATTTTGAATAGAATAAAATATAGCTCTTATGGACATACTTTATTGGTGTATTTTATACAAAAATATATAATTGGGAATACTTAACATTTAGCAGATTTTCCTTTGAGATTATCAAGAACCTCAAAATATGTTCGGTGAAAATGTTCTCAATTAAGATGGCACAGTTAGGAGAAGAGTCAACTGAAGGCATTAAATGATTTCAAATTTATTAATCATAAATGCAACTTTGAAGAGGGTATAGATAGCTTTATAAAAATTATAAGACAATATTGAAAAATACTCATTCTTCAGAAAAATAGGTGTAAATATAGTTTCTGCTTATATTATTTTGTAATGTTTCAGATAATCAATATAAAGTATGTTTTAAAATGTCCTTCTGATTTGCAGAGACCAAGTTACAATTATTTTCTTTGGAAGGAATTTTAGAAATTATTTTTTTGAATATAGTTACATTATTTGGCTGCCTATTTAATGAAACCAATTTGCCAAGGAATAAATAAATATTTCCTATATTATATATTTGTAATTCCTATTAGCTACCTCTTTTGTTCAAAAATGCCATTGTTTGGGAGATAAATTATATATTCTTCATACACCTGTAGGATATGGTAAGCTATTATAAAACACCTAACAACTCATAACCTATCTCAGGAAATAAATAACCTGAAGGGAAGAGCACTGAAAACATTTCTTTGAAGACAGTTGTTGGAGTTCTTACCACCTGCATGGCTACCAAACCCTCCTACCATTCGCAGTAGCTGATACACTCTACCAAACTTTTAAATCTCTCTGAACTAGGTTACATGGAAGGATCTGCAAGAGAAACACTGGGAGTTACCACTCTCTACAGTTTGGGAGATGGTTAACTTTTGTTTCACTCCCATGAAAGGCGTCTTTAGGTACCTAATTGTGGCCGGAAACACCACTACCCAAGACATTTTGAAGAGGGAAAAATGCACTGATGGTGAGTTATATTTCCCAGAAAATGGGAAACTGTGGAAGAGTTCAAAGATGAGATCAGAGTGGTTTAAACACAATTTCATTGTTAAATATTTAATCAAAAGTTAAGAAACTATTGGTTTAAACAGTGATTTTATTGACATCTTTAGGTTTATTTGAGAAGGAATAAAACATGTTTATGCTTCATGAAAGGAGATTTGTCTGTACTGACCTGTTATCTAAGGAAATAATAGAGATATGATTTTGCAAATTACGTGCAAAATATACACTCTTTGTAAACATATTTTAGTACCTAAGAACAAATATATTTTATCATAGTAAAAAAAAAAACTGTTCAATAGGTGTCTAAACTCTTCATATATTATGAAATATCAATATTTAGCAGAATAATCATTTAATTGTTGAACAAATTGATCTCTTAAATTATTCTTCAAAAAAGTCAGAGTATAGAACCACTAAACTTGTATTTTTCAGTAAAAAATGAAACATTTCAAGTCTAATTTGAAATAAATGACAAAATTAAAATTATTTGTGTGTATGTATGCATACATACATATATGTGTATTTTTACCTGAAAATGGTTCCTCACACTCACAAATGAAACTATTTGCAATAATATTTCTGCAGTTCCCATGGAAACAGATATGTGGTTGACACTGCCCAATTATTTCTGAACAATTTATGCCTATAAAAATAAAAGAAAATTAATGTTTCAACTAGATTAAAATATGTACATTATATTTATATAGTTAATTAAAGTCATATATTTTTTCAAACTTTTTAATAATGAATAATATAAAAATTTTGAATACTGTAATTCTAAGACATAGTGCTTCATGATGATGAATTTACATGGAAACAAAACTGAATTTTAATAAATTTCACATCAGTTTTTCCATCCTTTCACTGCATAATATAATATTAAAATATTTTTCTGATTGGTGATATTTGAGCTCTAGTTAATTTTTTGATGATAATTTGAATGTGTTAATCATGTAGATAATATTAATATATGTAAGTATAAATTCTTCAACATATGCTGGAGCATTGCTGTGGTAATATACAAAGTGACACATTCAAATGTATAATATATTGTATCTTAGCCCTACTACTTAGCCAAGGTAATGATTCAAACAAGGAAAATGTGAAAGTATTATACCATCTGAAGAGGAACCAGGGCATAAAGTTTCAGTCAAGCAAGAAAAATAATATCTAGAGACCTGCTGTGCAACATTACTCCTGTTGTCAACAATAATATATTATACACTTAAAATTTTGTTTGAGGGTAGACCTCATATTAATTCCTCATATTAATCAGTCTCTCCACTGTAAAATCAAATCAAATCAACTCATATCTAATCTAATCTAATCTAAAATTATTTGGAAGAAAAGAGGGAAGACTGCTTGGATTCTCAGAAGCAATGCACAAGCTTCTAATTTCTACACTTTCTTTGTTGTTATATCAAGTTTTCCAAATCCCACTTTTACAAGCTATCATGGTCCTACTATACACAAAAACACAACCCTACATAGCATATATTTCTTTGTAGTTGATCATCTCATAATATCCTTCTTAGAGGAATGTGCCAACAAAATTCCAGGGTATGACACATGAACAAATGTCACTACAAAACAGTTGCACATGATTTGGCAATAACCCTGCCACTTCCCCCATTCTAATTGAATTCTTAATTTAATTTGTGAGCAGTTTTGGTCAGCCGATGCTTTTCATATTCTTTATAGACTGACATCTCTACCTCACTAATGCAGAACTCTTCTTCCTTCACTTACCTCCAAACAATCCCCAACACAATGAAAATATAAGTAATAAGTAATTACAATAAGTAATTGTGTGCCAAAATATTTCCATACACAAAAGCTAAAGTATCAGTGGTATGTTCAATAGGTCATGTTCTCTTTCAGTCCTAGTGGATGTAATAGATAAATTGTGACCACCCCCCAAAAACAATTCTTATGTTGAAATCCTAACCCCCAGGACCTAATAGTGTGATTTATTTGGAGACAGGGTCCTTAAAGAGGTAATAGATGTTGAATGAGGTCACTAGTTTTGGTCCTAATCAAAAATGACTTATGTCCTTATAAGGAGAGGATGCACAGGCACTACAGAGAAAAGGGATGTGAAAACACAGAGAGAAATGGCTGACCATGGACCAAGGAGAGAGACCTCAGAGAAACCAATCCTCCTGACACCTTGATTGGGACCACTTAGTCTCTAGAACTTTGAGAAAATAAACTTCAAATGTTGAAGCCACTCACACTGTGGTTCTTTGTTATGGCAGTACTAACAAACTAGTACAGTGAACATTCTCAGTTTCTTGGTAATCCTACATATTTCTGTACCTTTTAAGATTTAAAATTGAATTAATTGTGCATAATTAGAGTGGTGTCATGTTATATGCTCAATGTCTTAAAAAATAAATAATATTAGATACTTTTATAGTGTTTAAATTTTGATTATTTACATTATCTACTGCTGTGTTTCTAATAAACAAAGAAATAAACATTGGGATAAAACCATTCTATGCAGTTATGATAAAATCATTGAAATAATATTCCATGATTTATGATTACATCTATGCCAGTTAATATTATGTAGGTAGTAGAAATTTTCTGGTCAAATATTCTCTATAATTCTTTGGACAGGTCAAAACGTATACTTTAGAAGCTCTAGATTAAATTATTTCTCCATTCACCCTAAATCAGAAATTTGAGTGCTTTTATTTTTTTCTTTTGCTGACCTGTCTTAATTTTAATTACCTGATATATTATGAGTCAGGTTAACTTACAGCTTTTATCACCCCTGCTAGTAGAGTCAAATGAGAATTTGATCCCAGTTATACAGAGAGGATGTCCAGTGAATAATGCTAGGATTAACTTCTGAAATAGCCTCAGTCCTTCTTCCCTAAAGAGTTTAAAATTACATTTTAAATGATTGACTTAGGTGAATTTTGGAGCCTAAAATGGCTCATAGAGTTCTTCAATTACACTTTATCACACAGTCTCCTCAAATCTATCTTCAAGGGAGTCTTTCCAGGCACACAGAAGAACAACCCTATTGAATCTTCCTAAAGCCTGCCCCACAAAATTGCAGTTATATCCCTGAGCCCAGTTGGCTCCACTCATCTGCCTCTCACCGCCCTTCCCCTCTCCTGACCAAAATGCACTGTTAGTCTGTTGTGTGTTTTCTCATCCCATCATTGCCAATGTCAGGCATTTCTCTTTGTTAGATCATCCTCCTTTTACCTTTGTAAATCTCCATGCCAGGTCTCTGAAACTGTAATTGAAAGAAATTCTTTCACACATTCCCAAATGTCAAATAGTCCCTACATTTCTCAATGTTTCTCTTCATTTTCCTCTGATGACCCAAATTCCTTAGTAAACTTTCAAATAGGAATAGTCTATTTCCCTTAAATCCTGACTTCAGCATCAGGTAACCTAGTTTATTTACACGGTTTTTAGGTTGCCCTTCTTCTTGCTTCATCCACTCACCAAATGTCTTCCTTTGAAAACGTTCCTCCTCATTGCCTCTCATTTAGCTTATAAAAACAGGTTAATAATTAAAAAAAACAGTTGGTAATTATATCACGCTCTTTCCCTCCTTGTTCATCTGCTTTATCAATTACTTTATAGGTGCCACACCAACACCATTGAGAACATTATTTTGGGTTCACAATCATCCTTTCTTCTCCAACTCTCCCAAGCAACTTCAAACCTTCGGCCCAATAATGTGTGTCCTTATCATCCTCGACTCAGATCCACACTTCATTTCTACATTATCACCCAGAACTGTTTGCCCCAAATACCATAACCTTGGGTATTTTATTTAATGACTAAAACATATTATTCTGATTTTTTTTAATGAGACATTAAGAGTGGATTTGGAGAAAGATGTAAAAATAGGTATTTCAGGATAAAGCATATATGTTTTTAAGATATCCTCTTTAAATAAGTACTATTTTTATTTTAAAGGATACCTGATAGGATTTTTATATGCCCAGAATCCAAATTTAGCCCATTCTAAAAAATCTACCAAATTCTTAAAAACGTAGCCTATTTTTTGGTAACTAACCATTTATGAATTCAGTCTATTTTACTATTTTAATAGAATTATGTTATTTTAAAAAATAATCTTACCTTTAATTTGTGGGTGACAGACACATTCATATCCTTGAATATTCCATTTTTCTCTTTTATTAATGTCACTGTCATTATTTTTACATGGCTTACAGGAACATGAATCCAGCTCCTGGCAGTATTTCCCAGAGAATGGAGGCTGGCAATGGCAGCTGTATATCTTGCTCCAAACTTCAGTAAGACATGTACCATGCCCAGAGCAAAGCTCCGAACTCAGATATTCCTGGCAGAACTGCTCTTTCACTGTCACGTTTAGTCGAAGTCCCAGCTGACAAAGGGATGGACCACTTGGCATTACTGTGATGAAATAATGTGTCCCAACACTCAGCCACTGAGAATTAACAGTGTGCATTCCTTTTAGATTGCAACCAAAAAGTAACTGATCTTCAGTTGTGGTATTTTGCAGGCAGTCAATGAATGATGCTTCGGAAACATTCATCACATTTATTTCTGGATATTGAAGAGATGGTTCAGAAGAAATTACAAGGATGTCTCCTAACTGAATTTGCAAAGGGCAAATCTGGGGAACAACTTGATTGCCAGAAGTATTCATTTTAGTATTTACATCTCCAAACAAGCAATCCCCATAGAACTCCAGGCAGATGTTTTCTGTCACTGTCCAATTCACCACATATGTGGAGGGCTGTGTACGCCATTCTTCCACCAAGTGCCGTTTACATGTCATTCTTCCATTTGTAAACATGCTGTGAAGAACCACCAGGCTCACAAGCATAATGAATTTGTCAGTCATTTTTGGAAACTGTGTTTTACAATCTATCATGAAAGTGTCATAAACAATTGCTGCAAATGGGTTTTCAGTATTGCTGGAAAATTCTAAACAGATATTTTGTTCAGGGACTCCTGGGGACTAGCTTTCTTTCTCTATTCCCAAAGTGCAAGTAGATATGATGACTGGATTTTGATTAAGAAACAGTAGAGTTCAGTTGTTTAAAATATACCTTTAAACAGAAAAATAATACATTGTTAGTGAAGCTTTTCCTAATTTAATGATATAGAAAATTCTTACCTTTTTTCTGCAAGGAATGTGTCACCAACAGCTAGGCACCTTCTTTTTGAAACAAGGCCAGGAAAAATGTGGTCAAGGTACGTTGTATCTCATCCTGCCATATATACTCACCTGCTTCTGAAAAGTGTTGGTATCATTACATAATTAAACCAGCAACGTACTGCAGTCTTTTATACCAAGTTTCAGCATAACTGAAAGACAGGAATAGTCAAGTTCCTTTTTTTATGGATGGTTTAAATATTTTTCAGATACAAGTATCCCTCTCTGATTAGTTTTAGAAAAAAACATCTTAAAAACAACTACAAATAAAAATGGTTCATATATAATATTTGTGTATTATTTTCTTACAAACATAAAGCTTAAGGTGCCTGTTGGTGACAAAACATGTTCTTGTAATCCAAGAGGAGGGAGCTCCCACATATGTAATATATTCATGGAACATTCTGTTATACAAATGACTAAACTCAGAATGAGTTTTCACCCAACTTCTGCAGGAATGGTGAGAGGGTGGTAGGTAAAGATGGAAAAGGAAACATAAAATGGTTTAATGGAAGGATGATAAATAGAAATAGTGTAGTAGTAACGTTCTCCTTCACCACTCAACACTGATGTGGAAGGAGGTGTCAGGGGTCAGTTCTGTTGGAAGGTACCATTACTGCCAGAGGGCAAGAAAACAAACAGGGATTTTGACATTTAATATATTAAAACAATTTAAAAAATAATAACTAACTCTCATTGAGGGTTTTCTCTGGCAAATCACTTTACTACTTAAGAAATAAGCTGTAATCCTCACAACAAAATTCTAATTCTCTAAAGAAAGATAAATGTAAAAAGCATAATCTTTGGATTTTTGGATCAATGTTATTTATTTTTTCTATGTTCTTAGGCCACATGAGATTTCATTCCCTCCACTGTTATATAGGTAAGAATATATGAAAAAGATTAATTAAAAAAATAATATAGTAGCATTGAATTAACAGAGTAGAATTAAAGATTTAATTATACTATGTAAACTTATACAGGTCATTCATCAAATGGTAGCTTTTATTATTGTTCAATTTCACTCAGTAATCAACATCCACATTTGTCAGATTCAAAATCCCAGGATTCTCTCGTATACCTTAACTATGAATTAAAAATTGTTAAAATAAATGATTTATGTCATTATATTATGTTATTAATTTGTTAGTTTATATCTTGATGACTTTTGTAAATCATGTAGAAATTAAATTTGTGTCATAAATTACCACTTTGCAAATTCAGTTGTGGATATTATAAATCTATAAAATACAAATTCACATAAGTAATATACTAGCACTACCTTAATATGCCTGTGGAAAGTGTTAAATAATAAATTTCTTACAACTAAAAGTTATGTATAGTCATGTTCATTTACAATATGTTAACCATAACTTTTGGATTTCAATTGATAATATTGCTAAGGTTAAAAGAATACTTTAAACAAATATATTTGATCCCAAACAATGTGCAAGGCAATATGCTAAGTACTAGAAATTCATCAATCACCAAGTGAAATTAGGTATAAGTGTAAAGAACTAAGAACTTAATGAAGGAGATAGATGGTTAAGCAAGCAACATCACCAAGTTACTACCCAAAGAATAGTCTAGAGCACTATAAGAACATGTAGCAGGGGCATTTAATAGGAAAGAAGGATAAACTTGGACAATGAAATGGAATCATCTAGGAAAATTGTCAAGGAAGAGAATTCCAGGAGGAAAAAATCTGTCTAAAGATTTTGAAATGAGTGTGACACTGGATACCTTCCAGGAAGTGAGAGAAGTTGAGCTTTTAAGTGTAAAGGGCAGAGAACTTATGATAAAACATAAGCTCTGAATTTAGATAGAGATTATATCAAGAAGGGGTCAGAATTGTTGATAAAGGAGCTCACATTTTATTTAAGGAAAATGCGAGTCTCTGGTAGATTTTATGTAGGAGATTAAAAATAGTAAATTTATTTTAAGGATGTCAGTTTAGTAGGAGTGTGAGGAATGTATCTGTGGGTACACCTGGGAGAGTTGAAAATTTTGGGAAGGGTCAGTAACACTAATCTAGTGAAATAATAGTGATGGCATGATTAATACAGTGACAGTAGAAATATAACAACGCTGGTGGACTCCAAAAATATGTAAATGCTAGAATTATAAGGTCTTGAAGGCTGTTGATCTAAGGAGAGAGAAGGAAACCCAGGAATAACAGGTGCAAAAATAAGATGGTAAGGGAGAAGGAATGTCAGAATCACTTAAGCATATACTGAATTTGAAGTGTGCCTGAGTGACCTTCTTGTAGAACTATCCAGATATCAATGGTATATACAGATATGAGCACAGCAGAGAATCTGTACTAGGATTCTAAATCTTAACATTTTTATCATATATTTTTTTGTATTTCGGTATGTATGTAAAATTTTTGGAAGTTTATTTTAAGATTAGAAAGTTTAGATCTTGTTAAAATTGTGAAGAAGGGATGCCTACAGAAATAATAAAACAGAGGAAAAAATGCAAGTGGCAATGGACACAGTGCAGGGTAGGAGGAAAGAGGAAAGATTATTGTAGATTATTCAGCTTGTCACTTTGATGGCAGGAAGCTGGGTAATTTATCTTGTGGGATCTTCTATTTTCTTTTTTTTTTATTTTCTTTTTTATTTTTATTTTTTTATTTTTTTTATTTTACAAATTTAATCAGTTATACATATACATATGTTCCCATATCCCCTCCCTTTTGCGTCTCCCTCTCACCCTCCCTATCCCACCCCTCCAGGCGGTCACAAAGAACCGAGCTGATCTCCCTGTGCTATGCGGCTGCTTCCCACTAGCTATCTACCTTACGTTTGGTAGTGTATATATGTCCATGCCGCTCTTTCACTTTGTCACAGCTTACCCTTCCCCCTCCCCATATCCTCAAGTCCATGCTCTAGTAGGTCTGTGTCTTTATTCCTGTCTTACCCCTATGTTCTTGATGACATTTTTTTTCTTAAATTCCATATATATGTGTCAGCATACAGTATTTGTCTTTCTCTTTCTGACTTACTTCACTCTGTATGACAGACTCTAGGTCCATCCACCTCATTACAAATAGCTCAATTTCATTTATTTTTATGGCTGAGTAATATTCCATTGTATATATGTGCCACATCTTCTTTATCCATTCATCCGATGATGGACACTTAGGTTGTTTCCATCTCCGGGCTATTGTAAATAGGGCTGCTATGAACATTTTGGTACATGTCTCTTTTTGAATTATGGTTTTCTCAGGGTATATGCCCAGTAGTGGGATTGCTGGGTCATATGGTAGTTCTATTTGTAGTTTTTTAAGGAACCTCCATACCGTTCTCCATAGTGGCTGTACCAATTCACATTCCCACCAGCAGTGCAAGAGTGTTCCCTTTTTTCCACACCCTCTCCAGCATTTATTGTTTCTAGATTTTTTGATGATGGCCATTCTGACTGGTGTGAGATGATATCTCATTGTAGTTTTGATTTGCATTTCTCTAATGAGTAAAGATGTTGAGCATCCTTTCATGAGTTTGTTGGCTGTCTGTATATCTTCTGTGGAGAAATGTCTATTTAGGTCTTCTGCCCATTTTTGGATTGGGTTGTTTGTTTTTTTGCTATTGAGCTGCATGAGCTGCTTATAAATTTTGGAGATTAATCCTTTGTCAGTTGCTTCATTTGCAAATATTTTCTCCCATTCTGAGGATTGTCTTTTCGTCTTGTTTATGGTTTCCTTTGCTGTGCAAAAGCTTTGAAGTTTCATTAGGTCCCATGTGTTTATTTTTGTCTTTATTTCCATTTCTCTAGGAGGTGGGTCAAAAAGGATCTTGCTGTGATTTATGTCATAGAGTGTTCTGCCTATGTTTTCCTCTAGGAGTTTGATAGTGTCTGGCCTTACATTTAGGTCTTTAATCCATTTTGAGCTAATTTTTGTGTATGGTGTTAGGGAGTGATCTAATCTCATACTTTTACATGTCCCTGTCCAGTTTTCCCAGCACCACTTATTGAAGAGACTGTCCTTTCTCCACTGTACATTCCTGCCTCCTTTATCAAAGATAAGGTGACCATATGTCCGTGGGTTTATCTCTGGGCTTTCTATCCTGTTCCATTGATCTATCTTTCTATTTTTGTGCCAGTACCATACTGTCTTGATTACTGTAGCTTTGTAGTATAGTCTGAAGTCAGGGAGCCTGATTCCTCCAGCTCCGTTTTTCGTTCTCAAGATTGCTTTGGCTATTCGGGGTCTTTTGTGTTTCCATACAAATTGTGAAAGTTTTTGTTCTAGTTCTGTGAAAAATGCCATTGGTAGTTTGATAGGTATTGCATTGAATCTGTAGATTGCTTTGGGTAGTAGAGTCATTTTCACAATGTTGATTCTTCCAATCCAAGAACATGGTACATCTCTCCATCTATTTGTATCATCTTTAATTTCTTTCATCAGTGTCTTATAATTTTCTGCATACAGGTCTTTTGTCTCCTTAGGTAGGTTTATTCCTAGATATTTTATTCTTTTTGTTGCAATGGTAAATGGGAGTGTTTCCTTGATTTCACTTTCAGATTTTTCATCATTAGTATATAGGAATGCCAGAGATTTCTGTGCATTAATTTTGTATCCTGCTACTTTCCCAAATTCATTGATTAGCTCTAGTAGTTTTCTGGTAGCATCTTTAGGATTCTCTATGTATAGTATCATGTCATCTGCAAACAGTGACAGCTTTACTTCTTCTTTTCCCATTTGGATTCCTTTTATTTCCTTTTCTTCTCTGATTGCTGTGGCTAAAACTTCCAAAACTATGTTGAATAAGAGTGGTGAGAGTGGGCAACCTTGTCTTGTTCCTGATCTTAGTGGAAATGGTTTCAGTTTTTCACCATTGAGGACAATGCTGGCTGTGGGTTTGTCATATATGGCCTTTATTATGTTGAGGAAAGTTCCCTCTATGCCTACTTTCTGCAGGGTTTTTATCATAAATGGGTGTTGAATTTTGTCAAAAGCTTTCTCTGCATCTATTGAGATGATCATATGGTTTTTCTCCTTCAGTTTGTTAATATGGTGTATCACGTTGATTGATTTGCGTATATTGAAGAATCCTTGCATTCCTGGAATAAACCCCACTTGATCATGGTGTATGATCCTTTTAATGTGCTGTTGGATTCTGTTTGCTAGTATTTTGTTGAGGATTTTTGCATCTATGTTCATCAGTGATATTGGCCTGTAGTTTTCTTTCTTTGTGACATCCTTGTCTGGTTTTGGTATCAAGGTGATGGTGGCCTCGTAGAATGAGTTTGGGAGTGTTCCTCCCTCTGCTATATTTTGGAAGAGTTTGAGAAGGATAGGTGTTAGCTCTTCTCTAAATGCTTGATAGAATTCGCCTGTGAAGCCATCTGGTCCTGGGCTTTTGTTTGTTGGAAGATTTTTGATCACATTTTCAATTTCAGTGCTTGTGATTGGTCTGTTCATATTTTCTATTTCTTCCTGATTCAGTCTTGGCAGGTTGTGCATTTCTAAGAATTTGTCCATTTCTTCCAGGTTGTCCATTTTATTGGCATAGAGTTGCTTATAGTAATCTCTCATGATCTTTTGTATTTCTGCAGTGTCAGTTGTTACTTCTCCTTTTTCATTTCTAATTCTATTGATTTGAGTCTTCTCCCTTTTTTTCTTGATGAGTATGGCTAATGGTTTATCAATTTTGTTTATCTTCTCAAAGAACCAGCTTTTAGTTTTATTGATCTTTGCTATCATTTCCTTCATTTCTTTTTCATTTATTTCTGATCTGATTTTTATGATTTCTTTCCTTCTGCTAACTTTGGGATGTTTTTGTTCTTCTTTCTCTAATTGCTTTAGGTGCAAGGTTAGGTTGTTTATTCGAGATATTTCCTGCTTCTTAAGGTGGGATTGTATTGCCATAAACTTCCCTCTTAGAACTGCTTTTGCTGCATCCCATAGGTTTTGGGTCGTCGTGTCTCCATTGTCATTTGTTTCTAGGTATTTTTTAATTTCCTCTTTGATTTCTTCAGTGATCACTTCGTTATTAAGTAGTGTATTGTTTAGCCTCCATTTGTTTGTATGTTTTACAGCTCTTTTCCTGTAATTGATATCTAGTCTCATAGCATTGTGGTCAGAAAAGATACTTGATACAATTTCAATTTTCTTAAATTTACCAAGGCTTGATTTGTGACCCAAGATATGATCTATCCTGGAGAATGTTCCATGAGCACTTGAGAAAAATGTGTATTCTGTTGTTTTTGGATGGAATGTCCTATAAATATCAATTAAGTCCATCTTGTTTAATGTATCATTTAAAGCTTGTGTTTCCTTATTTATTTTCATTTTGGATGACCTGTCCATTGGTGAAAGTGGGGTGTTAAAGTCCCCTACTATGATTGTGTTACTGTCGATTTCTCCTTTTATGGCTGTTAATATTTCCCTTATGTATTGAGGTGCTCATATGTTTGGTGCATAAATATTTACAATTGTTATATCTTCTTCTTGGATTGATCCCTTGATCATTATGTAGTGTCCTTCTTTGTCTCTTCTAGTAGTATTTATTTTAAAGTCTATTTTGTCTGATATGAGAATTGCTACTCCAGCTTTCTTTTGGTTTCCATTTGCATGGAATATCTTTTTCCATCCCCTTACTTTCAGTCTGTATGTGTCTCTAGGTCTGAAGTGGGTCTCTTGTAGACAGCATATATATGGGTCTTGTTTTTGTATCCATTCAGCCAGTCTGTGTCTTTTGGTGGGAGCATTTAGTCCATTTACATTTAAGGTAATTATTGATATGTATGTTCCTATTCCCATTTTCTTAATTGTTTTGGGTTCGTTATTGTAGTTCTTTTCCTTCTGTTGTGTTTCTTGCCTAGAGAAGTTCCTTTAGCATTTGTTGTAAAGCTGGTTTGGTGGTGTTGAACTCTCTCAGCTTTTGCTTGTCTGTAAACGTTTTAATTTCTCCATCAAATCTGAATGAGATCCTTGCTGGGTAGAGTAATCTTGGTTGCAGGTTTTTCTCCTTCATCACTTTAAGTATGTCCTGCCACTCCCTTCTGGCTTGTAGAGTTTCTGCTGAGAGATCAGCTGTTATCCTGATGGGGATTCCGTTGTGTGTTATTTGTTGTTTTTGCCTTGCTGCTTTTAATATGATTTCTTTGTGTTTAATTTTTGACAGTTTGATTAATATGTGTCTTGGTGTATTTCTCCTTGGATTTATTCTGTATGGGACTCTCTGTGCCTCCTGGACTTGATTAACTATTTCCTTTCCCATATTAGGGAAGTTTTCAACTATAATCTCTTCAAATATTTTCTCAGTCCCTTTCTTTTTCTCTTCTTCTTCTGGAACCCCTATAATTCGAATGTTGGTGCGTTTAATGTTGTCCCAGAGGTCTCTGAGACTGTCCTCTGTTCTTTTCATTCTTTTTTCTTTATTTTGCTGTGCAGCAGTTATTTCCACTATTTTATCTTCCACCTCACTTATCCGTTCTTCTGCCTCAGTTATTCTGCTATTGATCCCATCTAGAGTATTTTTTATTTCATTTATTGTGTTTTTAATTGATGCTTGATTCGTCTTTAGTTCTTCTAGGTCCTTGTAACTGTTTCTTGCATTTTGTCTATTCTATTTCCAAGATTTTGGATCATCTTTACTATCATTATTCTGAATTCTTTTTCAGATAGACTGCCTATTACCTCTTCATTTGTTAGGTCTGGTGGGTTTTTATCTTGCTCCTTCTCCTGTTGTGTGTTTTTCTGTCTTCTCATTTTGCTTATGTTACTGTGTTTGGGGTCTCCTTTTTGCAGGCTGCAGGTTCGTAGTTCCCGTTGTTTTTGGTGTTTGTCCCCAGTGGCTAAGGTTGGTTTAGTGGGTTGTGTAGGCTTCTTGGTGGAGGGGACTACTGCCTGTGTTCTGGTGGATGAGGCTGGATCTTGTCTTTCTGGTGGGCAGGTCCACGTCTGGTGGTGTGTTTTGGGGTGTTTGTGGACTTTTTATGAATTGAGGCAGCCTCTCTGCTAATGGGTGGCGTTGTGTTCCTGTCTTGCTAGTTGTTTGGCATAGGGTGTCCAGCACTGTAGCTTGCTGGTCGTTGAGTGAAGCTGGGTGCTGGTGTTGAGATGGAGATCTCTGGAAGATTTTCGCCGTTTGATATTATGTGGAGCTGGGAGGTCTCTTGTGGACCAGTGTCCTGAAGTTCGCTCTCCCACCTCAGAGGCACAGCACTGACTCCTGGCTACTCAATTTGGGATGATTTGTTGTCTATTCATGTATTCCACAGATGCAGGGTACATCAAGTTGATTGTGGAGCTTTAATCCGCTGCTTCTGAGGCTGCTGGGAGAGGTTTCCCTTTCTCTTCTTTGTTCTCACAGCTCCTGGGTCTCAGCTTTGGATTTGGCCCCGCCTCTGCGTGTAGGTCGCCGGAGGGCGTCTGTTCTTTGCTCAGACAGGACAGGGTTAAAGGAGCAGCCTCTTCGGGGACTCTGGCTCACTCAGGCCGGGCGGGAGGGAGGGGCACGGAGTGCGGGGCGAGCCTGCAGCGGCAGAGGTCGGCGTGACGTTGCACCAGCCTGAGGCGCACCGTGCGTTCTCCCAGGGAAGCCGCCCCTGGATCCCGGGACCCCGGCAGTGGCAGGCTGCACAGGCTCCCGGAAGGGCGGTGTGGACTGTGACCTGCGCTCGCACACAGGCTTCTTGGCGGCGGCAGCAGCAGCCCCAGCGTCCCACGCCCGTCTCTGGGCTCCGCGCTTTCAGCCGCGACTCGCGCCCGTCTCTGGAGCTCCTTTACGCGGCGCTCTTAATCCCCTCTCCTCGCGTACCAGGAAACCAAGAGGGAAGAAAAAGTCTCCTGCCTCTTCGGCAGCTCCAGAATTTTCCCGGACTCCCTCCCAGCTAGCTGTGGCACATTAGCCCCCTTCAGGCTGAGTTCTCACTGCCAGCCCGTCCTCTCCCTGCGCTCTGACCGAAGCCCGAGCCTCAGCTCCAGCGCCGCCCGCCCCGGCGGGGGAGCAGACAATCCTTTCGGGCTGGTGAGTGCCGCTCGGCACCGCTCCTCTGTGCGGGAATCTCTCTGCTTTGCCCTACCCAGGTATGTGGGGAGTTTCTTGCCTTTTGGGAGGTCTGGGGTCTTCTGCCAGCGTTCAGTAGGTGTTCTGTAGGAGTTGTTCCATGTGTAGCTGTATTTCTGGTGTATCTGTGGGGAGGAAGGTGATCTCCGCGTCTTACTCTTCCGCCATCTTACCCGGAAGTGGATCTTCTATTTTCACTGTGAGATAACAGGTGACTGGTGGAAATCATGTTTTTGAAAGAAAGAGGGGAATAATTTGATTTGAAAGATTTGAAATAAACAGGGAAGGAAATGTGAGTGAATGTTAATTAAGAAAAATAGAAGAATCACTAAACAATATTGAAATATTTTTGTGACTATACATCACAATTTTATAGTAGAATTAGCCTGCACAGGTGCATTATTTTCCCAATAGCCTAATTAAAAAAATACAATAAAAAAATAAGTAGTCAATTGTTTGAAACAAACACAGTCACCAGCAAATTTCATTTGCATTGAAGCAGAATTAGATCTGTGTGATATTCTTAGACTAGCTGCAGATGTGAGCTCACATTACTGCGTGGCTAATCCTGTGCTTCTCAGAATTCTCTGCATCCCTAAATATTGTGCATTTATATTTTCTAAGAGAAAGTGACTTGATATATTGTATTTCCATTTCAAGAAAAATAAATAAAACAGCAAACCAAGAAAACAAAACAAAACAAAACAAACAGAAAAATCTCTATGAGGTCAATTTGCATCTCTAGGCTGAGAACAAAATGCTTTAGATTTTGTTAGGATCAAAATTAATATGAACATCACATATGGATGCACTTGAGTAAGAAGTTGTGATTTTGATTAAAATGTTAGGTATAAGGATGGGTGACTCTGTTCTTCATTTATAAAGACATTATTCAAATCCCATCCAATGTAGAAGCCTAGTGACATTCTGCTCACTTTTAGACACATACAGATGTTCACAGTGTATATAAGAGTTCAATTCAGGATTTATTTTCATCCCATGTGATATTGCCATCTTATAAATTCTTGAGCCAAGAAGCCTAGAAATCCAGGGGCTATGATGGAGCCATTGTACATAATAACAACCTTAACATCACTGGGCAGCAATGCTACCAGGATAATATTTCACAAGAAAAACTACTGAGGAATTTTAGATAATGTGAGATGTATCAGTTTTATGGTAGCTTAGTAGTTAGGTTACTCTAACAGAAAGAGACGAACTTAGATTCAATAGTTAAAGAAACATAGATAATATTTCTCCCATTCCAATATACAAATCATCTTAAATCACCTCCTTTAAAAAAATAAGTAAATTGATCCAAACAAATAAATTTTATATAAGCAAAGAGTGATTTAAGTATAAAATGTCTATTATAGTGTTCAGATTATGATGGTATTCAATAAAAGATAACTGAGTGAGGATTAGAAATAATGTGTGTAACATTTGCATTGTGCTTAATACATAATATCATGAACTGTGGAAGCTTTTAATGAGTTTGTAGTTGATTCTATAACCATTGATATTTTTTTCTTTTTTCACCCCATTATGAAGTACAATCTCCACAATAAATAGCTTTTTTAAAATAAATTATATGTTATACTTGATAAAACATATACAGAAATTAAAATTAGAAGTGTAGAAAATAAGTGAACGGATACAAAATTTCTAATGTTCTGTAACTGACATTTAGAGTGTCCAGGGCACATTTGGGATACTGCAGATTGACTAAAACTGTGGGTGGGGAAAAATTTGTATGTTTTGGAAATTCCAATATAGCTACCAGAAGCATGGAGGATGAAAATCCTAGCAGGGAGTGCAGAAAAGGGCAAGAATTGTAAATTAAAGTTGAGATAGAAGCAATGGAGAAGAGCCAACCACCATAGGAAGAATATTATTCAAAACCTGGTTACAGATGTATATGTATAACTGATTCACTTTGTTATAAAGCAGAAACTAATAAAAAAAAAAGTTCAAGTGAAAAAAAAAACCTGGTTACAAATAGGAGATGAGAGTGAGCAAAGGGGCTCAGGTGAAAGATGACAAATAATATAACAATAATGTTCAAGAGATTGGTGAAAGAAGATATTTCAAGATAACTGCACTTTTTGGAGGAAAATATTTCCAAATTTTTATTGAGTGAGTATTTATATAAATGGTGTAGTGAGTTTACTAAATTTGATGATTACATGCAGCTTAATTAGTGTAACAAGAATAAGAAAGTTAGAGTTAGATGGTGGGTTTATAAAAGTTCAACGAAAAATTCAATGTAGAAAACTCTTTGAAAAACAAATTGTTTAAGAAGAAAGGAGAGTGAATAAATAAGTCACCAAGGTGGAATTAAAATTTCATTTTAGAAATGAGGAAATTTCAATGAGGAAAAGTTACAAGTAATGAAACCATGTAAATTATACCTGCCATAATCTAGTTAATGTATAATACCTGGGCCCAAATTTGGAATGGGAATGGAAAGAAAAATCAATGTGTTTTATGTCTAATGAAGAATTAATGATACTTGGTAACTAACTGAATATAAAGTATAAAGGGGTCACCATCCTAAGGACTATCATTTTATTTACTATTATGAATTTTATATTAACTTTTCTATGTCTTGTGGTTGGTTAAACTATATAAACGATTCCACTTCATATAAGATACTGTAAAAAGTTAGAGATTATTGTTGACACATTGGAATATACCCTGAGGCGTTAGAAATTATTTAATCCTAATTTTAAAATACTACCTCAGCAAGATTGCCATTTTCTGAAGGTTGAAATATTAAAGTTAAACAGAAAATGATGACACAATAGCACCATACATTTAACCAAAGTAATTATTTGCTTTTAGGAAACAGAAACGTTTTTGTGAAATTAAAAATCAGTTAAATTATGCTTTATTATAGACATATCTCTTCACATTTAACTAAGAATATTATCTCATTTTCAATCTCTTTTTAATTAAATGAAACTTTCTTTCCTTTGTCTATACATTTTATTTTCCATAAAAATTAAAAATAGTGACCTTTCATTGAAATATATAGCTAAAATATATGAAAAAACAGAAGCTATATGTGACTTATAGCCAAAAATGTTTTGAGAGTTTAAACTACCTTTCCAATCCTTGCTTTCTAAAATCTATTTCTTGGCAATGTTAAATGCCATAGAAGTCTTGGACTTTCCTAAGTCTTTTAGTATCTACTACAGATATAATTACCCCTTGTTGAAGTTGAATAAATGATTTTTAAATCTAGTGAAATCTGCTGGAGGCCCCTATTCATTGAGGATCTGAATGTCTAGGAGTCTAAAGAAAAAAATTGGGGCTATAGTGGACAATGACACTGACCTGGACAGGGCCACAGAAGGCCTCCTTTGAGTCATTTCAGATATAAACTAAAATATATAAAATCAAGAAAATACTGTTTTACCTTATATGTTAAAATAAAGCTTATAAATTACTCTTAGAAAACCAAAACAGAAGTACAGAATTCGGGATTCTCACTCTTAAACTGAAAAAGTGGTTCTATTTGCAATGTAATTTTATGTGAAAATAAAACAAAAAATACTGTCATAGAAACAAACTCAAGACAATTTTTCTTATTAAATGTTTTAAGGAAGTTAAAGGGAGAGTAAACTCCAGTCAAGAAAGAGGAAAAGTAGGAGCCATAACAAAACTGCTGGAAAAAAGAAAATGAATTAAAAAATATATTTTGAAAGTGACAAAAAAAGAGGAATTAAAACACAAAGACAGTGAAAAATTATATAGACAACAGACTATTGTATGTGACCCTCACATAGCCAAAATAAAGTGCTTTCTATTAAAGCGACAAAAGTGTAGAATGAATTGCTTTTTGAACATTCTCAAATTGTATTTTATTATCACTAAAGGTAAAAAATTGAATAATTTAAATTATTAGAATGATATTTCATGAGGCACTTAATGAAGTGAAAGCAGTCCTCCACTCTCAGAATCAATACTTGCCTGTCCAACACCCCATAGACTGTACATTCAATTCTTTAATCTTTTTTTCTCAATAAATTACTTTGATGTTGCCACACTATTTACATATATGTGTTTAATTTTTAACAGAGAGGATTTCTATAGAAGAGTTTCAGGTTTACAGAATTACAGGAAGAGTGCAGTGTTCTTGTATACAACACAGCATCCAGTTTCCACTATTTCTAGTATCTCATTATTTAATTAACTAACTTTAGTTAGTAAGTCCATACTTTACTCCAATATCCTCAGTTTTCACCTCATGTCCTTTTTTTCCCCACGGTCCTATTCAGGTTCCCACATTACATAAGGTAGTTACATTTCCTTAAGCTCTTCTTAGTTGTAACAACTATTTGCCTTATTTTTGATGACACTGGCATTTTTCTGGAGAACTGATCAAGTATTTTGTAGACTGTCTCTCAAATGGGATTTGTCTGATATTTATTTCATGTTTAGACTGGAGTAACATGTTTTTGGGAGAAGGACTACAGAAGTAAAGTGCCATTTTCATCACATCATGTTGAAGGTACATAGTGTCAATATGACTAATCACTGTTTAGGTTAATCTTGGCCACCTGGCTTGAGATAGTGTTTGTCAGGTTTCTCTGCTGAAAATTACTCTGTTTTACACCCCCACACACCTTCCCCTGCCTTTTACTTCCATACTGTGTTGTTTGGAATGGGGTAAGACTGTGTTTACTTTTATAAAAAACTGCCAAACAATTTTCCAAAGTGGTGGTAAAATTTTTCATTCCTACCAACAATGAATGAGAGTCTCCATTACTCTGCATCCTTGCCAGCAATTAGTATTGTAAATTCTTTGGATTTTAATCATTCAGGTAGGTGTATAGTGGTATCTCATTGTTACTTTAATTTTGAAATCAATAATGATGAATGATGTTGAGTACTTTTTAATATTTTTCATCTGTATATCTTCTTTGGTCAGATTTCTGATCTTATGCACATTTTTAACTGGGTTCTTTTGTCTGACTGTTGAGTTTTATTTATTTAATTTTAAAATCTAAAAGCAGCTTTGCATATGTGGAATAAATTACAATTTTTCATGCTTTATAATTATTTTTATTTATTGTTTGATTCAAGTTGCTAATATTTTGTTGAGCACTTTGTTTCTATATTCATGAGAGCTACTATTATGTAGTTTTCCTTTATTTTAATGTCCTTGTCTAGTTTGGGTATTAGGTTAACACCAGTCAGATAATGAGCTAGGAAGTGTTCCCTCTGCTTTTACTGTCTGGAAGAGATCTTGTAGAATAGGCATCATTTTTTTATCAAAGAGCTGATAGAATTCAACAGTGAAATCATCTGGGCCTGGTGATTTATTTTGTGGAAAGACATTAATTATGGAATAAATTTAATAGATATAGGCCTATTCAGATTATACTTATCATCTTACATGAGTTTAGAGAGTTTATATCTTTCAAGGACTTGGTTAATTTCCTCTAACTTATCAGATATTGGGTCATAAAGTGGTTTTTAGTGTCCCTTTATTATCCTTTTAATGTTCATAATAACAAAAATGTTGACATCTATTTCATTTATGATTTTAACAGTTTTTTTATTCTCTTTTTCTCTACCTGCCTGACTAAAGTCTTTACCAGTTTCTTGGTCTTTCAAAGAATGAGGTTTTACAACTGTTGATTTTCTTTGTTTTTAATATTATTGATGTCTGTTCTAATTTTTATTTCATTTCTTTTGCTCATTTAGGCTGAAATTGTTCTTCTTTCTTGAGTGTTCTAAGATAAAATATTAAGTTACTGATCATAGATTTTTTCCTTTTCCAATATATACATCTAATCCTATCAGTTTTCCTCTGTGCACTGCTTTTGCTGCATCCCCAAAAGTTGGATAAGTTCTATTTTCATTTTCATTTAGGTCAAAATCATTTTTAAATTTTTTCTTAAGACTTCCTCTTTGATGAAAATGAATTGTTAAATTTTTAAATATTTGGACATTTTTCAGCTAACTTTGTGATACTGAATCCTAGTTCTATTCCATTGTAATTCAAGAGCATACTTTGCATGGTTTCATTTTTAAAAATTTGTTCAGGTGTGTTTTAGGGCCTAGAATGTGGTCTATTTTATTGAATGTTCCATGTGTACTCAAAAAGAATGTGTCTTCTCCTGTTGACAGATGGGACATTCTGTCAATGATAATTAGATCAAGCTGATTGATAGTGCTGAAATGGCCAGTAATATCTTTATTAGGTTTCTAGCTGCTTGACTAATCAGTTATTGACAGGGGTATTGGATGTGTCCAACTGTAATAGTGGATTCACTCTTTCTCCTTTCAGTTTCATCAATTATTGCCTAAAATATTTGACACACTGTTATTAGATACATATGTTAAGGATTCTTATGTCTTCTGGGAGAATCAAGTCCTTTTTTATCTAGTATCCCTTTGTTATTATCTAATACGTTTGTTTCTGATATTTTCCTTTGACTTTTAAAAAAAAAATTGCTTTATCTGTAATTAATATAGTTACTCCAGCGTTCTTCTTCTTCTTTTTTTTTTTCTGTGGTATGCAGGCCTCTCATTGCTGTGTCCTCTCCCATTGTGGAGCACAGGCTCAGCAACCATGGCTCACGGGCCCAACCTCTCTGCAGCATGTGGGATCCTCCCAGACCGGGGCACAACCCATGTCCCCTGCATTGGCAGGCGGACTCTCAACCACTGTGCCATCAGGGAAGCCCTCCAGCTTTCCTTTGATTAGAGGTAGTGCAGTATACCTTTTCCCATCTCTTTACTTTTAAATTATCTTTTTCTTTATATTTATACTGAGCTTCATATAGACACCATATAGATGAGGCTAATTTTTTTTTCCATTCTGATAAAATGGCTTTTTTTCACTCATTTTCAGAAGTCTCCATTTGATATGTTCTGAATTTAATTGGGTATTTTATATAATTCTTTTTGTCTCCTTTTTAGATTGTCAATTATACTTTTGTAATAAATTTTATTGCTTGTCTCAGAATTTGCAATATACTTTTTCAACAAATCCAATTCCACCTTTAAATAGCAGTATTCATCTTCATGGGTAGCTCCTGTACCTTATAACAGAGTAGCCTTAACGTATCCCTCCTTCCCCTTGCAACATTGCCATCATTCACTTCATTCATCCATATCACCAAATATACAGTTATCATTATTACTTTGAATAGCTATTTTTAGATCAAGAAAGAATAAGAAAAAAATAAGTTTAAGTTTTACCTTTATTTATTTCTTCTTCTACTCTCTTCCTTTCCTTATGTAGGTAGATCTGTGTTTCTGACCTACATCATTTCACTCTCCCTGACAGACTTCCTTATGACATTCTCGCCCAGCAAGTCTGCCTGCATTGAGTCTTTCATTATTGTTGGTCTGAAAAGGTCTTTATCTTTCATCTTTAAAGTATAATTTTGCTGGGTATAGAATTCTAGGTTATATATTTTTTTTCTTTTAACTCTTCAAATTTATAACAGCACTTTCTTCTTCTTTGTTTGCTTCCTTTGAGAAACTAGTTCTTATCCTTGTTCCTGTATAGTTAAGGTGTTTTAACCCCTCTTGCTTCATTCAAAATTTTCCCTATGATTTTCTGCAGTTTGTATATGGCAATGGCTAGATAGAGGTGTTTTGTTTTTGTTTATAGTATTTATTTTGTTTGGTGTCCTCTGAGCTTACTAGATACATGGTTTATCATCTGTCATTAATTTTGGAAATTTCTCAGCCATTATTTCCTCAACCATTTCTTCAGTTCTGTGCTCTCTTTTCCTTCTGATATTCCAAAACACATGTCACAGCTTTTGAAATTTCCCTATGGTCATTTGATACTCTGCTATTTTTCTTGTTCATTTTTATTTTCTCTTTGTATTTTAATCTGGGAAGTTTCTGTTGATATATTATTAAGTTCATTGATCTTTCCTCAGCTTTTCAATTGTTTCCAGTAAACTAATGAACCCATCAAAGCATTCTTTATTTGTGTTACAGTGTTTTTGACTTCTAGCATTTCTTTCTGATTCTTTCTTAGAGTTTCCTTCTCTGCTTCCATTATCCATCTGTTCTTGAATTCCTTCTTCCTTTCTGTTTAGAGCTCTTCACATTTTATTCATAACTATTATAAATTCTCTGTATGATAATTACAACATGTTTGTCATATCTGAGTTTGGTTGTGTATGCTTGCTTTGTCTTTTCAGACTGTGTTCATTCTTGCCATTCAGAATGCCTTGCAGCTTTTTTTTTTTTTTTTTTGCTGTACGCGGGCCTCTCACTGCTGTGGCCTCTCCCGTTGCGGAGCACAGGCTCCGGACACACAGGCTCCGCGGCCATGGCTCGCGGGCCAAGCCGCTCCGCGGCATGTGGGATCTTCCGGGATCGGGGCACGAACCCGTGTCCCCTGCATCGGCAGGCGGACTCTCAACCACTGCGCCACCAGGGAAGCGCCTTGCAGCTTTTTGTTGAAACCCAAACATATTGTGTTGAGTTATAGGAACTGAGGTAAATAGGCCTTTAGTGTGAGAATCTATGTTAATCTGACTGGAACTTTGGCTTTATTTAGTGTTTGATGTATGTATAGGTGTCAAAGACTTAAAATTATTTTAGTGTCTTTGTTTTAATTTTCTCTTTTTACTTTGATTTTTTTCTAAGTCTTTCTCTACAGAGAACTTTAGAATCTGGCACATTATTTAGCTGTAATCTACTGTTATTAAATTGGACTCTGTTGGTTTAATGCCAAGCTTTAAGGGAGGACAAGAATTCTATAATCATCCAACTAAATCTCAGTCTTTTAGTAAGTCTTTGTCTTGAGTCTTTGGCTTTTACAAAAGATTCTTCTTATATAATTTTCCCCTCTTATGTGAGAAAGGAAGGGAAGAGTGGCCCTGAATGTGAGGAATGTCTTTCCCTGTACTTCTGGAACAAGACCCCGATAAAATTATTCCCTGGAGAGTAAGCTTTTATTATAAAGAAGGTCTGGGCTTATTTCAAAAAGATTACTCTTCCCATACCCCTGTCTGTGTCCCCAGTGGATTATTCTCAAATTTTTATAGTAAGAACATGGTGGATCTCCTAAAGGTACAACTCATGAAAGTATGGGGACACACTTGAGACTGCAGCTCCTAGGAGTTTCTCCTTCTCAAATGAGTCCATACTCAGCCTTCAGCAATTCACTGAAATTCCTATTTTAGTGTTCTTACCAGTTTATGCCTCCAGTGGTTTCTGCTCTAAATAGGAGATCTCTGCTATGACTCTCTCTATTCACTTACCTCTTCAGTTTTCAGGGCAACACTTTGCCCTGCAAACTCAGTTTTCTTGTGGTCTAAGAAAACTCACTAATTTTCATTTTGTTCAGCTTTATCTTGCTATAAGGATGGAAATTACAATATATCAGAGTTGTAACACAACGTATAAATTGAATTTTACTATTTTTTTCCCCAGACTTTCAGATGTATTAGTATCTGTCTACTAGGCAAGAAAAAGATGTTGTATATTTTCACCATGAGTAGCTCTACTGAGTAGTAGAGCTACTACTACATATATAAACCATTATATGGATATAGCACAATTTTTTTATCCATTCTTCTGTTGTTGAACATTGGTTTTGTTTCCAGGTGTTGTCTATTACAAATAATGCTGCTATAAACATTCAACTACAAGGCTTTTGTGGACATGCTTTTTTATTGGTCATATGTGAATGCCTAAGAGATGAATGAGTCATATGATTAGTGCACGTTTACTTTTTTAAGAAACTGCTAAATGTTCTCCAAAGTTGTTTTACCATTATACATTTTCATCAACAGTTTTTGAGGATTCAGTTATTCCACATCATCTCCAACACTTGGTATGGGCAGTCTTTTTCATTTTAGTTGTTCTAACACGTGTCTCATTGTGATTTAATTACTAATAATCTTGAACATCTTTTCAATACTTATTTTCTATCTGCATATGTTCTTTGGCAAAGTATGTGTTCAAATCTTTTTCCTACTCTTAATAGAGTTGTTTGCTTTCTTATTGAAATTTGACAGCCCTTTACATATTCTAGATACAAATCCTCTCCTGGATATATGATCTGCAAATATTTTCTCACAGCCTGTGGCTTAAATTTTTATTCTCTTAAGGGGATTTTTTAAAAGCAGGTCTTACTTTTCCTCAAAGTTCTTGAACTTAATATAAAACCCCTGTCAATATGATGACGTCTAGCAAGTAATTCCATTTTTGTTTGCTTGTTTGTTTCTCCCCTGTAAACTTCCATCTGGGATCTCAGGAATCTGAACTGACTTCTTTCCAGATGGAATCCCAGCTGTCTTTCTGGAACTTCCTATCAAAATTATGCTGTCTATTCCTCTTACCTTACTTCTCTGTTGGATGCTTAGTTGTTGGACAACACATATATTTCTCAATGTTATCCCTTATTTTGGTGGTGATTATTTTCCAATAGTCCTTTCAACAATGGTGAGTGAGAGACACATTTGTAAAAACTCAAATATCAGATAATTTTATTAGATTTACTCTTTTGCTATATATTTTTTGACTGTGGTGGACTGAAGATCATTTTCTTTCAGGAAAGACTTTATTTAATTTCCTTCATTGTTTTGGATAAAAAGTACAATAAGATTCTTATTTCTAATCCTTTGTACATGATTTTTCTTGGTTTATTTTTCTCTCACAAACCTTTGTCTCTGATATTCTATACTATTCAATGATAAGATTTGAAGTATATCATTTACCATACTTACCAAAGCAAGGTGTGTGTGTGTGTGTGTGTGTGTGTGTGTGTGTGTGTGAGTGCACGTTGGTGTTATCATTTAGAAATTTATATCCTTTTAGCTGTAAAATAATATTACTCAAGGTAATTATTTCAATTTAATGGCTTCTTTATTCCAGTGAGAATTATGGTGCAAGCAATGTTTAATGATCCACATAGTCTCCATTTACCTCACCCTTTCTTTGAAGCTGAACTTCAGAACAATCTCTGACTGTACTTAAAATACTTTAAAGCTATTTTTTATTGTGATTAAGAGGCATTTTCTTACCAATTCCTTAAGGATATGTTTTTAACTTCTTACCTACAAAGATCACAATTGCATTTTGACAGTTAGGCAATGAAATTGACAAACAATACCTAGACTCTGCTTCTTTTATTTTTATTGTTTGCAATAATAATAGATTATGCCTGACATTACTTAAAAGAGCTTTAAGAAAATAGCACACCTGCTTATTTTCCTACTAACGGTATATGATATTTTTATCTTCTAGTGAGAAATCTTCCTCTATTATGTAAATAATTCCATTTTAAGCCAGAGAAAAAAATTTAATTAAAATTAGCTTTTTAAAGTATGCTTATTGCATGTGTTTGTGAGTGTGTGTATGAGAAGAGAGTGTTGCAGTTCAATCCTACATTCAGGAGACTTTAGTAAGACAACAGCTGACCAGTGCTCCTTGAAATTAAGATTGCTGTGCTGGCGTGGAAAGAGTATTACTCTCAGTACAGAAAATAAGCCTTAGATATTCACCCTTCTGTGACCTGGAATTAACAGCCTAACCTTCTGTTTGATTGTTTCATCTTCTGTCTACATGTTTCTCCATATGTCTTATC
Source organism: Mesoplodon densirostris (assembly GCF_025265405.1). Lineage (NCBI taxonomy): Eukaryota > Metazoa > Chordata > Mammalia > Artiodactyla > Ziphiidae > Mesoplodon > Mesoplodon densirostris. The sequence goes on from NC_082672.1 coordinate 75,101,567, forward strand.
ACACAACCTAATAGGCAGAGTTCTCATAATTTGTTACATAGTGAAAACCATATGCCTGAAGCTAAATCAAATAAGTTGTTTTCAATTATTACTTAGTCATCCAGGTGGATATTATTTTTTCCAGTCTAAAGATTAACCAAACTGCTGTCAGAAAGATCAAATAACTCATCCAAGATGATACACTTTGTGGTGATAAATTGAGGATTCAAAATCACTCTGACACACTGGTCACCTTCAGGTCACCATTTCTGTGAAATTGTTCCCTACTTCTCCTGGCACTTTTAGACAATTCTACCTCTAGTTATCCATCCTGACTTACAAGTACTTCTACAGATACAAAACGAGAAAATAAATATATTGCAGATTAATTTTAATTGTAGGAATCTTTAGGCAATAATCTAAAACTATATGATGAATTCCCCAGCATATTAAGTCTGAAAAATATTTATAGAAAGGTTACAGGAAGAGAAGGAAGGAAAAAATAAAAGAAAAGGAAGGAAGGAAGGCAGAATGAAGGAAGGAAAGAAAGAAGGAACTAATAAAGAAGGAAGGATTAAGGAATAAGGGTGTTGGAACCATTAAACGAGATGATATATATTAAAATCCCTAGCACAATTCTGACACAAACTAAGTCCTAGTTAAACTTTGTAAGATGTGACCGATTGACTCCATAACCTGCCTACAAATATGAGGACTTTTCTACATATAGATGTACTCATTCTATACGTGAAAGTACATACTTCTCATGTAGATGTATCTAATTCTAAGCAATTAGGCCTGTAGTTAGACAAAGGTCATTGCTAATCCTTGCAGTCATGAAGGCACTTTTAAAAATGGTGAATTAAGGTCCCTAGAAATGAGACCTTAGCAAGGAAAAGAGTAAGTAACTCTCAGGTTTTTCATTTAGGGTTAGGACAGATGAAATCCTGGAAGCATGAATGGTAATTTATGTTGCAGGAGAAAATGTGAAGAAATATTGAAATGGAAATTCTAGTATAGAGTGAAACAATTTCTTAAAGATGTCAGAACAAGAGTTATTTTATTGACAAGTACTCTTTTAATCTTCAACCTTAGAAATTAGTACAAGTATTTACCTTCATTTTATATATAAAGGTATGAAAATGTACAAGGATACATGTTGTTACTAACTACTTTTTCACCATAAATTCCCTTAAAATTCTCTGCATAAAAAATAATTTTCTTAGAGGCAATATAGTATAAAAGAAGAATAGTTCATGAGAAAGCAGTAGAACAAGATTCCAGTCCAGACACTGCCCTTACTAGTCAGAGAACTTATTCCCTCACTGGGGTAAAAATGTTTAGACTTAACAAACTTTCATACACCTTTCAGTTCAAACACTGTATACTGCTGTCATACTTTCTTTAAAATAATTAAATATTTGATTTATGATCATTAATTTAATATATCTGTTGACTATGAGTGTGTCTGGGAGAGGCTGGCCTGGGAGTAGTGCACTGGATGGGGCTCATCTACTCTGGTGAGGCCTTAAAAGAGCAGGCAGAGGATGGCTGTGTGCCTGAATGTGTTGGGACACTGGTCCTCTCCTGCTCTGGACTGAAAATTATAGTATATGCTCTCTGATTCTCAGACCTCGGGACTCAGACTAAACTACACATCAGTTTTCCTGGGTCTCCAGCTTGCAGATAGCAAATCATGGGACACCTCAGCCCCCACAATCACCTGAGCCAATTCTCATAATAAATCACTTTATATATTTTTATAAATATATATGTATATGTAAATATATTTATATTTAGAGAGAGGGAGAAAGAGTGTGTCATCTTTCTAACCCTCAAGATCCTTGGGACATTGGTTCCAGGACCCCCAAGGGTACAAAAATCCGGAGATGTTCAAGTTCCTCATATAAAAGATTGTAGTATTTGCATATAACTTACACACATCCTCCAATACACTTCAAATCATCTTTAGATTACCTATAATACCTAATACAATGTAAATACTGTGTAAATTATTGTTGGAATGCAACGAATTCAAATTTTGCTTTCTGGAACTTACTGGAATCTCTTTTTCAAATATTTTTGATCTGAGGTTGGTTGAATCTGTGGATGCAAAACCCAGGGATAAGGAGGGTGGACTGTGCATATGTGTGTGTGTGTATGTGTGTGTGCATATATGCTTTCTTTTTTTTTTTTTATTTAAAGCCCTAAAAACTATACAATTATTCTAAGTCATATTCAGCTTCTGTGGAAACCAGCTCCATTATATTCAGTGCTCTCAGTGTCTATTATATGAATTGATTTCTTTATTTGTTTGCAAATTATTCTAAACTCCAGTTTGCTTAACTACAATGCAGCGTTAATGCAAAATTCTTGCGCTTAGCCCTTGCAAATTGGCTTATAAACTAAAGGCAACACCGTATGTAGAAGTGCTACATATCTAAATATATTATTTTTTTCTACTGTAAACCTAGGAAAGATGTTATACCTTGTGTTTTTAATAGCTTCTTGTCATTCCATGAGACATAGTTAATAATCACAGTAACAATCAGTGATAAAGGTTTTTCTAAACCTGTGTTTTATTTTTCTTAAAAATAGAAACCTAATCTTATTTTTTAAAGCACTAAAATCAATATTTGTTACTCTACACAAATTTGTCACTTAAGGATTTTTAACAATGAATTAATTCGGGTTTACATGTATGTTAATAAAGTTACATTTGAAATGATATGTAAAGAGGTTAAAAGAAAAACTATTTCTAAATAATACTGCCACTTTCTCTTCAGGCCTATAACCGTGCAGCCCATTTTAGGCATTCTGTGAGTTTATTCAACCTAAAGAAAACTAATATGTTAAAATAAAAGGGCTTAAATGAATTAACATTTGGAAATTAAGAATTAAAATATAGTGGCATCAAAGTAAAGTTTAATTCTTTCAACCAAGTACAGGTAATTATAGCACAAATAAACCCCAATGGCAGTTTATTAACACTGTTTTAAATTATAGAAGTTGATCATGAAGGGCAATCCAAAAAAATATATATCCAAGAACATACAAGTTGAAGGAGTATAAGTTTGAGTCAAGTTGGTTAAAATTCAACTTAAACAACTTCCATGTTTGAGTTTCCACATCGTGTAGAAGTGGTCCCTGTACTCAATGATCTTCCTGTTTAGACAGATAGCAGAAAAGAAAACCAATAAAAAAAGAGGGAAGTGATAATAATTAACAATTATTGGCTCTTAAACAATCTTTCTTTGAAGTGCTTAACATATATAAATTATCTAAGCCTCACAGGACTTTTAAGAGACAGCACTATTAGCCCCATTTGATAGATGAAGAAACTGAGTCCCAGAGTAGCATCCCCAGTGTCTGACAGCTGGGATTTGATAGAGTATGAATATGAATCCAAGCATTTGTCTTTAAGAGCCTAGGTTTTAAATCACTATTCTACAGTAGACTAATTTGAAAAAAATATTTCGCAAAATCAAGAAGCACATGAAAATATGTATAACTACACATACATTATGAACACTTTGTTTTCCACTTTCATTTTTCCACTTTTAACTCTTCCCTAAAATGGCAGGAATGTTTTTTTGTGTGCTTCACCAATATATAGCAAGTTGGCAAACATATGGTAAACATTTAATAATATCTTTGTTGAAACATCACAGTGTCCCATGCACATTAAAAAGGAAATAGATATTTCCAAATGTATTTGCTCCATATATAGTGAATATAACATCTAATTGAGAATGTAGTGCTTATTTTCTGATTTTTTTTTTAGGTTGCAAAAAATACTGTGGAAACATTTTAATCTTAGCATCTAAACTCCATGAGGACAAGGGTTTTTGTCTGATTTTGTTCACTGCTATATATTGAAAGCCCATTTTGGAAAAAAAAAATGTGGAAGAATTTAAAATGAGAAAAAAATGGTTATCGTGTGTCCTGTCTATCACATCTGGACTATTTTTCATCATTTTCTATTTCATGAGATGTTCCATTGAGGGATATCTCCCTCTTTCATTATTTTACAACTCTTCAAATTATAGAATACCCATATCAATGCAAATGATTCTTTCTGTTAAAATTCCATTTGTGTCCAGTGGAGATACAATTGATTATCACATTGTGACATATTTATTAGTTTTGAATCTACTTGTACATTCATTTCATATCCCTGGGTACGTCTGTGTGTGTGTGAGTGAGCATGTGTGTTTGTATCGTAAATTATCCTTTGAATCAGTTTTAATATGTTACTTGTTTGCTCATTAATTGGTGAGTTAAATAAAATCTTTTTTTTTTTTTTTTTTTTTTTTTTTTTTTGCGGTACACGGGCCTCTCACTATTGTGGCCTCTCCCGTTGCAGAGCACAGGCTCCGGACGCGCAGGCTTAGTGGCCATGGCTCACGGGCCCAGCCGCTCCGGGGCATGTGGGATCTTCCCAGACTGGGACACGAACCCGTGTCCCCTGCATCGGCAGGCGGACTCTCAACCACTGCACCACCAGGGAAGCCCAGAAATAGTGATTCTTATGATGGATTTTTAAATTGCAAAGTCAATTTAAAACCTCTGGAAATGATTTACCATTCCAGATGCCATGAAGAACATCTATGATTCATTGGAAAAGATCAAACTGTCAACATTAACAGGAGATTGGAAGATGTTGATTCCAAACCTCATGGGTGATTTTGAGGTGTTCAAGGCCTCAGTGGAAGAAGTGCAGGTATGGAAATAGCAAGAGAGCTAGAATTGAAAGTGGAGCCTGAAAATGTGACTGAATTGCTGTAACTTCGTGTTAAAATTTGAACAGATGAGAATTTCTTCTTATGGTTGAGCAGAGAAACTTTTTTCCTGAGATGGAATCGACTCCTGGTGAGGATGCTCTAAAGACTGTTGAAATGGCAGTAAGGAGTCAGAATGTTGTTATGTAAACTTAGTTGATAAACCAGTGACAAGTTTTGAGAGAATTGAATCCAATTTTAAAATAAGTTCTCCTGTGGATAAAATGCTGTCAAACAGCATTGAATGCTACAGAGAAGTTGTTTGTGAAAAGAAGAGTCAATAGACACAGCAAACTTCACTGTCATCTTTTAAGAAACTGCCGCAGCCAGCCCAGCCTTCAGCAGCCACCACCCTGACCAGTCAGTGCCACCAACATCGAGGCAGGAGCCTCCACCAACAAGAAGTTTATGACTCACTGAAAGCTCATAAAATGGTTAGCATTTTTTAGCAATGAAATTATTTTTAATTAAGTTATGTATATCATATTTTTAGACATAATGTTATTACACATTTAATGGACTACATTATAGTGCAAACATAACTTTTACATACACTGGGAAACCAAAAAAAAAAAAGTGCCACTTGCTTTATTGTGATATCTGCTTAACTACAATGGTCTAGAACTAAACCCACAATACCTCTGAGGTATGCCTGTATTTTTATCATTGTTACATCTACCTGGTGGATTAACTCTTTTATCATTATATAATGTCCTTTTTTGTCTCTTGTTATACTTTTAACTTAAGGTCTATTTTGTATGATATGTGTAGCTACTCATTTGATTACCAAGTATTCTTGTTATATCTTTTACCATCCCTTTACTTTTATTGTATGTTTGTACTTGAATATAAAGTGATTCTTGTAGACAGTATACAGTTAGATCTTCTGTTATCCATTCAGCCGTTCTATATATTTTATATTTGAAGATGATAGATAATAGACAGATAGATACATGGATGGATAGATAGAAAAGAATTTAACATTACCATTTTGTTAATTGTTTTCTGTTAGTCTTGTAGTTCTTTTGTCCGTCTTTTTGTCTCTTGCTGTTTTCCTTTTTGTTTTGTTGATTTTTCATATCAATATGCCTTGACATTTCATCTTTTTCTTCTGTGTAACTGCTATAAGTATTTGGGGGGGGCCATTGCCTTTGGATTTACTTAAGGTATACTCATAACAGTCTATTTTAAGCTGATAAAAACTTATGTTCACTCACATACAAAATCTCTACTTTGTAATCCCCCCCTTAATATATTGTCACAATCTATATCTATTTATATTGTGTATCTTTTAGTGTATTCTTGGTAATTATTATAATACTTTTATCTTTTAACATGTATACTAGAATAGAAATTGATCATCAAACATCATTACACTTATTCAGTATTCATTGTCTATATATTTACTTTGATAACTAATTCTGTATCTTCTTATGCTAGTATGTTGTTTAGAGTCCTTCTGTTTCAGCAAGAAGAACTAATTTAGCATTTCTAAGGCAGGTCTAGTGGTAATGAACTCCCTCAGTTTTTGTTTGTCTTCAAATGCCTTTATCTCTCTTTCAGTTTTTAAAGACAGTTTTGCTGGATGTAGTTTTCTTAGTTGGCAGTTGTTGGTTTTTTTTTTCAGCATTTTGAATATATCATTCCTCTCTCTTCTGGCCTGCAAGATTTCTGCTGAAAAATTTGCTCTTAAGCATAAGGGGGTTCCCTTCTATGTAACAAGTCAATTTTCTCTTGCTGCTCACAAAATCCTCTGTCTGTGGCTTTTGGCAATTTGATTATAGGTGCATTGATGCAGATCTATTTGGATTCATATTATTTGGATGTTTTTGGAGTTTCTTGGATCTGAATGCCTATTTCCATCCACTGATTTGGGAAGTTTACTGGTATTACTATTTTGAATAAGAAATCTGGGCTTTCTCCATCTCTTCTCCTTCTGGAACTTCAATAATTAATCAGACTGTTGGTGTCCTATAAGTCCCTCAAACCATCATCACTATTTTTCAATCTTGTTTCTTTCTGCTTCCCTTACTTAATTATTTTCAGTGACCTGTCTTTGAGTTTGCTGATCTGTTCTTCTGCTTGATTTACTCTTATACTAAACCCCTCTAGTGAATTTCTCAGTTCAATTATCGTGTTCTTCAACTCCATGATTTCTGTTTGGCACTTTTTATATTTTCTATCTTTTTCTTTTTCATGAATTGTTTTCTTGGCTTTGTTGATCAAAGTGATCAGATGTGATGTGATGAGAGTATTTTCAATTTTGTCATGTAGGTCATATAAATTCATTCCATTAGGTTCTGGAGATTTATCTTTTTTATGTTTTTCTTTTTGTTTGTTTGGTTTTTTTTTTTGGATCTACATTTTCCTTGACTCTGTGTTTGTGTCTCTACTTTAGACAAAGCAGGCACCTCTCCCAGTCTTCAAGTCTCACAAAGGAGAAGATCCCCACAAATCAGCCTGTCCAGAGATTCCAAGGACCTCTACTAGTCCCCCCCACCCCCACCCGGGAAAAACCAGGCAGCTGTGTTTTTTTTTCCCTCACTTTGTACTGAGCTTTAGTGGAGTAGGGGTAGCTATGGCATCTACCAGTCTTATCTGCCATGTCTATTCTCCCCCAATACAGCCACACTGTGCTGAGCCTGTCAGAGCTCCAAGACAGGCAAAACAAACGTTGTTTATTTGGACAGCCCAGAGAAGTTGGAGCACTGGATACACTCAAGTCTCTCCCTCCCCAGGAGGAAGGAAGAGGTGGGATCTTTCATCTGCTCACTTTGTTGAGTAGGAGAAAAGATTAAAACATCTATCAGCTGAAGCTACCATCTCCATTATCTCCTAGGTAATTAGACTGTCAAAACTCCAAGACTGGCAAGACAGATGCTGGTCCTCTGGGGATTTCCCTCAGAAGTTTGGGCACTGGACATATCAACCAACCCCTTCCATCCCCTAGGAGAAGCTGGGAGCTAGGTTGTATCTTCCTGATCTTATGATGCTGCACCAGGAACAGGGACGCTGGTGAGAGGAAGTCCCAGATCTCACTACCAGCTTCAGTGTGTCTAGGTTCCTGTTTGCCTGGAGTGCAGGAAACTCTCAAATAGTTTCTGAAGTTTTCACAAAGGTAATTTGTTCATGAATTATTGCCAAATCAATATATTTGTGTGGAGAAGAAGAGCCAGGATCTTCCTACTCTGCTACGTTTTTGATTCTACTTTTCTGTTATTGAATAGTACTTGATATGCATCACTATACTTTGGAAACCTGATACAAAAGGGTTGTATGAAAACTATCATATTTTGAAAAAGAAGAACTACAGGCCAATATTTGAATTTAGCTACCGTACTTTTTTATCAATTTGGATACATGAATATTTTACAATGAAAAAGAGGTAAATCCAATGTGAATTTTACAAAATTCATGACTATAGACTTTTAAATAAGGTGTCTTTTTGTAATGACTCTAACATGTATATTGCTAATATAGAAAGTCATGGGTTGGGTAGAATATTTTCTTTAGGATACAAGAATAGATGAGAAGGATGGACTGACCATAGTGAATTATTGTAGTATCTAATCTATTTATAGCATTTCTAAGAAAGTCCAATTTCTTGGTTCACAAATGTTCTATCCTCTTACAATTAAGAACATGGATCACCAATTTTATAGAAAAATAATTTCATAGACAAAGGGTATTCAAATTTTAGTACTTGATTGCATATCAAAATATTCCCAGACATAAACTGAATATATTGCAGTCTCATTTTTTCCTACATATTTTAATGCTACTTCTTTCGAATTGGAGATGAAATTAAACATGAAGGGTAACAGAATTAAAATATGCAAAGTGATAATAAAAATTAGCATATAACTTGGATGCAAAGATGGATATACATTCTTAAAATATGAACAATTACATGTGTTTTATATAAAAATATGCATATATATTTCAAAACTTAAGAACATCCCCATAAAATTCTTTCACTAATTTCTCATTTAACTTGTAATTATAAAGAAGGTATTCTACTGTTATAGAGCAATATAATTACTCACAGAGGTTAGAATAGATAGATTTTTATAAATCATGAGGAGTAAGAATGGCCTACCTTAATAAAATTATGTGGTAAAACAAATCATACCTGCTGAACCACATACAGTGTTGTAGCAGCTGTGACAATGTACCTCACAGATCCCAAGTCTAGGAAGCTTAATTGAACAAAGACCACAACCTCAGAGCTCTGAAATTCATCACCGTTTTTTCACTGTGGCCATGCTTCTAGCAGGGTGCTCTCAGCCAATAATTGAGCATGGTAGAAATACTAGGGGAGACTCATTCCTGACAAACACAGCATTCTTCTGATGGCCAACTTTGGCTTGAGGCCTCCCTGCTGGCCTTGCTACATCTTGCTTTGATTTTAGAGTGATCTAGGATTCTTCCACCTTATCTTCATTCTTCATCAAAATCTGTATCTGTATCGGTCAGTGTTTTCTAGTGAATCAGAATCAGTTGGAGATACCTCTATATCTGTATATTTCATTATCTCTATCTCTATAGATAAATAGGCATACCTAACTTTATTGCACTTTGGAGATATTGTCTTTTACAAATTTAAACTTTGTGGCAACTCTGTGTCAAGCAAGTCTGGTGGCACCATTTTTCCAACAGTCTTTGCTCATTCTGTGTCTCTGTGTCACATTTCGGTAATTCTTGCAAAATTTCAAAATTTTCATTATTATTATATTTGTATGGTGATCAGTGATCTTTGATGTCACTATCACAAAAAGATTATGACTCTCTGAAGGCTTAGATGATGGTTAGAATTTGTTAGCCTTTGTTTTTAATTAAGTTATGTACATAATTGTTTGACATAATGCTATTACACATTTAATAGTCTACATTATAGTGTAGACATAACTTGTACATACACTGGGAAACCAAAACATTTGTGTGACTTGCTTTCTTGATATTGCAATTGTCTGGATCCAAACCGGCAATATCTCTGAGGTGTGCCTGTACTTACAGATATCTATAGAGAGATGATATAGATATAGATATAGGTATAGATATGTAGATATGTAGATACATCTATAGGTAGATATAGCTATATATCTATAAGTAGATAAATATAGAAATGGAGATAAGGATATAGATATGGAGATATAGATAAGTAGATACAGATATATACATATATCTGTTTATAAACCAACACCTAGATTAGTATTTGATTGAATACCTAGGTACTATAACCTAGCTAATTTGACACATAAAACTAACCATCCCAGTCTGCCCTTTGTCAACTTGGCATCCATATATATCTCTTAAACTATACTAAATCCCCAAATAAAGACATTAACAAAGTCCTACTTCAGTCCTGATACAACTATGATGCATACAACCAAAAATCCACTAAACCTTCCTTGGGTGTTGTTCAATCTTCTCCTTGAAATCCTATAACTTGAATATTGTGATGTAAATTTAACTATTATTAATATAGCTTATGTTAGATGATAAGGGATAAAAATGGGAGTTAAAAACATTTTATTATTATATTATATTTACACATATATGTACTTTATAGCTGTGATCCATATTTTCAGTCAGCTGACTTTAAGTGAAGATTACCCTCAGTAATATAGGTTGGCTTCATCCAATCATTTGAAAGGCTTAAGTGCAAAAATACTGAACTTTCCAGAAGACAGGACTAGCATAGAAATCATGCCTGAGTTTCCAGCTTACCAGGCCCTCAAATACATGTCAGACTTGTCAGCCCCACAGTATAAATAATATACTGGAGAACGAGGATATCAGGTTCTCTTGGGAGAACCTGACTGATACAATATACAAATATATTCATGGCAAATTAAGGAATAATTCATAACAAAGCCCTAATGTCTGTGCTAGTGTCATCCATACTTGTGTAGTATTTATAACTCTCTTCTTCTACTCTCCATTTTACACAGTGGTCCTTCCTTATGAGACATTTTGTTTTCATCAGTTTCAGTTACCTGCCGTCAATTGGAGTTCAAAAATATTAAGTGGAAAATTCCAGAAATAATCATAAGTTTTAAATCGTGTGTCATTCTGAGTAGTGTGAGGAAATCTCGTGTAGTTCCACTCCATCCTGCTCCAGCCCACCTGGGGCATGAAGCCTCCCTTTGTCCAGCATATCTACCTGCCCATTACACACTTCGTAGCCTTCTCAGTTCTGATCGACTGTTGCAGTATCACAGTGCTTGTGTTCAAGTAACCCTCATTTTATTTAATAAAGGCCCAAAGGCACAAAAGTAATGATGCTGAAAATTCAGATATTCTCTTGCTATTTCTAATTTATAAGCTAAACTTTATCATAGGTGTGTATGTATAAGAAGAAAGAGTATATATAGGGTCTGGTATTATCCATTGTTTCAAACATCCATTGTGGGTCTTGGAACATATCTCCTGCAGATAAAGGGGGGGTGACTGTGTTTCCTTTTTCCTTAGCAAGCACCTCAGCTGTTGGTGGCTCTTTACTGGGTGAATTGACCTGAATCTTCATTCCTAAAGTATCTGGGCCTTTAGTAGCCTTACCTAAATTGAGCTGTTGTAGTTTTCCATTATCTTTGATCATAGGGCATGGTAATACTAAGAGATGCCCTAAGGAATTTCTAATATTCCAGGCATATTCTTCATTAGATCCATTGTGAAGTGATGGCCCAATTTCTTTTTGGTAATCAGAATCAATCAGCTCTGCCAGCCAAGTAACTATCTTCTTTTCCTGTTGATTTAGAGGTATAAAGAGCCTAAAGTGGTTGGTAGGCCATTTTAGCTCCCAGTTTCATGGAATCGTCTTTACTGGTGGAAGAGTTCTTCCCTTTAGAACTAAGACCTTTAGACCAGTGAAGCATAAGGTTATGGAGATAGAAAAAAAAATTTTCTGGTGGGTCACTAGGCGTAATAATGCCACTCACATTTCTACCCCTTGATCCTTGGACCCATGAATCTTCGCTATGGAAGAAATGGCACAGTATATTAAACACAGATTCAGAGCACATACAGCCTTCTAACCATCTTGTCTCAGCCTTTCAAGGTACTACCACTTAGCTGGCACTGTACTTGAGTTTCCAAAAGGCCATTCTACCACTCTATAAAGCCAGTTACTTCAGGATGATGGTGAACATGGTAAGACTAGTGAATTCCATGAGCCTGGACACAATGCTGCTCTTCATTACTTGTGACATGAGTTTCTTGATCAGAAGCAATGCTGTGTGGAATATACAATGGAAAATATTTTCTGTAAGTCCACAGACAGTAGTTTTGGCAGCAGCATTGCAGGCATGGAAGGCAAATCCATATCCAAAGTAAGTTTCTACTCCAATAAGGACAAAACACTGCCATTTCCATAATTGAAGTGATCCAGTATAATCAATGTGCCATCAGAGAGATGGCTGATCACCAGAGGTTAATATCATATTGGGGAGTCAGTGTTGATCTCCACTGCTGGCAGACTGAACATTCATCAGTGACTGTGATGAGGTCAGCCTCAGTGAGTGGCCGTCCATGTTGCTGAGCTCATTCATAACCTTCATCCCTGCCACCACAGTCACTTTTTTCATAAACTTGTGGGGCAATGGCTGAAGTGGCTTGGGACAGAAGCTGACTGGTATCCATAGAATAGGTTATTCTATCCACTTGATTATTATACTCCTCCTCTGCTGAAGTCACCCTTAGGAGAACATCTACATGGGACTAAAGTATGGCCACATTTTTTTTTTTTTGCCTATTCAGAGAGGTCCATCCATATACCTCTTCCCAAAATTTCCTTGTCACCAACTTTCCAATCATTTTCCTTCCAAGTCCCTGACCATCTATCCAGACATGGCCACAAAAACATATATCATGGTCTGACAGCATTCATCACCTTCCCACCTCTCCCCCCAATTAGTCTTTGATCTTTCTCTAATAAAATACATGTTTTAATGCTATCTTCCTGTTTGCTTCTTAAATGACTCAAATGCACAAAAGTATCTTTACTGGAGGAGCAAAAGAGATTCTGGTATTTTATATGAAGCAACTGATTAGTGAATCTTTTCTTCTCCATATCTATAAGCTAGAAGAATCAAAAGTAGTTCATGTGCACATGACATGGACAACAGTATATCTTTACAATCTCGAATTGAGGCTGTTAATTCTCCTACTTTAGTTCACTAAGTAGTTTGCAAAAATCTTAATTACTTTGGCATTCCATAAAACAGCACTCTGATCCATTTATAGATTATATCCTGTTAATTAGACTACTGATAAAGAAATAGCAAGAGTCCTAAATGTTCTAATAATTCCATGCATGACAGAGAGAAGGAGAAAAACATGAAGATTCGGGGACCAATTATTAGTAACATTTTGGGGGACAGTCTCTTGGTCTGGGGCATCCTGGAATATTTCTTTTCTGTGAAAAAGTGTGATCACTCCTCTCAGCTCTCATCACTGTTCATAATGCACAGCACTTGATAAGGATGTTCGGATTTGTAGGTAGGAAATATTTTGAAACACTGACCCATCTTACTTTTCAGTTGACTCAGAATGATGCTCATTTTGGGAATAAATGGAATACTAGTGAAGAAAAGACACTAGGTAACCTCATATGCACTTGAAATCCACTTGAATATCTGTGTGGCTGTTCAAGTTTCCCTAACACTCAGGCCAAATGATTCATCATATTTTATGAATCTACAAGCATCTATTGATATAGGAGTATGTGGAGTCATTGGTAAAACAAAATAGATATATCCCTCGGTTTCTGGAGAACAGCAATGCCATTTTCTCTTTCTCAGCACTTAAAAAAATTATTCCATGTCTGCTATTGGACCATAATAAAAAATAAGTGACAGGCAATGGGACTGAGTGCCTTTCAATGATATGGACGTCTTTAGGTACATAAAGTCCTGAGATTGGGCAACCTCAGCAGCAATCTATTCTGCATTAGCCCTAGTGCACTCTGGTCAGACTCCAGGAGGTTGAGAAGGCCTTACAAATAACCTCCTTTGCTTCACTAAAGCCTCTTCCTTAACTCACCCTATAGCCCCAGTGGGAGTTTCCTTATGGCAAATTTATGGTAGAAGAAAATATTTGTGTAATACACATGGGTTGGCTTGCAACAGCACTATTCAGAAGCATTCTTCATTAAAGCTGTACACAGGATGATGATAAACAGAAGTCCTCTCAATAGACAGAAGCCTAAATACTATACTTGCTCTCAACTTCAAAGAGAGTAGATGACACTTTTCTCAGAAGTTACCCAGCTTCTCTTCAGATCTTCCCACTCTTAGCACAGGAAGGTCATGAATTCTTGCTGGCAGGGATGGAGGCTATGCATGGCCTAAGAATATTGACACCTTCTCATCAGGACTGATATAGTCATTCCCTTTGGCCTGTGCCTGACTTGACAGGAGCATAATCAGATCTGAGCCCTGATATAGCACTGTCTCTCAGGGAGGCAAGTCAGATACCTGTGGTGATCCAAATACATTGGATCTAACTTAGATGAAAACCATTAATCCATACCAGAACTGATAACTACTCTGCATCTGGGTTTGATTTTCTGCACATAATACCTTCATAAGCAGCTCCAAGTGAAGTTTTGCACAATGTCTTATCTATAAACATGATAATTCATACAACATGGTCTCAGAATAAGAGACTCATTTTACAACATAAAGGTGTTCGTTCAACTGAGTTTATGACCAGGAGATTCACTGGTTGTATCATGTGCAGTAACCTAGAATCAGGCTATGAAAATGTTTGGTAATTGATTACTAAAATCTCTGGTGAGACATCAGCATAGTTGTACCATATATGTTGAAATAATGGCCAATATATGAGACTGTGAATTGATGTGAGCCCAGAAAATAAGGATGAATGTTGAAATGAAATATTTCCCCAAACAATCCACTTCTGGAATTCTGTCCTCACAAACATGGACTGTTTCTGGTTCTTGAGCAGTGCTCTCCCTTAGCAACACTAAAAGTTGTTAACTGAAATAGAAGCTGTAATTATAGTCTGACCACTTTGACTTCTCGTGCTATTGATTCAGGAGACAAAGTGTGTTTACCATGCGGGCTGAGGTAGTATGTTTGATACTACTCAATTACAACTAAGATGTGGAGGATTCACTCGGTATCATTTCTTCCTTGTCCCTTTAAATCTCTCTATGGAAATTTCAGCAATAACAATATAAAATCGTGACCTCTAAAGGTTCAGGCTTTTAAGAGATTAAATTCTAGACTTCTTTTCTAGGCCATTTTCACAGAGAAGTTGACATACTACTTCAAGAGTTTGGGAAGTCCAGAATGGGTGATCCAGGGGGGAGATGATAAATATCAATTAATCACTCAGGAGGAGCTACAGGAACAGGGATTATAGATAGTTTCATTGGCGTTTTTGTTTTAAGTTATTTAGAAGATCACAATCTGCCATCACCTTGAAGGGGACATTTCAGTTAGCTTCCCTACTGCGGAAATAACTCTTCTTTAAAATAAATTGTAGTACAGGAACTAGACATAATGAGATGGCATTATAAGCAATTCTGTCTGAATGATTCAAGGAATGAAATATATTAGACAAATTTTATGCTATACTTAAAATGATCTCAACCTGACCCATGTTCTGGCTTTTGGATGTTCACTTCCTCTTTGCTGTGATTTAATTCTGTGACCAACTCTGTTAAGACCACTATGCTTTTATTAACTAAGGCTAATATCCAAAACCTATGGGCTAAGCTCAAGGGAAGACAACATGAGATAGCATCTGGTTTCCACAAAAGGTGCATAAGATACTGGGCAATTCAGAAGACAAGGAAAATGAAAATCTTATGGAACAAACTTTGACCAACGGAATACAATACAAAACAGGACTGACAAATAATTTAGCTTTCTGTTACTTCCTCCAAAGAAATATACCAAAGCAAAGATTTCTTCTGTACACCCACTCCAGCGTTGTCCTTTTGAGTCTGAAATGCATTTTCTTTGTGATGGAGAAGCCACCTTGGGAACACGCCTTCTTGTGTTTGCTTCTTACCTTCCCCTGCCTCATGTTTTTCCTCAGTCTCACTGCCTTGGGTTTGTGTCTCATGCCCAAATCATTAAAACCTAAGCTTTAACTGAGGCTTCTGTTTTTACAAAGGAACTAAAACAAATATAATCAAGTTATCGGCAATAGTCTCATCACTTGCCAGGTGACATTTAAAATGAGAAGAGGCTGCAAATCACTTTGTTTGGTGGGCCAATGGATGCAGTCTTTTGAGAGAAGAATTTCTCAATATTTATCAAAATTTAAACTCCCATAATATTCGATCCAGCTCCAAAGCAGAGGTAGGCCAACTACATGGGCCCTGGGCCAAATCCAGCCCGCCACTCGTACTGAACATAAAGTTTCTCAGGACACAGCCAAGCCCATTACTTGATGTGTTGCCCAGGGCTGTTTTGAGCTACAAGCAGGAGTTGAATGTTGTGGAAGAGACACATGACACAGAGCCTAGGACATATACTCTCTAAGAAGAGTTAGCGCAGCCTTGGTTTAAAGTATATGTAACAAAATGGACATTTTTAAAGAAGCTTATAGAATGAGCATTTTTATGTCACTCCAAGAATTAAAGTGAATTCTTGCTCTTTTTTTCCCATGCTTCGTTACTTTATTTTCATGTAATAAAATATATGTGCCATCTTGACAGCATCACTTAGTTAACCTCAGCCCTGTTATGTATCTGCTTTATGACTCTGTTTCTTAGTACATGAAAAAGAAAGGCTGGAAAAACACCATACATTCTCACTGCATTCTAAAGGAGATGGTATACTTAAAGTGCTTGGGCAAGGGAAAATTTATTAAAGCAATAATAAATTTTCTTCTTTTTGCTCACAATTAAAAATTGTCTGTCTCACATATTTCCTTTTGAAAATTCCAATAAATATATTTCCTAGAGAAATAAAGGAACTAGATTGCCTCCAAACTTCCAATATGCTAGTTAAGATATTCAGCCTCTCCATTTTTAGGGACATTAATGAAAGATAGAATTTCGGTTTTTTAGATTTCCTCTGCCTTAGAAATATACATGGTCAATCTGTGTTTCTTATGGCACAATGAAAAGTGTGGATGACTTACTACAATTTGATTCAGCTATTTTAAAACCCTTAGGCTTGTGGCATCTTATTGGCCCTTGATCAGGAAACAAACAATGGAAGCTAGTAGAGTTCAGGATAGGAAAGCTGACAGAAATCAAAATTCTCTAGATAAGGGGAAATGAGCAGGAGTTTCTCCATTATATGGTTCAAGAGCCATGGAACAATGACTATGTTATCACTATTACATTTGCCACACTTAACATGGTGTGAGTTATACAAAGGACGCTTCATAAATGCTTCTCAGCAGCTGAATGAGTGAGTGAAAAACAAAGGACAGCACTGAATTCAGCATTTGAGCTGGGCTTCTGTGACTGACTGGATGAAAACAGGAAGATAAAATGTCACATCCGGGAGTTCACTAGAGTCTGACAGAACCAGAAAGGTGGAGCTACCTGAAGATTTGAATCTCAAACTTCAGATTATGTTGGAGGAAACAATCAAGTTCTAGGATGCAGATAGGAGCATTATAACACAGTTTCAAATGGATAGGGAAAACAAGACAACCAGTAAAAACCAGCATGAATACTAAAGCCAGGACAAGATCTACTCACTCTTGGTCTTATGCATGATGCTCAGAGTTGGCACCCAGGTTGGCATGCACCTGTGGATCCTAAACATGTGCCAGGGGTGGGAACCCATTGGTACCACCAGATTCTGACGGAAAGACAAGGAGGCTAAATGGACTCGAGCCATCCAATTAAGAGCCACCATAAGAACCAAATGATATGTTAACATTTTGTTTTATCAATAATATTGAAAACATCTTGATTGTTATGCCTTAATTAACCCAATTAATAAGATCTGATGTGATGATATGATTTATCATGACCTAGGATGGAATTGCCTAACTTTGTGTAAGATGTTCTGTGACATATTAAATTAATTAATACATTTAAAATGCTTAACTATACTATGCACTTATTAAACACTCTATATAAGTAAATTTTCCTTATTATTACTATTATTTCTATGACCATTTTATGCAAAATTCATAAGAAACAAAATTAGAGTTTTTTAAGATTTAAAAAGTTGGTAATTTTTTTGATTTTATGAAAAAAATAAAACTCAATTTAATTAACTCACCTACAGGGCTTCTCTGGTGGTGCAGTGGTTAAGAATCTGTCTACCAATGCAGGGGATATGGGTTTGAGCTTGAAGATCCCACATGTCGTGGAGCAACTAAGCCCATGTGCCACAACTACTGAGCACGTGTGTCACAACTACTGAAGCCCTTGTGCCTAGAGCCTGTGCTCCGCAAAAAGAGAAGTCACCACAATGAGAAACCCACACACTACAATGAAGACAAGCCCCAGCTCGCCACAACTAGAGAAAGCCTGCACTCAACAACAAAGACCCAACCCAGCCAAAAATAAATAAATAAAATAAAATAGTTATATATAATGATTTGCTTAAGAAAAAAATGAACAAATTCAAAAAAAATAATTTAAAATAAAAATCCTGAGATTGTAGTCAGTATTATAACGCAAAATATAATGGTGTTCATATTTATTCTAGTATGTATCTTAAGGCCTTCATAGTCCTGTTAACTCAAATGATCTAAAGCCATAATATTTTTCTTTGATCCTACATTGTTTGATACCCCTACTATGGTACATGATGTGAGAGTACATGCTTTGTTCCGCCATGCTCTGGTGAATTAATTATCTCTAATGCTTCTTTTTCTGATTTAGCCTTTCTTCAAGATAAGATCAAAATATGAAGTATTACAGCTACAGTCTCTGATGCATTAGTTCAAAAAGCAATGTAATATCACATTTGTCACTTCTTTTATCAAGCTATATATCAAGAGCACCTTACAGTTAAATGTGGAAAAGTGAAAATTCCAGCAAAATAGCCCAGATTTCAAAAAGTGAAAGTCAGGATTATTTATAAAATTTTGCTGCCTGGGAGCACAGATCTAACAAACAGAATGATCAAGAATGACTCTAATTCATCCTCTCCCCACAGTTCTAGATGGATGTGTACTAGTAAGCTTTAGAACCAACATTACCAACAGATATTCCCTACCTCTATTTTCTAAGATTTCCAAATATCTATCCTTTTTGGTAGAGTTGGTTTTGGATTAAAAAAAAATCTCAGAAATTTATTAATTGCATTCACCCCCTCAAGTTAATATTTACAGGTGCTATTTTTATAGTTTATGCTGAAAACACTTTTTTTGTGTGTGTGTGGTACATGGGCTTCCCACTGCTGTGGCCTCTCCCATTTTGGAACACAAGCTCCAGACACACAGGCCAAGCAGCCATGGCCCATGGGCCCAGCCGCTCCGTGGCATGTGGGATCCTCCCGGACTGGGGCACGAACCCGCGTCCCCCTCAATGGCAGGTGGACTCTCAACCACTGTGCCACCAGGGAAGACCTGAAAACACTTTTAAAAAAGAGAAATGCTATAAGATTTTAATTAAAAAAAAATATATATATATAAGTTAATAATATTAGCTACTTAATAAAATGTAGAGCTTCATTAATGTGTAATTAATTATCAGAGCTAAACAGGAAATATGTATTTGTGATCATAATGAACAATTTATGAAAAATATTAAAGTTGAGAGTTCCAGTTAACACTGCAGCTTTCCCATGCTCACAGCTTCTAATGAGAGCAAACCTGAAGCCTTCCCTTTTTTTCCACTAGAGAGTTTCCCCACTCCTTTTCCTGTTTTTAAGTCTTTGCCAAATGCATGGAAGGGCTCTGACTCTCTTGCTATAACAAGCTCTGAATAAATAACACTTGCTTGTTCTTATTTGGGTGGTCTTTGTTTATTTCCACATTCATACCTGATTTAGCTGCTGCTGTGAAATATGATGTTTCTGTTTCCCCCTTTCAAATCTCCTTTAAATGCTTATTATTATTGGTAGAATAAAAAAAATCATGCTGACAAGGGAGTTCGGGAAATGTGGTTGTTTTAGTCAGAATTCTTAAGAAACCAGTAGAATGTATATTGGTATAGATTTTCATATACATATATATGATTTATTAAAAGGAATTGGTTCACATGATTATGAAGTCTGGCAAGTCCCAAGATGTGCAGATGAGTCAAGTTCATGAGCTTGACACCCAGGAGAACCAATGACTTACTTTTCATCTGAGTCTGAAGGCCTGAGAGCCAGAAAAGCAGATGTGTGTTTCCACTCTGAAGGCTTCAAGCATAAGGCCAGGGAGAGCAGATGTTTCATTTGAGTTGAAAGGCAGGAAAAAATCTGATGTTCCAGTCAGAAGGCTGTCAGGTAAGAGGAATTCTCTCTTACTTAGGGTTGATTCAGTCTTTTTGTTTTATTTAGTCATTGGACAGCTTAGAGGAGGTCCACCCATATTAGGAAGGGATATCAGTTTTACTCACTTTAGATTTAATTGTTAATCTCATCCAATACGCCTTCACAGAAACACCCAGAATAGTGTTTGACCAAATATCTGGTCACTTTTTAGTTTGGATGAGTTGACATCAAATTAATCATCACAGTATCATACAGGTTTCTAGCACAAGGAGGAGAGGAAACCGTCCTGAGTATCAGCACAAAGTAGAACAATCTGAGGTGAGGTGAAGGACGAGAGTGTGAGAGGCACTGAAATGTGGTGATGTAATGATGAATTCAAATTTCGATACATGAAGTTTAGGGTATGGTGATGTATTCAAGTGAATACGAGGAAGAAGCTGTGCATAGTATAATTGTGAATAATAGGAGAAATAAAGATTTTGCAGATATAAATTTCAGTCATGGGATATAGATGACAAGTAAAGCATGGAGATAGAAGTGATTCCTCCTTAAAGACTACAGTTAGAGAAAATAATAGCTCCCAGGACTGACTTCTGAAAAATTCTAATACTTACAGACCAGATGGTAAAATAATATGGGAAAAAAGTGACTGAGAAAGAGAGGCAGTTTTTTTTTTTGTTTGCTTGTTTGTTTTAGGAAAGTCAGAATAAAATGTCATGAAAGACAGATTAAGGTATTTTAAAAGGCTGGAAGATCATCTGTATCAAATGGAACTGGGAAGATGAATGAACATTAGCAAGTATGCTTTGCAATATGGTGGCCATCACTGGTCATATCAAGAGCACTTTCTGTAGACTGGTCCAAGTGCATACCAACCTCATGTGGTTTGAAAGGCCTGCAAACTTTTGGTTTTGATACTGTGTTGGACTGGTTATGGGTGGATAATATCTAAAATTACTTTAGAAATGTGATATTTTCAAGTCCTTGGCTAAGAAGATGTATAACAGAATGAAGTCATAGAGACCAGAAACCAAACAAAGATTGTGTAAGGCATTAACAGAGAAAGATATAAACCTTTATAAAGGAAGTAAAATACACATGACTACTTAGGGAGACACAACATGCTTGTGGGCAGAAGGACTCAATATTTTTAGGTTGTTAAATGCCCCTAAATTAATCTATAAATTTCAATACAATGCACTCAAAATCAAAACAACGATTGGATTTTTTTCATGGAAGCTGAGATATTTATTTTTAAATTCATATGGCAAAGCAAATGAGCAAATAATTGTTAAACAATTTTTTTAAACTAAACAGATGGATATGGATATCTGTTACCACATATCAAAACACATGCTATGTAGAGACGGACCTTTAAGATGGAGGAGGAGTAAGACTTGGAGATCACCTTCCTCCCCACAAATACATCAAAAATACATCTTCATGTGGAACACCTACTGAAAGCTTGCAGAAAACCTCAGACTTCCCAAAAGGCAAGAAACTACCCACATAGCAGGGTAGGGCAAAAGAAAAAAGAAAAAAACAGAGACAAAAGAATAGAGATGGGACCTGCACCTCTGGGAGGGAGCTATGAAGGAGGAAAAGTTTCCACATGCTAGGAAGCCCCTTCACTAGCAGAGATGGGGGTGGGTGGAGGCAAAGATTTGGAGCCATGAAGAAAGCACAGCAAATGCAGTGCAGATGGCAAAAGTGGAGAGATTCCCGTATGGAGGATCATTGCTGACCAGCACTCACCAGCCTGAGACCTTCCACAGAACCTGTGCAGCCCACCACTTCCAGGGTCCCATGATCCAGGGGCAACTTCCCCATGAAAACACACAGCACACTTCAGTCTGTTGCAACATCACACTGGCCTCTGTTGCCACAGAATTGCTCCGCATCCCATGCCCCTCCCTCCCCATGGCCTCAGTTAGCCAGAGCCCTCTAATCAGCTGCTACTTTAACCCTGTCCTCTCTGGTTGGGGAAAAGACACCCACAGGAGACCTACATGCAGAGGCAGGGCCAAATCCAAAACTGAACACCAGGAGCTGTGCCAACAAAGAAGAGAAAGGGAAATTTCTGCCAGCAGCCTCAGGAGCAGCGGAGTAAATCTCCACAATCAACCTGATGTACCCTGTAAATGTGGAATACCTGAATAGACAACGAATCATCCCAAATTGATGAGGTGGACTTGGGGAGCAAATGTAGATTTAGGGTTTGCTTTCTGCATCTAATTTGTTTCTGGTTTTATGTTTATTTTAGTTTACTATTTAGAGCTTATTATCTTTGATAGATTTGTTCATTGATTTGGTTGTTCTCTTTCTTTTTCATATATATATATATTTTTTCTTATTTTTCTCTTTTTGTGAGTGTGTATGTGTATGCTTTCTGTGATTTTGTCTATATAGCTTTGTTTTACCATTTGTCCTAGGGCTCTGTCTGTTGTTTTGTTGTTGTTGTTATTGTTGTTGTAGTATAGTTTTTAGTGCTTGTTATCATTGGAGGATTTGTTTTTTGGTATGGTTGCTCTCTTATTTATTTTTTTGTAACTATTTTATTTTTTAATTTTAATAAATTTTTATTTTAATAACTTATTTTTATTTTATTTATTTTCTTTCTTTATTTTTCTTCCTTTCTTTCTGAGTCGAGGGGCTGAAAAGGTCATGGTGCTCCTTCCAGGTGTCAGGCCTGAGCCTTTGAGGTGGGAAAGCCAAGTTCATGACAGTGGTCCACCAGAGACCTCCCAGCCCCATGTAATATCAAATGGGAGAATATCTTCCAGAGATCTCCATCTCAATGCTAAGACCAAGCTACACACAATGACCAGCAAGCTGCAGTGTTGGAAACCCTATACCAAACAACTAGCAAGGCAGGAATACAACCCCACCCATAAGCAGAGAGGCTGCTAAAATCATAAGTTCACAGAAAACCCAAAACACACCAGCGGATGCAGTCATGCCTACCAGAAAGACAAGATTCACCCTCATCCACCAGAACACAGGCACTAGTCCCTTCCACCAAGAAGGCTACATGACCCACTGAACCAACCTTACCCAATGGGGGAAGACACCATAAACAGTGGGAACTACAAACATGTAGCCTGCAAAAAGGAGACCCCAAACACAGTAAGTTAAGCAAAATGAGAAGACATAGAATTAAGCAGCAGATGAAGGAGCAAGATAAAAACCCACCAGACCTAACAAATGAAGAGGAAATAGGCAGTCTACCTGAAAAAGAATTCAGAGTAATAATAGTAAAGATGATCCAAAGTCTTGGAAATAGAATGGAGAAAATACAAGAAACATTTAACAAAGATCTGGAAGAACTAAAGAGCAAAAACACAATGAAAAACAAAAATGAAATTAAAGATTCTGTAGAAGGAATCAATAGCAAAAAAAATTGAGGCAGAAGAACGGATAAGTGACCTGGAAGATAAAATAGTGAAAATAACTTCTGCAGAGCAGAATAAAGAAAAAAGAATGAAAAGAATTGAGGACAGTATCAGAGGCCTCAGGGACAGCATTAAATGCACCAATATTCGAATTATAGGGGTCCCAGAAGAAGAAGAGAAAAGAAAAGGGGATGAGAAGATATATAAAGAGATTATCATTGAAAACTTCCCTAACATGGAAAAGGAAACACTCAGTCAAGTCCAGGAAGCACAGAGAGTCCCATGCAGTATAAATACAAGGAGAAACACACCAAGACATATTAATCAAGTTATCAAAAATTAAATAAAAAGTAAAAAATAATATATTAAAAACAGCAACAGAAAAGCAACAAATAACATACAAGGGAATCCCCATAAAGTTAACAGCTGAACTTTCAGCAGAAACTCTGCATGCCAGAAGGGAGTAGCAGGACTTATTTAAAATGATGAAAGGGAAAAGCCTACAATGAAGATTACTTTACCCAGCAAGGATCTCAGTCAGATTTGAGGGAGAAATTAAAACCTTTACAGAGAAGAAAATGCTAAGAGAATTCAGCACCACCAAACCAGCTTTACAACAAATGCTTAAGGAAATTCTCTGGGTAGGAACCCTAAGAGAAGGAAAAGACTTAAAATAACAAACCCAAAACAATTGGGAAAATGGTGATAGGAAGATACATATTGATAATTACCTTAAATGTAAATGGATTAGGTGCTCCAACCAAAAGGCATAGACTGGCTGAATGGATACAAAAGCAAGACAGACAGGTTTTAGTCTTCTATGTATGCTGTCTACAAGATACCCACTTCTGACGTAGGGACACATACAGACTGAGAGTGAGGGGATAGAAAAATATATTCCATGCAAACGAAAATAACAACTGACACTTCAGAAATACAAAGGATCATGAGAGATTACTACAAGCAACTATATGCCAATAAAGTGGACAACCTGGAAGAAATGGACAAATCCTTAGAAAAGCACAACCTTCCAAGACTGAACCAGGAAGAAAGAGAAAATAGAAACAGACCAACCACAAACACTGAAATTGAAACTGTGATTAAAATTCATCCAACAAACAAAAGCCCAGGGCCAGATGTCCCCACAGGAGAGTTCTGTCAAACATTTAGAGAGGAGCCAACACCTGTCCTTCTCAAACACTTCCAAAATGTAACAGAGGGAGGAACACTCCCAAACTCATTCGTAGAGGCCACCATCACCCTGATACCAAAACCAGACAAAGATGTCACATAAAAGGGAAACTATAGGCTAATATCACTGATGAACATAGATGAAAATATCCTATATAAAATACTAGCAAACAGAATCTAACAGCGCCTTAAAATGAACATACACCATGATCAAGTGGGGTTTATCCCAGGAATGCAAGGATTATTCAATATATGCAAATCAATCAATATGATACACCATATTAACAAATTGAAGGAGAAAAAAACATATGATCATCTCAAAAGATCCAGAAAAAGCTTTCAACAAAATTCAACACCAATTTATGATAAAAACCCTTCAGAAAGTAGGCATAGAGGGAACTTACCTCAACATAATAAAGGCCATATATGACTAACCCACAGCCAATATCGTTCTCAGTGGTGAAACACAGAAACCATATCCACTAAGATCAGGAGAAAGACAAGGTTTCCCACTCTCACCACTATTATTCAACATAGTTTTGGAAGTTTTAGCCCCAGCAACCAGAGACAAAAAATAAATAAAATGAATCCAAATCAGAAAAGAAGTAAAACTGTCACTGTTTGCAGGTTACATGATACTATACCTAAAGAATTCTAAAGATGCTACCAGAAAACTAATAGAGCTAATCAATGAATTTGGTAAAGTAGCAGGATACAAAATTAATGCACAGAGATCTCTTGTATCCCTATACACTAATGATGGAAAATCTGAAAAATAAATTAAGAAAACACTCCCATTTACCATTGCAACAAAAAGAACAAAATACCTAGGAATAAACTTACTTAAGGAGACAAAAGACCTGTATACAGAAAATTATAAGATACTGATGAAAGAAATTAAAGATGTTACAAACAGGTGGAGAGATATACCATGTTCTTATATTGGAAGAATCAACATTGTGAGAATGACTATACTACCCAATGCAATCTACAGATACAATGCAATCCCTATCCACCTACCAATGGCATTTTTCACAGAACTAGAACAAAAAAATCCACAATTTGTATGGAAACACAAAAGACCCCAAATAGCCAAAGCAGTCTTGAGAAAGTAAAACAGAGCTGGAAGGATTAGGCTTCCTGACCTCACACTCTACTACAAAACTACAATAATCAAGACACCATGGTACTGGAACAAAAACAGAAATATAGATCAATGGAACAGTATAGAAATCCTCGAGATAAACCCATGCAAATATCATCAACTTATCTTTGACAAAGGAGGCAAAAATATAAAATGGAGAAAAGACAGCCTCTTCAATAAGTGGTGCTGGGAAAACTGGACAGCTACATGTGAAAGAATGAAATTAGAACACTCCCTAACACCATACATAAAAATAAACTCAAAATGGATTAAAGACCCAAATGTAAGGCCAGACACTATAAACTCTTAGAAGAAAACAGAGGCAGTACATTCTATGACATAAATCATGCAAGATCCTTTTTGACCCACCTCCTAGAGAAATGGAAAAAAATAAAATAAATAAATAAACAAATGAGACCTAATGAAATTTAAAAGCTTTTGCACAGCAAAGGAAATCATAAACAAGACTAAAAGACAACCCTCAGAATGGGAGAAAATATTTGCAAATGAAGCAACTGAGAAAGGATTAATCTCCAAAATCTAGAAGCAGCTCATGCAGCTCAATATCATAAAAACAAACAACCCAATTCAAAATTGGGCAGGAGACCTTCTCCAAAGAAGATATACAGATTTCTAACAAACACATGAAAAGATGTTCAACATCACTAATCATTAGAGAAATACAAATCAAAATTACAGTGAGGTATCACCTCACACAGGGCAGAATGACCATCATCAAAAAATCTACAAACAGTAAATATTGGAGAGGGTGTGGAGAGAAGGGAACCCTCTTGCACTATTGGTGGGAATGTAAATTGATTGAGTCATTATGGTGAATAGTATGGAGGTTCCTTAAAAAACTAAAACTAGAAATAACATATTACCTAGCAATCCCAGTCCTGGGCATATACCCTGGGAAAACCGTAATTCAAAAAGAGTCATGTACCACAGTGTTCATTGCAACACTATTTACAATAACTGGACATAGCTGGAAGAAACCTAATTGTCCATTGACAGATGAATGGATAAAGAAGGTGTGGCACATGCATACAATTGAATATTACTCAGCCATGAAAAGAAACAAAATTTATGAACAACAATGGGGGAAAGTTGCACGGGTGCTAGTGCTGTGATGAATTGGGAGATTGGGATTGACATATATACATTAATACGTATAAAATGTATAACTAAGAAGAACTTGTTGTATAAAAAATAAATAAAATAAAATTCCAAAAAAAAAAAAGAGGAAAGAAACTTAACTGAGTTATTTATGGCATGGTGGATAGACCTAAAGACCGTCATACTGAGTGAAGTAAGTCAGAAAGAGAAAAAAATATATTGTATGCTAACACACACACACACACACACACACACATACACACATATGGAATCTAAAAAAAAAAAAGGTTCTGAAGAACTTAGGGGCAGGACAGGAAGAAAGTTGTAGACATAGAGAATGGACTTCAGGATATGGGGAGGGGGAAGGGGAAGCTTGGACGAAGTGAGAGAGTGGCATAGACTTATAAATACTACCAAATGTAAAATAGATAGCTAGTGGGAAGTATCCCCATGGCACAGGGAGATCAGTTCATTGCTTTGGGACCATCTAGAGGGGTGGGATAGGGAGCGTGGGAGGGAGCAAGACACAAGAGAGAGTTGATATGGGGATATATGTATATGTATATCTGATTCACTTTGTTATAAACAAAAACTAACACACCATTGTAAAGTAATTATATTCCAATAAAGATGTTAAAAAAAGAAACACATGCTATGTAGAATATGATATAATTAATCTAAACCTATGTATATTCTAATTAAGTTCAACCAGACCTGTTAAACCTTAAATATTTCCTAGGAGATATTTGTATATTATATATTTATATATATGTAGATAGAGATATAGATATACACACATATACAAATATATAATTAAAGATTGTAGAGAAAAATCTGTGAAGATAAACACCAAATTCTTAAGAGTAGTTCTGCTGAAAATTCGGGGATGACAAAGAAAGGAACTCTGGATTTTTCTACAATATAACAGGAAGTTATTCATTATTAGATGGCAAATGGAAAATTCATCTGTAGTAGAAAACATAGGAATTGAAGGATCAGATGTTGTCAGCTAACATATTTTAAGAGGAGTGCCCTGAAAGAAAGTAAAAAATTGTCAGTTTAACAGGAGGGATTTGCAGATATGCAAATTACTAGAGCATGCATGAATATTGATGAGGATGAACCATTGGAGAGGGAGAGCTGAAGAAACAGAGATAAATAATGGAGACAAGATCCAGGAGTATGAAGAGGGTCTAGCCTTCGCTGGGAATAGGAACCCTGCAGAAATTACTCTTGATGATAGATCTTCAAATCTGTGTTGAGAAAGGAATGATTAAGAGAGAGGGGCTTTGGGATCAAACTGCCTGAGTCTGAATTTCCTGCTTTGCCTCTTACTAACTGTGTGACTCTGGGAAAGTTACTTATGCCTCTCTGTCAATTTCCTCACTGGTTAAGTAGCAATAAAATAGAATCTCATTTAGGAGGTTGTTAAGAAAAGTAATGAAATATACTTCCAACAGTTCCTAGAACAATGTGTTTAATATGGGTTGGAGATTATTACAATCCCACCCACCCCCAAGGAGCATATAGTGAGGTTATCAGATAGCTGAAAAGGTAAATATTTTTAGGAGAATTAAGAAAGCAAGAAAAGTTGAAGAGTAAAAGAGAATAAGAATAATAAATAATTTAATTGTTGGATAATTCCAAGAGTTCATTTGAGGCTGGCAATTGTGTATCTCTAGTTTAGCAAATTGTCTAGATACAGTGTCTCCATACTTGCCCACTTGAAGAGATGATTTTTACAAGTATGTGATATATACTTATATTTAGCATTCCCTTTGTACCAGGAATTGTTGTTAAGCTATTGACAAATATATCCTCATTAATTCTCAAAACAAATTGCTATGTAAAAAATAAATAATTCCAGCTTTACCTCTCTACACTATAACTTTGGAATAACCCCCCCAAAATGTATAACCCCCCAAAAAGGGGGTTATTAAGAATAACCCCCAAAAAAGTTTTTAAAAGGCAGACTCACCATCATCCATTCCAATATTAGTTGTGATCTATTTATGACACAGAAACCATGGAAATCCTTTCAAAGTATAAAGAGATTATAACACTTTTTTGTTACAAACCCTCCCATGACCTCTCCTAGCAATTGAAACCCCATACTGTAATAAGGTTTAAAAGGCCCTACATGATCTGGCATACTGCGAGGTCTCTGAACTCAGGCTGCTCTGCTCTCTCTCACTGACCCCAGACAAGAATCTTGTTACACATTGAATATTGCAAGGGAATGCTCCAACTTCAGGGACAGAAAATACAGCTTCTTTTACAATTCTGGCAAAATGTATAATATAGTTTAAAGGATAAGTGAACTAAATGGAAATTAATGAAAAGAAATAGAGAACTTATTGAAATAATTTTATCTTTAAGTTAAATTACCCTCCATTGTATTTAAAGTGTTCATTATTCTATTGTATTGCAAAATGCTCTGCAAATTAGAATATGTCTAAATGGGAAATCTGTAACTGCTTGTCTACTTTTGTAGTTAGAGCATTAAAAATGGTAGCAGGTCCATCACTGAGGGGTTTTAACATTTTCCAAAATTATTTGACCTTAGACACAGCTCATGGGAGAAATATTTCTCAGAAACCATTTTGGGAAATACTGCAGGAGAAAGAGTACTTCTCCCTCTCTGTTCCCTATTTTGCTTTGAAATTATGGTACTACCTAAGCGAAGAACATAACCTCAATATCCTGTAAAATTTCCTAAACAGTCAAACAAACAAACAGCTTATAGAAGATTGGTTAATCACATGACACTTTCTGAGAAATCCTGAATAAATGTAGTTATTTATGATTAAAGATATTACCAACATGGGAAAAACTGACCAATCAATGACATTTAGTTGAATAATCATTCTGAAACTTTCAATCTATTCAGTCTAGATGGATGCTATAAAAAATTTGGCATTCGTTATAGGTGTCAAACAATACTTATTAAAGGATGAATCCTTTAGGTACTATAGTAATCAAATCCAAATAGTCATTGCAAATACCCACATGACAACAAACATCATTTTGACATTAAATTAACTATGCTATAAAATTTTGGTTTAATCTTTATTAATATGTGTTTTAATGAAATGATATGTTACAATTCAAGCCTGGGATAATGAAAACAATTGCTGATTGTCTGGTCATGGGCATTTATTCATCCTTGACATAGAGTGAAAGATAGAGACATGTAGAATAAGAAGATACATTAGCACTCACATAGTCCAAAGAGCTCCTGTTACAGATGAGAAAACTGAGGCTTAAAGCATTGAAGTGATTGACCAACCTTGAAGGTCTCAATTCCTTGTGCTTGGTCCAAGAATATAAGTCATGTCTCTCAAGCCTTTTTCTACAGTCTTTCTTTCACATGTCTTTCTAATTTGTGTGTATTTAATCTATATCTTTGTCCACACACACACAAACACAAGTGCACTTCCCGTTTTAGAGTCATGCTTTTTTAAACTCAAGATTCCATCTGAATACATACATAGTGAAACACTGTACCAATGTGTTTTAGTGTTCTTGTTTCAAGAATTTTGGTATGAAGGACAAACTTGCTGGAATCCTGCTCAGTCAATCACTAACTGTGTGTCCCTGATCAGGTGTTTTGACCACTTTGAGCTGGCTCTTCATCAGTACAGAATAATATATATTATTTCTACTGCACAGGGTTTTTGCAAACATCAAATAACATGATGCATGTAAAGGGACTTTAAAATTCATTATGTGCAACACAAATATAATGGACTGAATTATAGAGAATGGTAAGTGAAACCAAACAAAATAGTAATACATGAAATAATTTATAATGAATTATATTTGCAATTCAGTACATTATAATACTTCAAATTACCATGTTAACATATAGGAAGGCATATACCATTACAGTTGTGCTTATGTGTCCCAAATATATATTGTCACATGTAAGGGTCTCAGTTACTAAGAATAACATGAAAGTAATGTTTGAAAATAGAGTCTGATGAAGCTTCATCTTCAGTAAAAATAAATATTAAAGCAATTTGCTGTAAAAAAATTAAAGTAAAATATATGTTATTTGAAGTAAAATCGACTTGAGTTAAAATTTAATTCTTGAAAGCATTAACAATATTCATGAACTATCTATGGATTCAATTATCTCTGAAGTATAGTTCTTCAAACACCTCTGTCATGCATTCGATCCAACCAGGTGTGTGAGCTCAAGACCATGCAAACCAAAGGGGGGAAGCAGGTAAAGGTTTGCTGCCACTGCAGCTCACAGCCATCTGTGCAGCCTCGTCATAAGGTTGTTGCTTCAGTGGGTGTTGAGGTTTGCATAAGGAAGTTCAAGTTGATATACACTTGTGTCTTTTCACATTCTAAACACTGGCATTAGTAGTGAAGGGGAGTCCTAATTGGGGTTTTAAACAGTCGTATTTTCATCCTAGACCCAGAAGGGACACAAGAGCAGAGCTGGGAATGGAAGAGCTAGATAGGAAGTCTCCTGTCTCTAAATCATTGCCTTCTCCACCAAACCATTATTCCAATAATAACACCAAGGTCATGATGCTTTAAAGAAATGGAGCGAAGTCTCTATGTTGCTCAACGTCTCGTTTCTGTGGTGTAAATTATTTGTGCATTATAAAATGAGATAAGGAGAGTGATTAGGAAGGGAAATTTCAAACGTGAGTTGATGTTTTAATACTGCTCAACCTTGCCATATTTGTTAAATGAAAGTCAACTGGAACCTGTCCAATATTCAAGTCTATTTGTGTTTCTAGAATTGAGAATTGTAAAGTCCATTTATGTGAATAACATAAGGTTAGGAGTAAATTAATTATTTAAACTGATGCCAAATATAGGCAAAATTCTTCTAAGGATGCATGTTACCATTAGCAAAGAAAGATTAATAAGTGAGCACATATTTTATATAGAGCAGACAGCAATATTATGTTTTATATTGACAGAAAAATAATTTAAAATACCCAGTACTACACAATTGAGATAAGTAGTTTCATTTGTATTATTTTTTAGTACATATATTTATTCTTTCGTTTGAATAAGTATAATTAATTACATGGCCTCAATCTCCCTGTCACCATATTTTTTTCTGTTGGCCTCATATTTCTTTAGAAATTTTCCAGGAATATATCCCTTTAAGTTAGGTTGTACAACCTGATCACACATACATTGAATACAAAATAATGTCTCCTTTATCTAAAATATGTATATATATACACACACATACATCACACACCCACACATGTATATGTATATATAAAATCAGAAATTCTAAATTAACTTAAAAATCACCACTAATGGTGTGTAACCACAGGTAAGTAAGATCTTATTTTAGGTAAATGAGTTTGATTCTCAAAGATTATTGAAAGTTACTGACAGTTGTGGAAGAATATATATTAAGTCATATAATTTGTATTTTTTAAAAGATAATCAAGCTGAATTTGGGGATGAGACAATCAACTGTTTCTGCACCTTTTGTGCTCTAAAATGACAACAAAGTCACCTATTATTTTGTATGCTCCATATTATATTTTAACGCATATTTCACCTTAATTGTTCATTTCATTTAAACTTTAAATACTGAGTTTCCTATCAAAAAACCCTATCTGCCTTTCCAAGATATAATTACATTTAGAATTTTCCCCAAGGATTGATTTAAGCTGTCTTATAAATGATCCTGCCCCTGTCCCATGAGGATAGTGGTATATTTATTAGAAAACATAGTCAGAGTTTGACTGCAGCCCCAAAATACTGCTTCAACTAGATATATAAATTATCTCCTTCCTCAAAATGAAAGTGTGTCCCCAAAAAGTCTCTTTGATGAAAACCTACAGAACATTGAAAATCCACACAATTTCATATTGACCAAGAGCTTACTGCTATGGAGGATGGAATGTAATTTCCCTGGAATGTAGAGATATAGGAGCTTGATTTTCTAATATGCTAGAAGGCTGATAGAGCATAAAATCTGAGAGACTAACATGGTTTGAAAGCTTAACCAGAGTTTATACAAATCAAATTAAGCATATTTACAATTAATATTAATATTCTTGTTATAAATATGTTTATATGCTAGGAATCGTACTACATACTTTACATGTCTTTAACTTTATTCTAAATATAGATATATTTGAATACCTTTAACTGGTTTGATTAATAGTTTATGACTTCTAAAATAATTTCCAACTATCTGCTTATAACTGGATACATCTTTACTCCTAACTGGCTTTAAAAAATTGCAAAACATATTTCACAAAATGAACTAGATGTAAAAAAGACATCTGTCTGCCAATAACTAGCATTTGATTCAGCCTTCCTAGATTAAAAAAATATATTTTAAAATACATCATTGAATTTGTACTTGAATAGTTTTTTTTAAGAATTGTTGGACACTATCTAATTTAAAAATACTTCATATTATTTTCCAAATAGGAATTCATATTGAGAATTATCACAAAATGTGGTTAAGTGTAGCTACAGAATGTGTATATGTGCATGTAATCATGTTTTGGAACACTGAATACATCTTTCAATATCAATCACAATTGGGCTTTATAAAAAGTGAAGAATTTGGTTTTGACTATACCGGTTATATTCTATATTCCATTTTTGGTTATTATCTTTTAAGAAGACTATAAAGTAATTAACCAGATTTTACAGTACATAAAGAAAGGTGCAAAGTCTCACATGGTTTGTGTCTCCAAATCTATTGCAGTGACCTAAATGCCTGTTACTGGCGAAACCTTAATGTTGACATTAAAAAGATGGTGGTAAATACTATTACAAGTAAATCTACGAGGGCACTAATTTTTGTAAAGGCATAGATATTTTAGCACTCAGGCATATTTGTAAACAGAGATTAATCTCCTCACCTGTTATTTTGATAATATGAATACAAGAACCAAAATGCACACTCATCTCTCCTTTTTCTGAACTAATTGCAGTTATTACACATAAAATTAGATTGCACATTCACTTATATAATTAGAACCTAATCAGAGTTTGCTATTTTATTTTTATATTATTTTGTAGTAGTACTTTTTCTATTTAATTATGTTTTGCACCTTAGTTTGTTACATATGTATGTGTGTATACATATGTTTAATATGTTTAATAGTTGTATCTGATAGATAACTTTGGATCAAATTAGTTTTAAAGTAAAAGACCTTGTAAATACTGTGTAAATATTTCATATAAGCAAAATATGAAAACCATCAAAACTTAAATGTGAGGTTCCATGTAAGTGGTCCAATTATTTTGAGAAATGTCTGCTTCGGTGCCTCATTGAGGCAAAAATTAGCTAATATATGATTATCTTAACAAAAAAATTATATAACACATTATCTTAATCAAAATGTTTTCAAAAAACTTTTAGTAGAATAATTAAAATAACTGATAATCATAGGCAAATTAGTAATATTTTCAAGTTGTATGGGAAAAAACAATTGTTTTATTTTAAAAAAAGGATTAAAGACATTGAATCTATATTTACCTGAGAAATTATAAGAAAAAAATAAATTTTATTGGAAAGATAAATAGGAAAATGCACTTCTCAGTATTCTGACATGCATTAGTTTAAAGAAAGTATAAGACGGTAGGGAGAAAAA
Source organism: Mesoplodon densirostris (assembly GCF_025265405.1). Classification (NCBI taxonomy): domain Eukaryota; kingdom Metazoa; phylum Chordata; class Mammalia; order Artiodactyla; family Ziphiidae; genus Mesoplodon; species Mesoplodon densirostris. The sequence goes on from NC_082672.1 coordinate 75,136,157, forward strand.
TGTTCCTCTAAGTGTTAAAATAAGTGGTTGTTTAGTTAGAATATATGGCTGAATGTTAGTAGGAACTGTGTATACCAGTGCATATTTCAAATTAGTACTTAGATATGAATTAAAAATGTTTACATGTTTATCTTTAAAAAATCACTTTATAGAACTTTATTTGAGGAGACGAAATCATATGGCACTTATTTTAAAAGTGAAATAAATTAAATGTCAATTTAAACATTTTAACCCATAAATGTCAAAGAAATCTAAATAAATACCATATATATATATATATATATATATATACACACACACACACATTAGTCGAATATTCATATATAGTCACACAATTCTGTGTGTCTGTGTGGAAGTGAATTACGGGGAGAGGCACAGAAGGAAGGCATGATATCCTCTTATTTTACTGGGACCTCAGGAGGAACTAGACTTACATTATGGAACGCAGTAAGAAATGCAGGCCTTCCAGACAGGAAGGAAGGAGATAGAGATGTAACTGCTCTCATTGCTAAGGAACTGAAAATCTAACAGGGGAGACAAGTGACTCAGGAAAAGTTACTAGTTGCAAATAACTGTAGGGGAAGAAACATGATTTTCTATCTAACTTCTAGGTTCTTGTCTGAGACCCCTCCCTGTAACAAAAGATAGATTAACAGGGGAAAAACAAACCGAAGTTTAATACCAAGTATACCTCCTTTACACATGGGAGAGACCCAGGAAAACTGAGTAACTCTCTAAATGGCCCGAACCACCACCTTCACACCATCTCCAGCAAATGACAGAAGAAAACATTGGGGAGACGAGGAAGTTCAGGGCAGTTACCAGGGAAGCACAATAACCAAGGGTATGGGTCTGGTGTCGATTTAAGTCCTTGCCTTCTCCATTGATCAAAGCTTCCAGAGACTTAGTCATTCATCCTCTTCTTCCTGATACAAAAGAGAAGCACCCTTACAAATGTAGATTCCCCTAACAAATGTAAGCATCTCTTACAAAAGGATAATTTCTACTTGATTTTTCAGAAAATCACAATAATCATTATGCTAAAGAGCTATGTTTAAGGATGGTACATTTTGCTTCCCTTCATGCCAAAGAGTTTAGACAAACAGAATCCATAAGTACTGAGTAGCTAATGACTTAAATCTTTACCAAGCATTTGCCAAAAATAAAGAGCTTAAATTTTTTTTGTGGTTGTACTGATATATTTTGTTTACAATATTTATATTTTGTACATTTTTATAACAATTATTCAAAAATAAGTTTTAAAATAAAATTTATTTTATAAAATACATTTTAATAAAAATATTTTATTACACATATATTTTATTACTATGTATATAGACAGTATCAAGGACACATGAGTTGTAGGGAAATCTCAGTAGAAATGCAATCAAACTATGTTATGCATCAGATGCATGAAGCATAAGAGCATTTAGAAGTTATTGTTTTGTCTTTTATATTTCAAATAAGATAGAAAAAGTCAGTTCTGTGTTTTTAAAGTGTGAAAATAAATGTATTTAATGATGTTTAGATAATTAAATAATATCATTTTGATCAACTAATTATTGATTCTATCATTAAGGATCTCACATCCCCTTTGATTCTTTTTTAAATTGTAAAAATACTATTGTTATTTATTATTGACAAACTACAAAAGTAAAAATATTCTAAAAAGCATTCTACAAATAACTAATATAACATGATCATAAGTACAAATTTATTGATGAAATATACTCAATATAAAGAAATGGAATGTTCTTTCATCAGGTATAGCTCTCTACCATAGGTTCTATTTAACTAAATTGAATTTAAACTCTATAAACTAGTTTCACTGAATCACTAAAGTTATCAATTATGACAATATTTTTCCAATTATTAATATTAGGGGATTATGAAAAATTAAAATTAATCAAAGCTTTTAACTGAATTAAGTCATTTCATAATAATTATAACATTATATAAACTCAACACAGTACTTCTTATAAAGATAACATAACTTTTTATTTTTAAGTTTTTATGCTCCACAACCACCACTGTGTAATCTGTCCCTTTGTTCTCAATCCATTCAAGGGAAAGACAATATCTGTCTGATATCAGGCTCCAGGCTCCACCTCCTGTGCATGATTCTACTTTTGCCAGCTTGGACCTGCTGATAGAGATCTTTGCTTTTCCTCACAAATCTCACTTTAATTTTCTTCAACTGCTCTATAATATAGGATTTCCCGAGTATTAAACCAACCCTGTGCAGCCCTGCCTCATAATCATCTCCTGGACACAAATACACAGTCAATCCTCTAAACTCTGCTCAAAGACAAAGTCAGTTTTATGCCTGAGGAAGGAAGTACTCCTGATGTTCTGTAGTAGATATTCCTGGACCAACAGACCCTACAATAGCAGCCTGGAATTAATGCTTTTATAAGAGGGAAGGTATTAACTAAATCTAGTTCAGAGAAGTAAATCCACATCACAAAATGCTCATGGAGAGAGGTGGAGATGCTGAGAGCTTCTACTATAAAATATTTTAAAATATATTTGCTTTACTTTGTCATACTTTATACCAGCGTTTGGAAAACAGCAGCCTGACACCAAATCTGGGCCTCTGCCAGTTTTGGTGAAAAAACTTTCATCACAACCCACCACTTGTGCAATCATTTACTATAGGCTGAGGTACAAAGGCCAAGTTGAGTAGTTCCTATAGACACTGTATCTACCTTATTCCCTGGCTGTCTTCATGAGCTGTGACCAGTGTGGTCTGTCACTCAGGGCTCCCCACAAAATGGGCTTGTGTTTGAAGCTTTACACTCTGTAATCACAGTCATGGAGTTCTTAAAAATGTTATCTTTTGAATTAGGGCTTTGTGAATCCTGTGGGGATAACAGACAGACAACATGCTGGGGACTTGTGTTTCAGCTCATCCTGCCTCTCCCCCACAGGAGGATTCTCTGGACCACTCTTTCTGGGAACGCTTACTGCCCATCTCCTTCCTTCTCATCCCTGTTCTTCAATGGCTGCCGCCCTCACCCAGGGCAGTGACAGGGTTGCCTTGTTCTGGGTGGTCTGCATTCCACCATTCACAGGGCCTGCTCTTGAGTGCAGTGGAGTTGGGCTCAGGCACCAGCCTCCGGAATCTCAGAGAGGGACAAGGGGACGACCTTCCCGTCCCAGGCTCGAAGCTCCACTGTGCACTTGGCAAGCGAGAAGGTGAGGCTTCTGGCCCATCCCATCCAGGTAGTAAACACTCATAGCCTTGGGCTTGAAATCTCTAGGGCTGGGTGAGGCAGAGGGGCTCCTGGTAGGGAAGACTGATTTCCTCATCTCAGCAGCGGCCCAATATTCTCATTTTGCACTGAGCATTAAATTATACAGCTGGATCTGTTTATCCCTTAAGAGGATTAGAAGTGTAGCTCTGACTCTACCACATCTTCCTGACCAGGAACAACCTCAGACAAGGGTGGATCCAGATTCCAGACTGGTCTTCATCTCCTTGTCTTCCAGGGCCTCTCAAACGTGTCCCCACTTCACCACCTTCTATTGTCTTCAGAAAGATTGTTTTTATATGCTGGGGAATATTTTCAGTGGCCCTAAGCAAAAGGGATCCATAATTACTAGAAGGAGAACTACATTAAGCATACATTTAAGAATTTAACATTATTCTCTTGTCATTATAACAATTTTGATAGCTGATTTTTAAAAATTATCTTATAGTTATACTTAACGTGAAAAGGAGATTGGCTTGATGAGACATTATTTTAGATAACTTTACTCTAATTGCAACTCTCTTTTCAAACTCTACATGAACTATCAATGCAGTAGTAACATCTGAAGGCTTGCAGACTTTTGCATTTATCCAGAAACCATACACACAGATGATGCTGAAGACATTTTCTGAAATTTTCAAATCCAATAATCACATGGAGATGCATTATGTCTGGCAACTTAATTTAACAACTAAGAACAGAAGAATAGAATCAAGGATGGGTAGGTGTCATATAAATTGGAACTTAATATCCTTCCCACAATGGGTTCAAAAATTTTTAATTTTATTTACTCTCAAACTGTGGTGATACTAATATAATTGTTTTGTATTTTACCTAAGATTGAAAATAAAAGCAGTAACCAAAATTATTAAATATTTATAGTCATGAGTTATAGGATATCCAGGAGTTCTGAGCCACAGACTACTGATCAAAGGCAAAGACCACTCAATTGTAAGGTACATATTTAAGAAAATAAAGCCAAATATTTGAGGAAGTTGCATTAATAAATATATTTTAACTATTTTTTGGTTTGTTTTAAGCAAAGAATTGACTCAAACCATCACTTTTGGAGACTGTAGTTTAGAAATTAGAATCTCATCTAAAATTGTACAGTTCAAGGAACAGCAGATAAACTCATTGTTTTTAAGCTTCCATATGTCCACAGCTCTACTGAAGTCATTCTAATAGGAATTACTAGATAAATATAAAATCACATCTATAGTCATGTCTTCCTAAAATTATGACCTGATATATATATATATATATATATATATAAATAAATAAATCCATCTGAAAGGTATATAGTAGCATGAAAGGGAGTTAATATTCAGACACAATTTAGAAAAGCTACTGTAAGCAATAAAAGACCAGGGCAACATATTATTTTGGGGTATGATATAGATCATAATGTTTTGCTCTATGAAGTGAAACTTTAAAACTGTGTAGAATCATGAAAACAAAGTGATTAATGGGAGGCCATCTAAAACAGAAATTCAGGCTAGGCCATTGTCAGTGCTTCTGTCTAAAATGAACTGAGAGAAGTCAGTGATTTACATCTTGGAATGATATTGAACTATAGAGGGAAATCATACTAATGAAAAGAAATAGTTTACCTACTGAGATTTTTTTGCTGTTTTCAATTTGATAAAAAATTAACCTAGTTTCCTTATTACTTAGATTTGCATCCTAGAAATCTTGTTTTTAAAAACAAGTTAAAAAAAAGAGAAAAACTTAACAAAAATCTCTTTAAAATACTATATAATACAATGAGAATTTATGAGAAATTTATTCTGAGTTTTGTATAGTTGATTTCTGTCAATGGATTAGTACAGGTGGCATTCCCTCTTTTAAGAAACTGATAATCTCCAAATCTTAAACTGATATTTAAATTTAGCTTATGCAAAGTAAATTGTTATTAAATATCCATATAAATTTATCAAACTATGTAAAATCTGTGAGAGATATACTTTGACAGAAAGGTACCATTCTCTTCTCCTATAAAGGTTTTCCAGTAATTCAGTATCCACAGGGTGTTCAGTAAATATCTTTGTCACCTACCTAGTATCACCTTGGCCTATTTATAATCAGTCAAGAAGATGTTCCCATTTTCTTTAGAGATGTTTCCCCAACTGACTTATTTGAGTAAATGCCTTTCGTGTATGCTCTCTCTGTTATAACTTCCATACTTTTGTCACACATTGCCATGTTTACCGATTCACTCATCTTCCTTCCTTGGTAATTACTATTTTCCCTTTGTCCTCTCTGTCCTATTTACCTGTTTCTCTCTGGAACCTCTGGCCTATTGCTGATACTCAGTTATTTGTGGGACAAATGAGTGAAGTCCCTATGTAAGATAGCAATGTTCCAACAGAAAGATTGTCAAGCAAGTAATAGTTGGCTGTTTCCTGATTTATAAAATGGTATAAAGGCTAAATATGGCAGGCAATATCTAGCTAGGAAGCAACATAAGACAATAAAGTCAATTCATAGAGAGTACCATCGTCAGTCTCGGAAATATTCCAGTTGTCCCTGGTGTCAGTCCTGATCTCAGCAGACATTTCACATTAAAACTCTCTAATTGGCACACTTATGCATTAACATTTTGTTTTCAATTTCTGCTTTGTCTTAAAACATTGAATTTGCTTTGTAACTTTTCAAAAAAAAATACAAAAGATTAAATTCAAGTCGCATTTAGTGTAGTTATATTCCGCAGACTGGTACAAAGCAAATTTCAGAGCACTAGCCCAAGATAGTCCTCAGACAATAGAATTTGATGGTTATAGTTACTATCAATTGAAAGTACTAAAAGTGATTTCTGACTGAATAGTAAAATTTATGTTTTCATTATCTTTATGGTTCACCAAAAATGACCATGAAATAAACTAATTCATTCTACTTTAAGGAATAAACTGGACTTATTTCACACACCATCACTAGCAATCCCACTTTAATAGATTTATAAATTGCCAAATAACATTCCTGAAGGTGTAATCAGAAATAAATTTACCACCTAAGGTTTTACTTCTTCTCTTCTCTTGTCATGCTTAATAATAGCTTAAATTTTTTATTTGGCTTTATATTTTGTAAAATCATTTTATAATAGATTAATTTACATTAATTATCAATATACTTCCCAATATCATAAATAATTCATTTAAATTAATAATGTTTATACATTTAATTTTACCTTAGTTAAAACTACATTTAATACTTTTATTAAAATGACCTGCATTACAATATAGAGTAATTAAACTTTGAACTTGTGATTATCCACAGAAGCTGCTTCAAATATTTTCCATTCAGTCTTAAAACATTAATGTTATAGTGATGTCTTGACCACTTTTATTAAATTAATAACTGCTTCGTAGTTCTGTAAGTTTTGTGAATCAAGTTAACTCTCTAGATCTGAGCTGTGTGATACAACAATGAAGAGACACGTGGCTGCTGGGCATCATTCAATTTGAGCTGTACTCTGAGTGTGAAGAATACACAAGATTCTGAACATAATAAAAATAAAGAATAATGGGAAATATTAATAATGGAATGAAAACATTTTTGATATATAGATTACATCAAATATTTTATTAGAGTTAGTCTTATCTGTTTTTACTTTTCTTAATGCGGCTACTAGAACTTTAATATTATATACATGGCTTGCATTTTGTGATTAATATAAAAGAAATATTATATTTCTACTGGACAATGATGTTCTAGCTTTTGCTTGATGGCCCTTCTGCACACTTTTTTCTTTATATCTTCAACTATTTTCTTTAGTTTTCACCTGAAAAAATAACTTTATATTTAAAAAAGTTGCCATTTTTGCTTCTTTGGTTCCAACCTACAATACTTGGACACTTAATATCTGCATTACATTTCCACTATTTGATATGTGGATGGGGGTTGCTAATTTTGTGTATACACATGTGTACACATGTGTCCACATTTGTACGCATATGGGAGAATTTTGAAGGTTTAATGTGCCAATCCTCTTATAGTGATATTACATGAGACATATTGTAATCAAGCAAGGTCCATTATTATTTCTATTTTACAGACTGAAAAAGAATTTTGCAGAAGATTGAGGAAATTGTTCAAGGTGCATTTTCTTAAGGAACAAATTTTAATAGAGAAAACCTTTATTTTGCAATATTATAATAAAAGCTATTTTCTAGAAAGTATTTTTAGTAATATTAGTTTCTTGGGCATTATGCATTTCAATATTATCAAAATTTCCTTTTAACATCTCACTAGTTTTACTAGATATGTCTTAACTTATTATGACACAAATCACTTGAGGCTACTGAAATTTTGATCTTATCCATTCTCATATTTTTAAATGGATTCTGTGTAACTTAATGCATGTAAGTCTTTAGAGTGTTTTTAAATTTTGTCTAATATTCTGTATAGTTATTTAAGGAATTTTAAGATGATTTGGATATAGAAAGCAAAAAACAAACAGTACATTTTGCTATAATAACAATATGTGAGGACAATAAATCTCACGCTTCTGGCTTCAGTATACCAAGACCTCTCTGGAATCAGTTGAAAGAGAGCTTAGTTATTAAAAACATATATATACAACAGTTGTCATTATGAGGAATGGTGATGTTCCAAAGCATAACAAGAATAAACATACCTTCAGATTTAACACAAAGAAGAATGGGACAAAGAGATTCCCTTTCTACTGGACGACAAGAAGCACTGCCTAAAAAAAAAAAAAAGAAGCACTGCCTAGTCATTCATCTTGAAAATGCATCAGGCTGGCCTGTGTTTAAAGAACATATAGAAGATAACTATGAAGATGTTAAATCTAGATCAGTATACCAAGTGTTTCATTTCATAACATTACAATAGTCACAATTTCACTACATCTTAGTTTCCTCATTTATAGCAAGAGATATTTTGATAAAATGGATGATTTTTAAGGATTTTCCAAATTTAAAAATGTCATAGTTCATCAAAATGTCTTAAGGAACATCAAAAGTTAATATTAATCAAAGTTCAGAATACATGAAGTAAAATAAAGTGGGACGGAGGACGTATAAATAAAAGCTTAGATATTAAAAAAACAAACAAACAAAAAAACCCAATATTTTCCCTTTCCAGTCACTCCCAATAGATTTCCATTGAATTACCGGATCATTTTTTCTGGATATGAAACAATGGCCAAATCTTCCTCCAAGACTAGGCTGCAAGGTATTTTGTGCATAGATATAGTTTTTCATTTTTGCACCTTAATGTCTCATCCCCAAATTGAGGACGAACTCAACATCATTTGACTATCGACCAAAGAAGAGTATTATGTTTTTAATAGGTTTTGTACAGTTAAATAAAGTATACATTTGAGCAATTTACTGATTAATTACCATTTCAACAACCATTTTTAATTACTTTATGAAGTATATCTCCACATACTTTGATAGACAAAATAATTGTATATTTTTTCCAGTAATGGTTTCCAATTTTTGAATTTATGGTACCAAAATTACTTTATGTCTAATTTTTTAGCATTTTATGTTTAAGTTTTTTGATGTACATTTTAGATTGTGACTTTGGATTGACATTGATTTGAATTATACAATCCTTTGAGTCTTTTATTTTATTTTTTTATTTTTTGACGGTATTTTTTAATTTTTATTTATTTTTTTATTTATTTTATTTATTTTATTAGTTTCTGCTTTATAACAAAGTGAATCAGTCATACATATACATCTGTTCCCACATCCCTTCCCTCCTGTGTCTCCCTCCCTCCCACCCTCCCCATCCCACCCCTCCAGGCGGTCACAAAGCACCGAGCCGATCTCCCTGTGCTATGAGTCTTTTAAATTTAAAAAATTCTTTCAGTTTCACTAAAATATTTCAAACACTTTAATGACATTTTATTAAATGGCACAAAAGGATGTATTTTAATGCAATTTTTATGTTTTATCAACTTATTTATAATGATAATATCTAAAGTTACCAAATACATTGACAGATAAATAATAATCTGCCTTCAGTGTCACTTATTTTAAAATATTACTTATGACCACAACACTCTTGATAATAGCACAAAATTCATAAAATTAGTAATGTGCATACATTGCTGTAACCAAAAAAAGATGTTAAACACTTCTTAGTGTTCATAGTTTAAAAGTCTGTGTATTTAAGTAAAACTTTTACCCGTTGTATAGAGGATACTATTCGCCATGATCTGAAAGTTATAATTCTTTATCTCCTTCACATTTCAAGTCTCAAGAATCTGAAAACTTACAACATTAATGACAAAGGATATAAAATGAATATTTATAATTTTTGGGTACCATATTCAGTTCTATTTTTATTGAAGTATAAGTTATATGCAGTACTATATAAGTTATAGGTGTATGAAATAGTGATTCACAAATTTTAAAGGTTATACTCCATTTATAGTTATTATAAAATATTAGCTCTATTTCTTGTGATGTACAAGATATCCTAGTAGATTATTTTATACATAGTAGTTTGTATCTTTTAATCCCCTACACCTATATTGCCTATCTTCACTTCCTCTCCCCAAGATAACCACTAATTTGTTCTCTATATCTGTGAATCTGATTTTTTGGTATGTTCACTAGGTTGCTGTGTTTTTTAGAGTCCACATATAAGTGATATAATACAGTATTTTTCTTTCTTATCTGACTTATTTCTCTTAGCATAATACTCTCCAACACCATCCATGTTGTTGCAAATGGCAAAATTTCATTCTTTTTTATGGCTAAGTAATATTACATTGTATATATTCATATATCACATATATCGGTCTATTCAGGTTTTCTGCCCATTTTTTAATTGTTTTGTTTGTTTTTGATGTTGAGTTGTAAGAGCTGTTTATATATTTTGGCCTATCTGTCGTATAATTTGCAATATTTTCTCCCATTCAGTAGGTTGTCTTTCCATGTTGTTGATGGTTTCCTTACGGTGCAAAAGCTTTTAAGTTTAATTATGTCCCATTTGTTTATTCTTGCTTTTACTTCTTTCACTTTAGGAGACAGATCCGAAAAAGCATTGTGACAATTCATGTCAAAAATGTTCTGCCTATTTTTCCTCTAGGAGCTTTATGTTTGCTAGTCTTACATTTAAGTCTTTAATCCATCTTGAATTTATTTTCATATATGATATTGGAGAATGTTCTAATTTCATTCTTTTACATGTAACTTCCCCCATAGTGAGTTCTTTATTATTTTGAGGTGTAATCTTGTAACTGTACTTTTCAAAGCTTCCAAATGATTCTACTGTACAGTCAGAGTCGAGAAGTCATAGTATTTAAGCCTGAAGATTCTTCTTGAAAAATATATTAACCTTCGTACTTTTCTATATTACTGCTATCTCTTATTTTGATTGTTGCTACTTTAGATAATTAATAAATATCTTCAAATTAGAAGTTATCTTTGCTGTTGGATTCACTCTTGCAGAAAATATTGGCCACAATATTTGAGGAAGACATACAGCATCAGTGTTATTTCCTGCTATGTGTGCTGATCACACTTTGCCGCCGACTGCATGGATTTTCCTACAGGCAAATTGCAGTCGGCAGGCAGCCTAGATTGTCATCCATAGGAAGAGATCATTTACAACTGTCTATTCAATATTATCCTGTAACTTGTACTAATATCATTGCACAGTCTGTAACCCAAAATTTGTATAGACAAACTAGTCTTATTCACAAATAAACCTTTAATGCTCTCAATTAACTGAAGAGATTTCTTGATTCACCATTTTATTCTTTCTCTCAGTGATTTCTATCAGTTTATTTCTAAAATCTCCCTGAAATCATACCTTCATTGTCTCTTATGCATTTGTTGATCCAGATGTTACCTCCCAGGTGCAGGCGTATCATGTTTATGTGCCTTGTTTTGCTTTTATAAATGGATGATGGTATGCATTAAGTGGTTGTATTTTTTTATATTTTCAATAAGTAATATAACAGTTTTATTTTAAAATGCCAATATTTATACTATTTTTGAAATTAAGTATCTTTCAAATATTTAAAATAATAAATTTTAGATGACATCTTAAAATGTGTGATATTTTACATAGTTTTTCAAAATACTTATGAAGGTTAGAGATGCAAAAACAAAGACCTCTACCCTAATTCTGTTTCAAATCTACTAAAATATATGTTTTTGTAATCTTGAGAGTGTTGATGCATACCATAAATCTTACTTAACTAGCATTAGTAAACAGAATCTTATATAATATGTCTGATATCTTTTTCATCAGAAAGTAATTTCCTAAGTTTATTAAAATAATCATGCAAAATAGAGTATTTTTACATAAATACATCATATCATCCTAGTTTTCTCACCTAATTTTTTTCATTGTAATTTTTTTTCTTTTCATATTTTTCTGAGTCAAATTAAATCCTTTCAAAAATATACAAATAATAATTATGTCCATCTAAAGCATGCATGTTTAGTGGAGACAAAAAATATTAGTCTAGTATCTGACCACTATATTTCCACTGGAAGAAGCTATTTTTGTTCAATAAATAATTTCTTTGACATTTTTTGTTTGCAAAAAGTTCTCAGTGAACATCAGAAATGAACAGGATATGTGAAAGTGACCTAGTAAGAAAAAATAAAATGTCAAATGAGAATAAGCCAGCTGGACAATAAATCCCATAGCAGAGTAAAAATGACCCCTTGGAGTGTGGGTCATAGACAAAGACTTCAAAGAGGAAGAGATAGTATATTTTAATTGTCATTTGTAACTTAATGTGGTATAGTCCATTCTGCAGCCCAAAATAGTAAATGTAAAGGTAGAATGGAAAGGATGAAATAAATGAAGAAACTGAAATATTAGCAATATCCCAAATTTAGTAGCTGTAGAAATGTTGATCTAAGTACACTATACTCAGTCACATCCCCATAGAAAGACTATCTAAGATATTAAGTAGAGGTCCTCAATTTCTCTATATATATGGATTGAAGTTGGAGCTTATTTTATTTTGGATTTCAAGGAACGGATTGCCCTTAACAGATATGACTTACACATAACTTGCCTGACTGAAATGAGATGGAATGAATACTATATTAATTAAGTTACTCATTTATATAATCAGTTGTAAAAGTTTCCTTTGGTAACTGTTAAAAATAAAATGTGCTATGATTTTAACAGTCCTCTGCATGAAGTACAGTTTAAATACTTAATTTTGTAAAAATGTGATATTAATTGGCTTAGATTGCCATGGCAATTATAATATCTGTGGGTGGTTTGGAGCTGACGTTGATCATTGATGCTTCATCAAGTTTAATAAAATGATACTGCTTCCTTTGCTGGAATAAGTTTTAAGTAAATGAACCATGTATTATCACTATTTCAGCAACACTTATGGAATTCTTAAAATGTTAGTTGTGGAAAGACTTAAATATCCTTTAATCCACCTCCTTTATTTTACTGATAAAGACATTATGGTCTGGAGAACTTGAGTAACTTGTCCAAACATTTCTATAACAAGACCCACCTGATGAGAGGGACTTGAATTTATGTCTCCAAATTGCTGGTATAGTCCATACTCCATTCATCACAAAATATTACCCAATATTCAGTGAAAAAGATATCAGTAGTTCATACTAATTTTACCACTAGACACAATTGAATAAAAATAATATTGTGGTAATCTCTTTTGGAAAATACACTGTATTTCAAAAACTCAGTAGACTGTCCATTAAACACATAGGCAAATTAAAGAGTATTAATAGAAGAAAAGTATTTGAAAATCATGAATTATATTCTATTTTTTAATTAAATTTAATGATTAAAATATTCATCTAAATTTTCTTGTATGGGTCAAATGTATTTCTTATAGAAAAATCACTTAATTTAAATAATACTTCACAAACCACCAATTCTTTGTGAAATATGTAAAAAACATAAAACTATCTCAAACAGTTAGTTATGAGTTTATATTCTCTGAAGAAAATAATACTTTCAAATTGATGTCTATGAAAATAGTATACATGGGTTATATGGAAATTTATTTAATTAATAAAGAACACCTAAAATTGTGAATCTGATTTAAGGTTGTCCAATTAGCAAGAACAGAATATTTTTTAAATGAGCTGTAGATTTTAGTTGTCATCATACACTAGCTCTATGATCTTAAGAAACTACTTCAGATGTTGGGATCTAAATTTTATCACCTGCAAAGTAAAAAAAAAAAAAATACAAATAATGATTCCAGAGTTTTCTTCTTTTCTAAGTTTTTATGATTTAATATGTTAAAAGATCATATCCAAAGAGTTAGTTTAGAAATGAACAGAATATTCAAAATGACAGATAACTGCATTTTGTTTGACAAACTGTTTACCACAAAAACAAGGATTAAATAATGATTTACCATACATTTCCTAAAATGGTAGACCAAACGAAATAATAAAGTTAATACATATAACTATAATACAACTATAACTATATATGTGTGTGTGTGTATATATATATACATATATATTTCTCATTTGTCTGCTTTCTTTCTTTTCTCTTTTTAACCTTTTGACCATTTCAGCTATTTCTACACCACCACCCCTCTGACAACCACCAATCTGTTCTCCTTATCTATGAGCTTGGTTTCATTTTGTTTTTTTTTACTTTTAGATTCCACATGTAAGAGAGATCATATGGTATTTGTTTTTCTCTATCTGGCTATCTCACTTACCATATTGCCCTCAAGATTCATTTTTGTTTTGCAAATAGCAAGATTTACTTTTTTTTAAATGGCTCAATAATATTTAAGGTTAACAAAAAAGAAAGCAGACAAATGAGAAATATATGTATATTTCCATTTACCATATATACTGTGTGTATATGTATATATATATACACATACATACATATGTATGTATATGTGTGTGTGTATATATATATATGTGTGTGTGTGTGTGTATGTGTGTGTATATACACACACATACACACACATCACAATTTATTTATGCATTCATCCATTGATGGACACTTAGGTTATTTCCATATCTTGGCTGTTGTACATAAAACTGCTCTGAACATGGGAGTGCATATATCTTTTTGAGTTGCTGTTTTCATTTTCTTGGAATAAATACCCCAAAGTGGAATTCTTAGGTAATATGGTAGTATCCTGCAATTTTATTAAATTCATTTTTTGCTAGAGTCTTTAGGATTTTCTACATATACCATCATGTCATCTGCAAATAGTGACAGTTTACTTCTTCCTTTCCAAGTTGGATGTCATTTATTTCATTTTCGTGTCTAATTGCTTTAGCTAGGACTTTCATACGATGTTGGATGGAAGTGGTGAGAGTCTTGTTCCTGTTCTCATAGAGAAAGCTGTCAACTCTTTCAGCATTGTGTATTATATTAGCTGAGGACTTGTCATATATGGACTTTATTATGTTGAGACCTTTATTATGTTCCCTCTATACCCACTTTGTTGAGAGTTTGTACCATAAATGGATGTTGAATGTTGTCAAATGTATTTTTCTGCATCTATTTAGGTGATAATTTTATCCTTCATATTTTTAATGTGGTGTATCACATTGACTGGTAAGCTAATGTTGAACCATCTTTGCAGCCATGAAAAAAATTCCACAAGATCACGGTGTATGAACTTTTAATGTATTCTTAAATTTGGTTTGCTAGTATTTTGTTGAGAATGTTTGCATCTCTGCTCATCAGGAATGTTGGCCTATAGTTTTCTTTTCTTGTGACATCCTGTGTGGTTTTGATATAAAGATAATGCTGGCCTCCTAAAATTCATTTAGAAGAGTTCTTTCCTCTTCTATTTTTTGGCAGATTTTGAGAAGTACTGGTATTAGTTCTTACTCCAATGATTGGTAGACTTCATTAATGAAGCCATATGGTCCTGGACGTTTGCTTTGGGGGTGATTTTAGATTACTTACTCAATAGCCTTACTAGTAATGGCTCTGTTCAAATTTTCTGTTTTATCATGATTCAGTCTTGGTAGGTAGTATGTTTCTAGGAGGTTATCCATTTTTTTTAGGAAGTTCAATTTATTGGCATATAATTGTTTATATCAGTTGCTTACAAACCTTTGTATTTCTGTGGTGTCAGTTGTAACATCTTTTTGTTTCTATTTGAGTTTTCTCTCTCTTTTTGTCTTGAGTCTATCTAAAGCCTTGTCAATTTTGTTTACCTTTTCAGAGAACCAGCTCTTAGTTTCATTGACCTTCTCTACTGTCTTTTTAGTCTATATTTCAATGATTTCTGCTCTAATATTTTTTATTTAATTACTTCTCCTAACTTCAGGCCTCATTTTTCCTCCTTTTCCTAGTTCCTTGAGGTGGAAAGTTAGGTGGTTTATTTCAGACTTTTCTTGCTTCTTGAGGTAGGCATATTTACTGTGAATGTCCCTCTTAGAATTCCTTTAGTTCATCCCACAAATTTTAGTATATTTCCATTCTTGTTTGTCTCAAGGTATTTTTAATTTATCTTTTGATTTCATCTTTGACCCATTTGTTGTTCAGTAGCATGTTGTTTAATCTCTACATATTTATGAATTTTCCAGTTTTCTTCGTGTAATTAACCTCTAGTTTCATACCACCATGGTTGGAAAACATACTTGATATGATTTCAATCCTCTTAAATTTATTAAGACTTGTTTTGTATCATAACATGATCTAACCTAGAAAATGTTACATGTGTACTGGAGAAGAATATATATTCTATTGCTTTGGGAGGAAATGTTCTATATATATCTGTTAAGTCTATCTGTTCTAATTTGTCATTTAAGGCCAATGTTTCCTCACTGATTTTCTGTCTGGATGATCTGTACACTAGGGTGTACAGATGTAACTAGGATGTAACTAGGGTGGTAAAGTCCCCTACTAATATTGTGTTACTGTTGATTTCTCCCTCTATGTTTGTTAATATTTGCTATAGTTAGTTGCTCCTATGATGGGTTCATAGTTATTTCAAGTGCTATATCTTGTTGGATTGATAGCTTTTCCATTATGCAGTATCCTTCTTTGTCTTTTGTTTCAGTCTTCATTTTAAAGTCTATTTTGTCTGTTATGAGTATAACTACTCCAGCTTTCTTTTGGTTTCCGTTTGCATACAATGTATATTTCCATCTCTTCAACTTCAATCTGTCTGGGTCCTTACATCCAAAGTGACTCTCTTATAGGAAGCATGTGGATGGGTCTTGTTTTTTTTTTTTTTTTTAATCCATCCAGGCACACTACATCTTCTGAATGGAGAATTTAGTAAATAGAACATGTAGTAAGTAGAATAAATATAATACAGGGAATATAAATATTTTAAATTCTAAATATTTCTTAAATATATGTGTATAGATTAGGAAATATCCCATCTAAACGTTATAATTGTATAAAAAATTAGGTAATAACTATTATGTAACATTTTAAATAATATAAGACAAAATGGTAGCATCATGTCTTCCAATAGGCTACTGAAGCATTGCTTATCAAGCTCAAAAGGATCATTTACTTAAGTTTTTAGGAGACATATTTTTGTTTGATTTTGATATTTTTTAATTTACTGTGGCTTCAGACTCAGTAAAGTTGTATGTTACTGTCTAGATTTGAAACCAATTAAATGAATTTTTCTCAGTAAAAATTAAATCCCAAAAGTTTTGTAATGTTCTGCATTGGAAAAATATAAATGACAACAACAACAACAAAAATGTTGAGCACAATCCTTTAATGTCAAGATTGGGTAGGCTAATTTCTGTGTGGCCACATCTTCCAAGCTGCTTTTGTTTTAAAATGGATCATTTATTTTTGTTTTCTCAGGAAAACTTAGAGGAATAATATTGTGTACCTCAGACTATCTTTCCTAATTGTTGATCATATTTATTAAGCTTGCAAGTGTTATTTGTGATTCATTTTGAGAATACTGAATTGAATAATTAAAGATATGAGGATGAATATAAAACATTGGAAATGGGTGCAGGTGAATAGGGACTTTGAGAGAGTCAAGAGGAATCAGCATTGAAACATAGATTCAAGTATTCTAGGGGTCAAATATTATTCCAACTTTACTGCATGGTATGTTTTAGACTCAAAAAATATGGAAAAAAATAGATGTTTTCCTCTAGGGAAAAAGTAAAAGGGATTTAAGAGAATGCATTTTATTGTCCAACTCTGCATATATAGTTGAGATTATTGAACATTTTTTCTACCAAGTAAATAAAGTGTGCAACAAATAGGCAGGATTTAGACCTTTCTTAAGAGTGGCAATGAATAGGCATGATGCTTTATAAATGATCTATGTAGAAAACATGCTAAATTATGCTTAGCAAATAGTTTTTCTACACTCCTCAATGATTTACTAGGGTCTGTTTTTGAAACTCATCAGCAAGACATTTTGAAGTTATCATGCTGTGATTAACTGCTGTGCCACTTCTCCCCTCAAAATTCATGAAAAATGCAGATTTACTTCCTATTTCACCCATTGTATGAGTTACACAACTGATTTTATCATCATCTCTCATGCTGGGTTTATAGATTGCTGGAGCTGGGAGTGAGAACTCCTGCTGATACTGTCACAGAGCAATCTAGTCCCGCTCTTCTAAGTGAATCTGTTAAAACCATCAACAAGTAATGGCCATTAAGTTTGAAGATAAACAGAGATGGACTCTTTCATCTAATATATCTAGAAAGAGAAGCTGAAAAGTAACGTCTCAAGTAAGATAGAGTTCTATTTTTTTTTTGTTTCCTTTTTGTTCAAATTATTGTTCAGATCACCACTTGAAACTTAAACCTCAGAAATAAATCAGTTATTTTATTTTAATATGGATGTATTTAATAGATTACCAGAAGATAATTGAAGATTTTTGCATATAATTATTTCTTTTCTGTGTATATTCTAAAAGAAATTGACTTTGGAGAGAATATATTTTAAAGCTTCAATAATACATATATAGTTGAGTCTTTATGCTCACAATAGCATGTTCTATAAAACTGCTACAAACACTGAACTAGTAAATACTTAAATTTACAGTTGAGGGTGTTAGATAGGTAGATAGAGATATAGAGAGATCAATAAAATCTACATTCATATATAATGGTAATATAGATTATAGATTATAAATCCTAAAAACAATTCATCTTATTATTTTCTAATTTCCTTATTTTACAAAAGAGACAATGAGTTTCAGAAATGTTACATAATTCCCATGAGGCTGCATCACTGGCAAGAGCCAAGGTTTGGATTCACAATCCATCCAGCTGGTCCCAATGAGAGCTTCTTGCTCTACACAGAGTTACTGCCTCCCTCCTCCCCGCTCTGGTCATCTTGGCATGAAAACTGAAACAGGAAGGCAGAGCATCACCTTGTTCAGTTTCAGCTGGGAATGTGCATGCAGGGCTGCTCAACGTTTTTGTTGTTCTGAACATGTCTGCAAATGACCATAAAAGTACTGCAAACATTAATTTGAGGGTTACAAATAAACTTTAGCAAGTAGGTAGATTTAAAAATAAGGAATCTCCTAATAATGAGGATGGATTGTAGTTTGTCTAGATGGTCCAGGAAAAAATATATACATGCACACACACACACTAATAGAGAATAGCAGCAACCCTGAAATTTATTGTTTATCTTCCTAGAATGTGAGTTACCTAAAGTCAGGGAAGATGCCACATGAATCCTTGGACACAGTGCCTATCACAGTCATGACTAGATTGTCTTTAAGTCAGTTTAAAATTCTACAGCATAGACAGTGGAGTGTGTGTGTGTGTGTGTGTGTGTGTGTGTGTGAGAGAGAGAGAGAGAGAGAGAAAGAGAGAGAGAGAGAGAGAGAGAGAGAGAGATTTACTCTGCATCATATGGTAATGATGTAATTGAGAATACAACATACAGGGTTGCTTGGATAGCATTTTAAAAACTCAAATTGAAAGCCTGTATTCCAGGACCTGTGAGTAATAAACTTCTGTACTTCAATTACCTTTGTGGTCTTTTATTGAATGACATCTCACTTTCCAATACCACAGGACTCTATTTAACAAAGTTATAATACTGTTTAATAGTTTGGCACCTTTGTCAAAAATTAACTGACCATTACAATAATCTTGAAACTAGAGAGTATAAGACTTACCACTTTACTATTATTTTTCAAAATTTTTATGACTATTCCAAGTCTTTTTCTTTCGCATGTAAATTTAGAATTAGTTTCTCAATGTCTAAAAATGGACACCTAGATTATGCTTATCCTACAGTTGTCCAATGATTACATAGTAATATCTCCTTACAAGAAAATTTGAATCCTCATCTACAAAAATAAGAATATATGAATTACTTACATTACATTTTATGGAGAAAATAAATTTGGAGGAATAAGATAATATATAAAATATTTTTTTTATTTTAAAATAATCTATATTTACTAAAATAAAATAACTAAAGAAAATATAAGCATTATATTATCATGACTGGCTCTTTGTTTTATTTATATTAAGTTTTAGATACTGCCAATATTTATGTTTTGATGATCCATGATCTCTAATACTGGCAGTGCTAAAAGCTTTAACACAGAAATAAGATAATTTTAGCATGAATATCTTTTATAAACTAGGAAATCTCCACATTCTTAGATTAATCAACATTTGATTCTAGAAATGTGGGCTTCAGTAGCCTAATTCACTATTGTTTTAAAAGCATGTCAGAGGATCCACATGAAATTGATTAAGTTCTTTATTATAATGATTGATCATCTCCTGAAGATTTCATTGTACCCATTTATAGAGTCCTGATAACCCTTCAATTCTTACTTGAAAGTAGGCTCTTAATGTGTGATTATGGACTACATTTAACTACCATTATCTTGATTGAGTGTTCATAGAACAATGTAGAAGATTTGACTTAATTAGTGAACCCTAAGGATTAATTTCTGTAGAATAATGTGTTTTCTTGCAATAAGTTTTGAAAATTTTGAACTGCTGCTCTTGCCAGGCAATGGATTTGTTATACAATGCACTAATTTTCTATGTGTCCTGTGTTGCCTTTTTTGGCATTTTCCCACAGCTTTTATCCTGTATATGGCAGTGAGATGACATCTTTCATTTCCTTTTGCAAGAAAAGGCAATTCCTACTTAGATTTGGAGCTTAAAATTGTAAATATTCAATGCTTGGTGTCATGAACTTCCATTTTGTTCATAATATTCTCTTAAAATCCTTTGTATTTTTGTGGTATCCGTTGCTATGTCTCCTCTCTCATTTCTGATTTTATTTATCATAGCCTTCTCTTTTTTCTTAGTGAGTCTCGCTAAATGTTTGTCAATTTTTTATCTTATCAAAGAACAAGCTCTTAGTGTCATTGATATTTTCTATTGTATTTTTAGTTTCTATTTCATTTATTTCTGCTCTGATCATTATTGTTTCCTTTCTTCTACTGACTTTGGGCTCCATTTGTTCTTTCTCTAGTTCCTTTAGGTATGATGTTAGATTGTTTAGTTGAGATTTTTCATGTTTCTTGAAGTAAGACTGTATTGCTGTAAACTTCCCTCTTAGTATTAATATTGCAGTATCACATAGATTTTGGTTTGCTTTATTCTTATTTCATTTGTCTTCAGGAAATTTTTTATTTCTCCTTTGATTTCTTCCTTGACCCGATAATTGTTCAGTAGCGTTTTGTTTATTGTCCACATATTTGTAATTTTTCCAGCCTTTTCCTTGTAGTTGATTTCTAGTTTCATACCATACTGATCAGAAAAGATGCTTGATATGACTTCTGTCTTCTGAATATCACTGAGATTTGTTTTGTGTCCTTCTATATCATCTATCCTTGAGAAAGTTCCATGTGCATTTAAGGAGAATGTGTATTCTGTTGCATTTAGGTGGAATATTCTGTACAGATCTATCAAATCTATCTGATCTCTGGTCTAATGTTTCATTTAAGATTGCTGTTCTTGACCTTCTGTCTGGGTCTATCCATTGATGAAAGTTAAATTCCCCGACTGTTATTGTGTTGTGTCAATTTCTCCCTTTAAGTCTATCAATATTTGCTTTCCATATTTTGATGCTCCTATGTTATGTGCAATATATTAGTAATTGTGTAGTCTTCTTGATGAATTGTCCCCTAATCATTAACTGATGTCCATTTTTGTCTCTTTCAAATTTATTTGGCTTGAAATCTATTTTGTCTAACATAAGTATGGCTACATCCACTTTCTCTGGCTGCCATTTGCTTAGATTATAATATCCTATCTCTTCAATTTCAGCCTATGTTAGTCTTTAGAGCTGAGGTGAGTGTCCTGGAGGCAGCCTATAGCCATGTCTTGTTTTTTAATCCACTAAGCCACCCTGTGTCTCTGCTTGGTAAATTCAATCCATTTACATTTAGGGGTGATTGTTGATAGATGAGGACTTATACTGCCATTTTATCTTTTGTTTTCTGATTGCTCAATATCTCTGTTGTTTATTATTCCTGTGTTTTTGTCTGCCATTTTGGTTTAGTGGTTTTCTATGACGTTTTTTCTCAGTTTTCCCATTTTTTTTTGTTTTGTGGTGAGAATGAGGTTTATATAAAACATTTCATAGATAAAATAGTCATTTTTCTTCTGTTAGCATCTCTTTTTCATTTGCCACTATGTGATCCATCCATCTCTTCTTCCCTTTTTGTGTTTTTGTTCTCTCAAATTATTCCTTTCTATGTTGGATTTGTTATCAAAATGATGTAGCTATAATTAATTTTCTGTTATCCCCTTTTAAACTTTAATAAATTGTTTAAAAACTTATTCTGATAAAGAATTGCAGTTTTCTAATTTTGTCTCTAAGTTTTGTGTATTTTTGCCTTTTCATTTTAGGTAGAAGAGTTCCTTTCAACATTTCTTATAAGGAAGGTCTCATGTTGATGAATCCCTCATCTTTTGTTTGTTTGGGAAAGTCTTTATTTTTCCTTCATGTCTGAAGGAAAACTTTGCTGGATAGAATATTCTTGGCTTACAATTTTTATCTTTCAGTATTTTGAGAATGTCATCTCTCTCTCTCTTGGCCTGTAGAGTTTCTGCTCAGACATCTGCCCATAGTATAATTGGGGTTCCTTTGCAGGATAGTAACATTTTTCCCCCAGCTGCCTTTAAAAATCTTTCTTTGTCATTGATTTTTGACAGTTTTAATATGTCTTAGCGTTTTAAGGTGCCTTAGAAAAAGACACCTTTTTGCATTGAGGTAGTTAAGGGTTCTCTTAGATTCATGGACTTGTGTATCCAGTTCCTTCCCCAGGTTTGGGAATTTCTCTGCTATTATTTATTTAAATAAGCTATCTGCTCCCTTCTCCCTCTCCTCTCCATCTGGGATACCCATTATCTTAATGTCACCCTCACTGAAAGAGTTGAATAACTCTCATAGGATTTCCTTATTTTTTATATCTCATTTCTCTCTCCTCTTCTACCTTATCATTTCTAGATTTCTATTTTTGAACTCTCTAATTCTCTCTTCCATATGGTCTGTTCTATTTCCAGTGTTTTGTAATGTATTCTTTATCTTTTTTATTGAGTTGTTCACCTCCAGAATTATTTGGTTCATTTTTAAATTTCAGTCTCTTTGGTAAAGTATTCATTCTGTTCATGAATTTTGTTTTTGAGCTCATTGAACTCCCTTTCTGAGTTTTATTGTAGCTCATTGAGTTTCTTCCTGAGAGCTATTTTGAATTCTCTATCAGTTAGATTGAAATATTCCATGACTTTAAATTTGGTTGCTGGAACACTGTCATTTTCTTTCTGTGGTACCATATTATGTGGTTCTTTATGGTGCTTGATGAGTTGTCCCTCTGCTGGCATATTTGAAGTAGTGAACACCTTTTGATTGATTCTAAGGATTCAACATATTAGAAATTAGAGGTTTTTCTTTTGCTTGCCAGTACGTGGTGAGATAGCATGAGTGTTTGGTTTCTTTTGCCTAAGCTGCCTCTGGTTTAATATTTGAGAGTCCTTGTGTTATGCCCTTCACCACCTCTCAAAGGTTTTGCTCCCATGCCCTAGTTATTACTGCCTGTGCCTCAGGGGTCACTATTGACTTGCTGCTGCTACTGCCTAAGGAACTGATATTGTGGGCTCTTCCCTTAAGCCCATGACCCCCTGAGTTACAAGCTCCAGTTCCCTGGCAGGGGGAGGAAGAGGGTTAGGAAAAAGCCATGGTCATGAGGGAGCCTCTACTGTGTATGGTGCTGTAAGTTTCACAAGCTCCACTGAAGGGTGTGATGGGGGGGTGGGGAACTGAAATGTGGATGCCTCAGTGGCTGATGGGTAGGGCCTGGGGCTCCACTGCTGCTGATCATTTACTTGTGGCCATGAGTGTCACCATTGCCAGGAGGCCAGAGTTGGCTTCACTGCCTTCCCTACCACTCCTGGGTTTTTTGGATCTGTGAGTTCAGCTGCTGCAGCCAGAAGGCCAGGATTGCAGGCACCACATCAGCTATTTCCTTGTTTCTACCTTTCAATATATTCCAGTCCACGCATCCTTTAGATGTGGAGAAGTAAAGAATTCCCCAGGTCTTGGTGTTGGGCAGGTGCACCTTTTTTGCACTGGGTGTTTTACTGGTTGTGGGTTGAAGGGGAGAGACAGAGGGAGTACCTCACTATACCAGGATGCTGACCTCACTCTTGTCTTAACTCATTTTATAAAGCTTCTATAAACTTGATTCCAAAAGAACCTAAAAACAGTATAATAAAATTTAATACTAAATTACTTATAAATACTGAGATATATATATATATATATATATATATAATTTGTGAATCGAAAGGAAATTCCTTGACTGGGTAAAGGGCATTTGCAAGAATCCAATAGCAATATCACTTTATTTATTTATTTATTTATTTATTTATTTATTTATTTTGCGGTATGCAGGCCTCTCACTGTTGTGGCCTCTGCCATTGCAGAGCACAAGCTCTGGAACCACAGGCTCAGCAGCCATGGCTCACGCACCCAGCCACTCCATGGCATGTGGGATCCTCCTGGACTGGGGCATGAACCCGTGTCCCCTGCATTGGCATGTAGACTCTCAACCACTGTGACACCAGGGAAGCCTAAGTATCACTTTTAATGGTGAAACACTTTAAAATGGTAACATTGATACCATTAAATCAGGAATAATACAAGAGAAACTGTGATCATCACTTCAATTCTAAATTTTGCTTTATGATCAATACAGTAATAAAAGGAATGAGAGAAAAAAAAGTTCTGAGAAATATCAATAAAGTAAGTAAATGATATGATTCTGTATATAAAGTATCAAGAAAGAACATATATAATATTATAATTAAAATAATTTAGCTAGCATTCTTGATAACAATTCAATATGCTGAGACCAATTGTTTTTCTAAACATCAAGAGTATTTGGATACTGCAAATTTTCAAATACTCGAGAAAAATGTGTAAATACAAATATGCACATGATTTAAAAAAATAAAAAACAAACTATGGTAAACAGTAAAGAAGATCCAAATTAATGGGAATATATGCATGCTAATAGATGGGAAGACTCAATATATTGAATATTCTCCATAACTTGATAGGTAGATTATAATAAACTCCAATGAAATTTTCAATAAACATTTTGTAGAAGTTAAAAATCATATAATGAAATACATATAGAAAGGCAAAATCTCAAGATTAGAAAAAAAAAGTAGTGAGTTTTTTAAAAGAACATTACCTAAGATGAAAAAGTGAAATTTACCCTGCAAATATCAAAACATAAAATAGCCATTTTTGTAAGATATTGTATTGCTACTCCAGGTGGTTCTTTTTACATAACTAATGAAACAGAATACAGAGCTCAGCTATTGAACAAATATGGCAGCATATGTCAGTAAGAAAATTATAGACTCTTCAGTAATTCCTGCTGGGACAACAGTGTATCCAAACAGATGGAAAATGATATAGAAGTCTTTCACATTCAATTTGTAGTAAAATAAATGTATCATGTAAAATGCAGTATGTTAAAATTCTTTTAAAATCTATATCTTGGTTCTAAACAGAAAAAAAAATCTTTTCTAAAAACCACAGTAAACAAAAAGAATAATAAAACAATATTGTTTTGTCAATATATAGAAGTTGTAGCAACTAAAACATGGACAAAGAACCTAAACAGGCATTTTTTCATAGATGGATGGTTAACAGATACATGAGAAAATGCTCAACATCAGTAATCATCAGGGAAACACAAATGGAAACCACAATGAGATATCACCTCACACCTCTCAGAATGGCTATCATCAAAAAGACAAGAAATGACACGTGTTGGAGAGGATGTAAAGAAAAGGGAAATCTCATGCACTGTTGGTGGGAATGTAAATTGGCACAATTTAGTCCAAAGACTAAACCAAGCATGGACTGTGTTGTACTGTAGTATTTACTGTTGAAAAAAAAAAACACATATAAGTGGACTCACACAGTTCAAACCCATGTTGTTCAAGGGTCAGCTGTACAATGGAATATTACTCAGCTATAAAAAATAATAGAATATTGTCATTTGTGACAACAAGAGTGGACTTAGAATCATGTCAAGTGAAACATATCAGAACAGAGAAAGAAAATTACTGTATATGTTCACTTATATATGGAATCTAAGAAACAAAAAAAAGCACAAATAAATATAACAAAACAGAAACAAACCCGTAAATACAGAGAACAAAGTAGTTGTTGCTAGAGGAGTTGTGGTGGGCCAAATAGTTGAAGTAGATTAAGAGGTACAAACTAACAGTTACAAAATAAATGTCACAGATATGTAATGTTCAGCACAGGGAATACAGTCAATAATATTGTAAGAACTATGCATGATGGGTAATGTACAAAATATTGAATCACTATGTTGTATTCCTATAACTAATATAATATTCTAAGTCAACTATACTTTAAATAAGTTAAATTTAAATTAAATTAAAAAAATCATGGCACAACTAAAGAAATTTAAATGACATCTCAAATTGGTAGAAGATATATTTTACTCACATTAGACCAGTGGAGAAGAAGGAGGATATATCATATTTATTTTTATTTGTTTAGTCATATGTGTGAGAAGTAATTTAAAATATTTGTTTATTTATTTATTTATCTTCTATTAGTTTTAAGTTTTATACATAAAACCTCATAGAAAAACATTGGCAAAGTATATAAACAGGCATTTCAAAAATGGTGTCCATAAAAAGAAAAATTTTCCATTTTTCTTCTGGGAGCTCATACCTGCTATTTTGGTAGATGATAATAAGATGATGGACAATTTATTTCAATGCATTGAGGAGAGAAGTTTGTGTGAGCCTTTGAAATCTGATATGTGTGCTCCTAGTACATGTATAATTTAGTCTTTATGGTTGTTTTACTATAGGCATTGAGGGTTAAGAAATTGAACTCAACTCCTACACATTTAATTTGGCTTTTCTAACAATGTAACCTCATTACAAATTTAAGACTATAAGTACTTAATTAGCCTTCTATAGGATCTTCTTGCATATTGTCTATGCTTGCCATTAAAGAGGCATAGAGTTTGCAACAATTTCTGTTTTCCTTTGGTCATGCAGCATTTAGCTGGGAGATTAAAACTCTATTTATTTGTATGTCTCTAGTTCTAATAATGTTCCAGAGCCATGTAAGAATATGTTCAGTACAGTAAGCTTATATCTTCAGTTTCTCTTGACTTAGGTGGATTACATTTTTATCAAATATGGCAGTCGTCTAATAATGACTAACTCAACCTTGACTAATCAGAATTTTTTGGCCATCATTCTTTTGATTATATGTATTTTCTTGTTTTCTTCCTTCATCTACTTAAATATAGGAAGTATTTGCTAAATGTTTGTGTCCCTTCAAAATCCATATATTGAAGCTCTCGCCCCCGATTTGACCATATTTAGAGATAGGGCCTGTGAAAAAGTGATAGAAGTTAAATGAGGGTATAAGGACGAGGCCCTAATCCAATCGATTGGAGGAGGAACCCGCAGAGCTCTCTCTCCATGTGAGGACATCATAAGGAGGTAACCATCTCCAAGCCAGGAAGAGAGTCCTCACCAGGAACAGAATTAGCTGGCACCTTGATCTTGAACTTCCCAGTTTCTACAACTGTGGAAAATAACTTTCTATTATTTAAGATACCAGTCTATGGTATTTGTTATGAAATCCTGAGCAGACTATACAACAAGTACTTAGAAAAAATATTAATAGGTCCATTTCAAGTAACTAGAAGGAGATATAACTTATAAACATCCTAGAAATAAGAATAAGGACGCTTTATCTGCACTGAAATTAAAAGCTTTCCAAAGTACAATTTTAGCAGGAAAATAGGGAATGGAAAACAGCATGTTACTGTTTGCATAGAAAATTAATACATATATTCATAATGTCTCTGGAAAGATATGCCAGAAACTGCAATGATTCTGGTGTCCTGGAAGAGGATCTGCATAGTCAGGAGACAAGGAAGAGAGACTTTTTCACTCTCTACTCTTTTGTAACGTATGTTATTTTCCCACATGAATGTAAAATTTACTAAAAAAGTAAAGCTGCATAAAATTAAAAGGTTTAGTGGTATACACACAACTACACAAATATTAAGAATAGCCATCACTATGACATATTACTAAATAATATGCTAGAGTATAATTAATTGAATGACTTCACTTCACAGGCATAAGGCGTTATTAGGTACTGAAGAATCAGGCACACAAGAAGGTCTGTATCCTCAATAAGAGCCCAGTAGAAGATTATTCTGAAGTCAACAAGTAAATTCCAATATTAATTAAGCCATATGGAATGTATGTGTTAAGACTTCAAATATTCTATTTGGGAAAAATATTGTTATAAAATAAAAATTAGTGAGACCCAAGGGAAACTAGCTATAAATATTAAGTACATGATCAATGCAGTTGTTTAAAATATTGTTGAGGTTGCACTTATTAAAGATTTTGTATCCAAAAATAACTCATTAGATCTAATAACTACTATTCTGAGTACAATGGAATTTATAGAAAAATTATAAAAGTCATTAAGAGACATAATATTTAGGATAATGAGTGTTAAGAAATCCTTTCTTCATTGAAAACCTAATTCTATATATTTTTTAAATGAAACCATATAGTGGTGGGAAAAAAATTAAACAACTAACATTTCTAAATAGTCTTCACATTCTGTTCTTTGAAGCAAGAATTTAACAATCAAATAATATCTTACACTCTTCTGTTGTTTGAATGCCTTTGCCTTGTATAAAAATACAGCTAAATGGAACACAGTTCATCCCAAAAGGTCTAGTTCATAATTGGATACAAATTTAACCTTGATTCTATTACATTATAGAGAGCTCCTATTTCAAATTAATATAGTTAATGTGCTAACCAGAAATTTATAGTGTTAAATACTTCAACTTAAGATTTAAGTGTCATGTCTCTCCCCAATAGAGATATTAGAGACCATTTTTATCCTGAGGTAAGCCTGAACTACAGGTAATATATTAATACCCTAATATTTCAACCTGTGAGCATTAACATGCCAACTAATAACTTTTGTGGTTAAATATAATTTAATATATTTTAATCTATTCAGTTGCAATAAGTAAGTTTGGTACTTTGTTTCCAATTTTTAAAAAGTGAAAACTTTTCATAATAGATCACTTAAGGGATGATCTTTCAACATAATTAGAAATTAATATAAGTTATTAATAGCTAATCAAAAGGACAATACATTGATGTAGGGATTCTTTACAACTTCATTATGTGTCTAATCAATGATGTTTCATTTACCTACTGCCTTCTCCCACCCCATCCTTCATTCACTATATATAAAGAAAGGTAGCTCATGTAGACTAGGACTGGAGCAAGGGCAGTTTTAAGGATATGTGAATTAAAAAAGTGATACAGGAAAAATGACATAAAAGGAAAACCTCAGGTTTATTTCATATCAATTGTTTCACTACAATCCACTTGGAACTTATCTATTAAAACAAAAGTGAAGGCCATGTTTGTTCTGCTTCTGTATAATCAAATAGCAGTAATAAATATAGATCTTTCAACTACATCGGCCAGAATTATTCTTAGTATATGTCAAAAATGTCACAGTGAAATATCTGCCAAGGTAAGACAATAATTAACAACTGGCAGTGCCCCATGTGCCAGTTCCATGAGGAAAATGTGCTGTTTTTCAACTCCTGGAATCTTTAATGTTATTATGGATACTAATTACTTTGTGTCAGTCCAATGAGCTTGGTCCCTTAGGGATGCTACTATTAGCCAAAGTCATTATTTTTTATTCAAGTAAATAATAATTACATGACCCTAGACAAAAGACTTTATGTATATTATGCTCTTATTAGTAAAGTTAGTAAACATTAAAATCATTTATCAAAAATAATAGGATAAAAAACTGTTAAAATAAAAACATACATTTATTAGCAAAACAAGCCCATCATGTTTCTGTTCTTATGTATATCAAGACCTTTAATGCACTATGTTCCCTATTGGTAAAATTTTCCAAAGGATTTCAAAATCTATACTTGATCTTTTACCAATATTTTGATGGAAAAGTAGCTATGAAGTGATATTATTTGTACAAATACTTTGTTATCACATGGATATCTGTTATCTCATGTTATCTCATATTAGGATACTACCATAGTCACCAATAATCCCCACAGATAACTTAGTAAATAGAAACTAATTTCAAGATTGTACAATGAATTTATAAATTCTCCTTTAGTTCTGTTTATAGAGGCTTCGTTTGTTTATACTTCAAAAAATAAAGACCACATCTCATGTTAACTATATTCATTTTTGCACATCAACTTCTACCATGGAAATGTGTTGAAAGTAGTCTCACGTTTAATTGAAAGAGCAAAATGATACTTTCCTATCATTGAAAACAAAAATAAAAATGTTCTTTCCCCACCCTCAACAAATAAAAACACACTCTTCCAGCACCACCAACACAACTTCCATGACTCTGTAGAAAGAAGGAAATTCATTTAGCATATTCCTAGCAGAGTGATTTTACATTCTTAGATTATCACAACCAAATAGTTTGGAAGACTCCTATGCAAAGAAAACAGATGACAGCCAGAATAAGTGGAGAAGAAAGACATCTAAGAAATGTTATGTTTTATTTTATTTTATGTTAAGCAACACATTGCTTTTTTGAAGATGCAATTATGTAAAAATGTTGGCTATTTATTTATAGTTGGAATTTCCAAATATAGTTTAATAATAATAGCTAATATGACAATAATGTACTACCTCATTTAAATACAATAATGGCTAGATGACTGTATCATTGATCCCTATGCTAGAGTTTAAAAAGAAATAAGGGGTACCGACTTTATCTAGCTTTTAAGTGACAAAAAAGAAATTTGAATTTGAAATGTCTAACTCAAAGGGGATTGTTTTAATTGTTATGCTATGCTTCCTCACAATCCTGTTCATTCACTTTCTCCTGCTTCTCCAGAAGAAGATCTATATTGAAATACTCCAAATGTAGAGACTCAAGTCCATTTATTTTAATATTAATATAATAATATTAATATAATTTTAATATTGTTTTTCTCTGAAGCTAATCTGTCATAAAAGCAATTCTACACAGGAGTATTAAATACAAAAATCCAGGGGTAATTTGCATTAATGATATATTTATGTTATATTTTCAGTTAGACAAGCACTCTACTTCTCCTTCATATGAGTTATTTTGTTTGTTTGTTTGTTTGTTACTAAATGGTATTTGTCTGTTATGTCACAGTCACCTAAAGCATGCAAAAACCAAAAGAAAAACAAGTCTGATCCAACGTTCATCTACAAAGCATCTTTAATTCTGTGTTATTTCCTGTGAATAGTTTTGGAGTCCTATTTACATTAATCTCTGAACATTTTAAAATTAATAACTACACAAAGAAGTGAAAAGCCTCAACTGCTAACAAATCGGCTGATTTATTTATTTATTTATTCATAACACGAGCCCACTACTATAATGGCATTTAGTGGTTGCTGTATTAATAAAGCAATTAATGCAATTGGTCTTCAGTAGTCTTGTCTTTAAATAATTGAGTTATTTACCTTTAAAATACAAGTGGACTTCTATTCATGGTCAACCACGTAAGTGGAAAATATATTGTTTGGTTTTGTGTTTTACACAAAAGGGGATTTTGATGGATTGTTAATATCTTATGAAAAATATGATTCCAGACTGCAGAAAGGAGAAATGGGGACAGAAACCTTCTTGATCCTGCACTCATATTAAAGGTGAGTCAGGGCTGTATTTCAGCCATCCATGCCAAACAGAGAAAATGACAGCAAAGGAGGAATCCCGGCTGTCTCTGCTCACTACTCAACCTCTAATTAGCTGTGTGAACTGAAATAACTCACTTGATATCTCTCTCCGCATTACAGTCCTACCACTTGGACAGTAAGGAGCTTCTTTTAGATCAACCGTACTCTACTGGAACAATTTTGCCCCCATTGGATATTTGGCGATGTCTGAGGACAATTTTGGTATCACCAAAAGGCAGGGGCAGGGTGGAGATACCTTTAGCAGGCAGGTGCCTGGGATACTGCTAAAAGTTCTACACTGCATAGGACGACCCCATGCAAGAATAATTATCCAGTCCCAGATAACTGAAGGTTTGAAGTGGAGTGACTGTATTAAATTATATTTATAGTCACTACATCTAAGATTTTAGCCTGGATTCCTTAGAGTTAATTGTGCAATGCAAAGCACAACAAAGGGCTGGAATGTCTCTTTACCAATTTGACATTTTTCAAACAAAAGTTTGAAGAGTCAATAACTTTAAGATCAAAAGTTTCCTGTCAGAATCTGTCTACAAAATAGTTTCAAGTTAATTATTGCTCTTTGAAAGTACTGTGTTAAGGTTAATCTTCTACTTTCCAATCTGGACTTCTTTTCAATATTTATGATATTTACTGATCTGGTCTGGCAATAAAAAATGTATCTCAAATTACTATAAATTATATTAATGTGAATATTATAGATAATATGTATTTACTTTATAAGCCACTTCAAAATATCTCCAAAGCATGAATAATGTATGTATCTTTTGCAAACATATACATACATACAAATACTACTTATAAACATATTAAGAATTCAGCACTGTAGAAAGATATATACATGTATGTGTGTGTATATATACATATGGAAATGTATTTGTTAAGGACATATAAATCTATCACCAATGACTTGTAGATATTATATACATATAATATACATATATAATCAAATATATAATATTTGATTTCACTCTTTTATTTCCCTTTGTCCCCAAAGTATGTGCATTTATTAATCTTTAATAAAATATAATTTTATTTAAATTATATTTGTATCATGTTTCTATTCACAGATCTTACAGAGTATTTTACAAAATCAGAATGTGGTATTTTGCTATTTCCTTTACTGAAATCTTAAATTTTAAATAGTCTTAAGATCAAAAGGAAAAAGAAAAAAATGCTGCTAATTTTTTAGTAAATGTTTAGAATAAAACATTACTTTAATAATTCTAGAGCTCCAAAATGTAAATACATGAAATGGCTCACAGTGGGAAATAAATGTATAAACAGTGACATAAACAATTAGATTTGATTATTTTCAGGGTTATAACACTTTTGAATGATTATTACTAATTTATTCACCTCTGACAAAGTACAATTATTTATTAAGATGAATGAACAAAGAAAATGAACAGACTGGCTCATTTTCATGGTTGACTGAAGGAACTTAGGACTTGTTTCAATAATTCTTGATTCATGAATGTATGTTTATAAAAAAATTGATAATGAGAGAAATAAACAATTATTTCTTTATGTAAATAATTTAGAGTGAGAGTGATATAAAAATAATTTTATTACAGAAAAAATAAATAATATAATGAAATTTAGTGTTATTATTTCAATTACAGTTTTTAATGTACTGTTTGGAGTGAAAATATTATCAGGTACTTTCTCATAATAAAAGGACAATTTTAAACATCTTTTCATAATATTAAGCTTATCTAGCATATGAGACTACAAAATCACATGACTGTATATTGTATATTATATTTCAATGAAGAATGTGTGATACCTAGAAAAATACTTTATTAAAGGGAGATTTTAATAAAACTAAACCATATGAGAGTCTTAGTATAATTATTGTTCCAAGAGCTAAAATAGAAGCTTACTTTTATTTCATACTTAATTTACAAGACAAAATGCTAAAAGATTTAATAAATACCTAATATGAATTTACCTCTTACTAAAATATGCTTCTGGAAGAAAAAATCAATATTTAATTAGTTCAGTTTTATGTTGCTAATCCATTATTTGGTGATTTTCAGGCTCCATTTTGGGGTGATCTAGAGTTCCTTAGTGAATGTCTGCAATACAAGGGGGCAGGAGAGGGGGGTATTTTGTTGGACACAAGTTCCTCATCCTCCTTTAATCAAAACAGCTTCTCTTAAAGCTGTATACATTTTGGATTTCTAAAGGACATTTTGACTAAGAAAAGACATTTATAGAACAACAACAAAAGATAGAAAATTTTGAAATAATGTAATTGTATGCTGTGCTGTGACACTGATCTCTTGGTAATGTAATTTAAACAAGAATTAAAAATTAAGGTTTATTATTAATTTTATAAATCATTTCATAACCACAAGGGACAATTTTTGAAATATTGGAAATATCTTCAGCAATACAGCCAATGGTGGAATTAAGGGAGTACTCTTCAATGTAGAATGTAACTGCAGTTCTTTAACTTGCTAAAGTCTTTATTAGAGGTAAATGTGACTTAACAGAACTCAGATACATGTGAGCACCTATGTACTCTTTATGAGAATAGTTAGGTAAAGTGACTAAGAGAAATGTGAAGTGTTTATTCCCTGCACTGGATAAGAATTGTATTGAGAAAGTTAAGAGAATATAATTTTGATAAGAAAATATGTCTTACTAGGAGGAATAAAGAACTTTTAAAGTAAAAGATAAACCAAATGCCATATTGAGTACCCCTGTGTACATCCCCTGTCAAATTTTATTATAGGAGAATCTAAATGTAGAGGTATTATACTTTCTAATATAGGCATGCTAATTTCTATAAGATATATTTTTCTCTTCTACAGAAGTGCCTTGACGATTTCAGTACAATTTTTTCCTGTAAACATCTTTTAAAATTCAAGTTCTGGATTACTTGACTCTAAATACATGCTTTTATTTTCAGTGCTTACAATAAAACAGTTATTAAAATCTGGTTGTTCAGATACAAAGAGACTGACGTTTGTGGATTACCTGTTCCACATGATAGATTACTATTGAAAGGGTGACTCTGAGAGCAAGGTGTGTAAAACCAGCATCACCGTTGTTTACTCTGCAGGGCCGTTCACACTGCTATGCATTATACTGTTGTAATCATCTTTCTTAGAAATGATCTGTGGGCTAAGTTCTTTACTTATTGGAACATCCCAATAGGTTCCAAGATGAATTCTAATGAGATGAATTTAAAGGTCCAAAATATATCTTTCTATTTGGACATCACTATCTGGAACTAAGAATGCCAAAAAAATACTCAAAAAGGCTAACTGTAAACCTTCATTTAAAGGTAAAACTGAGCATACTATCTTAAATTGCACATACAATTATATTTTTAAAGTGCACTGTAAGTTTATGCCAGATTTAACTCACTCATTATATTTGCAGTTTTATGGAACATGAAAAAAGTTCTAAGGATTCAAAATTGCTCAGCCTTCATTATCAAGCTTAAAGATGACAGAGTGATGACTTAATCATCACAGGCTTGAAGTATAAATCATACTGGGACTGGTGTCCAACTGGTTATTTACATTTCCCCTAAGGAAAGATTGAGAAAATAGTATTAAAATTCACTATTAAAATGATGGTTAGTGGAATAATTTGGTGACAATGATTAAATTCTGAAAAATTTGATCCAGAAAGGAATTAAAGGTATGAAATTAGATAATGAAATTTCCTACGTTTCACATACCATCTACTGAATGGCCTTACCTCGTTTTCTCTAAACAGTATAGATTGTACTGTCACATTTTTGTTTGGTTTTTCTGTCATAAACCTCCACTCAATTTAACATTTTTACTTACTCTTTGTTCCACAAATCATTATTCTTATCATACCACATACTATAAAATCCAAGAGGCTAACATAAGGAAAGAAATGTCACTTTATCTTTAGAGATGACTAGAGATTTGGGCCCAACACGCAGCTGAGAAGGTGCCTGCTGAGCCCCTCACAAGTGTGGAGATGGTAGAGGAAGTTTTATGCCGCCAAGGTCCTGGCAAATTGGCATAAATCACACACACTTACTTGTCTGTTTCCCTACTGATTTCAGCTATTTCCAAAACTTTCTCCTTTCCTTATCACGCCTTGGCATTCAAAATACATTATTACCAGATACTCAGGATTTTACTTAAAAAAAAAAAACTACCTGCTAAAGGGAAAATAATGACTCCATTTATCAAAGAAAAATCATTCTCATGCTTCTGGCAAAGTGAAGACTCTTCCATGAAGCCTTCCTGAAAACTATATTGACACATTTGTATAAAAATACATGGAACAACATCTATTATAATTACGTGTCTCTTTTAGGATTCTATACACCTTAAACCTCACAGTCTGCAGCCACCATGTTAATGCATTGAAGAAGGATCTTATATAACTTAACAAAGTTGTTAATGCATCCTTGATACATTAATAGGATATATAGATTAAGCTTTCTTTTTAAATTAAACATACAACCCATGTGGCAAGTAAATAATTTTGTAATTTTAAAAATTCCTAAATTACCTTCTTTCAACCATGTGAGCTTCTTAGGTGAACCTTATCCTTCTGTGTAAACTCCTACCTCCATTCCCTCACCTCCTGATAATAGTTACTTTCTCCCCCATCACATCTCTTGAATTTCTGGGAACCTCCCAACAGCTCAGTCGGACTCCCCTTGTTCCTCCTGCCCTATGACTTCTAGCAAGATCTGTTCTCACTGACAATCCCTGCATGAAAACTATTTTGCTCTGATCCCAAATCCTTAAACTTGGCATTCCAGGCACACTGGACTCCAGTTCCAAGCGAACTTCAACACACCAGGACCCCTCACAGGGTGACCTGACCAGAGCACGCTGTTCTGAATTCTGCTGATGTGACTGGCCTTTCCCAGGGCCCTCAGACTGTTTCCTCAGACCCAGCTGTTCCTTTCTTCTTTACCTCCAGCTGAAATCTCCCTTATGGTTCAGAATTTACTTTAAATACTCTCTCCTCTTTTACATCTGCCTCAACACACTCAGGTATGCACACTTGTATGCACAGGCACACATATGTCCACTCCACATCTTTCGGCAGAAATAGCTGATTCTTGTCTTAAATTCTTCTTGTATTCTCACATAGAAATTAATGTACTTATGAAGTATGTGTGCATGTATTTGTGTATTATATGTATGCAATTTATACTACATACATGTAGTATATATGCATGTTACATGTATGTGTTATAGTGACTTACGAATGATTTGCCTCTATCAGAAAGTTACTATTCCCTTAGGGACTGTAAATGTGTTTTAGTCATTCTTATAAAAAGTGTATATCACCTGCTTAAAACCTGGTTTTTTTTTAATGATTTAAAACTTAAAATTTAAATTTGAAGTGACATGTAGAATAGTTGGATGGATAAGCTATTTAAGTCAGTGCTGTGTACAGGGTGCTGCTTGCTTACTCAACCAGCAATACTCACTAAATTTTCTGCTCAAATTAAGAATGGTAGGTGAAGACTTTAGCCAGAGTTGTCTAACTGGATTTATTTTGTCATTATATCTGACTTTCTCTCTCTGTGCTTCTGTCCCTGTCTCTTTCCCTCTCCTTCTGTCTGTCTTCTCCTTCTCAGGCTGTGTGAGTTCAGTTCTACTGATCATTTTCTGATCAGTCAGAGCGTCCCAACTATGTCTGCCATGGGATACTAATTTTCTGAGTCATGAGCATTATCCATTGTAAAGCTGCACATTTTCTTGATATTTCTCAAAGGTCAGATAAAATAGAGAATGTTTGGAATTGTGTGGTTTATGGGGCTTTGTTTCTCTCCAGTTTTCCATGAAGATTTCCACGCTTGGGGTTTGCTCATTACTAGGGATTAGGTTTTCTACTCACGTAGCCTGTCCAGTTCTATCTCTGTGTTCTCTAGCTGACTGCCGGTGTTTGTCTCAATCACCGATGTACTTTAAAAAAAAATGTTATTTAAGCTAAACACATGGGAAAAGTAAGTTCTAGTTCCTGATTTGAGAATCAAAATGCATTCACTCAATAAGCAAAAGCATATAGCAAGACGCATTCTGAGAAATCTTATGAGTAATTGCACGTCTGCAGGCACTGAGGAATTTTCTTGTGTGGTAATTTCCTGCTTTGTCTTGGTTATCCAGGCAGGCAGCAGTTATGCATCATGTAGAATTTGAATATGAGTTCCAGTCTCATGACTACCTCCTGTTATAGCTGCCTTGGGCTTTTTCCTCCTCCCTAAATGGCAGCTAACAAACTTTCTTACTTCTGACTTTGATATATGTCTAAGAAGTGGGAAAAAAAAACTTTAAAACTCTGTAAGCAAGCTAACAAACTCCATGTTCTGTGGCTTTACTCTGCTGCCATGTGGCCATGTGCTTAAATATAATTAGCAGTATTTTTAATGATTATTTGCAATATTTTAAATTAACATTTATAATGCTTTTGAGAAAATATGTGGTATATATCATCCTAAGTGTCCTTCACAATAATTATTGAAAATATTAAAGTCGAAATATTAACCCCAACAGGAGTTATTTGATTTTTAATTATTTTTTCAGTTGACATATATTTTTGTTCTAGTCTCATATATCTTAATATAGAATTAGGAATCAAGAATTTGCTGAGTTTCTAAAAAAAATAAAAGTTTTTTTTTTCCCCAAAGCACAACATATAAATTACATGTGGATTTATTTCTGTACTAAAGGCCTAGATTATTATTTTTAGGAATTTGCTACTCTTCTAGAATGCTTAGGAAACTAAGCCAGGCTGTATAATATTTATAATTTTATATAAGTTCTTTAAAAGTATATAATATTAATATTTCTGATATTTCAAAAACAAGACTTTCTGTTAATAATTTTACCATTTTTCCAGCATCCTAATTTTCTAATATATCAGGAAAAAAAGTTAATTTTCTTTGATGATAAGGGTCAATTTTTTCACTTGGCTTGAAGTTTATTAATTTATTTCACTTTTGAAGTCAGTTATTTTACATACACCTTATCAGAAAATTTTCAGAGCACATGGCTTAAAACAAAGCATATGGCAAAGTGAACTAAAAACGTTTTGGGAATTTTTAAAGCATAGACAAAGAAAGGATTATAGCACCAAAGTAGACACCACAGTGCTTACTAAAATTCTACCTTCTCTCCTAAATTTCCATTTTGCTGTTAAGTGGGTTCATGAAAATCGTTCTGACCAAGGGAATATAGTCAAACAGGAGGAGCATCAAATGCAGGCAAAAGCAAGGTAGAAGCATCATGGGACATTCTAGCTATCTCCCCAATGCTACAGCAACCAAGGAAGTCTTGTGTTGCAAGTAGTAGAGATTCCATCATCCTGAAGCAGAATCTCCTGCTTCCCCAAGTCAGACATAAACATGTCAGCAAAGAATCCTTTGCCGTGCTTTTACCCAAGTAAATTTAGAATATCTTGATTTACACAATTAAAAATAACAGAACATTCTTTTTTTCTTCCCTCAGTCTCATGAAGTGAAACTTTTAAATCTATCTTTAATCTACTACCTTCCCTTAACACACTCTTCCCTCTGTGGCCCCAGATTACACTGAACTGGTACACAATGCAACAAACAATTGAGCATTCAAGGTTTCCAGAAATAAGAATCTTTATCCTCTGGAAACAGCATGGCTTGGCAACTGTATAATGTATCACTTTCATTGCTTTGAACAGAGTAACTGTGACAGTAACTACTAAGATCATCCTTTCACGCATAAGACATAATCTTCCCTTTCTGGACATCATTCTTTGTGATGGCATGTCCTCCCCACCCATTCCTCTCCAGATTTGCCCACAAAGTGGAACTGATTGGATCTATGTGGTCTGGCTCCTAATTACTATTTACTTCACCTGTGTGTTTTATGTGCACATGTATGTGTGATTTCCTCACTATAATGCACTTCCATAAGGTGGGAGATCACATGGGGAGGGTGCCTGGAATTAGAGTGAGTAAAATACAGTTTTGACCAAGGTCTTTACCTACATATCAGATTTACTGTGTATTCTTGACTACTGTCACTCTTACAGTTGAAAGAATGTGAACCATTCCATAATTGTAGTTTCCCTCTTCTCTCTGTCTCTCTCACTCTTGTTTAATTTCCCTGCCTCTTTATTCTAAAGTTCCAACTAGCTTTTCTGAACCTGCAAATAATGCAAAAAGTTCTGCTGAATTTACTAATTTAACCACTTTGATTGTGTGCTCCCTCACACTGGATGCATATATAGGTTCTTCTGCCTAAAACAATTTTACCCCTTATTTTTTGCCTGGCTGCATACTACCCATTCTTCAGATCTAACCTGAAATGTCCTTTTATGGTGGAAAAATTCCCCATATCCCATCTAGGTTAGGTACAACAGTTATATACACTCCCATATACAGTTATATGTATTATTAACATGAAACACAATTAAAATATAATTATTTGTGTGTATTTATAAGGAATTTAAGTTACACAAAATGTCGTGTTTTACAATCATTAATGTCTCCAATCACTAGTGAGCACAATGTTATAATGAGTACATAGTAGGTCCATATAGTATAAATTATTATAGTACTGTACTTCAAACTCAACATTTTGAAAATTATATATTCATTATAATAATACATATCACCACTATACCAAATTGTATAATAACTGTATTTATTAGAGAATTTTGCTCATTATTTTTCAAAATACATTTCCATTCTATAGCTTTTGATTTTTTAGGTTTAATTGAAAAATTTGTCTAAAAAAGGATTCTTTTTAAAATTAAAATAAAATTATCTGTTTGAAGATTACATGATCATAATGTAGAAAAACCTAGAGACTCAACAAAAAATCCTGTCAGAACTAATAAATTCAGTAATACAGGATACAAAATCAACATACAAAAATTGGTGGTGTTTCTATATACAAAAACAAACTACATAAAAAGAAAAGACAATCCCAATTATAATAGCAACAACAAAAAATAAAATACCTATCCAAAAGCTTAATCAAAGAGGTAAAATATTTGTATACTCAATGTTATGACATTAATGAAGAAATATTTAAGGAAAACACAGATAAGTGGAAAGATATTCCATGTCCATGGATTGGAAGAATTAATATTGTCAAAATGTCCATGCTACCCAAAGTTATTTAATGCAATCCTTATCAAAATATCAATGGCATTCTTTATAGAAATAGAAAAAAATATATAAAATTCATATTGGACCACAAAACATCCCAAATAGCCAAAACAATATTGAGAAAGAAAAACATGTCTGTAGGCATCATACTTGACATTTTTAAACTATATTACAAAGACACAGTAATCAAATCAGTATGTTATTGACATAAAAACAGACATATAGACCAACGGAACAAAATAGCCACAAATAAATTCATGTATCTACAGTCAACTGAGCTTTGACAAGGATGCCAAGAATACATAATGGGGAAATGATATTTCTTTAAACAATGAAGTTGGGAAAATTGGCTATCCACTGGCAGAAGAATGATCCTTATTCTTTATAAAAAAACAATTCAAAATGAATTAAAGACTTAAAATATGAAACTATAAAACTGGGGAACAAACTCCTTGCCATTTTCTAGCCAATGATTTTTTTTGATATAACTCTAAAACCACAGGCAGCAAAAACAAAAATAGACAAGATTTTTCAAATTAGAAATTTCTGACCATCATAGAAAAATAATCAAGAGAGTGGAAGGCAACCTATGGAATATGTGCAGATATGGAATGTACAAGTCATATATCTGATAAGGTGTTAAGATCTAAAATATATATAGTCATATCGTGTGCTTCATTTTATTGTAATTCAGAGACATTTCATTTTTACAAATTGAAGATTTGTGGTAACCCTGTATCAAGCAAATCTATGGACATCAGTCATTTTTCCAACAGCATCTGTGCACTTTGTGTCTCTGTGTCACATTTTTAGTTCTTGCAATATTTCAAACTTTTTCATTATTATTATGTTTATTATAGTGATGTGTGATCAGTGATCTTTGATGTTCCTACTACAAAAAAAATTGCAACTGAAGGCTCATATAGTGGTTAACATTTTTTTAGCAATAAAGCATTTTTAAACTAAGGTATACACATTGTTTTTTTTAGACATAATACTACTTAATAGACTACAGTTTAGTGTAAGCATAACTTCTGTATGCATCAGGAAACCAAAAATTTTGTGTGACTCCTTTATTTCAATATTCTCTCTGTTGCAGTGATCTGGAACTGAACCAAAAATATCTTGAGATGCCTGTAAGCATCTTATATAACTCAATACCATAAAACAAATAATCTGATTTAAAAATGAACAAATGAACTTATTAAGCATTCCCCCAAAGAAAATATACAACTGGTCAATACATGTATGAAATGGTGTTGAACATCACTAAACATCACAGAAATGCAAATGAAAACCACAGTTAGATATCACCTCATGACTACTAG
The DNA here is from genome assembly GCF_025265405.1 of Mesoplodon densirostris. NCBI lineage: Eukaryota > Metazoa > Chordata > Mammalia > Artiodactyla > Ziphiidae > Mesoplodon > Mesoplodon densirostris. The sequence goes on from NC_082672.1 coordinate 75,178,078, forward strand.
AATGACTACTATTAAAAAGACACAAGGCAAGTGTTGGTGGGGATGTGATAAAAAGATAACCCTGTGTACTGTTTGTGGGAATGAAAATTGGTGCAACCATTATGGAAAAAAAATTATGGAGGTTCCTCAAAAATTTAAAAATAGAATTATAATATAGCAATCCCAATTCTGGATATATATTTAAAGGAAATGAAATTTGTATCTCAAAGAGATATCTCCACTCCTTTGTTCATTGCATTATTATTCACAGTAGCCAAAATATGCCCAATGACAAATGAATGGATAAACAACATGTGATTGATAGACAATATAAATAGATAGATAGATAGATAGATAGATAGATAAATAGATAGATAGATAGAATTCATTATAATAAGAAATCCTGACACATGCAACAGCATGGATGAATCTGTAGGACACTATGGTAAGTGAAATAAGCCAGACATAGAAAGACAAATACTGCATGATATCACTTATATGTAGAATCTAAAATAGTGAAACTTATAGAAGCAGATAATAAAATGGTGGTTGGCAGGTGTTGGGAGTAGTAGTTATTGGGGATATATTGGTCAAGGGGTACAAAAATCTCAGTTATACAAGATGAATAAGTTCTGGATTTCTAATGTACAGCAAAGTGACTATAGTTAACAATACCATATTGTATACTTCAAATTTTCTAAAAGAGTAGATTTTAAGTGTTTTTACCACACATACACACACACACACACACACACACAAATAAAGAAAGAACATATGAGGTTCCTTAAAAAACTAAAAATAAAACTACCATATGATCCAGCAATCCCACTACTAGGCATATACCCTGAGAAAACCATAATTCAAAAAGAGACATGTACCAAAATGTTCATTGCAGCTCTATTCACAATAGCCCGGAGCTGGAAACAACCTAAGTGTCCATCATCGGATGAATGGATAAAGAAGATGTGGCACATATATACAATGGAATATTACTCAGCCATAAAAAGAAACGAAACTGAGCTATTTGTAATGAGGTGGATAGACCTAGAGTCTGTCATACAGAATGAAGTAAGTCAGAAAGAGAAAGACAAATACCGCATGCTAACACATATATATGGAATTAAAAAAAAAAATGTCATGAAGAACCTAGGGGTAAAACGGGAATAAAGACACAGACCTACTTGAGAATGGACTTGAGGATATGGGGAGGGGGAAGGGTAAGCTGAGACAAAGCGAAAGAGAGTCATGGACATATATACACTACCAAACATAAGGTAGATAGATAGTGGGAAGCAGCCGCAGAGCACAGGGAGATCAGCTCGGTGCTTTGTGACCGCCTGGAGTGGTGGGATGGGGAGGGTGGGAGGGAGGGAGATACATGAGGGAAGAGATGTGGGAACAGATGTATATGTATGACTGATTCACTTTTTTATAAAGCAGAAACTAATAAAAAAAATTAAATTAAATTAAATTAAAAAAAACATAGTAACTGTGATAGCTTGACTGTGGCAATTATTTCACAATGTATACATATACTTTACATCAAAATATCGCTATACACCTTAACTGAACTCAGTATGTATTTGTCAATTATACCTCCATAAAGATGGGGGGAAAAGACTTTTTTTACCATTCTAATAGCACTTAAGGGCTTAGGTCATAGGCAATAAAATGTAATTGTTTAATATTGGTTTTAATTGCCTATGCATGACAAATCACAATATAGTATATGCTAAAATTTTAAATATCTATAGTTATTTATAAATTATCTATTTGATGCATATGAGAAATGTGTAAATTTTCTAAAATTCAAAAGTACATGTTATTATTTTAGATGACTAATTGTAAGAAACTAGACATTTTAGTGCATTGCTTTTAATTGTCTTATTCTAATGCATAGTATTTACCTAAAATCCAGATATCTTCAGATGAAGAGAATAAAAACAATAAAAAACACCACTAACATCTCTCATTTGTAAGCATGAAGCAGGTGAATTGACCTTTATTATTTCATATAACCCTCAACTACCTAATTGAGCAAATGCTTCTATTCTCATTTAGACATAAGAAAACTACTGTTGTAATAGGTATTGAGTATTCAACACAGGACATAACTCAAATGCTCAAGACCTTTCCATGATGTGCCACTACTTTACTGAATTAAACAGAACTTAAAGCACATATATCTTTGAAATCTATCTATGGAGGCAGGGTAAAAAAAATTAAGAAGAATGATTGCTTGATTTTATTGAATTGTTTTCCCAGTATAATTGACTGTGATGTGTTCATAAGTAAAATGAGTGAAACCTAACGCGGGTTTTACTGTCCTTCTCTACCACATAGCACATTGTATACAACAGAATGAAAGCCAAGCCTTACTTCTGCCCCTGTTTCTAGGAACTTCAGAGATAGAAGTCAATGTTGGAGACAATATGGAAATGATCACAAATTAATGAACTTAATCCCTAAGTATGCTAGGAAGGAGTATGAGTTACTTTCACACAGTCCAATAAGTCCTTTGTTTCTATTTTTGTTCTCTGACCCACAACCATGAAACTTGTACTGTTTTAAGAAATCCACATGTGAAATTTCTTGAGAAAAGTGCCATCTACCTTTTCGCAAATGTTTCCAAAAACAAACTCCTATTAACTACTTTACATATTTGAGTAGCATAAGCTATTTGTTAGTCGTAAATGGAAAAAAAAAATAATCCATATTCTTCTGTTGGTTGGCAACGTCAGGAGTTCCCTGGGTGAAATTTGAAACTGACCCCTCTACACAGAGGGAAAGAAAAGACTAGAAAGCTGGCAGACAATGCCATATCTGTAGGTGGCAGTTTTAATAAGCAAGGGAACTTACAGACAAGGCTTGTATTGGCCACCACAAGATGAATAAATCTCTGAAGCTGCCCACCAGAATCTAGAGTTTATACAGAGGCCTTAATGAGGTTCAGTCATATATACTGTCCAGATAGTCTCAATAGCACATTATTATATCAAGGCTGCAGCATTCAGAGGGCTCCCATTGTGGGAAGAGAAGGCAGAGCATACATTCCAAGGACAGAAGCAGGGGTAAGGTGTCTCTGATTGCCCTGGTCCTGCTTGTGAGTCAACCAGTGGTCACATCCTCTCCATGACCTCCTCTACCATTTCAGAGACCATCTCAACAGACCAAATTGAGACTCATTGCTTCGCTACTATCTTTTATTATTTCATGATCTCCTCTTCTTTTTCTTCTTTCTGCAACTCCAAGTGACTGATGCAGCTAACAGATGAGAACCGACAACTAGAGCACTACTCATCAATGCAGCTAATTATTAGAACCAGTGGGGAGCCAGTAAGTACACAAAGGCTGAGCCACCTCTCAGGACAGTTAAGTTACAATTGGATGTGCCAGGTAGTTTTAGTGTGCAAAGTTCTCCAGGTGCTTCTAATATGCATTTTCTGATGAAAGATACTCTTAAGTGGTGAGTAATCATACATTTCTTGAGTTCCCCCCAAAAGTATATATTCTGAGTCAGTCATTTGAAATGGTAGTGTATATTAGAGTCACAAGGAAGACATGTTAAATCACAAATTACTGGGCCCCACACAAGTTTCTGGCTCAGAAGGTTGGTAGAAGGGCCTGAGAATTTGTATTTTTAGTAAATTCTGAGGTGATGCTGATGCTGTTGGTCCCCAGACCACACTTTGAGAACTCCTGTTCTTTGAGATGTAATACTCTGTTTACATGCACTGAATCCATCTCAGGGAGAGATTCATGATTGTCCTACTTTGTCAACAATGTCTGAAAGTGAACTCTTCCTTAGATGGAAATTTAAATGTTGTTTTAAAAGAAAGAAGGAATGGATGGCAGACAAGCAAAACCAATATCCATTAAAATTCCATCTGGCAAATCTTAGTGTGTTTCCTCTCACCAAGCACAATATCAGTGCTCTGCATCAGAGCTTTATGTTTCTGTTATGAGCATGCTAGTGTTTCATATCTTGAAGATTTTAATTTTGCCACCATCTCTAACTAAAATATGCTACCAATCTCTGCATATTAGAATCCTATTTATCTATATACTCCTCTACAGGAAACTCCATGTTTTTCCCAAGATGCCACTTCTTGATTTTCCCTGCAGATATTAAAAAGAGATCATTTGAATCCTCATTATATTTTGTCCTTCTCTTTAGGAAGTATTTCTGTCAGGTAGTTACCTTACTTTCAAAATTATGATGAAATAGTGGTATTTTACATTAAAAAATTAATGAAAAAATGTAGAATGTGTGGAGCATTGTCCTAAACAATTTTTGCAACACTGACTCTTTAAAGCCCTATTGGTGTCTTCATTTTACAAATGAGGAATTTAGAGCATAGTGAAGGTCAAATAACTGGACCACAATCTCTCAACTGTTAAGTAGCAGAGCCCCAGAACCCTAACTGTCTGACAAATAATAATAAAATGAGGAGTTAATAGTTATATAGAATTTAGAACAGCTTTCTGTATATTGAAAGTGTTAGATAATTGCTAACTATTATTGTCATGATCATTATCACTGTTGTTATTATATGATGACTAGAGTGCTAATCATTGTACTAACAACTTTACCTAGCTGTATGTATATTATTTACTTCATTTTATCCCCGCAACACTGTGTTCTCACAACAATCCTGTGAAATGGGAGCACTTATTATCCTAAACAACATGTTCCAATCACACAGCCAGCAAGCAGATGAGCCTGAAGTCAAACACAAATTTAGGATCAAAGGCTTTTTTCTTATTATATTTGTATCCTGTGAATAATTTAAAATACTGCATCTCAAACTATTGTCACTTTGAATTAAATTGAATTGAATAGAATGTGTGTATCTATTTCCAACTTAATGACATCCCTTTGTGGAGCTAAAAGGCACGTTTATTGTCCTTTTCTTTCCTTTTGAGGTTCTTATTTAACATCTTAGCTTAATGTTCTAAAAACAAAGCTCAGGTAGTAATATAATAATTCACCTCTCAGGGAAAATGTAAATGAGCAAATGTGTCTTCTCCTGTTAACATTTTAGAATTAGAACATTACTGGTCACCACATACAGCAGAGATTTGTGTGAGGTAGGTGTCCAGTGATCTCTGCCTCCTGGTATTCTCACTGGTGTGTGATTCCCTCCGCTTGAGTCTTGGCTGGACTTAGAGACTTGCTTTGAATGCATGGAACATAGCAAAGTGATGGAATTTTACTTCTAGTATAGGTTCTAAAAAGACTACAGCTTCGGTCTTGGAGTTCAGTCTTGCTAACCGTTTGACCCCCTCTCTCAGAGGAATCTGAGAGCCACCCTTTGAGGAGGCCACTGCTAGAATCACCTGATAGCTCTTACCACAGCCAACATTGACCTGAGGTTGCCTGAAACCCCAGTGGTACAGCAGTCCTTCTAGTGATCCTGGGAGTGGATGACTTCCCAGGAACTTGGAGATGATGTAGGTAACAGATTCACTCCAGCCTCATGAGAAACCTTGGGCCAAAAGAACCCTGCCCAACAATACCCACAGACTGGGAGATAATGAAAATTTTCCTGATAAGTCACTTTGTTTTGGAGTACTTTATAATGCAGCAATAGGTAACTACTCATTTATATTTTAGCTATGTAATACGGATAAAATTCATTTTTGGAACACTAGCATAAACTCCAAATAGATAGGGACTTATACAGCTAGGAAGCTAATATGAAAAAACAAAACAAAACAAAACAAAAAAACAAACAAAAACCCCAAGAAGATGGTGGTGTGGGAAGATACAGAGTTCACATCTCCCACAACTAGGGCACCTGCTGGAGGCTAGTGTGGGACCCTGTTGCCCAAGGAGGTGGGAGGAACCCCCATGTGAACCATTAGGACATGGGGAGACTGAGGGGGGAAGAGAAGTGGACACCATACAGGACCACTGCGCCAGAGGGTTTACTGTGAAGGAGGAGTGGTTTCCATACCTGGAGGGAAACTTGAAGGCTTGGATCAGGGGGAGTGAACCCAGTGTTTCCCCTGGCCAGTTGGACAGGGAAGTCTGCCCGACTCTTGGGCTGGGTCCTACAACATCAGAGGTCCCCTCCAGGCAAGGTTGGTCTGGGAGGCATAGGAGGGACACCTGGAGAGAACAGGAGAGGGAGGCAGGAGGTGCCCTCCAGGGACCAAGGAGCAGGGGAGCAAAGGAACAGAGGGCATTGACTTCACCCACTCAGGCTCGGGGAGCCTGCTAGGCTCCCAGGCTGGTCCCCCACCCTCCGAAGCCCCGTCCAGGTTACAAGGGCCAGGGGGTCATAAGAGGGTGACGAGGGAGATCAGGAGAGGCAGGTGGGAGGGGACTTACAGGACCAGAGGAGCAGGAGAGGAGCAGATGATGTTTGCCCCATCCACTAGAAACCAGGAAGCCTGCTGGGCTACCAGGTGGTGTCCCCCACCGTCAGAGACCATAGGAGGCATGCCTGGGCCAATTCTGTTCTGTTGAGCCTAAGCTCCAAAACCCGTGCCCTCCATGGCCAATTCTCTGTGGGTCCTAAACATAGGCACTGCCCACTGCTGAAACCTTGCCCATGCTTAGACCTCACCCTCCACAGCAGAGGCATCTCCCCTTTTTTTTCTCCTCCTCTTTTTTACTACTGTGGTTTTGTTTTACTTTCCAGTTGTTGTTTCACCTATAATTTTAATTTTATATTTTTTCTAATATATCTGTTAGCTTCTTAGATTAAGTTTATTTTTTACTTTGTTATTTTCTCCTTTTTTTGTTTTTTTTGGCACCCCACACAGCTTGTGGGAAACTGGTTCACAAGCTGAAGGTCAGGACAAAGCTCCTGTGGTAGGAGATCTAAGTCCAAACCACTAGACTAACAGATAATCTCAGACTCCAGGGAACACTCATCACAGTGAGGTCTCCCAGAGGTCCTCATCTCAGCACCAACACCCAGCTCTACCAAACAGCCTACAAAATCCAGTGTTGGAAGCCTAAGGCCAAACAACCAGTAAGAGAGGAACCCCATCCCACTCATTAAAAAAAAAAAAAGAGGGAAAAGAAATGAGACAGGAAAAATATGTCACAGATGAAGGATCAAGGTAAAAACCTACAAGACCAAATAAATGGAGAGAAAATAGGCAATCTACCTGAAAAGTAATTCAGAGTAACGATAGTAAAGATGATCCAGAATCTCAGAAATAGAATGGAGGCACAGATTGAGAACATACAAGAAATGTTAAAAAATGATATAGAAGAACTAAAGAACAAACAAATGGAGATGAACAACACAATAGCTGAAATGAAAAATATACTAAAAGAGATCAATAACAGAATAACTGAGGCAGAAGAATGAATGAGTGAGCTGGAAGACAAAATGGTAGAAATAACTGCCAAGGAGCAGAATAAAGAAAAAAGAATGAAAAGAACTGAAGACAATCTCAGAGACATCTGGGACAATGTTAAATGCACCAACATTCAAATAAAATACCTGAAGAGATTATAGTGGAAAACTTCCTTAACATGGGAAAGCAAATAGTCACCCAAGTTCAGGAAGCACAGGGAGTCCCATACAGGATAAACCCTAGGAGAAACACACCAAGACATATATTAATTAAACTAACTAAAATTAAATTCAAAGAAAAACTTTAAAAACAGCAAGGGAAAAACAAACAAAAAAAAATAACAAAGGAATCCCCAAAAGGTTATCAGCTGACTTTTCAGCAGAAACTCTGCAGGCCAGAAGGGAGTGGCAGGATATACTTAAAGTGATGAAAGAGAAAAACCTACAACCAAGATTACTCTACCCAACAAGGATCTCATTCAGATTTGATTCAGTAGTCAAAAGATTTTTAGACATACAAAAGCTAAGATAATTCAGCACCACCAAACCAGCTTTACAACAAATGCTAAAGAAACTTCTCTAGACACAAACACAAGAGAAGAAAAAGAGCCAGAAAAAAAAAAAACATAAAACAAGTGAGAAAATTGTAATAGGAACATACATATTGATAATAACCATGAATCTAAATGGATTAAATGCTCTAACCAAAACACACAGACTGGTTAAATGGATACAAAAGCAAGACCCATATATATGTATACACAAGAAACCCACTTCAGACATAGAGACACATACAGACTGAAAGTGAAGGGATGGAAAAAGATATTCCATGCAAATGGAAATCAAAAGAAAGCTGGAGTAGCAATACTCATATGAGATAAAATAGACCCTAAAATAAAGACTGTTATAAGAGATAAGGAAGGACATGACATAATGATCAAGTGATCAATCCAAGAAGATGTAACAATTATAAATGTTTATGGACCCAACATAGGACACCTCAATACATAAGGCAAATGATAACAACCATGAAAGGGGATATTGGCAGTAATACAATAATTGAAGGGGACTATAACACCCCACTTTCACCAATGGACAGATCATCCAAACAGAAAATAAATAAAGAAACACAAGTTTTAAATGACACAATAGACCAGATAGATTTAATTGATATTAAAAGCACATTCCACCTGAAAGTGGCAGAATACACTTTCTTGTCAAGTGAACATGGAGCATTCTCCAGGAGAAATCATATCTTGGGTCACAAATCAAGCCTCAGAAAATTTAAGTGAACTGAAATCATATCAAGCAACTTTTCTGACCACAATGCTATGAGATTGGAAATCAGTTACAGGGAAAATTGGTAAAACCCACAAATAAATGGAGGTTAAACAGTGCACTACTAAATAACCAAGAGATCACTGAAGAACTCAAAGGAAAGTAAAAAAGAATACATAGAAATAAATGACAATGAAAACACGATGACCCAAAACCTACAGGATACAGTAATAGCAGTTCTAAGAGGGGAGTTTATAGCAATTCAATCTCACCTCAAGAAAAAGGAAAATCTCAAGCAAACAATCTAACCCTACATCTAAAGCAACTAGAGAAAGAAGAACAAAGAAAACCCAAAGTCAGTAGAAGGAAATAAATCATAAAGATCAGAGCAGAAATAAATGAAATAGAAATGAAGGAAGCAATAACAAAGATCAACAAAACATAAAGCTGTTTTTTGAGAAGATAAACAAAATTGATAAACCATTAGCCACACTCACCAGGGAAAAAGGGAGAAGACTCAAATCAACAGAATTGGAAATGAAAAAGGAGAAGTAACAACTGACACTGCAGAAACAAATGATCATGACAGATTACTACAATCAACTATATGCCGATAAAATGGACAACTTAGAAGAAATGGATAAGTTCTTAGAAAAGCACAACCTTCTGAGACTGGACCAGGAAGAAATAGAAAATATAAACAGACCAATCACAAGCACTGAAATTGAGACTGTGATTTAAAATCTTCCAAAAAACTAAAGCCCTAGACAAAATGCCTTCACAGAAGAATTCTTTCAAACATTTAGAGAAGAGCTAACACTTATCCTTATCAAACTCTTCCAAAATATAGTAGAGGGAGGAACACTACCAAACACATTCTACGAGAACACAGTCACCCTGATAACAAAACCAGACAAAGATGTCACAAAGAAAGAAAACTACAGGCCAATATCACTGATGAACATAGATGAAAAATCCTCAACAAAGTATTAGCCAACAGAATCCAGCAGCACATTAAAAGGATCATACACCATGATCAAGGTGTGTTTATCCACAGAATGCAAAGATTCTTCAATATACACAAATCAATCAATGTGATACACCATATTAAAAAAATTAAGGAGAAAAACCATATGATCATCTCAATAGATGAAGAAAAAGCTTGCGAAAAAATTCAACACCCATTTATGATAAATACCCTCCAGAAAGTAGGCATAGAGGGAAATTGCCACAACCTAATAAAGGCCATATATGACAAACCCACAGCCAACAACATTCTCAATGTTGAAAAACTGAAACCATTTCTCTAAGATGAGGAACAAGACAAGGCTGTGCACTCTCACCACTATTACTCAACATAGTTTTGGAAGTTTTAGCCACAGCAATCAGAGAAGAAAAATAAATAAAAGCAATCCAAAGAGGAAAAGAAGAAGTAAAGCAGTCAGTGTTTGCAGATGACATGATACTATACATAGAGAATCCTAAAGATGCTACCAGAAAACTACTAGAGCTAAACAATGAATTTGGGAAAGTAGCAGGATGCAAGGTTAATACACAGAAATCTCTTGCATTCCTATATACTAATGATGAAAAATATGAAAAAGAAATTAAGGAAACACTCTCATTTACCATTGCAACAAAAAGAATAAACTCCTAGGAATAAAGCTACCTAATGAGACAAAAGACCCGGAAAAATATGCAGAAAACTATAAGAAACTGATGAAAGAAATCAAAGATGATACAAAGAGATGGAGGGATATACCATGTTTTTGTATTGGAAGAATCAATATGCGAAAATGACTATACTATCCAAAGAAATGTACAGATTCAGTGCAATCCCTATCAAAGTACCAATGACATTTTTCACAGAACTAGAACAAAACATTTCACAATTTGTATGGAAACACAAAAGACCCAGAATAGCCAAAGAATTCTTGAGGAAGAAAAATGGAGCTGGAGGAATCAGGTTCCCTGACTTCAGACTCTACCACAAAGCTACAGTAATGAAACCAGTGGGGTACTGGCACAAAAACAGAAATATAGATCAATGGAACACGATAGAAAGACCACAGGTAAACCCATTCACTCATGGAAAACTAATATATGACAAAGGAGGCAAGAATATACAATGGAGAAAAGACAGCCTTTTCAATAACTGGTGCTGGGAAAACTGGACAGCTACAGGTTAAAGAATGAAATTAGAACACTCCCTAACACCATACACAAAAATAAATGCAAAATGGATTAAAGACCTAAATGTAAGGCCAGACACCATAAAACTCTTAGAGGAAAACTTAGTCAGAGCACTCTATGAATAAATCACAGCAAGATTATTTTTGACCCACCAACTAGAGAAATGGAAATAAAAATAAAAATAAACAAATGGGACCTAATGAAACTTCAAAGCTTTTGCACAGCAAAGGAAACCATAAACAAGCCCAAAAGACAACACTCAGAATGGGAGAAAATATTTGCAAATGAAGCAACTGACAAAGGATTAATCTCAAAAAATTTATAAGCAGCTCATGCAGCTCAATGTCAAAAAAAAAAAAAAAAACCCAATTCAAAAATGGGCAGAAGACCTAAATAGACATTTCTCCAAAGAAGATATACAGATTGCCAACAAACACATGAAAGAATGCACAACATCACTAATCATTAGAGAAATGCAAATCAAAACTACAATGAGATATCATCTCACACTGGTCGGAATGGCCATCATCAAAAAATCTACAAACAATAAATGGTGGAGAGGGTGTGGAGAAAAGGGAACTCTCTTGCACTGCTGAGGGGAATGTAAATTGATACAGTCACTATTGAGAACAGTATGGAGTTTCCTTAAAAATTTAAAAATAGAACTACCATAGTACCCAGCAATTACACTACTGGGCCTGTACGCTGAGAAAACCATAATTCAAAAAGAGTCATGTACCACATTGTTCATTGCAGCTCTATTTACAATAGCCAGGATATGGAAGCAACCTAAGTGTCCATTGACAGATGACTGGATAAAGAAGATGTGGCACATATATACAATGGAATATTACTCAGCCATAAAAATGAATGAAATTGAGTTATTTGCAGTGAAGTGGATAGAGCTAGAGACTGTCATACAGAGTGAAGTAAGTCAGAAAGAGAAAAACAAATACTGTATGCTAACACGTATATATGGAATGTAAAAAAAAAAAAAAAGGTTCTGAAGAACCTAGGGGCAGGACAGGAATAAAGATGCAGATGTAGAGAATGGACTCGAGGACACAGGAAGGGGGAAGGGTAAGCTGGGATGAAGTGACAGAGTGGCATTGACATATATACAATACTAAATTTAAAATAGTTAGCTAGTGGGAAGCTACAGCATAGCACAGGGAGATCAGCTTGGTGCTTTGCTATGACCTAGAGGGGTGGGATAGGGAGGGTGGGAGGGAGGCTCCAGGGGATATATGTATGCATATGGCTGATTCACTTTGTTGTACAACAGAAACTAACACAGTATTGTGACACAGTGATACTCCAATAAAGACCTATTAAAAAAACAAACAAACCCAGAGGCCTATTTTACTGAATATTGGGAAAAACTTGAATTTTATATAAATGTCATGTTTAGACAAAAAATGTGGTGACCCATATAAACCTCCAAATGAAAGATAAGTACAGACACTACAAATTACTGGGTTTGGTGTGCAGGGATGTTTCTCTTACAAAGGCCGTTCTCCAAATCATATTCCAGGTAGAGAAGCAGGAGGAACTTTATAAAAAAATGATTGATAATTACTCTGAAACTACCAAACATATTATCTGTTTTCCATAAAGAAAACAGAAGTTTACATCATATGTCTTCCTTTCTTTCACAAAACTAGAAACATTCATTTAAATTATTTCATATTTAATCATTGATGGGGTTGAAAGAATATTGTCAAGATCTTATTCTAGTTATTTAGTGGGATAAGATTTTTGTTTCAGTAGTTCTAATAGGACACAGTCATTATTTAGGGGAATAATATTCCTTCAGTTAGATCATTAGAATGATGAGCTTCTGATTTCAGTAGAAAGGGAAGCTTGAGAACCGAAGCAATGTAAACTTGATGCATATTCACACAGGAGCTGAAGTACAAAATGAAGGAACATATCTAAACATTATGTTAGAGATTGCTGTGTCCTGAACTGGTAATATACCTAGTAAGATATAAATAAGTATACTATTTTTAATAATGGTTCATGCTCAAAAAGTCTGGTTAGACAGACTTGTTTTTGGTAGGGCTCGCTAGTGCTTTAAATTATTCATGCATACTTTTAATCTCCAAGATGGAGCCAAGAAACAGCATTGACCCACCTTAACTTGAACACTGAAAATTTTTATGAAGGCGGACAGTTAGCCTTGCCCAGAGCAGTGTTCTACAGAGCAACAAATGAGAAATGCTGTTATATATTTTACTTCAAGGAGTTTCTAATAAGGTACAAGACGGTAGGAATAATCTTGATCTACTCTCATTTTATCCCCAGCACTAATCATAAAACCTCACAGAGCAGGCATTACTGAGTGAGTGAATGGATGATAGATATCCCAACAATATAATTGGAAAGATAACAGTATTAATGGTTGAGGAGAGGACAGGGCTTTCCTGTTCCATCACTTTCACTTGTTAGCGGTTTCTCACCACTACAATCAGGGTTCTCTGGAACGCCTGACTCAGCCATCCCATTGCCTGCCGGTACCTCTCTCAGGGTCACCATATCTGCAATGGAGGTTGTCTCTTCCATGCCCTAGACGTGAGGAGCTGCAAAACCTGGGTGTCTGATGCCTTCTTCACTCCCCTTAGCTAATTTAGTTACCCAGTCCTGTTCAGGTTTTCCTTTATTGCTGTCTTTCAAGTCTGTTCACTTTTTTACACCCCCTCCATTGCTAACTTTTGTATAATTTCTTACTCTGGCTACTTCTGCAGTCTTTAAACTGATAATTCTACCTCCGTTGCCTCTCTCAACCTGTTTTCACAACGCCAGAGGGCCTTCCAAAATGCAGACTGGGCCATGTGACTCCCTGCTTTAAATCCTGAAATAGTTCTTTGAACTAGAATATAAATTTTAAATAAAATCCTGAACAGGTTAATAAATATCAGCTATCTGCATCCATATATTATTTTCAATTGTAGCCTTGCTTCAATGAATGATTTTTTTCAGCAAAAGCAATTTTTATTTTGAATATAGTTACTTAATAATCATGAATACATTTTTATGAATCTATTAAAGACTATATACATTATGGCTATTTCCTTTATTTCAAAATATCTTCCATATGAAGAAGAAACTAAGAGTTTCAAACATCAAGAATTAAGTAAAATATCCTTTAAAATGCTTTAGGTTTAAACCAAACACAGGGAGTCCTCTGAGATCCAGAGAAAATCTGAGTGACTCTATTTAAACACCAAATGCAACAGCAGATTTTAAGAAACAAAGTGGTCCAAAAAATTGTTCTTTGTGCTATCCAACATGCGCTGGGCCACTAAGAGGACCTGAAGCAGGCAGTCACTTGATATCTACATTCAGGTGCTGCCTACATGCAACAGACCTATCTACATAACTCACTGAAACGCAGTCCTTAGATACCTTGCTTGTTCCGTTAGCCAGCCTTCCTCATTCCAGAGAAATATTGAATTATATCTCAGCTGTTTCACAGAGCTCCTCTGTACAAACTTTGTCCTAGCTTGTGTTCAGCACTTGAGTAAACCACAGGCTTACCAGCACATTCTCAACTGGACCCAGATCTGAAGAAAAGGAAGTAGTCGTATGGTAGTTAGGACATGGTATTTAGAACTACATCGGTTCAAATTTCAGTTCTTCCTCTTACTGACTCTATGGCCTTGAATGAAACATTTAACTTTTGTAGATATTCAGTGTCTCCTGAGACAGCCCTGTTTGTCTCCCTAAGAAAGTACCTATTCATGGGGCAGAGGAAACCCTATCTTATAAGATCATATGGTGGTGGAGAATTTTTTAAAAATTGGATCCTTGAGTGTTTGATATGTCACCCACTTCCAGTGGTTTCCAAACTGAAATCCAAAGACTCCTCTCGTCTTGCTGACACCAGCCATCAATGACTGCTGATGCTGTACTGGCTGTGAATATCTCAGTTTAGAAAGAGTGTTAAAGTGGTCATGGGATGACTAGGCTTCACCCCAGCTTCTACTATTGTCCCTGCCACTAATGATGTCTGGCTATGATCTCATTTACCCCCAGCTCTGATGGATGGTTATTTCACAACCTTTTGTGCAAGGAAGTCTGACCTCCTACAATGCCCTCTGGAGCCTCTTGGTGAATTCTGTGTCTTAACTCACTCTGGAACCAACGGTAGATGAGAAAAAAATTAACTTAGAGCCTCTTCTGCCTAACCCTGCTGTACTGACAAGTAAATACGAGTGGCTCCCCAGTGGTTCAGGTAAACCTGCCAGGAGCTCCTCATCCAAGGGTCCTGGACTCAAGAGTTTCTGCTCAGAGCTATTCTTTCAGTGTATCCAACACACCTCATTTCTATAAATGTCTCTCATCTTCTTCTTTAGTCCTAAGTTTAATGTCAACCATTCAGTGTTATCTCCCCCAAGATTTTCTTTATCTCCTACATAACTTTTGTATTTTGTGCCTACAGCTGTATTACCAAGCAGATGTGCTACAATTGCACAGGGCATGTGCTCAGAAATTCAAATGATAAAAGCACTTCACCCCCTTATGTCTGTGAAGGATATGTTCCTGGGAGTTTTGGAGGGTGTAGTGGCATAGAAAAATCCCTATTCAGAAGAGGAGGTGGGCACACAGACTCTAGCACTTTAAAATGTTGTGTGTTGACATTGTGCCCGTAACTTTAAATACCAATATAATTTATCGGTATTCATACAACTATATTAGTTGCATTAAGTCTGTTCCTGAAATGTAATTTTTAAAAAATATATAAAGGAACTATATGTATCAACACAACAGTGGAAATTCTATCAGTAACACTATCTAACCTCATGGGTTATCCTATAGAATTCCTTTATCCTTTTTAATAAGCTATCAGAATTTTTGTCTTGCAAAGAAAACAATGATACTAGGGTTTTAATTATAACTCATATCACTTTCCATGTCTATCTGTATATATGAATTTATGATTTATTTTCAAAACTTTATAATTTAGATAGAATAAAAACATGTCTAGATATGTTATTATCACAAATAATGAAGTTAAGTAATTCAGAAGTTATAAATTCACACCAATTTAAAATTAGAAAGCTTATGTAATGGCATTTATGAAATTTCATAGAAACAAATATATCAGTGCTTACATTTAAGGCATTGTCTAAATACATTGAGTCAATATCTTAAGATCAATTCATGATTAGTTGTAATTCTAACATTGCATACTAGAACCATACATTTAGTTTGGCAAAAAGTATAACAACAACAAACCTAATAATCTCTACAAGGAAACTACATAATATCAGCAATATGAAACAATATAGAAAACTCTGTTTATCAGCCTTTGTACAATTGTCTGAATCCCCATGGCTACAGTCAATTGTGTTTCTTTTTTCACAGAGATACTGGTACCAATAAGAGAACTGTTTGTTGTACCTCTTGCTGTGATTTTTGCTAATATCTCAAAATAATAAGAAATGGGCCCAGTCAATGCATTTGAGATGCTAATTCCATTCACTGTGAGTCTATTAAATTCTTGAGATCTAAGATGGAATAATGTTTGAACTGAATTTCTGCATTAAATAAAACTACTAGTTGTTAATCATACTTAAAACACAGATTTGTAAAATTGCAACTGGTTTTGAAAAGTGAACATGTGGCTAAATGTCAAATGTGAAACATTCTACTTTCTTGACCAGTTAGGGGGAATAACAATGTTGAGAACAACAGTGTGGGAGGTAGTGCCTGCTCTTAACCTTCTAATATAGAAATACCAAAACATATAATTAATTTTTAAAAATTGGTTAATTAAACACAAATATGTATTTATCTGTTGTATTCTGCTTTCACAGTGGGCAGTATAATGTTGCTATGAAAACATAACGATGATTGTGTTTTTACTGCCTCTGCAACAAAACATGAAAAAAACATCTAAATGTCAAAGATTTCATTGGGCTGAGTCTCTACCTGTGTGGGTGCCTAATTTTAGGTATCAAATTGAATGTATATTTTTAAAGGATATAATTACATCTTTCTTGGGACAGTTCTTTTTAAAATTTTTGTCAGTGCTATATTTTTAATGTCACTGATGCAACACGACTTAGGCAAAAATATTAACACTAATATAAAATATAAAAGTACAACTATAGGTAGGAAAACTCCCATCTTAATGATTTTCCTGGAACTTATTATGTGTTCTAATTGGGTTATAATATGTATCTTATTACATTATAATAGAAACATATGTAGTACATGTAAAACATTTACAATACATGCTCACATTAAATTAGAATAGGAACATATGCATTTTGCTCATGAAAATTATTTTAATTCTTTACTAAATTTGATCGGTTAGGTTTTCATAAATAAAAATAATTATTAATTAAATAATTCACGATTCAACAAGTATTTTCTGTATATCTACCATAGGCCACATGCTATGAAAAACATTGATTCATTCTTTCAACGAATATTTATTGAGTTTCTACAATGTGCCAAACACTCTTCTAGGAAGCAAGAATGCATGAATAAACAAAAATATTTTAAAGTTTTGGACTTTGTGGTACTCATGTTCATGGGGTTGAATACACTGAACAAGAAAGGAAAGATCTCTTTTGTTGTGAAATTTACAATAAACTAGTCAACACGTATCATGACACAGGGTAAGTGCAGGTTGTTATAATCTGAATGAACAGTGGGGCATGATACAGAGGAACAGGTGTGGGCCATCGTAGGAAAAATACAAGAAAACCTCTTTGAAGTGAAAATTCTGTGGTATGACACACTTTTCAGTTTGCCTACGAAAGTTGCATTTTACACATATCCTGACATTCTGACTGAGTAGCATTTATCCCACTCAGCAAATAATGAGGGAAACGCCTAAGGTAGAAGCATTGATGCAGGTTAAGAAAGGGATCATTTCCATTAGGTCTAGCTGAGGTCAAAGAATGTGGATAGAGGTGATAAAAATACACTAAGGGATTTCCTTTTTAATCTATATTTTCATGCCATCTATCCACTTAAAAATAATTAAGGAATTTTCAAGATTCAGAAAATGAAACAAGAGAATGATACACGACTTCATGATTCAGGCGTTATGGCCAATTGGAAAGGGACGAGGTGTATAAACATGCATAAAAACCAGGGTTACAGTAATCCCAGTATACTAGCCATGGAGGATAACAAAAGGATACACAGAGTGATTGACGTTGGAGCTTGACTTTGGGAGTGAGTTGTGGCCATATGACAATAGAAATATTATCATTGTGGGCTTATGAGTTCCTCATATTGATAAATAAGAAATGTAGTTTCCCTTCATAAATCACAGCACATTCTCCTGTGGAAAAATATTTTCATATCACTTATTAATATTTCTTTGAACCTCATTTCATCTGAAAACGTAACCTATTTTGAAATGAAAGTAATGTGGGATTTGTGTGTTAACCTGGAAACCTTTAATACATATCACACTAAAGCGTATCTGTTACTCTGGAAATAATGTTCTGTAGATTTTAAATTAACATGATCTTTTATTATCTGTTTCTGGTAAACCCCAGAGTTCTCTTCAGTATCATTATTAAAAAGTCTTCCAAATAGGACATATTAGACTGTATTCTTTTTTGCAAAGAGTTTTCAAAGAGATTTGTGAGCACAACCTGTTGAATACAATTATGGTAGCAAATTGTGTTTTGGCTTTGAAGTGCATTTTTTTCCACTTTTTAAAATAAAATTATCCTTGTTTATTTTATTATAAACAGCAGGTAGGAAAGCTCTCATACAGAATATTACCCATTAACTTTATGGTTGTGCAGCTTTTAGAATTGTCCTTGCCAAAAAATTTCACTTAAGACAAGGACAAATCTGAAAGCTGACCAAATATATACATTCTGGTAATTATATGGGAATTATTTTTATGCTGTGCTCTTTAAGCAACAGACAGGGAAAAAAATGGACTGCTGATGCACTAAGAGGTCAAAGTCTTCTCTTCAACTAAAATAACGTATTTTTCACCTTCTCTTACACAGGTTGCTTGGAACTGGTTTTGCTTTTAGTTAATACTCATGAAATAGTGTTCATTTTAGACCCTCTTTAGAATATGGGAGGGAATTATTGGTGGTAACTACTGTTTGTTTCCCTCAGCTTACCAGTAAAACAGGAAGAACCCCTTTTAACATAATTGCACTAGAATTACAGTTACCAGAAAGCAATAAATAAATAAACAAACAAACAAATAAATAAATAAATAAATAAACATACAGGCTGTTCTAGGGCAGACTGAAAAGGCAGAAACATAAAAGGAAAAAAAAATCCATTCAAATAATTACATTTTAACAAGATACTGCAAGTTTAAAAAGAAAAAAAAAACAATCAGCAATGTTTACTTTTTTTACATTCTCTTTTATTCATTTCCCTATTTTGAAAAATAAAAAAAATTATAGATCACAAACTGAGGAAATATTTTACATCAAATATAAGTAATATTCTTGTATATATTGAGATCTTACAATTAAAGCAAACTACTATTATCAATTAACTTTTTAAAAATATTCATTTAGATGACAAAACGGTAGATTCTCGGAGAAACAGAGAACCGGAAATAGGTAGTTCTTGTCTTGTAGGTGTTCAAAACCTGGATTCAAAAACATTAAAAATATTTTTGAACCACTCTAGGAGAAACATTAATTTTCTCTAGTTACAAGTGTGAAAATGATCATAGTGAAGTAAAATTATTTCCTGCTTTATATTTATATTATTACATATTCTAAGGTATAATAGAAATTACTTAGAACTGTTCTTATTGCTTAAAGGAATTGTACAACTTAATATGAGTTGAGTATAATTTCCCAGAAGTCAAATTCTGAAATGAATTAGTTGAATATTGTTTTGTGAAAGAGATAAGAAATAGCATTTAGATGATATCATCTATTAGTTTGAAGAGGAAAATAAATCTCCTTTGAACGTGGGGCCATTCTGCAGCAATTAGATCAGTTTTGGACATGGAGCAGTAGAATTAATTATGCTTACCATTCAGGACAGGGCACCACTCAAAATATGGAAAAGTGAATTTCTAAGATAAACACCTTTCCTGGCAGTACAACTTTTAAACAATTTCATGAATATAAAGTTGCTTGGAATGAAGAATATTTTAAGATGTAGCATTTGACCACAATTTTAATCAGCTTAAGAAAACAGCCCTCCTGTTTCTAAACATTGTGAGTTAAAGTGATACTAAAGAGATTTAAAAAAAATGTGATATTAAGGGCTAACCAAAGAACCACATACATAAAATAGACGAGTTCACCCGCTTACTGTGTTCTAATGTCTGTGTTGAATCAAGAACCTCTACGCAGTTTTTAGCAATTTGAATCAACTCATTATTTTAAATGATTGAAGAAATAATAATGGGATATAATGTTGAAGCAGGAAAAGCAGGAATTTATAATATTCTAAGAATGAGAATGAAGTATGAGAGATTCAGTTATGATGATTGAATAACTCTGATAAAAATGCTCTTGAAAAATGCACTTATTTTAGATTTTTGTTTTTTTAGTAATTATGGTTTAAGTCCCTGTGGTACTTGTGAAGCTAATGATTTGAGGAAATTTAAAATTCTCTGTTAATTACTTGTAATTTAATTAATTAGTTATCATGCATCAATGCTGTTCATACTTGCCTCCAGAATCTCATTTATGAGATTTCGTTCTATATCAGATTTTCAATTCCTTATGAAAATTGGCAGTCTTCGCACAAAATTGTTAAGGTGAAACAGTTGCTTTCCATTCCTTTTCTTTTCTATTCATTGTTTAAAACACTGTCACAACTGACAGAAACCATAGTAACTTCTTTCTAAACTTATCCTTTCTCAACTTTTTCACCCTTTGTGCTCTTGACAACTTTTCTGCAAATTTCACTCTAACAGATACAAGTGCAACTACCAAGACTTCTCTTCTGACTTTCCTCACTTCTCCCTATTAATTTGTCTGTTTAGTTAAGCACCAATTTTTACAATAATAGAATCACCCCATGATATTACTGTGTTCCTTTTCATCATCTGTTGAATATTAAAGAATTTTGTATTGTTATAGGCCCTATGAATCAAAACTTAGCTTTATTTTGTTTTGCATATCCTAAAATATGCATTATTATCTGGGATAATCTATTTGAAATATGACTGAATGAAATTCATCATTTCAGGTCAAAGAATGGAGATGAAAATTAATGGTATTTTAAAGTACACAAATACATTATGCAGATTTCTTACCTTGTAGAATTTATATGCCCAGAAATAAATGCCATTTTTACAGTTCAGTTGAAAAACGTAGTTGTTGAAAAATTATATTTCATTTTATGGGTCAATCTCTCAGTGGGAAATTACATGGGAAAGCAAAAGAGCCTTTGATGAATGGAAGAAAACAGCAAAAGAAAAACAATTTAAAACTATACTTTCATATTCATATTTTATATTCAGTATTTATTTTTCTAAAGAATAAGAATATATCACACTATCCTTAAAAATATTGCTTTTATTGGGGAAATATGTTCTGTGGTATTTAGAATGATAGATCCAAGATAACTACAATATCTAATATCAATATTTTAAGAACAGTATAAAATTTACTTTTAAAATATATGAATTCTTTAAATAGAGAACATCTCCTCATTTTTCTTAATGTCCTCGTAGAATTTCCTTTTTTCAGGTGAAAAAAATTATGATCCAAATTTCTTATCATCTAACAGGACGTTCTCATTTAGTATAACACCATTTCATTTATACTTAATATAACATTTCATTTCATCTATTCCATTATCTCACACACTTGGAAAGGTTTGAATTACACCTGACAATGTGTTATAATGTCATACTTTAAGTTCACTCTTTATCAGATATCTAATCATGCAATTCAAGTTCGTATTTCTTTTCAGTCAAAACATTAGTGTCAAAAAATTCTTTAAGAAATTAGTTTCTCTGAGAATATTCTAACTACATCTCACTTTTCTGAACCAAATGCAAAATCTGAATGTGTTTCAAGTTCATAAATATAGTATATAAAATTAAATTGTTATGTTAGTAAAAATATAAGACCCATATGTTGTATATAAATTTATCTTTTTTAATGTGTTGAATTTCAACTTTAGAGATATAGGTTCACACAATTACACGCAAAAAAGTGATTTATCTTCCAAAAAATATGTAACTGTTAACACCTCTTAACACTTCTATGTTTTATTAAATATATACATTAGCCACAAAAATCATCAGTAATGTTACTTTTATAATCATTTGCTTTTATGGATCTCAAAATGTTATCACTAACATTACTTGAGTAAATTTTTATGACAATATTCTAAAGTAAATTATCTTATGACTAAATTATGATTCTCCAAAAATTATTAATTAATGTTTGATGGTAGAAGTATTGTTAAATATAGTGGTTTTAAAACACATACTTTATTTATGTTTTTAACACCTTTATTGGATTATAATTGCTTTACAATGTTGTGTTAGTTTCTGCTTTATACAAAGTGAATCAGCTATGCATATACATACATCCCCATATCTCCTCCCTCTTGTGTCTCCCTCCCATCCTCCCTATCCCACCCCTCTAGGTGGTCACGAAGCACCAAGCTGATCTCCCTGTGCTATGCACCTGCTTCACACTAGCTATCTATTTTGCATTTGGTAGTGTATATATGTCCATGCCACTCACTCACTTCGTCCCAGCTTACCCTTCCCTCTCCCCATATCCTCAAGTCCATTCTCTGCGTATGGGTCTTTATTCCTTTCTGCCCCTAGTTTCTTCAGAACTTTTTTTTTTTAGACTCCATATATATGTCTGGAATATTCCATATATATTTCTCTTTCTGACTTACTTCACTCTGTATGACAGACTCTAGGTCCATCCACCTCACTACAAATAACTTAATTTTGTTTCCTTTTCTGGCTGAGTAATATTCCATGGTATATATGTGCCACATCTTCTTTATCCATTCATCTGTCGATGGACACTTAGGTTGATTCCATGTCCTGGCTATTGTAAATAGTGCTGCACTGAACATTGTAGTACATGACTTTTTTGAATTATGGTTTTCTCAGGGTATATGCCCTGGAGTGGGATTGCTGGGTCGTGTGGTAGTTCTATTTTTAGTTTTTTTAAGGAACCTCCATAGTGTTCTTTATAGTAGCAGTATCAATTTACATTCTCACCAACAGTGCAAGAGGTAAAACATATACTTTATATCTTAAAAAGAAGGAAGTTCAAAGAATGAAGGTTTTAACTTGAAAATTTATATATCAGCTTCCTAAAAGTAGATATTTTACCAAAAATGATGTCTAGGCTATGGAAAATAGCACAAGCTTGGTACTAGGTAGATGGCCATTGGTTTGTTTTATTTTGTTTTGTTTTGTTTGTTTGGGGGAAGAGTTAAGATACAATAAAGTTTATTTTGAAATGGAGAAGAGGAATCATATCCTCTATGAGGATCTAAAATGCAGTAATGATGGGAATTCCCTGACTGCCCAGTGGTTAAGACTCCATGCTTTCACTGCCGAGCGTGTGGGTTCGATCCCAGGTCAGTAAACTAAGATCTTGCAAGCCACGAGGCACAGCCAAAAAATACATAAATAAGTAAATAAATAAATAAATAAACAAACAAACAAATAAATAGATAAATAAATAATTGAGAGGCAGTAATGAGAGACAAAATAACCAATGCATTAAAGCATTTAGATAAATGGTTAGACTTCACTTTCTCCCACTCTCTTCTTTCTGCTCTGGTCACACTAGTCAAGCTTTTTCTCACACGCACCAGAAACACCTTCATCTCAGGATCTTTGTGCTTTCTTAGAAAGTGCCTCAGTCTGGTATAAAGCTGCTCCCTTACTCACTTCCCTACTGTGCCCCAGGGTGTATAACACAGCAAGTGCTCCAAAAACACCTGCTCAAAATGACTTTTCTCAAAATCACACCTTGAATGGAATTGAAAGCGAATCCCCCTAAAACTGAGTTCCTCTGCTGAGTTTTTCATTAATCTCTCTATCCACAACTTTACACCCTTTCTTTTCCTGAATCTGTTCCACTCAAGATTGAGGAGTATCAAAGAGAAAGGGAGATTGGAATGACATACAAGACACTATGTCCCTGTCCTTTGAAGAAAAAGGCTTTTGCTTTAGTCTCCTGGGCCTTCCCTGAGTTTCTAAAGGTTGGCTCAAGAGTTAATGATTGGGAAATGTGAAGATGTATAAACAAAAAATAGCTGTTCTTTGCAGAACAAAGAATAACCAAGAAACTGTTAACAATTTAGAATACAAATCTGCCACATAGAATCATCGAACTCAGTTCCCTGAAAGATACAGGTAAAGGCCTGACAGACATTCCCCTGCCAGATGAAAACCGTGGACCACAAACACATAGAACCCAGACTGGTTGAAACCAGAAGGTTGATGACAATTGAAAGGTCATATTGGTGTCAACTAATCCAAGAATTGTGCACAAGCTAATCACACACCCTGCAGCCCCCTCCCTCACATGGCTTTTAAAACCTCTTCCCTGAAAGCCATTCAGTAGTTTGTGTCTTCTGAGCACAAGCTGCCTGTTATCCTTACTTGGTGCCCAGCATAAACACTGTCATTTTCTTCAACACAACCTTGTGTCAGTAGATTGACTTTATTGTACACGGGAGAGTGGTCCCAAGTTTGGTTTGGTAACAGAATCACAGTCCAAACCAGGTCTGTCTGTCTGTCTGTCTGTCTGAGGAGTCATTTGTTTGGCCTGGGAAGATTGCCAGGGCTTTCTAGTGACTTAAGTTTTGTTTCTACCCCCCACCCCACAAAGCAGAAACTGTGATAAGACTAGGGTTCAGGTAATTTATTGACAGTAATCCTAGAGAGCAGGGTGATGACACAGGGAAGGAAGAAAAGCCAAAGTCAGTCTAATCTCACACAAAGGAGTCCACCAATGCTGTGAGAACATGCAGAGGTCCCAGGAAAGGTGTGTGGGGACACGAAAGGTGCTTATTTTATCTTCCCCATTATCTAGACATATTCTATGTCTTACAGCTGCCCTGCATTAACCCATAGAGAACTCTATTTTCTATAGATTAGAACATTCTATAGTTATCAATGTAAACTTTCAATTTTTTAAAACCCTGTTTCTTATAGCTATGACATGCTGCTTTTTCCCTTTTAGTCATCATTATGAAAAATATTCTTATCATTTGAATTCAGTAAATTTTATCTGAGCCATGGATAACTGGATAAACAATCTTGTATAAAATCAACAGTTATTTGTCAGTTCCAAATAAAAATCAAATTCAGTCATTAATATTTAGCTTCTTGAATTAATTTCACACTTATTTACTCAGTGTCTATTCTGTGTCAGAGGCTATGCTAGACCTGGATTAAACAGGCAACATTCAGATTCCTAAGAAAGTCAGAGCCTACAAAACTATTCTTTATACATCGGAATCTGTCTACTCATATTTGCAGGATTGACTTTATTTATCCAAACCTGAAGATGCACAAGGATTATTTATCTTCATTAGTACTGATCTCCAGCAATGTAATCTAAAGTGGCCAGAGTACAGAGGAGGACATAAACTTTGTTCAATCATTTATATACATATTATGCTTATATTTTCCTATTATGATAATTTTAACAGTGTCCACCACTACAAATCCCAGAACTTCTACTTCTCTTTATCAAGAGGTCAATTTTCCCTTGTTAGTTTCCTAACCTATGTGTTATTAAATATAGGAGAGCTCAGTATATGTAAAATAAATCCTTCCATTCACATTTTCCATATCTTCCCTGTTTCTGACAATATTTTAAATAATCTTAATTCTATTTTACTTAAAACTTCTAGAACTTTTCTAGTTTTAGTAAGGTATTAATTTTCATGAAACTGTTATGATGGTTGCAATATTCATCTTCTTGTGAACAAAGTAAATTCCAATCCTGCTATTTACTCACAGGAATACTAATTACTTTTTTAAAAATATCATGCCTATAATAATAAAAATATTGCTCTCTGTAATTTATATGTTTTCCTAGCACAAAGCTCATTAGCAGTCTTAGGACTCAATAATGTTAATATTCCCAAGATGACTGGTACAAAAGATTCATTATCTTTAAGCCACACTGGAATCATTGAACCAAATCATTTTATATCATTACAATTATCTTTCCAGCAAAGCACTCACATAAATTTAATAAAATGCTTAAGTGGCCTATTGACCCAAAGCGTACTGTTGGTCTCTGGCTTGATAATTTAATATACTAATGCCCAGGAAATAGTGCATACATTTTTATTACAAAGTTTTCCCTGTCCTCTTTTGAATCAGGTAGTTGTGTGTTTATAATTAGAATTCTGAAAAAAAAGAAAAGAAAAAGGCTTCCATTCTTCTTGATTTCTCTTTCTTTATGTACACATAACTTCTTCACTTATTATGATCAAGAATTGAGAAGATTCAACCTACATAAGTTCATCTTCTGTGTAATTGTAATTGAACACTTTAAGCAGCATACTTTCAACCAGATTTGGTGAAACTCTTTTTAATATGAAGCATTAACTGGATTATCTAAAAACACATATCAATTTAAGGTAAATCTCCAAATGTTGAATATAAAATGTGTACATTAGGAAGATTATTTATTAATTTTCTCATGAAATATTTTTAGTTTTATGTTCATTTTTCTTCATTGGGAAATTCCTTAAAGGCTTAAGTCAGAGCAAGCAGGGGAATACTGTTTTAAAAGAGTCATAATTAGATCTCTTTCACTGTAAAACTTACAATGATTGATCAGAGATAGTTAAATATTGTATTTTCAAATCCCATTCTGATTACATTCTCTATTAAAATGGAAGAGATTGTGATAGTATGGAATTATCAGTTTAAAACAAGATTCCAATCACTCCAGAGAAGTGCCTCTCCACACTTACTGCACACAGAAATTACCCATAGAGCTTTAATTTTTTTTTTTTTTTTGGTGGTATGTGGGCCTCTCACTCTTGTGGCCTCTCCCATTGCGGAGCACAGGCTCCAGATGCTCAGGCTCAGCAGCCATGGATCACGGGCCCAGCCATTCCATGGCATGTGGGATCTTCCCGGACTGGGGCACAAACCCGTGTCCCCTGCATCGGCAGGTGGACTCTCAACCACTGCACCACCAGGGAAGACCCCCCAAAATATTAATGTATGGACCTCACGCCCAATAATTCTGATTTACTTTGGGTGTTGCTACTCATCAGGATTATTGAAAACTCGCCAAGTGTTTCTAAAGTGAAGCCAAGAACAAACACTGGTCAAGAGGTTTATGGAAAGAAGACTATAGTTTAAACAAATACAAACTAGACATTCCCTTTAAACTTTTCATATTTATCATTAATTCATTCTAATGATGCAGAAAACCTTGTAATCATAAATGAAACACTTGACAAAAGCCTTGTCTAAGCTAATTATCTTAATAATTTCACTGACAAACTAAAAAAGGAGCACTCATAATGGTATAAATATACTGAATTATTTAGGTATATCTCTCCAGAATTATAAACAGTTAAATACAGAATTGTAAATTATTGAATGCAACTTCACCAGGATTGACATAGTTCTTTGAATGTTCCTTAAACTACGTGTGCATGATTATGTATATATCTGGGTGCCTGTGTATATGTACATATACGTCATATGCATGAAATGGCCATACATGATTTTATATGGTCATATGTATGTATACATACATATACATTTATATATATAAATATATGTTAGACCACTACTATTTTCCAGTGATAGTCTAGAGCTCATGAAATCTGATGAATTAAACTTCCTTGATCCTGATTCAAATTGTTGTATGGTCCATCTATCTGATTACTGCTCAAAGGAAAAAAAAGAGTTATTTATATTGAATTTACTATGGACTGACTAAATTGATCCTTTTAAGTTATATTCTTAATTTTATTCAATAACTGTATAAAGGAATAAAATATCTCACACAAATAAATCTCTGACCCACTGAAAAAATAACACTGTAATTTAATGATTGAATTGGTGAGTTAACTAGGGAACAACTATGTACTCCACAATATGAAATGTTAATGTCATTTAATGAAAATGTACTTTAGATGATGGTATTACATAATCAGTCATCTTTACAGTAGTAATCATGGAGGTTCTCTTTCCATGTATATTATAGGAGGTAATTAATATTTATTATTGTGTGTTATTTATTAGGACAAGATATGTAAATGATCGCCTATAAATTAAAAAAATAATTTACGGTATTTTTTAGGAAAAAAAAATGTGTTCATTGTATTTTTTCTTTTAAATTATTTTCTTTACTCACTTAACATTTTCTTCTTAAAAGAAAAGTTCAGGAATTTTTATGAAAAACATCAGAGATATTTAGATGAGGATTTTTATTGAGTTTCTGTGTGAACTGTGAACTGTGTGAACAGGATAAGTATGTAAAGAAAATAAGAACCTTAAAACTTGAAGTTTTGGGCTTCCCTGGTGGCGCAGTGCTTGAGAGTCTGCCTGCCAATGCAGGGGACGCGGGTTCGTGCCCCTGTCCGGAAGGATCCCACATGCCGCGGAGCGGCTGGGCCCGTGAGCCATGGCCGCTGGGCCTGCGTGTCCAGAGCCTGTGCTCCGCAACGGGAGAGGCCACAACAGTGAGAGGCCCGCGTAATGCAAAAAAAAAAAAAAAAACTTGAAGTTTTTTTATTTCTAAACATCCCAAATTCCCCTTACGTGAAATATATCCAGAAGCAGTTTGGTTTAGGAACAAAGTTTACTTTGAGCATATTAAGTTCTCAGCCATTTTCTTCTCTCTCATCATTTTCATTGTCTTACCTTTCTTGTGAGTATAATAGTATATACAAGAAATTACTTAAGGTTTGTGAAGATTAAATATGATAAATTAGAAGCACTTGGCATGCAATAGGTGTTCAAACTATTAGTATATTTGTTGAATTAATTAATGTTATAATTTAGTAAAAAGGCTTCTCATTGGATGGGGCAGGAGATCCAGATGAATCTTTTTCATGAATATTTTTCAAGCAATCTTGTCAATAACTGATCATTCACTATAGTGATTATAAGTATTAAAAAAGGAGAAAATATCCATGATGTTGGAAATTTGTGTTTGAGACATAACTTTGACTCTGGTGAAGTTGGGTGAGATCATTTATTTATTTATTTATTTATTTATTTATTTTTATTTTTTATTTATTTTTTTTTCTTTTTTTTTAATTTTACAAATTTAATCAGTTATACATATACATATGTTCCCATATCCCCTCCCTTTTGCGTCTCCCTCCCACCCTCCCTATCCCACCCCTCCAGGCAGTCACAAAGAACCGAGCTGATCTCCCTGTGCTATGCGGCTGCTTCCCACTAGCTATCTACCTTACGTTTGGTAGTGTATATATGTCCATGCCGCTCTTTCACTTTGTCACAGCTTACCCTTCCCCCTCCCCATATCCTCAAGTCCATGCTCTAGTAGGTCTGTGTCTTTATTCCTGTCTTACCCCTAGGTTCTTGATGACATTTTTTTTCTTAAATTCCATATATATGTGTCAGCATACAGTATTTGTCTTTCTCTTTCTGACTTACTTCACTCTGTATGACAGACTCTAGGTCCATCCACCTCATTACAAATAGCTCAATTTCATTTATTTTTATGGCTGAGTAATATTCCATTGTATATATG
Organism: Mesoplodon densirostris; assembly: GCF_025265405.1. Classification (NCBI taxonomy): domain Eukaryota; kingdom Metazoa; phylum Chordata; class Mammalia; order Artiodactyla; family Ziphiidae; genus Mesoplodon; species Mesoplodon densirostris. Next base: position 75,207,527 of record NC_082672.1, read on the forward strand.
TGCCACATCTTCTTTACCCATTCATCCGATGATGGACACTTAGGTTGTTTCCATCTCCGGGCTATTGTAAATAGGGCTGCTATGAACATTTTGGTACATGTCTCTTTTTGAATTATGGTTTTCTCAGGGTATATGCCCAGTAGTGGGATTGCTGGGTCATATGGTAGTTCTATTTGTAGTTTTTTAAGGAACCTCCATACCGTTCTCCATAGTGGCTGTACCAATTCACATTCCCACCAGCAGTGCAAGAGTGTTCCCTTTTTTCCACACCCTCTCCAGCATTTATTGTTTCTAGATTTTTTGATGATGGCCATTCTGACTGGTGTGAGATGATATCTCATTGTAGTTTTGATTTGCATTTCTCTAATGAGTAAAGATGTTGAGCATCCTTTCATGAGTTTGTTGGCTGTCTGTATATCTTCTGTGGAGAAATGTCTATTTAGGTCTTCTGCCCATTTTTGGATTGGGTTGTTTGTTTTTTTGCTATTGAGCTGCATGAGCTGCTTATAAATTTTGGAGATTAATCCTTTGTCAGTTGCTTCATTTGCAAATATTTTCTCCCATTCTGAGGGTTGTCTTTTCGTCTTGTTTATGGTTTCCTTTGCTGTGCAAAAGCTTTTAAGTTTCATTAGGTCCCATGTGTTTATTTTTGTCTTTATTTCCATTTCTCTAGGAGGTGGGTCAAAAAGGATCTTGCTGTGATTTATGTCATAGAGTGTTCTGCCTATGTTTTCCTCTAGGAGTTTGATAGTGTCTGGCCTTACATTTAGGTCTTTAATCCATTTTGAGCTAATTTTTGTGTATGGTGTTAGGGAGTGATCTAATCTCATACTTTTACATGTCCCTGTCCAGTTTTCCCAGCACCACTTATTGAAGAGACTGTCCTTTCTCCACTGTACATTCCTGCCTCCTTTATCAAAGATAAGGTGACCATATGTCCGTGGGTTTATCTCTGGGCTTTCTATCCTGTTCCATTGATCTATCTTTCTATTTTTGTGCCAGTACCATACTGTCTTGATTACTGTAGCTTTGTAGTATAGTCTGAAGTCAGGGAGCCTGATTCCTCCAGCTCCGTTTTTCGTTCTCAAGATTGCTTTGGCTATTCGGGGTCTTTTGTGTTTCCATACAAATTGTGAAAGTTTTTGTTCTAGTTCTGTGAAAAATGCCATTGGTAGTTTGATAGGTATTGCATTGAATCTGTAGATTGCTTTGGGTAGTAGAGTCATTTTCACAATGTTGATTCTTCCAATCCAAGAACATGGTACATCTCTCCATCTATTTGTATCATCTTTAATTTCTTTCATCAGTGTCTTATAATTTTCTGCATACAGGTCTTTTGTCTCCTTAGGTAGGTTTATTCCTAGATATTTTATTCTTTTTGTTGCAATGGTAAATGGGAGTGTTTCCTTGATTTCACTTTCAGATTTTTCATCATTAGTATATAGGAATGCCAGAGATTTCTGTGCATTAATTTTGTATCCTGCAACTTTACCAAATTCATTGATTAGCTCTAGTAGTTTTCTGGTAGCATCTTTAGGATTCTCTATGTATAGTATCATGTCATCTGCAAACAGTGACAGCTTTACTTCTTCTTTTCCCATTTGGATTCCTTTTATTTCCTTTTCTTCTCTGATTGCTGTGGCTAAAACTTCCAAAACTATGTTGAATAAGAGTGGTGAGAGTGGGCAACCTTGTCTTGTTCCTGATCTTAGTGGAAATGGTTTCAATTTTTCACCATTAAGTACGATGCTGGCTGTGGGTTTGTCATATATGGCCTTTATTATGTTGAGGAAAGTTCCCTCTATGCCTACTTTCTGCAGGGTTTTTATCATAAATGGGTGTTGAATTTTGTCAAAAGCTTTCTCTGCATCTATTGAGATGATCATATGGTTTTTCTCCTTCAGTTTGTTAATATGGTGTATCACGTTGATTGATTTGCGTATATTGAAGAATCCTTGCATTCCTGGAATAAACCCCACTTGATCATGGTGTATGATCCTTTTAATGTGCTGTTGGATTCTGTTTGCTAGTATTTTGTTGAGGATTTTTGCATCTATGTTCATCAGTGATATTGGCCTGTAGTTTTCTTTCTTTGTGACATCCTTGTCTGGTTTTGGTATCAAGGTGATGGTGGCCTCGTAGAATGAGTTTGGGAGTGTTCCTCCCTCTGCTATATTTTGGAACAGTTTCAGAAGGATAGGTGTTAGCTCTTCTCTAAATGCTTGATAGAATTCGCCTGTGAAGCCATCTGGTCCTGGGCTTTTGTTTGTTGGAAGATTTTTGATCACATTTTCAATTTCAGTGCTTGTGATTGGTCTGTTCATATTTTCTATTTCTTCCTGATTCAGTCTTGGCAGGTTGTGCATTTCTAAGAATTTGTCCATTTCTTCCAGGTTGTCCATTTTATTGGCATAGAGTTGCTTATAGTAATCTCTCATGATCTTTTGTATTTCTGCAGTGTCAGTTGTTACTTCTCCTTTTTCATTTCTAATTCTATTGATTTGAGTCTTCTCCCTTTTTTTCTTGATGAGTCTGGCTAATGGTTTATCAATTTTGTTTATCTTCTCAAAGAACCAGCTTTTAGTTTTATTGATCCTTGCTATCGTTTCCTTCATTTCTTTTTCATTTATTTCTGATCTGATTTTTATGATTTCTTTCCTTCTGCTAACTTTGGGATGTTTTTGTTCTTCTTTCTCTAATTGCTTTAGGTGCAAGGTTAGGTTGTTTATTCGAGATGTTTCCTGTTTCTTAAGGTGGGATTGTATTGCCATAAACTTCCCTCTTAGAACTGCTTTTTCTGCATCCCATAGGTTTTGGGTCGTCGTGTCTCCATTGTCATTTGTTTCTAGGTATTTTTTAATTTCCTCTTTGATTTCTTCAGTGATCACTTCGTTATTAAGTAGTGTATTGTTTAGCCTCCATTTGTTTGTATGTTTTACAGCTCTTTTCCTGTAATTGATATCTAGTCTCATAGCATTGTGGTCGGAAAAGATACTTGATACAATTTCAATTTTCTTAAATTTACCAAGGCTTGATTTGTGACCCAAGATATGATCTATCCTGGAGAATGTTCCATGAGCACTTGAGAAAAATGTGTATTCTGTTGTTTTTGGATGGAATGTCCTATAAATATCAATTAAGTCCATCTTGTTTAATGTATCATTTAAAGCTTGTGTTTCCTTATTTATTTTCATTTTGGATGACCTGTCCATTGGTGAAAGTGGGGTGTTAAAGTCCCCTACTATGATTGTGTTACTGTCGATTTCTCCTTTTATGGCTGTTAATATTTCCCTTATGTATTGAGGTGCTCCTATGTTGGGTGCATAAATATTTACAATTGTTATATCTTCTTCTTGGATTGATCCCTTGATCATTATATAGTGTCCTTCTTTGTCTCTTCTAGTAGTCTTTATTTTAAAGTCTATTTTGTCTGATATGAGAATTGCTACTCCAGCTTTCTTTTGGTTTCAATTTGCATGGAATATCTTTTTCCATCCCCTTACTTTCAGTCTGTATGTGTCTCTAGGTCTGAAGTGGGTCTCTTGTAGACAGCATATATATGGGTTTTGTTTTTGTATCCATTCAGCCACTCTCTGTCTTTTGGTGGGAGCATTTAGTCCATTTACATTTAAGGTAATTATTGATATGTATGTTCCTATTCCCATTTTCTTAATTGTTTTGGGTTCGTTATTGTAGTTCTTTTCCTTCTGTTGTGTTTCTTGCCTAGAGAAGTTCCTTTAGCATTTGTTGTAAAGCTGGTTTGGTGGTGCTGAACTCTCTCAGCTTTTGCTTGTCTGTAAAGGTTTTAATTTCTCCATCAAATCTGAATGAGATCCTTGCTGGGTAGAGTAATCTTGGTTGCAGGTTTTTCTCCTTCATCACTTTAATTATGTCCTGCCAATCCCTTCTGGCTTGTAGAGTTTCTGCTGAGAGATCAGCTGTTATCCTGATGGGGATTCCCTTGTGTGTTATTTGTTGTTTTTCCCTTGCTGCTTTTAATATGATTTCTTTGTGTTTAATTTTTGACAGTTCGATTAATATGTGTCTTGGTGTATTTCTCCTTGGATTTATTCTGTATGGGACTCTCTGTGCCTCCTGGACTTGATTAACTTTTCCTTTCCCATATTAGGGAAGTTTTCAACTATAATCTCTTGAAATATTTTCTCAGTCCCTTTCTTTTTCTCTTCTTCTTCTGGAACCCCTATAATTCGAATGTTGGTGCGTTTAATGTTGTCCCAGAGGTCTCTGAGACTGTCCTCTGTTCTTTTCATTCTTTTTTCTTTATTTTGCTGTGCAGCAGTTATTTCCACTATTTTATCTTCCACCTCACTTATCCGTTCTTCTGCCTCAGTTATTCTGCTATTGATCCCATCTAGAGTATTTTTTATTTCATTTATTGTGTTTTTAATCGATGCTTGATTCATCTTTAGTTCTTCTAGGTCCTTGTTAACTGTTTCTTGCATTTTGTCTATTCTATTTCCAAACTTTTGGATCATCTTTACCATCATTATTCTGAATTCTTTTTCAGGTAGACTGCCTATTACCTCTTCATTTGTTAGGTCTGGTGGGTTTTTATCTTGCTCCTTCTCCTGCTGTGTGTTTTTCTGTCTTCTCATTTTGCTTATGTTACTGTGTTTGGGGTCTCCTTTTTGCAGGCTGCAGGTTCGTAGTTCCCGTTGTTTTTGGTGTCTGTCCCCAGTGGCTAAGGTTGGTTTAGTGGGTTGTGTAGGCTTCTTGGTGGAGAGGACTACTGCCTGTGTTCTGGTGGATGAGGCTGGATCTTGTCTTTCTGGTGGGCAGGTCCACGTCTGGTGGTGTGTTTTGTGGTATCTGCAGACTTTTTATGAGTTTAGGCCACCTCTCTGCTAATGGGTGGCATTGTGTTCCTGTCTTGCTAGTTGTTTGGCATAGGGTGTCCAGCACTGTAGCTTGCTGGTCGTTGAGTGAAGCTGGGTGCTGGTGTTGAGATGGAGATCTCTGGAAGATTTTCGCCGTTTGATATTGTGTGGAGCTGGGAGGTCTCTTGTGGACCAGTGTCCTGAAGTTGGCTCTCCCACCTCAGAGCCACAGCACTGACTCCTGGCTCCTCAATTTAGGATGATTTGTTGTCTATTCATGTATTCCACAGATGCAGGGTACATCAAGTTGATTGTGGAGCTTTAATCCGCTGCTTCTGAGGCTGCTGGGAGAGATTTCCCTTTCTCTTCTTTGTTCTCACAGCTCCTGGGTCTCAGCTTTGGATTTGGCCCCGCCTCTGCGTGTAGGTCGCCGGAGGGCGTCTGTTCTTCGCTCAGACAGGACAGGGTTAAAGGAGCAGCCTCTTCGGGTACTCTGGCTCACTCAGGCCGGGCGGGAGGGAGGGGGACAGAGTGCGGGGCGAGCCTGCAGCGGCAGAGGTCGGCGTGACGCTGCACCTGCCCGAGGCGCGCCGTGCGTTCTCCCAGGGAAGCCGCCCCTGGATCCCGGGACCCCGGCAGTGGCAGGCTGCACAGGCTGCCAGAAGGGCAGTGTGGACAGTGACCTGCGCTCGCACACAGGCTTCCTGGCGGCGGCAGCAGCAGCCCCAGCGTCCCACGCCCGTCTCTGGGCTCCGCGCTTTCAGCCGCGACTCGCGCCCGTCTCTGGAGCCCCTTTAAGCAGCACTCTTAATCCCCTCTCCTCGCGCACCAGGAAACCAAGAGGGAAGAAAAAGTCTCCTGCCTCTTCGGCTGCTCCAGAGTTTTCCCGGATTCCCTCCCGGCTAGCTGTGGCACATTAGCCCCCTTCAGGCTGAGTTCTCGCCGCCAGCCCCAGTCCTCTCCCTGTGCTCTGACCGAAGCCCAAGCCTCAGCTCCAGCGCCACCCGCCCCGGCGGGGGAGCAGACAATCCTCTCGGGCTGGTGAGTGCCGCTCGGCACCGCTCCTCTGTGCGGTAATCTCTCCGCTTTGCCCTACCCAGGTATGTGGGGAGTTTCTTGCCTTTTGGGAGGTCTGGGGTCTTCTGCCAGCGTTCAGTAGGTGTTCTGTAGGAGTTGTTCCACGTGTAGCTGTATTTCTGGTGTATCCGTGGGGAGGAAGGTGATCTCCGCGTCTTACTCTTCCGCCATCTTACCCGGAAGTCTGGGTGAGATCATTTTTAAGTGAGAATGTGAGAAAGAACTAAACTCAGGAAGATCCTGTATGTGAACATTGGCCGGAATTCAAATGAATGACCTGATTAATACTCAAACAGAATTTATCTAAATCTGTTTAAGGGAAAAATGTTGACAAGATTTAGGGTAGTATTTTATAGGTCCTATAAAATAATGAAAAACATTTCTTTGACTGTAAGCCATATGGACAACAGAAAGTAAAGACCCTGGAAATCCTGTTTCTTAATTGAGTACTGATTTTTTTTCCAGATGTTGATAAAATGATTGGAAAAAGCACTACCTCGACCCCCATCTAACACATGATATATGTCCACTTGTAATTTGACTTTTTTTTTTACTTTTATATTTTCAAATACAGTTTTTTTGATGTTTGTTATTCAGATAGATTATGGCTATAAGCAAATGTATTTCCTTAGACTATGAAATAAAAGGATCTAAATTAATGGAATCAGTCATTTTCACAAACTTTTCTCACTAAAAATAGTAATTTAGTCATTAAAGATAACTTGGTTTCAATAATTAGAGCAAATAATTCAATTGTTAACAAAGTGCCAGCCCCATAGGATATACTTTGAGACATATTTTAAAATTTTACCTTGTTTTAATTTCCATTGTCTTTGGGTTTATCTCATAGAGATTACCTACACCTTTCATCATTATCTGAAATATTACCTAAATGTGCATTAGACTTGTTTTTGAAAATATGTACCTAAAAAAATGGATGGTGAGATGCTAAAAAAATAGACTATAAAATTTTTTTTTTTTCTAGCTACACCTTAAGAAAAATACAGAGGACTATCTAAAAATCTAATTCTGGTATAATTAATAAATCGTGTTGTCTGGTGTCAAAGCCTCCATTCTTTTATTTGTTGTATATTTGCTGAAAATGACAGTACCTGAAATATTTCTAGAACTGATTGCCACCTTTCAACATCTATACCTGTGAAATAATCCAGAGTGACTTGTATTAGCAAATCATATAGGAGTTAGTTGAAGTCCAGTGACTGTCATGACTCACAAAAAGCCCTAGGAAACCACATTCCTCACAGATGATCATTAAATGCCTCAGTACAAATGTGCATCTGTAGTGAAATGCATAAAAATGAACTTGGCAAGAAAAACATTTATATGATTAAATAGTCAATTGTAACATATACAACATTTGTGTTTGTGTTTTGTCTGTCATCAACTCTTAAATCCTCTAGTGGAAAAATGGTTAATGAAATACTTCTCAGCATACTCTTATATGCCAGTCTCTTAAATACAATATATAAATATTCAAATATTCTGTACTAAACTTTAAAGATCTTCCAGCAAGTTTTTATACAATTATGCACATATATGTGTACACATGCTTGAAAGAGAGAAGAGAGAGGCACATTGTTCAGTCTTCATTCAAGGACTCGAAGTCCCTCTCTACTGTACAGAAACATAAACAAAACTCTAGATTATACCAAAGGTGAAACTTAATCATCTTACTGGTTATTTCAAAATCTGAATAATGTTGTTTAGTAACTAGATTGAAAGTAGGTTGTATTATGGATTCCAAGTAACTGATTATTTTTTAATTGACAAAAAGTAAGTGTTGCAAAATACTCTGGCTCTTCATTTTAACTTTATCTCCACATTACTGGTCAATAATTTGAAACAAAATCTAAGGTACTTTCTAGTTTCCATCTTTTGAACAAGACTAGCAAGTATCAGGTGTTAAATGAAGATTGGCCAATTTAATTTATTCCAATTTTAATATTCAAAACTGAGTCTGTGATGAAATATCTAGAGAATATATATTCTCAATATATATATTCATTGTACAGGTAAACACAAAGTTAATCAGTGTTTGCTCTGCCACATTATTTACTATTTTGGGGATCATAATAATAATATTTACATTAAAAAATAATTTTCTTATAGATCAGATGTATTCATTTATTTTTTTAAAAATATAATCATTCCCAGAGTTGCCTCTACAATTCTTCTAAGAAATGGTTACATAAATAAAAATGTTCTGACATAGTATAATCAGAAATGAATTTTACATAAACTCTTTTGAGTTTAAAAAAAAAATGTCTAGAGTAGCATCAAGTATTAAATATTTACTTTTACAATCATTTTATTTTAAATAGCTGATTTTATGAAACTGTATCATAGCATAATAGAACGTTACTTGCTATCTAATTTAAAAATCCAGATTTCATTCTGCATTTTTTTTTGTTTTCCTAATGTAACAGCATTGTTCTAGTGGTAATAGTCATATAAAGTGTTTGTACTCTCTGTAATTTATTCCAAAGTTTTAGTCCTCTTTGATTTTGTTTTACTTCACTCAGAATTATTTATTCAATTTGTAGAAATTCATTACACTTGTAAATAATTGGACCAACATTTAAGGCAATTGTTGTATTAACCTTGCTTGCTTCAAATAATGAAGCTACAAGTTAGACCAATTTTAGGACTAATTTTTCCAAGAGTTAGAGGTTTTAATATGGCATTATTTGCCTCTATGGTTTAACAAATAAATTTTCATTTTTTAACAAAACTAAAGAAAAAGAAATAAATATTTATCTTAGTTCATATTTTAACTTCAAATGGAGGATTACCACTATAACTCAATAATACATATAGGCTTCTAAAAGTGTTATTATTTCTTTGGTCTGTTTAAAATAATTCAGTATTGAGCATGTACATAAACATTAAAATGAACAAAATCTAGTCATATACAGTTACAATAAATGACTTCTGATATTAGGATATGGGTTTTTCAATGAAAAGAGAGAATTTTACATATGCTTTAACCTTCAGTTTAGACGATTTTGAGTAACTTTAATGAGTTTAGTAATGCAGATATTTATTGAACATTAAGAGTGTTTGAAACCTATGTGTAACACCAAAATGTTGTTACCTGTTTTACTTCTGATCTATATTTGATATTAATTGATTAGGTTGATAGTATAAGTTAAGGACTTAATGAACAAACCTATTAAATGTTTATAAGTGACTTAAAAATTTAGTTTCCTAAAAACATTAAGAATGCAGTATTCTATAAATAGAGTTACCATATGATCCAACAATCACACTCCTGGTCGTATAACTGGAGAAAGTGCTAATTTGAAAAGATACATGCAGCCCAATATTTATAGCAACACTTTTTACAATAGCCAAGTCATGGAAGTAACCTAAACGGCAGATAAATGGATAAAGAAGATGTGCTACATATACACAATAGAATATTAGTTGGCCATTAAAAAGAACAAAATAATGCCATTTGCAGCAACATGAATGGACCTAGAGATTATCATACTAAGTGAAGTACTTTAGAGAAAGAGAATATCATATGATACCATTTACATGTGGAATCTAAAAGAATTTATACAAATGTACCAATTTACAAAACAGAAATAGATTCACAGACATATTTATGATTACCAAAGGGAAGAGGGTTGGAATTGGATAAATCAGAAGTTTGGTATTTTATCAGATACACACTACTATATATATATATAAGTTAGACAAACAGCAAGGACCAACTGTATAGCACAGGGAACTGTATGCAAAATCTTAATAAACTATAATGAAAAAGAATTTGAAAAAGAATATATATATATATATATATATATATATATATATATATATAATGAAGCACTTTGCTATACACATGAAACATTGTAAATCAACTATACTTCAATAAAAAAGCGTGCAGAATTAAGTAGAACAAAATAAAATTATTTGTTATTATTTTAAGAAATATCCCTAGCACATATCTATTGGAAAAAATGGTTAATGATACCCGAATTTAAATTAGATAAAATTAGAAATGCATATCCTGTATAAGACTGTGCATTATTTATGAGTTTCATTTTAAAATATTTCCTCAGTGTGTCTTCTTTTCTGAGTTTTAATATTATGAGTCACCAAAATACAGATAATGACAGCACTGCATGAGAGAAGCTGAGTCACCAGATATTTGTAAAGCTGTAGTGTTATGCTGTCATTTTCTTTCCCTTGTGGCAAATATTGTTGCAAGTTATAGAAGGAATATAAAAAAGCAAGCAGCCTCTTGCTTTTTTATTTTCCAAGCCTAAGGCAGAAGACAGAAAGAGGACTATAAATTTAACTGAACAGCTTTTAAGGTTTATATCAGCAATAAACAGATGTCTGAATTGAGAGGAGAATGAGGCAGAATCAGTGTCCTTCCAGGTGACACTGTCTGGGCCTCGCTCTGTTCCCTCCAGCTGGTTAGGTTGATCTATTGTTTTCTTCTTACAGGTTGGAAACAGAGGGAGAGCCTTTGAGAGATGAGAAATTTGTTTTGACTTTTTTTTCTCCATTCATACAGGTCAGACTGAATACAGTCATCCTGCACTAAGTTACCTGTAAGTAAGGTGCCAACTGCAAGTATCTGGAAATATATTAGCTTTTTATTACTTTCCTGACTTAGAGATTTCAAAATGACTTTTGCTGTTATATTCAATTGTCCTTAGGAATATCTTCTAATTATTATATGATTAAAATAGTAATAGGACCTGCATTTATTTAAAGTTCACTTAAATACCTTATATGCATTATTTCATTGTGATGAGTATTTTTACTCATTTAGTTTTTATGCAACAGTTTTATGAGATGGTGATGTTAGATTTATCTTTCCTTGAAATGCTAAAAGTAAATATTTAGGATGCCTGATTTGAATTATTGTATTGAAGATAAATGCACTTCTCATGATATGTTCATTGTAACACTGTTTCAGACTTATTGACATCATGGGTTATTATTGGGTTACTTATTGAGACTACATGCTTTTATTATTTTTTAATTTAATTTAATTTAATTTAATTTTCATACAGCAGGTTCTTATTAGTTATCTATTTTATACATATTAGTGTATATATGTCAATCCCAATCTCCTAATTCATCCCACTACTACCACCCTTAAGACTACAAATTTTTAAGCATTTAAAATTTTAACTTTAATGTGTATCAAAAATGTGAACAAAACTAAAGGGCACACAAATTGAGTATGAATATTTGTTAAAATCCTATTACAAAAACAGTAAATAACTTTACTCTAAAAAGAGAATATACTTATTGATAAAAAAACCACAAATGATCCAATGAGAAAATATAATGGGTTAACATTTTATAAAAGAAGATAGAGAAAAAACTGACTAGTTTATGAAAATACATTTAACTTCAATAATAAGGAAATGAGAAATAAGTCAATTATTAAGTATTGTTACTTATATTATGAAATATTTATCAAATAGAGTAATAATATGCTGATAGTGGTTTGGTGAGAAATGTGATCTCAACATATTGCCAATACATTTGTTTTTGTTTGTTTGTTTGTTTTTGGCCAAAAAATATTTCATTTATTTTTAAATTATTGCATGCTTTTTTGGTATTTTTAAGGTAAAGAATAAGCACTACATATAAAAATGTTCAGTGTGAGAATTAATAAGTAAAACAAATGCATTCACATCTTCTAAATATTTAGCATTTGTGTAATATGCCTTTTTCCAAATTAAGATGAACAAATAGTTCATAGATTCCAAAGGATCAGAAAATACATTCTTTAACAGACTCACATGATATATAAAGCAATTTTTGAGAAACTATCTTTCAAACTGCAGTTGCAGTTTGAAATGAAACTACACTTTTTTTAAACTTTTGATTTTATATTGGAATATCGTTGATTAACAATGTTGTTTTAGCTTCAGTTGTACAACAAAGTGATTCTGTAATACATATACATTTATTTATTCTTTTCCAAATTATTTTCCCAATTAGGTTGTTACAGAATATTGAGCAGGGTTCTCTGTGCCATACAGTAGGGTCTTGTTGGTTATCCACTTAAAATATAGCAATGTGTATATGTCAGTCCCAAACTCCCTAACTATACCTCCCTCCCCACACACTTCCTCCCTCATAACCATAAGGGCATTCTATAAGTCTGTGAGTCTGTTTCTGTTTTGTACATAAATTCACTTGTATCATTTTTTGATTCTGCATATAAGCGATATCATACAATATTTATCTTTCTCTGTGACATACTTCCCTCAGTATGACTTGCAGCAACATGGATGGACCTAGAAATTGTCATACTGAGACTACAGGGTTTTTTTGTTTGTTTGTTTTGTTTCTTTTATTTTTTAATTTATTTATTTTATACAGCAGGTTCTTATTAATCATCTATCTTATACATATTAGTGGGTATATATGAATCCCAAACTCCCAATTCATCCCAGAACCACCTCTTCCCCCCTTTCCCCCTTTGGTGTCCATACGTTTGTTCTCTACATCTGTGTCTCTATTTCTGCCTTCCAAACCGGTTCACCTGTAATATTTTCTAGATTCCATATATATGTGTTAATATACGATATTTGTTTTTCTCTTTGTGACTTCACTTTGTATGACATTCTCTAGGTCCACCCACATCTCTACAAATGACACAATTTTGTTCCCTTTTATGGCTAAGTAATATTCCATTGTATATATACACCACATCTTCTTTATCCATTCATCTGTCAATGGGCATTAGGGTGTTTCCATAACCTAGCTATTATAAATAGTGCTGCAATGAATATTGGGGGGAATGCGTCATTTTGAATTATGGTTTTCTCTGAGTATATGCCCAGTACTGGGAGTGCCAGATTATATGGCAATTCTATTTTTGTTTTTTTAAGGAATCTCCATATGCTTTTCCATAGTGGCTGTATCAATTTACATTCCCACAAACAAAGCAAGAAAGTTCCCTTTTCTCCATACCCTCTCATTTGTTGTTTGTAGATTTACTGATGATGTCCATTCTAACCAGTATGAGGTGATACCTCATTGTAGTTTTGATTTGCATTTCTCTAATAATTAGTGATGTTGAGCAGCTTTTCATGTGCCTCTTGCTCATCTGTATGTCTTCTTTGGAGAAGTGTCTATTTAGGTCTTCTGCCCTTTTATTGATTGAATTGTTTGTTTTTTTTAATATTGAACTGCATAAGCTGTTTATATATTTTAGAGATTAATTATTTGTCCACTGATTCGTTTGCAAATATTTTCTCCATTCTGAGGGTTGTCTTTTTGTCTTGTTTATAGTTTCCTTTGCTCGGCAAAAAAAAAAAAAAAAAAAAAAAAAAAAGTTTCATTAGGTCCCATTTGTTTATTTTTCTTTTTATTTCTCTTGCTCTAGGAGGTGGGTCAAAAAAGATCTTGCTGTGGTTTATGTCAAGGAGTGGTCTTCTGTTTTTTCTCTAAGAGTTTTATAGTGTCTAGTCCTACAATTAGGTCTTTAACCTATTTTGAGCTTATTATTTTATGTATGGTGTTAGTGTTCTAATTTCATTCTTTTACATGTAGCTGTCCAGTTTTCCTAGCACCACTAATTGAAGTCTTATTGAGGTCTTTTCTCCATTGTATACCCTTGCCTCCTTTATCATAGATTAGGTGACCATAGGTTTGTCAGTGTATCTCTGGGCTTTCTATCATGTTCCATTGATCTACATATCTGTTTTTGTGCCAGTACCATATTGTCTTGATTACTGTAGCTCTGTATTACAGTCTGAAGTCAGGGAGTCTGATTCCTCCAGCTGTTATTTTCCCCTCAAGATTGTTTTGGCTATTTGGGGACTTTTGTGTGTCCATACAAGTTTTAAGATTTTTTGTTCTAGTCCTGTAAGAAATGCCATTGGTAATTTGCTAGGGATTACATTGAATCTGTAGATTGCTTTGGGTAATATAGTCATTTTCACAATATTGATTCTTCCAGCCAAAGAACATGGTATATCTCTTGATCTGTTGATATCATCTTTGATTTATTTAATCAGTGTCTTATAGTTTTTTGAGCATAGGTCTTTTGTCTCCTTGGGTAGGTTTATTCCTAGGTATTTTATTCTTACTGTTGCAGTGGTGAATGGTATTGTGTCCTTAATTTCTCGTTCTGATTTTTCATTGTTAGTGTATAGGAATGCAAGAGGTTTCTGTGCATTAATTTTGTATCCTGCAACTTTACCTAATTTAGTCATTAACTCTAATAGATTTCTGGTGGCATATTTAGGATTATTTATGTATGCTCTCATGTCATCTGCAACAGTGGCAATGTTATTTCTTCTTTTCCTATTTGTATTCCTTTTATTTCTTTTACTTCTTTGATTGCCGTGGCTAGGACTTCCAAAACTATGTTGAATAAGAGCGACGAGAATGGACATCTTTGTCTTGTTCCTTATCTTTGAGGAAATGTTTTCAGTTTTTCACCATTGAAAATGATTGTTTCTGTGGGTCTGTCATATATGGCCTTTATTATGTTGAGGTAGGTTCCCTCTATGTGCACTTTCTGGAGAGTTTTTATCATAAAGTGGTGTTGAATTTTCTCAAAAGCTTTTTCTGCATCTATTGAGATGATCATATGGATTTTAATCTTCAATTTGTTAATATGGTGGATCACATTGATTGATTTGTGTATATTGAAGAATCCTTGCATACCTGTGATAAATCCCACTTGATCATGGTATACAGTACTTTTAATATGTTGTTGGATTCTGTTTGCTAGTATTTGGATGAGGATTTTTGAATGTATATTCATCAGTGATACTGGTCTGTAATTTTGTTTTTCGTAGTATCTCTTTCTGGTTTTGGTATCAGGGTGATAGGGGCCTCGTAGAATGAGTTTGGGAGTGTTCCTTCCTCTGCAACTGTTATGAAGAGTTTGAAAGGGATTGGTGTTACTATTCTCTAAATGTTTGATAGAACTTTTGGACTTTTGTTTGTCAGAAGATTTTTAATCACAGCTTCAATTTCATTATTTGTGATTGGTCTGTTCATATTTGTTCATATTTTCTATATCTGCCTGGTTCTGTCTTAGAACTCTATGTCCATTTTATTGGCATAGAGTTGCTTCCAGTAGTCTCTTATGATGCTTTGCATTTCTGCAGTGTCCATTGTCACTTCTCCTTTTTCATTTATAATTTTATTGATTTGAGTCCTCTCCCTCTTTTTCTTGATTAGTCTGGCTAAAGGTTCATCAATTGTGTTTATCTTCTCAAAAAATCAGCTTTCAGTTTTATTGATCTTTGCTATTGTTTTCTTTGTTTCTATTTAATTTATTTCTGCTCTGACCTTTATGATTTCTTTCCTTCTACTAGCTTTGGGTTTTGTTTGTTCTTCTTTCTCTAGTTCCTTTAGGTGTAAGGTTAGATTGCTTATTTGAGATTTTTCTTGTGTCTTGAGGTAGGATTATATTGCTATAAATCCCTCTAAGAACTGCTTTTGCTGAATCCCATAGGTTTTGGATCATCGTGCTTTTGTTGTCATTTGTCTCTAGGTATTTTGTAACTTCCTCTTTTATTTCCTCAGTGATCTCTTGGTTATTTAGTAATGTATTGTTTAACCTCCATGTGTTTGTGTTTTTTAGTTTTTTTTCTCTGTAATTGATTTCTAATCTCATAGCGTTGTGGTCGGAAAACATGCTTGATATGATTTCAATTTTCTTAAATTTACCGAGGCTTGATTTGTAACCCAAGATGTGATCTCTCCTGGAGAATATTCTGTGCGCACTTGAGAAGAAAGTATAATCTGCTGTTTTCAGAGGGAATGTCCTATAAATATGAATTAAATCTATCTGGTCTATTTTGTTATTTATTACTTTTGTTTCCTTATTAATTTTCTATCTGGTTGATCTGCCATTGGTGTAAGTGAGGTATTAAAGTCCCCCACTATTATTTTGTTACTGTTGATTTCCCCTTTTATAGCTGTTAACATTTGCCTTATGTATTGAGGTACTCCTATGTTGGGTGCATATATATTTATAATTGTTATATCTTCTTGGATTGATCCCTTGATCATTATGTAGTGTCCCTCCTTGTTTCTTGTAAGAGTCTTTATTTTAAAGTCTATTATCTGATATGAGTATTGCTGCTCCAGCTTTGTTTTGATTTCCTTTTGCATGGAATATCTTTTTCTATCTACTCAATTTCAGTCTGTATGTTTCCCTAGGTCTGAAGTGGGTCCCTGTGGACATAAAATATACACGTCTTGTTTTTGTTTCCATTCAGCCAGTCTATGTCTTTTGGTTGGAACATTTAATCCATTCACATTTAAGGTAACTATTGATATGTACATTCCTATTATCATTTTCTTAATTGTTTGGGGTTCAGTTTTTGTAGGTTCTTTTCTTCTCTTGTGTTTCCCACTTGGAGAAGTTCCTTTAGCATTTGTTGTAGAGCTTGTTTGGTGGTGCTGAATTCTCTTAATTTTTGCTTTATATAAGGCTTTTGATTTCTCCATCAACTTTGAATGTGATCTTTGCTGGGTTGAGTAATCTCGATTGTAGGTTCTTCCCTTTCATCACTTTAAATATATTGTACCCCTCCCTTCTGGCTTGTAGAGTTTCTGCTGAGAAATCAGCTGTTAACTTTATGAGAGTTCTCGTATTTTATTTGTTGTTTTTCACTTGTTTCTTTTAATACTTTTTCTTTGTCTAATTCTTGTCAACTTTTTACTATGTGTCTCCGCATGTTTCTTCTTGTATTTATCCTGTCCGGGGCTCTCTGTTCTTCCTGGACTTGGGTGGCTATTTCCTTTCACATGTTAAGGAATTTTTCAACTCTTCAAATATTTTCTCAGGTCCTTTCTCTCTCTCCTCTCCTTCTGGGAACCCTATAATGTGAATGTTGTTGCATTTAATGTTCTCACAGAGGGCTCTTAGGCTGTCTTCATTTCTTTTCATACTTTCTATTTTTCTGTTCCACAGCAGAGATTTCCACAATTCTGTCTCCCAGGTCACTTATCTGTTCTTCTGCCTCAGTTTTTCTGCTCTTGATACGTTCTAGTGTATTTTTCATTTCTGTTATTGTATTGTTCATCTCTCTTTGCTCTTTAATTCTTCTAGGTCTTTGTTAAACATTTGTTTCATGTTCTTGATCTTTGCCTGCATTTTGTTTCCACGGTCCTGGATCATCTTCACTATCAATATTCTGAATTATTTTTCTGGAAGTTTGCCTATCTCCACTTCATTTAGTTGTTTTTCTGGGGTTTTATCCTGTTCCTTCATCTGGAACATAGTTCTCTGCCTTTTCATTTTGTTTATCTTTCTGTGAATATGATTTTCGTTCCACAGACTGCAGGATTGTATTTCTTCTTGCTTCTGCTGTCTGCCCTCTGGTGGATGACGTTATCTAAGAGGCTTGTTGAGACTACACTTTTAATGAATTTCCTTTACTAGTTAACAGTAACCCTTTTGTTCCAGTACCTTAGCTGTTGGATAATGTCCTAGCAAGTGGTAGGCCTTATTTCTGTCTACAGAACTGGGCAGGAAAGTAGCCTGAGCACTGGACACAGGAGCAGGTAAAGAGCCTGAGCACTGGGCACAGGATGTACAGTTGATTATCTACAACCCTCTTTTTGGATAGCATCCTAAAATGTAGTTGTGTTTACTCAGTGTCCTTTTTTCATGGGAAATGAGTAAAAAAGAAAGGGAAAGCTGAGTCGTTGTCCAGGAGGAAACAGTATGAGAAATTCTTTGTAGTCATATTACTACTTAAAAATCAATCACCTTAATGATTAAGTCTCCTGTATGAAAGATAATGTTTATCCCTTGAAACCAGTCACCTCAAAATTTAATCCAGATATTTCAGATGACTCCATAGTCCAAAATAATTTGGGTAATTTTTCAACAGCTACTTAAAATAAATACATTTTGGGCTTCCCTGGTGGTGATGTGGTTGAGAATCTGCCTGCCAATGCAGGGGACATGGGTTCAAGCCCTGGTGTGGGAAGATCCCACATGCCATGCAGCAACTGGACCCGTGAGCCACAATTACTGAGCCTGCGCATCTGGAGCCTGTGCTCCACAACAAGAGAGGCCATGATAGTGAGAGGCCTGCACACCAAGATGAAGAGTGGCTCCCACTTGCCATAATTAGAGAAAGCCCTTGCACAGAAACGAAGACCCAACACAGCTATAAATAACTAAATAAATTAATTTAAAAAATTAAAAATAAATAAATAAAAAATAAAGTAAATCCATTTGTCCTTGAGCATAACTCATATCTTTTGGTACCAAATAGTTACCTAATTTAATCCTGGCTTTGCCACTTAACAAGTTTTAGTTCTTGAATCAATTCATAGTTCACGAAACGTGCATTATTTGTGAATGAAAAGTAACATATGTAAATCTCAGAGTATGCCTAACACACAATAGATGTTCACTAAACAATGAACAGTGCATTCATTTTACTTTTGGAGTAGAATGGGACAGATGAGTGTTAATATCTTTGTCTATTTCTTGTATAACTTTACATAATTCACCATTCTGGAATATAGTCTCATGTTGACTGTGAAGTAAGGATCTAGATAAGCATAAGAATAGGTATGTATTGAATCATAAAAAAAGTTTTAATCTTTTACTAGAATCATGAAAGAGATTTAAATCTTTAAGGGTGTTGTTCATTTAAGTCTGCATCTCTCTGGACATCTCTGTGATTATTTGAGAATTACAATGACCCAAATTTTCTAAAAATGTGAAAAAGGCTAAAAAAAAATCTGTGAAACTCAAGAGAAAGGAAATTTCCTTATTCTCTCTTTTGATGTAGTCAGGAAAGATAAGGAAAACCAAGGAACTCCTGGAGGTCAAGCCCAAATTCATGCAGAACAAGGCATTTGGTTGCTAACTTCAAGGAATGGAACCAGTATCTAATCGAGGAATATATATGAACTACAGTTTAAGGGCCCCTCCCAACTTCAACACAGCTGGATGTTGAAATTGCTCCTGACCAATGACCATTGTGTCTCCTGTTTTGATTTCATACTTTCATTGTGGTTTTCCTGTATCTTCATCACCATTCACTATTTGGTGAGGAAGTGCTGATTTCTAAATCAAGAGATATTACATCCACGTCTCATGCAGAGATTAGCATATTACCTAGAGTTCCTGGACTTTAGTTAGATACTGAGATTGGTGGGAACTTTGAATTCCCTTCTTGGGAAGGCAGGGCAAATATAAAGTTAAGTCTCATAGAAAATCTTCCCACTTTCATTATCTTGATAAGATGTTTCTCAGATTTTTACATTTAAACTTTGCAGAATTTATATATCTCTCAATCTATTTTTTGACCAATATATATCTGTAAAAATAAAAAAAAATGTAGTACAGGGTGTTCCCTGGTGGTGCAGTGGTTGAGAGTCCGCCTGCCAATAAAGGGGACACGCGTTCATACCCTGGTCCGGGAAGATCCCACATGCCGCAGAGCGGCTAGGCCCATGAGTCATGGCTGCTGAACCTGCGTGTCCGGAGCCTGTGCTCCACAACAGGAGAGGCCACAACAGTGATAGGCCTGCATGCCACAAAAATAATAATAATAATAATAATACATTACTTTAACAAAATAATATGTAGAAAAGTCTTGAGTTGCACAATTTCTGTGGATGGAATTTCTAAATAAATTATATGTAGATATTTTGAAAACATATGGAGACACAATTTAATTCTCAGAACAGAGGGACAGATCCCTACTTTATATATAAATAAATTTAGTCACAAAAATATCATGGGAAGCCACATGCCCTGGTCACACAACCATAATGTGGTAAAAATGGGATTCAAACTCATTTCAGAGCCTATACTCTTAACTCCCACCCCCACTAACAACCAAAAAGCCCTGAAAGTTCTATGAGCAGCCACAGTAAAAAGGGGTAAATGAGATATAAGGCAATAATAAGGCGGTTATGCAAGTGGCTGTCATGGGGCTGAATGTAAAATGCATGTGTGTTCTTACTTAAGTGCATATCTGGATGCTTGACAGATACCAGCTTTTCTCTGCTCTTCACCAATAAACAGATGGACTTTCTTGTTTTTTGCTCGGCAAATTAATGCATTCTGGTAGTGTAGCTAGTAGAATAAAATTCAAAAAACATTGTCTATTAAGTTTTGTCAGTTGCATGAAGGGCTTCCTTGGCTCAGGTCAGTATTCTATTATTCATATTCTATCATATTCCATACTTTTATGCTGCACGTTGACCTATCAAGTGTCATTTTCAGTTTCCATTGAAAGGTAAGTATTGCTGGTTGTGTCATCTTTGAAAGGAAGGAACATGCATTCTGAGCAAAGGGTTCAGTAAGTATTAAGTTATTCATTAGTTACTTGTTATGTTGGTCACTGACTATAAGAATATAATATATGCCCCCAAGTAAATTATGTCCTTTTTTTCTGAAGCAGAAACATAGACTTGAAGAACTAGAAGATATATCAGCTTGTTTAATGTCCACATTATATAAGAAAAGAAATTGAGTCCAAGGTAAGTGAAATAATTTACCCAGAGTTTTAGAGCAAACTGAGAAATGGGGGTAAGTTTAAAGCTGTAACTGAGGGTTTAGACACCATGTCCCAAAGTCCCAAGTCCATGTCACAAATGGCTGTGTAATCAATAAAGTGAAAATACGAATGTTACACAGAAAAGTATGTCTATGTATAGAAATTCATTATATGCATTTTATAAAACATATGAGAGTTTATAAAAATGTACTAGTTTAAAAACACTATGTAATGAATTTTTCTCCCAAACTATAATAGGTCTACTACATAATTAGAGTTATATTTTCTATGAACTATCCATGATAGGCTTTATTTTTCTGATTTTTATATATCTATTCCTTTTTCACTTACGTCCTCCAATAATTCACATCTGAGTTCACTTCCCTCTCCTCACTTGTCTCAGCATGATTAGGCTACAAAGGTAACATTTTACCTTCCTGCAGTGTGTTATATTTCATTTTTTAATTGTATAAAAAAGATACTTTCTAAAAAGCTCAGCATACTTGACACAATGAATTCTGTGCCTGGCCTGTAAGTACCATATACTTGTGAATAACATACAGTTTTCAAAAGTACATTCATTTCATTTCACATTATTTCATTCAATTTTCCCAGCAATCTGTAGAGGTACGCAAGACAGGTTTTATTATCTTCATTTCATTAATGAGAAAACTTGGCGCTGCAAGGTTAAGTGACTTACTCAAGGTCACATTCATATTAAGTGGTGGAACTGAACGTAAGTCAACTTTTTTTTTTTTTTTTTTTTTTTTTTTTTGCGGTATGTGGGCCTCTCACTGTTGTGGCATCTCCCATTGCAGAACACAGGCTCTGGACGTGCAGGCTCAGCATCCATGGCTTACGGGCCAAGCTGCTCCGCAGCATGTGGGATCCTCCCGGACCGGGGCACAAACCCATGTCCCCTGCATCAGCAGGTGGACTCTCAACCACTGCGTCACCAGGGAAGCCCGTATTTTTTTTTTTTTTTGTCTGTTACCTAGTGTTCTCCTCACTAAAGCTTTCTGAGATCATCAACCTTACTATACATTAGCTACCTGGAATATACAATATAAAATAGTTCCCTACCCACTACATCCAAACAAAACCCCCATAATAGGCTCCTTTCATATTTCCTAAACTAGCAGAAATCAGCACACTATTACCCACAGTTAAAATTTGGAGTGTTGCCAATTTTTGTAAATAAATTTTATTAAAACACAGCCACACTCACTCATTTAGATATTTTCCATCATTGTTTTTCCACTACAATGGTAAAGTTAAGCATTTCTGGAGCAGAAACCACAGGACACACAAAGTCTGCCATACTTATTCTCTGGCCCTTTGCATTAAAAGTTTTCTGACCACTGCAATAGGGCAGGAAAGGCTAAAATACATTTCTAGACTATCTTGCAGCTACTTCTTTAAGAAGCTGCAGAAATTTCAGGTTGAGGTTTCCAGAAAATGATTTTTAAATGCATAGATTTGACTGTCATGACTGTTATTTCCTTTCTTTTCCTCTATGTACTTCCTTCTATCTACCTGTATTTCACATGAAGTTGCAGTAGCTACTTTAAATACAAGTATAAGGATACATGGTGGTTGAGTAAGAGAAAGAAAAGAGCCTGGGCAACTAATTGTATTACAGGGTAACCTCAGAAGCAGCCCTGGACTTCCTGGATATAAAGAACTCCCTTCACTTTTAAGACCTGTTTGTTTTTGTCAAGGAAAACATTTATAATGAATGCACTGACATTTAGTGAAGCCATAATAATGTGCTAGCTGCTATTAAGACCACTAACTACTGACCCTGTCTAGGGTCCAGCACATTTATCCCTCTATCTACCTCCACTCCATTGGTGATCTCATGTACTCTCATGAATATAGATCACTTTTATGTGATAATTAGTCCTAAATGTATCAACAGCCCAGTCAGAAATCCAAATCACTGTTCAGAACTCTTTGTGGATGCTCAATTAATAGGTCCAAACCCTGGGCCCCTTGAGGGTTCCACCAGTCTAGATAATAGTTATTTTATATTTCCAGTTGCTTACACCAATAACTTTGGATTTGTCTATTTTTTCTGTATATTCACTAGTTTAGGAAATCTGATTGACAATCAAAATATACCTAAAGTTTCAACTTTCCTCAACATCCCCTCTCTACCATCATTGTCTCTTGCCTGGATTATTGTCATATCCCCCTAGCTTTTTTGTCTGCTTCTTCCCTTGTCTCAATTCATTCTACTCACCACACCACAGCCAGGATGATCCAGTAAAAATGAAAAGATGATGTCACTTCTCTGCTCAAAAGGTTTCAATGATTTACTATCCTTCTTACGTAACAGCCAAAGTCTTGACAATGACCTACAAAGCACTATGCCACCAGCCCATCTTCTATACCCAACCCTGCCCTGTTATCTCCCTGACCTCATCTTATATTGTACTCTCCCTCACTCACTGTACGGCAATTCTGCAAGAAGGCTAGTCCTTTTCCTGTTCACCTTTGTCCCAAAGGTGTATTCTGTAGTGTACCTTATCGTGCAATATTCTCCTGTTAATTTCCTTCTTTCCTGTAGAGTCTGAACTTTGTTCTATTTTCCCACAGATATGTCAAAATAAATGTTCACATTTACTGCAACCCACAAGTACCTCTCCTGGTTCCAGTTTTTTCTTCATTTTTAGCCTAGTTATTACTTATTTCCTCATAGGATACTCATTTCTTTTAAGAAGATTTTTTCAATATAAAATATTAGGAGTTTTTAGTTGAAGCTTGGTTCAAATAATCTGACCTGCCATTATGGGAAACACTGAGTCTATAGAAAATATCTTCAAGAATAATTTAGATTTTAAAACTTGACATCAACTTGTAAGACTCAACATTTTCTACAATTTCCTGTTACTCTAGAAAGAGGTTTTTGAAAAAGGTTATAGCAAAAGTTCTTTCCTGAAAATGTATCCAATCTTAAAACACACACACATACACACACACACACACACACACACACACTTTTATAATAACTAAAGCTCCAAAAAGCTGATTACTAGGAATATAATGAACCTTTGTTCTTACTCTTCTTTATATTGTTGATATAAAATTATCAACAAGTATCTATTTAAATAATAAATTAAAAATAATTTCATAAGATAAAACTGATACCAGAAGCTATGTGGATCATTGCTAGTATTTGGCAAATACTTTTTTGATGCATGAACTGCTGATAAATTCAAATTAAGCTCTATCTGTGATTTCCTTAAAGTAATATCTCATTCTTTTTGATTAGATTGTTGATGAGTTCTGTCCTTTCTCCTAACTGGAACTGTATAGTTTCTCCCCGTGAGGTTTCAAGAATTCAGGATGAAGGAATGGCTGTTCTTCCTCTCTATGTGTCAATAGCTTTGACATAATATGGCATTTGAGTCCATATCACTTCTGTCACTAGAGTGATCATACTATGGAAAAGAGAGTGAGCCCAAAGCCACCTGTGGAAAATGATATCTACTAATTTACACAGAAACATGGAGAAAGTCAAAGTTGAGAATATGAACAAAATTTCATTTTTAAAAAATAGTTTTAAAAAGAAGAGCAAATGCATAAAATATGTTATATATATATGATATTAACTCAAGAATGATTTACAACTAGCATTAAATATATGGAAATGGAACCTTTTGGAGGGAATCAGCATGTTTGTGTTTTTGATGTTTTATCTGAATGTTTTTATGGCCTACATAACTTTCTCTGAATGAGGTCAGGGAAAATACAGAGGAAAGACTCACTGAGTGTGTGCGTGTGTGTGTGTGTGTATTTTACATATATATAACACTATAATATTATGCACAGAAAACAAAACCCTTTGATATGCATCCATGAGCTGAATATTTGTATGTATTTGAAGCCCAAATACAGCTCTCCCACTCAGCACAAATGCTGTCTCTAATACTCTGAAGTATATAAGGCTATGTTCACAACAGATGCTCAGCCTCACAACTCAACTGAATTCTAGCTTTAAAGAGATCAACAGTATTTAGCATGTCAGGCTAGCTTATAGCAGAGCAGCCATATATTTCTTTTATTTCACTTTGATTCTATGCTGAAATGTATCACCAGGTAATCAGTGAGTTGGGAATAGTGCAGGATTATTACATAAATCTTTGTGTCTTTCCTTCCATTATGTTAAAGGTAAAGATCCATTTGACCATTGATATTGACCAGTAAATATGAATGGAAAATTCTTGTTCTTCTTTTCTTTCATTTTGATACAATTTTTGTTGAAGTCCAAGTTTACAGGCGTTTGGGGAGAATGTTTCCTCTGGGGAAACAAAGTTTGTAAACATTCCAGGCGAGTCTAGACATAGAGCAAAAACAGCTCTATAAGACATGCTGAGAGTATTCTGTGTCCTTTTCCATTTGTCTTTCATTCTTCGTTATTGTTCTTTTATTATTTTTAAAAGATCTTATGTCTCTAAAATTGTACTTTTAAAATGAAAATATAATACCTAAATGGGGGTGTCACTGATTTCACGGTCTGTCATTAACATCTTAGCAGGAATCATTTTATCACTTAGTTTGCTTCAGAGAGCTGAAGCTCAAGGAAATGGGACTTGGTTCAGCTTTGTTTTGAAAATGAGAATGAATACTGGACAACAGTACAAGAGTTCCCAACACATGTAAATATGAACACTCTTTTTAACATTATAAAATATGTCTAAATTACTATTAAGGTATATAATGGCAAAAGTCCATTGAGGATTCAGCAATATTTTATAAGTAGCAATTAGGAATTGTATTGGAGAGAGCCACTCCTGACAGGATGGAAATTGGAGCAACCGATCATTTCCAGGAAAAGGCCTTGCATGCTTTTACCTAAAGGAACTGTTTAAGTTATTACATATGAAAAAAAAAAGGCAGAATGAACTAAAATGTGTTTGCTTTGTTAATGCTACTTCCAGAAAATGCAGACTTGTAAGAAGGATTGCATTATTTTTATAGAATAATGAAACAATTTTCTTTGCAGCCAATGTTTATAAGATAATGTTTCTATGTATATGCATGATGCTAACTTCCATTATCTCCCTATATCGCATTTCCTGAGTCCCAAGTCTATATTTAATCTTATTTTGTCTCCATTTATAAGCCTTACAGATACTTCAAACGTAAACTTTCAAAAGTATAGTTCATCATTTCTCTTCTCCAGTCCCAAATGTACTCCTTCTTGGTTTCAGATCTAAATGAACAGTACCACAGCCTGAAGAGGATTACTAGAGCATATTCACACTTTCCCTTTCCTGGAAAAGTGACCGAATTTCGGGCTTTACTCGTATCCAGTTGGAAATTCAGCTGCAGCTTGTAACCAGTCTCTCTAACCACACTGACTTATCTGAGGTCTGTTGTCTATGTTATATGAAGAGTGGTTCTGAGAACATAAAATATCATTTTTACTTTCATAAGAGATCGAAAAGAACAAAAGAAAAATGACTAATTATATCATCATGTAGACTTTCCCTGTTCACATAAAATATTAACTAAAAATGTGTTGACATGTGAGATAATGGGAACTACAAAAATGTATCCAATGTGAACTGAAAGTGTCCCTGGAGCCCTCCCTTCACAGTTTTTGTACATAAGGGGGAGGTTCCTTGCCTCTGTGACATCTGTGCTTCCTGTACTGAATTCTGACATAGTATCATCATGTTATTTTATAATTTCCTGTTTCTTCCTAAATGTTCTGTGTAGTCAGCTTCTGGAATGGCTCCTGATAAAACAACCTTCCTAGCATTCATTCCTACTCTCCCTTGGAGCAGAGCTGGACCTCTGATGCACAGAGTACAGTGAACATCCTGACATATCACTTCCAAGATTAAGATAGTAATGACCATGACTTCCGTCTTGATGGTGTTCTCTCTGGCTCTTTTTCACTTGCTAACTCTAGGAAAGCTAGGAATTGTGAACCACCCTCTATAGAAACCCAGATGTGAAGGACTTGATTGAGGGCAGGCTCTGGACATTAACCAGTGAGACACTGAGGACCCAATCTAAAGTCTGTGAGGACCTGAATCCTGCTGATTACCAAGTGAGTGAACTTGAAGCAGGTGCCAACCTAGCCTTGAGATCATTGGAACCTTGTAAAAGACCCTTAGACAGGAGATCCAGTTAAGCTGCTCCTGGATTCCTGACCTAAATAAGTTATAAAATAATAAACATTGTTGTTTAAGTCACTGTGGTTTGGGATAACTTGTTATGCAGCAATAAATAATATGTTTGATTGAAAACTCCTGGAGATTAATATATATATATATATATATATATATATATATATATATATATATATATATATATATATATATATATATATATATATATCTTGTTTTACACTAAATCCCTAGCACCCAACTCACTTGGATAGAATAAGGCAAAATAGAAAACTCATTCCCTTGATATAAATACAACTCAAAGAAGCAAAAGCAAAATATATTCATAATTAAAATAACTATTAAAATTTTGTGTCCTGAACCGGAGAGAAACTAGAATGTTTTGATGAAAGAAATGAGAAATGATTGCAATAATTTGATTCATATAAAACGAAAGAGAAAATACTTTTTATAAACAAAACTCCATATTAAATTCTGTATATACTACAAAATGTTTTTTTGTTTTTTTGTTTTTCCTCACTGGAAACCAAGATTGAGTGGTGAATGCAAAAGTACTTTTGTGGTTAACTTTGGAAGTTGTATTGCTTGGAAAAATATAGGGAAACTAATTAGACATGAGGCAATTGGGAGGAAAAATGTACTGAAACTAGAGGGGAAAAGCGGGAGAGAGGAGAAAAAAGAGAACAAATTTCCTGGAGAAGCATAATAAGGGTTGGCGGTTTGTTCATATCAGTTTTTCAATATTTTGAAGTTTTTTAATGTGTGTTTAGTTCACAGAAAGGGCTGATCCACTTCTGAGTAGTTAGTACAAATATAGACAGCTCCTGTGCAATGGAGAGGATTATATAATCTTTTATAATTCAGTAGGAGATGGAGCTCTGAGCTAGAGGTCATTGCACAAAGAGAACCTCTAAAATTTAAAGACATCCCAGAGAGAATATTGGACTTTCCCTTGGCAGTGCAGTAAAGCTTTGAGCTAATGTCATCTAGAACTTTAAGTCAGGCAGGACTCAGATGAGACATCAGTTACATATATAAACCTGAGCCTAGTTAAGTGAATCATGAGGCTGTATTTATAATAAATCACTACATTTCAAATCATATGAAGAAAGCAGAAACCACTTCAAGTATGTTCGACCAGAGGTCTTTTAATTTGGTTACATTGATGGTAGAGAAGCTGAAACTCAAACACCAGGAAGCCATTTCTGATTCCATTTATGAGGGATAAAATGAAGAAGAAGTTGAACGCAAGCCAGGAGCCAGTGTTAACAGACAGAATCTGTCTACAATTAAAATCATGTGGGGCTTCCCTGGTGGTGCCGTGGTTGAGAGTCCGCCTGCCGATGCAGGGGACATGGGTTCATGCCCCGGTCTGGGAGGATCCCACATGCCACGGAGTGGCTGGGCCCGTGAGCCATGGCCTCTGAGCCTGCATGTCCGGAGCCTGTGCTCTGCAACGGGAGAGGCCACAATAGTGAGAGGCCTGTGTACCACAAAAAAAAAAAAAAAAAAAAAATCATGTGAACATGTCCTGAAAGGACGGAAGCCACAGGAGACAGAGATGCTGGACCCTGCTCAATGCCAAGAGGAAGATATGGGGGGATATCCTACATTCTCTATTTCTTGCATTATTTGCTGTCTGTGCCTTCTGTTGTCCAACCCCACCCCCCAGAAACAGATGCTAAGGTTGCTTGGGAAATAGAGGGTTGGCACTCCTGTTACACAGAGCAGAGTAGAAGGACAAAAACAGAAAATTAAACCCATCCATGTTGGGCACAACTTGTATGTAAGGGCAGTGTCAAATAACTTCATGAGAAGTGTGAATCTAGAAGTATAAATTAATGATAAAGATACAGTTGCCATGAAACAATTTTCCAAACATCAGCTCTGATTCACACTCTGACTTCAGAGCCCCCTTAGGATAAAAGTGGAGGCAATTCAACTCGGGGGCCCATTTAACTCTATGTAGGTGTCCACTTCAGCTCAGATCCCATATCATTGCTATGTCCCTAACCTTTAAACTGATTCTGGGGCAGGTCAAATTTTAAATTTGACTTAATTGTATGAGTCTTCCAGGTGCTGAGTTGCTTTGGTGAATTTTTCTTCCCATCTGGAATCTGTTTATTCTCAACAGCGTATATCAGAGACAGGAAAATGCAGTCAGGTTTTTGAGGTAGCTAAAGAGTCATGAATGTTCAAAACCTCCTCCTCCCATTATTCTAAACAGATTTCTAGGGAATAACCAATTACTAGTACCTTTAATGTTTCCATAAAGTTAAAGAACCCCCACCCCACCTCCTTCATATTTTCTATAAGGACAAAGAAGGTAACTCCCAACAGCAAAGACTTGTCTGTATCTTCCTCCATCATCATTGAGGCCAATATAGTCTCTATGATCCAAAAGTTATCATCTTCATTTTCTGCTGGGGACATCTGACACTTCCTCACACACAAGAAAAATAAAGTTCATTGGTGTAAAATGTCACAGGATGATTAGAAATATTTTTATTTATTTTGCTTTTAACATTCCACTAAAATATTTACAAGTTAGTCATAAATTGACAGGCCAACCATTTGACTTTTTCTTCATTACTTATCAGTTCTCAAAACAATTCTCCTAAAGTGTGAAAGTTTCTATAAAAATAGCAGCATGCAAACCCTTTCATCTAGAAATAGCCTATGAGTTGACGGTGTGTGTGAATGTATGTTGTCTTCCTTTGTCTCATGTAAGAGTTACACTTCAGCCTGACCTTCAGTGATTGGCTTCTTTTATAAATTAGAATAAATCAGATTTTATATGTGATGTATGATAAGAAAATACAGCTCTTGGGCTTGTTTATTAGTTTTTGAAAACCCAAAGTTTTTCCAAATGGTTAACAAATAGGCTGTTATCTTATTTACTCTTGTGAAATTTACTCTTGTGAAAAACATTTTCCCCAGATGTGAAGAAATGGCTTCCTAGTTTTTTGACCTGCTGCTTGTAGGTTTAAATTCAGTTTTTCCCTCAACTGGTAGATATCAGAAATTCTATCAAACATGTTAAAGATTCTGAGCTACATGGCACTAGATGTCAAAAATTTATAGCAGTATCTCTACACCAGGTGAGAGTCCATTAGAAAGGCCACCCAGTTCTATTCTCACAGCTATTGTCCATTGATTTGAGTCAAGAAATGTCAATAAAATAAGGAAATGAAATTAAAGCTGTTGCTGACAAAAGTAGATCACTAAAAGGAATGATTTAGGACCACAGCACTGAGATACACAGAGCAGTGCTACAAACCAGTTTGCTTTGTAATGGAGCATGACCCTGTGGGGAAAGTCCCAGGACAGACACCACTCCCCATGTCCTCCACCTGCCACTTGTCTATAAAAAAAACTTTAGTCAAAGAATAAATTTAATCAGATAAATGAGAAAATGCAGAAACTAAGGAAAGCAGTCAAGTAAGAAAAAATAATAATAGTTTAGCCATTAAACAAATCAAGGGTATTTAATTCCCTCTCAAAAGTTATAGGTAATATTCTGAGCCATGTCCCTTGAGCTATTTTGCAGATATTGAAACTCCCACCAGGTGGAATAAGCTACCTACACAATGACCAGACTGTAGCCATGATGTAAGCTGCTCCATCTTGTACAATTCCAGGAACTGGCCTCAAGGAAATGGGAATGAACTGACCCTGGAGTTGAAAATTAACTGTACTTAAAACAATCAAGATGACGCTGATCAGACCACAGCAGGACCAATTTCAAGATGACTCTTGGAGCTGACTTAACCTTCCCTGCCTCCTGTACACCCCAGAAAGTCCCCTCTAAAAGTTCCTGCCCCCAATTGGTGGGATATGAGTCCACCTTCTCCCCAGGATTGCTGGCTTCCTCCATAAAGTTTTCTTTCCCAACCCTACCCTCAGGTCAGCATGCCTGGTCCAGGTGCTATGCTCCTCTGCCTTCCAATGCCCACAGCCCCTAGGACACCCCTCTGCCACCTCCCCAAGGGGAGGGCTTCTTAGCCATGTCTCTCCACATTCCTCCCCTGATCAGCACACCCTGACCTCTCTGGGAACACCACCTCCCACCCCTGGGCTCTCTCCCCTGAGCCCCAGGCCACACCCCCAGCACCTCCCACTTCTCGTGGCTTTCCAGAGATCAGGGAAAAAAGAAAAAAAATTACCCTATCTTTCCTTTACCCAATGCTGGTCTCTCAGTATTGGATTCTTGAGCAATGAACAGCTGAACCTGAGTTTGGCAACAGCTAAGTATGTGGTATACAACTATGGTTATTTATTTTAAAAATATATATATATATATATTAAAAGAGCAAGTCAAGGAAACTTCAGAGGGCTGCACTTATTTAGGAATATATAACCACCATATACAGAGAGTAAAATATTAAATAATTACACTAATGGATATCTCTTTTGAGAACTTTTTTTTTCCCAGCTCTATCAAAAGCACTTTGAAGTGTTTGATTTGTTTACCATTTTTTTTTTGTTTTTTTGTTTTGCTTTGTTTGTGTGTTTTGCTTTTTACTACTCACAATGAGGGAACTGAGGCTTAGAGAGGTTATATAAACTTAAACAAAGTAAGCTTACACGAGGCTGTATTACAATGTTAAAATATTTTGTTAGTACTTTATAATTTACAGTGTAGTTTCCTTTTTAGCTCACTATAACAAATATTAACAGTCATTCTTAGGCTCTATTAAGAGCTCAGTTTAGAATAATGTACTCTTCTTGCCATGATGATGCTTACACTTCAGTGGATGAGAAAGGAATTGTAGTATGCACTATTTCTATAATTGAAGTATAAATAAATTGCTATGGAAGAACAGAGGAGGGTAAGGCAAACTGTTTTTGGAAACTGGGATTGTTTCATAAGAGAAATGCCATTTGTACTACTTCTTCCAGACAGTATTAGCATTATATAAGCAAATGTATGAAGGTGGTAAAACTTGTGCATGCATAAGAAATAAAAGTTCGGATGAAAAATAAAATACAAAGTAAATAAGAGCAGGAGTTAAACTTGGAAAAGGTGTATTAAGCTCATTTATAAAGACCTTAAATTCCTAGTTAGATTTACAGAATCTCTCTGTAATGTGGTGAGAGGAGGCATGATGAAACCTGGAATAGGCAAGGAGGAGATTACTTAAAAGGCACAAGTTATTAATCACCAGAGATAAGATAGCAGTGCAGAGACTTGGCTACAATTCACCAAATCCATTTTATTTTTCTCTTGTTCACAATGTTGGACCATACTGATGAAACATCCTTGAAAGTAAGATTCAGAAAAAAGAAAGACAAGGGAATTGCTGGGATACATAAATAAGTATTTCAGTAGATAATGCAGATATGCCAACAGGGAAAAAAAAAAAAATATATATATATATATATATATGAGACAAGTTCTGAAAGTTCCACCAAATTCACCACTGAATTTCTGGAAAAGGTTTAACTGTCACTCAGATTTGTTGAAAAGAGAAGTCCACTGTGGCTTAATGAAATAGCTTATCTCCAAGGCAATGTTTGATCTTGCATCAGCCAAAGTATGATTCCGGGTCACATTAGGATGATCTTGATGCTTTTTCACATTCAAAAATACACTGGTCTTGCAATGCAATATTTTATCCCAAGGACAAGGGGAACATAATGTTAAATGAAAATGCAAAAGAATTCAGGATATTTATTTTTCTTTGTTAGCTGTCTATAAATTTGGAACTAAATACTTATTTTACTTTAATCTTCTGTAAAACGGTTTGTAAATAAAATTTCTTCTTAAAAAATTTACCCTCTATCTGCCTTTTGCCCCTTCCTCTAGTCCTATATTTATATACAGGGTGATCTTGGAAGCCTTAGGCAAAGACGGCAGCATGGCTGATAACCTGAGTTACCAAATAATGTGTCACCAATTAGCAGGCCCAATTTTGGAATTTCAGTTAGTGAGTGATAAATTTTTCGTTATTTTAAGTACTAAGATTTGGGGCATTATCTTTAATATGTGCTAGTGTTATCTTGAATAACACTACACAACACTTGAATAACACTAATATCTTGAATATTCACCAGTATTACAGAATGGAAATAAAAAGGAAGACAGAAAAAACATAAGAAGCTGGTCAAACTTGTTTCACAAAACGTGAGAAAATAAAGACAAACATCACCAAGTTTTGCTTCTAGATAACCAGGTCCTGGCAATACAATACCAAGATAAGGTGTACAATGAAGAAAGTTAATTTTCTCTGAAATTTAATGATAGGCAGTCAAAGTGTATGATTAGCATTTAGTGAGAAAGGGCCACCAAAATAAAAGAAAATATTTAAAATAATATTTTGGGAGAATGTTGATAGTTCATTGAAGCAGAAAAGTAGCCATCATATGGGGATTATCAGAATGTCTCTTATTCCTTTACATGTACTGTACAGTTTAGTATTGTTTATAAATTACATGTTGGGAAAGCATATTGTATTCAGTGTTTAGAGCCTCTAAAAGATTCATGTTGGTCTTTTTAAGAGTATGTCCATGTCTGGTTGTCTAAAGACTAGAAATGTGGATCTGTTGCCCAGGAGAGAAACCAATTCTAAAACTATTAGATACAGGAATCATTCTCTTAGAAATGATTTCTAAAATCATGAATTTGCATAATATCTCAGGAGCCTGCACTGAAATATAAGAATAAAATGCCATTGAGGTTTACCTCCATTGAGTGAACAAGAACGGTAATTAGCAAGCCTAAGTGTTGTCAAGAGGTAGGAGCAAAAGATGAAAGAAAGAAGTAGTGCGAAGAGCCAATAGCAAATTTCACTGAAAATATCCCATATCAGACTTACTGGGCACATCAGGGAAATGATTCTGGTTTATTTTCACAGTGGACAAAAGTATAGTTTTTAAATATATCTGTCATGATTTTGATCCTTGTCCAAAAGCAAGCTGAACACATATGGACATGTGATGAGCAGATAAAGTCATATCTTCACATATTTCAACTAAAAAGCATATTAAAATAGACAAACAGTAAGAGAAAAAATAAAACAGAATGACCACCTTCACTAAAGCTGCTCTCCCAAATATTATGGTTAAAAGTATACCTTGTATACTAGAAGAAAAGGCAGCCTTAGATGTAACTGAGTTATAAGTGTTCAAGAAGTGTTATGGAAATGAAAGCAGAAGAAAGAAAGATGAAAATCAGCCAGGGTCTAATAAAACAAAAACAATTTAACACAATACATTTTTCAGGCTGTGAATATTTTAGCATGCAAGCTGAATGAAATATATTATGTAAGGTATAAGAGAAGTCTTTCTGAAGAAGTAAGGTCTGAGAGGAGTTTGGAAGAAAAGAAAATACTTTGATAAACAAAAGATGATAAAAGCATTAATAAACACTAACTATGTAACACAAACTTGATAGAGAGGATAATTAACATAGGATGATTCTCTTGGTTCAGTATGAAGCTTCTCTACCCACAAGTCATTTGACCTTAAGCAAATTACCTCCCCTTCATATACTCACCAGTAAACAGGTAGAAGAATAATTTATTATTCAAATGATATGTTTAGAAGGATTAAACAAGGAACTTATTAACAATTATGTTGTGAATACAGGTGCACAACTAGGTCAGACTAGAATATCTGGTCACCCTGTTAAGTAGGCAAAATATTGAGGTTAAGCAGATTAGTGTTTGCTGTTTTCTCCCTTCAGTTTTCAGTGTTCTTTCTATCCAGTAAGTAGCTCAAGGTCTGTGATAAGATATGTCATGCCGTCTCTCTCTGCAATCTACCCAAAAGAAAACAAGCCCCTAGTATTCCAGGCTAACCCATTTTTGTAGTCAAACATACCTGGTTTGCTCCTTCAGGGTTGTGATCAGCCATCAACATTATTTTTAATCTTCATAAATGGCTAAAAAATAAAATAACTTAATCTAATAGCTCTATGGTTATACTTCAAATGTAACTAGGGACATACAAGTCATAATGTTTGAAACACAAATCTCTAAAATCTACAGGAAGAGATTAAATTATGAGAACTGAAGGATAAGGAAGAAATCTTATTTGTCCTAGGGGATGTCATTAAATCCCTCAGATAATAGTATAGTTAAAGCATACTTCCTTTCCTCACTTACCTTTTAGAACTCGCTCTGAAGAGCATGGGAATCATAGTCTGAGTTTCAATTCAAGATTTGTTTATTAGAGCTGTGACTTCTTAAGCAAAGGTCAATAATCCATGGTAAACTACACTTTCTTCAGCAATAAAATGAGGTTATTTCCTTTAAAATTTCACAATGTTTTTTTATGAAGATTAAATGAAGTAGAAATGTTGAGTACTTAGTATGATGTCTGACCTACTAAATATTCAAGATATGCCATTTAGCAATCCTTAATATTACATTGTAGAATTGTTGGTATTTATGCTGTCTTGTAATAGTTTAAAAATTGTGTAATGCTTTCCAAAGAGCATTTGTGAGATGCTTTTTTATTGTGTTCTGTACTTATGTCCATCATTTGTGTAAAAGATTCACAGAATTAAATGAAACTCTGGGGGGGGGGGTCTCTACTCTTTAAATTAATCATTTTGATCCCAGGCCTAAAATTACATAACCACAGTAAACAAGTCTCTGAATAAAGTATGTATGGATAAATTCTAAAGACTTTCTATTCCCAATATGCACACAATACTCATAATTCAATATGGGTCATTCCTTCATGAATCATACACACTCCCAGTCATTAGTGTTGGTATTATCTCTTCCACATGATGTTTTTAAATGTAAAGATGGTAATATTTTTCCAGTTTCCAGAGAGCTTCAATTTGTTAGTACGTAGAAATTTACTTTCATGGACATACTTCTTGATGCAATTTTATTAACAATACAAACCCCCTTTTTTTACATTGAAGGGTGGTGCTGATTAGATTCTTTGTTTAAAAAATAAGTCTTTTGGGCTTCCCTGGTGGCACAGTGGTTGAGCGTCTGCCTGCTGATGCAGGGGACGTGGGTTCGTGTCCCGGTCCGGGAACATCCCACATGGCACAGAGCGGCTGGGCCCGCGAGCCATGGCCGCTGAGCCTGCGCATCCGGAACCTGCGCTCCACAATGGGATTGGCCACAACAGTGGGAGGCCCGTGTAAAAGTCTTTTACGTCATTTCCATATAACCAAAGCAAAAATAAAGGAATATAAATTGTGTGTGTATATTTGGAAAAATAGGAAACAACCACTGCAAGCAATATAATAGATTGCCATATATTATTCTCATAACATCTATAAACATGAGCCAATGTCTCGCTGTTTTTTGTTTTTTGTTTTTTAGTGTAAAGACAATTGTGTTTAAGAGCAGGGGATTTGGAGTCAGAATGACCTGTGCTTGTTCCCATCTCCAATTCTTATTTGTTATATTCCAACTAAGGTTTATAATTTCTTTTGGTCTTGGTTTTCACAATTTTAAAATGGTGTTCAATATGTGTGTGTGTGTGTGTATGTATGTATATATATATATATATATATATATATATAATATAATATATACACATAATATATATTTTAACATAGTTACCATAATAATTTAATGAGTTATATAATTAAAGTTAATAGCAAAATTTCTGTCACATAGTAAATAGTCTTTAAGTTGTGGTTGATAATAGTAACATTTTTACTAATAGGTTCACTGCTTTTCTATGGATGCTAATTAAATAAAATATTTGGATTATTTAAAATTTGACATCTCTGAAATTATTAAAATATTCTAAACAATAGCCTTGGTGGGCTTATACTAATGAAGAACTCATACATGAATATAAAGCAATTTAATAGCCATTTTCCTCTGGAATCCAAGAATAAAGGAAGTTCTTAGTGTACTGTTTTTTTATTTCATTTCATTAAGCTAAAGAAAGATTTAGAAGGAATACTCAAAAAAACAGGTAGAATTAATTTAAAAAAATAAGATTGCTGGTAAGGTAAAACGATTATAAAAAATTAACATACAATTAGGCTACTGCCACATCTCCTAGTCCACTGCCATTCTACACCTCACAACCCTCACAGCAGTCAGCATGCTTTTTGTGACACATGATATAGATTATGTGACTGCTCCATGAAAAATCCTTCAATGCTTCCATTACACTTAAAATACAACCTAAATTCTCCATCAGAGATAACAAATCCTGTGGGATCTCTTCCTTGCCTAACACTCTCCCCTGAGGACAAATGCCTTACTCTCTTCCTAGTTTGTTAGGTTTCACCCAGAGCTTTCTTCCTATTCTTGGAACACATTTATGTTCATTCCCAAAAAAGACATTTTGTACTTGCTACTTCCTCTGCCTTGAAAGATCTGGACCTGGATTTTAGCACAGTTGTGATATTTTTGTAATTCTCCTCTTAACCCAATGATGTCTCCTTTCACAGGCCTTCCACAACTATTAAATCCAACATAGTCTAAATGCCTTCTCAGTCACTAACACCCCAATGATTGTCAATCACACCACTCTTGTATTGTCTTAGCATTTATTAATCTCTGCAAGTCCCATTCATTCATTCTCTTGCCTGTTGATTGCAAGCTTCTTTAGACTAAGGATTTCATTCACCTTTTCCACTGTTGTATTTCTACCCAGAACATTATTTCCTAAATGATAG
This sequence comes from Mesoplodon densirostris, assembly GCF_025265405.1. Taxonomy (NCBI): domain Eukaryota; kingdom Metazoa; phylum Chordata; class Mammalia; order Artiodactyla; family Ziphiidae; genus Mesoplodon; species Mesoplodon densirostris. The sequence goes on from NC_082672.1 coordinate 75,244,704, forward strand.
TAACACAATATATATTAGTATAAGGACAAAAAAAAATGTGAATTAAAAGAGAAGCCTGTCTACATGATCTCATTATTTTTTTAAATGTTGACAAAAAATATTCAGTGGCAATGAGCAGTGAATGGTGTCTCACCCTTCACACTTTGAAATGTATTGTAATACGACAGCAATTTAAAAACAGCTAAGTGTACTTACACCTAAAGCAATTAGAGAAAGAAGAATATAAAAACCCCAAAGTGAGGAGAAGGAAATAAATCATAAAGATCAGATCAAAAATAAATGAAAAAGAAATAAAGGAAACAATAGCAAAGATAAATAAAACTAAAAGCTGGTTCTTAGGGAAGATAAACAAAATTGATAAACCATTAGCCAGAGTTTTCAAGAAAAAAAGGGAGAAGAATCAAATCAATAGAATTAGAAATGAAAAAGAAGTAACAACTGACACTGCAGAAATACAAATGATCATGAGAGATTACTACAAGCAACTATATGCCAATAAAATGGACAACCTAGGAGAAATGGACAAATTCATAGAAATGCACAACTTTCCCAGACTGAACCAGGAAGAAATAGAAAATATGAACAGACAAAACACATGCACTGAAATTGAGACTGTGATTAAAAATATTCCAACAAACAAAAGCCAGGAAACAGATGGCATTACAGTTGAATTCGATCAAACATTTAGAGAAGAACTAAGACTTATCCTTCTCAACTCTTCAAAAATATAGCAGAGGGAGGAAAACTCCCAAACCCATTCTACAAGGCCACCATCATCCTGATACCAAAATAAGAGAAAGATGTCACAAAGAAAGAAAACTACAGGTCAATATCACTGATGAACATAGATGAAAAAATCATCAACAAAATACTAGCAAACAGAATCCAACAGCACATTAAAATGATCATACACCATGATCAAAGGTTTTATCCTAGTAATGCAAGGATTCTTCAATATACACAAATCAATCAATGTGATACATCATATTAAACAGTTGAAGGAGAAAAATCATAAGATCATCTCACTAGATGCAGAGAAAGCTTTTGAAAAAATGAAACAACCATTTATGATAAAAACCCTCCAGAGAGTAGGCATACAGGGAACTTTCCTCAACATGATAAAGGCCATATATGACAAACCCACAGCCAACATCATCCTCAATGGTGAAAAACTGAAACCATATCCACTAAAATCAGGAACAAGACAAGGTTACCCACTCTCACAAATATCATTTAACATAGTTTTTGAAGTTTTAGCCACAGCAATCAGAGAAGAAAAAGAAATAAAAGGAATCCAAATTGGAAAAGAAGAAGTAAAGCTGTCACTGTTTGCAAGTGACATGATGCTATACATAGAGAATCCTAAAGATACTACCGGAACACTACTAGAGCTAAGCAATATATTTGGTAAAGTAGCAGGATACAAAATTAATGCACAGAAATCTCTTGCATTCCCATAAACTAATGATGAAAAATCTGAAAGTGAAATTAAGAAAACACTATCATTTACCATTGCAGCAAAAAGAATAAAATATCTAAGAATAAATCTATCTAAGGTGACAAAAGACCTGTATGCAGAAAATTATAAGACACTAATGGAAGAAATGAAAGGTGACACAAATAGATAGAAAGATATGCCATGTTCTTGAATTGGAAGAATCAACACTGTGAAAATTACTTTACTACCCAAAGCAATCTACAGATTCAATGCAAGCCCTATCAAACTACCACTGGCATTTTTCACAGAACCAGAACAAAAAAATTCACAATTTGTATGGAAACACAAAAGACCCCGAGTAGCCAAAGAAATATTGAGAAAGAAAACGGAGCTGGAGGAATCAGGCTTCCTGACTTCAGACTATACTACAAAGCTACAGTAACCAAGACATTATGGTACTGACACAAAAGCAGAAATATAGATCAATGGAACAGGATAGAAAGACTAGAGATAAACCCAGACACATATGGTTACCTTATCTTTCATAAAGGAGGCAAGAATATACAGTGGAGAAAAAAAACAGCCTCTTCAATAAGTGGTGCTGGGAAAACTGAACAGCTACATGTAAAAGAATTAAATTAGAACACTCCCTAACACCACACACAGAAATAAACTCAAAATGGATTAAAGACCTAAATGTAAGGCCAGACACTATCAAACTCTTAGAGGAAAACATAGGCAGAACCCTCTATGACATAAATCACAGCAAGATCCTTTTGACCCACCTCCTAGAGAAATGGAAATAAAAACAAAATTACACAAATGGGACCTAATGAAACTTAAAAGCTTTTGCACAGCAAATGAGACCAGAAAAAAAGACAAAAAGACAACTCTCAGAATGGGAGAAAATATTTGCAAATGAAGCAAATGACAAAGGATTAATCTCCAAGATTTACAAGCAGCTCATGCAGCTCAATATCATAAAAACAAACAACCCAATCCAAAAATGGGCAGAAGACCTAAATAGGTCTAAATAGAAAGACATTTCTCCAAAGAAGATATACAGATTGCCAAGAAACACATGAAAGAGTGCTCAACATCATTAATCATTAGAGAAATGCAAATCAAAACTACAATGAGATATCATCTCACACTGGTCAGAATGGCCATCATCAAAAAATCTACAAACAATAAATCCTGGAGAAGGTGTGGAGAAATAGGAACCCTCTTGCACTGTTGGTGGGAAGTAAATTGATACAGCTCCTATGGAGAACAGTGTAGATATACCTTAAAAACCTAAAAATAGAACTACTATATGACCCAGTAATCCCATTACTGGGCATATACCCTGAGAAATCCATAATTCAAAAAGAGTCATGTACCAAAATGTTCATTTCAGCTCTATTTATAATAGCCAGGACATGGTAGTAACCTAAGTGTCCATCAACAGATGAATGGATAAAGAAGATGTGGCACATATATACAATGGAATATTACTAAGCCATAAAAATAAACAAAATTGAGTTATTTGTAGTGAGGTGGATGGACCTAGAGTCTGTCATTCAGAGTGAAGTAAGTCAGAAAGAGGAAAACTAATACTGTATGCTAACACATATATATGGAATCTACAAAGATAATAAAAAATGGTCATGAAGAACCTAGGGGCAAGATGGGTATAAAGACTCAGACCTATTTCAGACGGGACTTGAGGATATGGGGAGGAGGAAGGGTAAGCTCTGACAAAGTGAGAGAGTGGCATGGACATATATGCACTACCAAATGTAAAATAGATAGCTAGTGAGAAGCAGCCATATGGCACAGGGAGATCAGCTCAGTGCTTTGTGACCGCCTAGAGGGGTGGGATAAGGAGGGTGGGAGGGAGGGAGATGCAAGAGGGGAGACGTATGGGAACATATGTATATATATAACTGATTCACTTTGTTATAAATAAGAAACTAACACACCATTGTAAAGCAATTAGACTCCAATAACGATGTTAATTTTTTTAATAAAATAAAATTTAAAAAAAACAGTTAAGTTTGGATAGAAGTATCAGTATATACACCATGGAATTTGTGTAATACACACAGCCAATTCATCACTAAATTGTGTACAATCTAATTATTCCATAGGCCTCACATCTGGCCCTTCCTCTGGATCCCCTTTGACAGGCTTTATTTCAGGCTCTCAGCACCATTCTCTGTCTTCTAATTAAGCAATGTCTTTAAATTATGAATTTTATTCTCACTTGAATCAAGAATCAGTGGAAATCACTGTTGTAATCAACAAGTTAATAAACATGTATGAATTAAATAGTTCCCTAAAATCAATTTCTTTAAAGTGAAAGCCTTACTTTGATTTTTCAAAATGCCTTTCATAAGTACTGTATCATCATATTAAATAATCAATAATTTAATATTTTATAATTTTATGGCAGTACTTGGCAAAATACTACTCAGGAACCAAATACAGCTGGCTATCTCCTTTTGTAAGTAGAATTTTGCTGAATCACAAGCACACATTTTGTTTTATATATCCCTTATGGCTGCTTTAATGCTATAATGGCAAAGCAGTTGCAGCAGTCTCTAAGGCTTAAAAAGCCAAAAATATGCATTATTTGCCACTTTTCCAAAAAAGTTTTATTGTTCCTGTTTTGACCATTGGTTTGTAGTGATTAGAAAAGCTGAATACACTTCAAATCATTTACCTGTCTTTTAAAAGACATACTAGTCTCTTTATTTTCCCATGCAGCCTATAGGATTACCTCTCAGGATCTCTTATTATCCTTTAAACTTGATGACATGACAAACAGACATTTCTTCATTTTGACTAGGCTCTTAATAAAACTCTTTATCGACAAGTTACTTAGTTTAGCAGGAAGTCAATAAACCACAGTGTAAGTCACTAGATAATGCTATTTTAAACTTTCAAAGTAATGATTAGTTTCTCTCTAGGGGTGAGATATTACTATCATTGCAAAATAACTTTGTACCTAGAAATGAAGTTCTTCAATCTGTTGCACACAACTGCTGCCCACAGCTTTTTGATGTGGTGTATACACAGTTAAGGACAGTAGATTTTTTAAAAGCTTAAGTTTATGATGTTTATATATATATAGATAGATAGATATAGATATAGATATAGATAGATATATACTATGCTTATCTAAAATGCTTTCACTATTAATTTGCATATCATTACTCATGGTAATAGGAAGAGCCCTCACTTATTGAGGAAAGTTTTAATTTCTGACCCACACCAGGTAAAAGGATGCTCTTGAAGTGTCTGTTCCCAAACTGTAGATGATGGAATTTAGGACTCCTACATGAATTCCCATACATAAATGAAGTGGCTGATACAGCCATGACAAAATGAATTTGGTTTGGAACTCAAGCCCTTTATCAGAAGCATAGAATTTATCCATATAAATAGACTTTTTTTTTTTAATTTAAAGGCTTCAAGCTTTCTTTACAGTATGGATTATAATGATGGAAATTTTCCTTTCTGTAATAGGGTTTCTGTACTCTTTGGACCTTCAACAATATTAGCTATGACTTAGGACTGAGAAAAATAATACCAATTGCTGGAGATTGCTTTGTCCTTCAGGATGTCAATAGCCATCCCTCGCTGGTCACTCTGATCTCTGCTTGGCAGCTTCTCTGCCTACACACAGGCAGCTATGATTTGTAGGTTTCAATTTTAGAGCTAGGATAGCAGTGCTATATTAAACTCATGGTCATTATCATTCAATGAGTCCTTAATATGGCAAGACAACCTTGCTTCATTTTCCAGTCAAATCGTTCTTTCCCTCATACTGTAGTTATTTGAAAACTATGAATCAAAACGGAGTTGTTGGGAACCTGCCCTGTTGGGCACCTGTGAGTTGACTTTGGCTTTGCCACATGGGTGACCTGGGGACAGGGGTTAACCTCTCCCCTTCTCAGTATTCTCTTTTGTAAAATGATGATGGTAATAAAACCTACCAGGTACACTTGTGATAGCATAAATGGAACGTAACATACAGTGACCCCTAATAAACAGTGAGTCATTGTCACCATGAAGCTCCTCTCTCCTTACTATCATCATTCTCAAACATCTAACCCATTTGCTACTTTTTCAATTGAGAAAGTAGAACCAATTCCACAAGATTAACCCTGAGTCCTTCTGTCTCTCCTTGTGTCATGTTTCTTCCTATCTAAGGCCCATTTCTCCCTATCCTCTATTCTCTATGCCTTCTTATGGAATGCTATGCATTGTTCAACTAGTTGTTTTTTTCTGAATCTTTCCTGAAAGATGTAAATGTTTTCTCATTAAAAGTAAACTATGGAACTACAAAACTTCTGTTTTATGGCCCCTTTTGCATGGGTCCAGAATTTGGTTCCCCTTGCCTCTTCAAGGTGGTAAGACTTTTTCCTTGTTGCCAGTAATTAGGTGCTTCATCATCCTGTATGTTTCATTACCCTCCTCACAATTCTGTAAATAATTATTTCATTGAAATGTCATATTTAAACTATTTTGTGTGTGCTTCTGTAGTGTGCCCAGACCATAACAGACATGGATGCCTGTGAGTTTCATGGAGTCAGTGGGAGTGCTAGGTTGACAATTTTAAGATTTCAATCATTGAAATTCTATTCATGGCTTAGTACATACAAGGTGCTGAGATATTTCTGCAATCAACAATGAATGGTGACCAAAAGTGAATAGAAATGTATGATCAGACATATATTTCATGAAAAGAAGCTTATTACTTATCTCAGGAACTAATTTCTCTTCTTTTCCAAAATAAACACCATTTCCAGTCCTCAATTTATTCTAAACATTAGAATATTTACTTCTGATCATTACATATTTAGAAACACTATTCATTTAACATAAAAAGGGAACAAGTGAATTACTATCCTTGTTTCTTTGGCCACAATTAAAGCTGTCCCACAGAGAAGAAAGCACAGTACATGTGAGAGGTGCCTATATTCCTTTAACTAAAACACATTTAACAATTCATCTTTTGAAGCACAAAGAAAGTGTAAAAACTTAAGAAACACATCTTCTAATATTGTTAAAAATCAGTTTGGCTGGTAATGACATCATGGAATATTACTTATTGTAGTAATGGTGTACATAGAATTTAAAACTCAAAGCCATGTTAAATTTGAACTCTACGCATCTACTTCCCATTTTTCCTGTTCCCAACTCCCACGTGTGATGGCATCTGTGAAGATTACAAAATTGCAAGCACCAGATGGCAATATGATAATTAAGTTCAAACCAGTTTCATTTCTTCATGACATGGAATGATAAAATTTGTAAATGTTTTATTCATTACTATTATTTTTTACATGAGAATAGAGTTGAACTTTTGAAAACAGATTATATCTGTGAATTATAGTACTTTTTACCTACTAAACTCACCTTGGAAATTTGTAATATTTAATTGGCTAAACTTTGTTTTGGAGATTATTGTACTAAGGGATGAAATTGGGGCATTTGAGGAGATATGGATGGACCTAGAGTCTGTCATGCAGAATGAAGTAAGTCAGAAAGAGAAAAACAAATAATGTATATTAATACACATGTGTGGAATCTAGGAAAATGGTACAGATGAACCTATTTGCAGGTCAAGAATAGAGACACAGACGTAAAGAAGGGATGTGTGGACATGGTGTGTGGGGGAGATGAATTGGGCGATTAGGTTTGACACATGTAAAACAGATAGCTAGTGGGAACTTTTGTATAGCTCAGGGAGCTCAGCCTGGTGCTCTGTGGTGACCTAGAGGGGAGGAATGGTTGGGGGGAGACCCCAGAGGGAAAGGATATATGTACACATATAGCTGATTTACTTCATTGTACACAGAAAGTAACACAACATTGTAAAGCAACTATACCCCAATTAAAAAAAAGATAGATGCATAGTTAATAACCTATACCATGAACAGAAAAATAGTACAAAATATGATATTCTAAATACCATGTTTTGAAAAAAAACAATTTTTACAACTTTGTTGATACAAAAATAAACAGTAATGAAAGTCCAGCAAAATATTGTTCCTCATTAGGAGGTGATATCAGCAAGATGGTGAAATAGGAAACCCCACACCCTACTTTTCCCACTGAAGTACCAGTTTAATAACACATGGACCAATTCCCATTGTGAGACCAGAAATAAGTTAAGAGGCTCTTCTATTACAGGTGAGGATTAAACCAGCTGTGTCAAGGCAGGTAGTTAAATTTGTGACATGTACTTGCCAAGGTGCCTGTTCCAGGCTCACAAGACAAAAACAAAAGGAAACTCCCAATTCCCAGATTATCCCTGGAGAGGGAAAGAGGACACTGGGTCATTCTGACTTTTTGAGAGGCTATGTGAGACACCAGTTTCTGTCCTGTCTGAATCTAAGTCCTACAGGAAAGCATCAGGATGTGGCACTGAAGGCAGAGGCATTGGCTTGAACCAGCATGACTCTCACTTGCCATTACATCTCTCCTTGGCTCAGTGCAGAGTCTTGTCCAACTCAGAGAACTGACAGGGCCTGTGAACTTGAGGTGCCTGGGGACCACTGAGAATAAGAAAAACAACAAAAACTGGGCTGCTTAGGACAACTTCAGAGAACCGTCAGTACTGTAGACAGACACCATGAGGAGCAGGATGTTACAAGGTCCTGAAAAAGTAAACTGGGTAAACCTCTCTAACTGGAAATTTACACACACACGTTCAGAGAAAAGGTTTGAGAGGGCCCCAGAATCTCTAGCTTGGTGAAAATCTTCCTATGAAGCCAGTCCATAAAGACTGGGAGAGAGAGCTGTTTCTTAAAATGTGTAAATTCTAACAAAATGTAACAATGCACACATGCAATAACGAACAAACAACAACAACAACAATAAGAGGAACATGGCCCAACCAAAGGAACAAAATAAATCTCCAGAAACTGATCCCAAAGAAATAAAGGTATATTAATAACCTGACAATGAATCCAAAATAATTATCAGAAAGATGCTCAATGACCTCAAGATAATGATGAATAAACATGATGAGAATATTGAGAGATAGAAAAAACAAATAAGTTAAAAAATGTAGAGTACAATAGCTGAATTAGAAATTTCACTAGAGGGGTTCAACAGCAGACTTGATCAAGCAGAAGAAAGAATCTATGAACTCAAAACAGGTCATTTCATTTATCCAGTCACAAGAAAAAAAAAAATGATGAAGAAAGAGAAGAAAGCCTAACGGTTTTCTTAGGCCTAAAGCCTAAAGATGACTAAAATATACACTATGGGAGTTTCAGTAAGAAAAGTGAGCAAAATGAAGCAGAAAGCTTATGTGAAGTAATAATGGCTGAAAACGTCCCAAACAAGGGAAAGAAATGGAATCCATATTCAAGAAGAACAAGAGATTCAATTAAGATAAACTAAATACACACACATAGGCACACATACACACAAACACACACAACTGGGACACATTATGTTCAGTTTCTCAAAACTCAAATACAAAGAGCTAATTTTGAAAGCAGCAAGGGAAAAGAAACTCATCACAAAGAAGAAAGCCTATAAGCTTATCAGCAAAATCCTCAGCTGAAACCTTGCAAGGCAGAAGGGAATGGGGTGACATATTCAAAGTGCTAAAAGAAAAAAAAAACAAAAACTTTCAACCAAGAATACTATACCCAGAAAAACATCCCTTAACAAATGAAGGTGATATAAATTCCCAGATAAACGAAAGCTGAAGAAGTCCATCTCACTAGACCTGTATTACAAGAAATGATAAAAGGAGTTCTTCAAATTGAAATAAAAATTCATTAGATAGCAAGATAAAACATATGAAAATATAAAGTTTAGTGGTAAAGGTAAATATATGGACAAATACAGAATATGTAATAATGGCACATAAACTACTTTTAACTCTGGTATAGAATTTAAAAGACAAATATATAAAGATAACTGTAACTATAAAAGTCGTTTAATGGACACTCAATATAAAAATCTGTAATTTTTTACATCATTTACAAAAATGTATATGAAGAAAAGAGTAATTTTTTATATAAGTTGAAGTTAAGTTGTTATCAGTTTAAAATATGTTGTTTAATGCAAGCCCCATAGCAAGTACAAAGAACATAGCTAGAACAAATACACAAAAGAAATTGAAAAAGGAATCAAGGTATGTCACTATAAAAAAAAATCAATGAAACAAAAAAAAAAGACAGTAAGAGAGGAAAAGAGGACAAAAACACCTGAAAGACAGGAACAATTAACAACATAGTAATATCAGTAATTACTTTAAATATAAATACATTAAACTCCAGCAATTAAAGTCTGAGTGAATGCAAAAACAAGATCCTACTCTATGTTGTCTACAAAAGACCCACTATGGATTTAAAGATACACAAAGGTTGAAAGAGAAAGGATGGAAAGAGATATTTCTTGCAAATGGTAACTGAAGTATAGCTATGCTTATATCAGGCAAAATTAGCTTTAAGTCAAAAATTGTCACAAGACACAAAGAAGGACATTATATAATGATAAAACAGTCAATTCACCAGGAAAATAAAACAATTATAGATATACTTGCACCCAACATCAGAGTACCCAAATATAGGTAGCAAACATTGACAGAACTGAAGGGAGAAATAGCAACACAGTAATAGTGGGAGACTTCCATATGCCACTTTCAATTATGGATAGAAGAACCAGATGGGAGATCAGTAAGAAAAGAGAGGACTTGAACAACATAATAGAACAAATGGACCTAATTTCACTCAACAGCAGCAGCATACACATTATTCTTCAGAAAACATGGAACATTCTCCATGATAGATCACATATTCAGTTACAAAAAGTCAATAAATTATGAAGATTAAAATCATGTCAAATATATTTTTGATAACATAGAATCAACACAAGAAAGAGAGCTGGAAAACTCACAAATATGTGGAAATTAAACAACACACTTTTGATCAACAAATAGATCAAAGAAGGACTCAAAAAAATTTTTTTCCTAATATCCTGAGAAAATATCTTGAGACAAAAGAAAATGTAAACACAACATACCAAAGCTTATGAGATACACGAAAAACAGTGGTAAATAGGAAGTTTATAACATCAAATGCCTGAATTACAAAAGAAGAGAGATCTCAAATAAACAACCTATTTACTTCGTTTGGAATTAGAAAAAGAATAGACTAAGCCAAAAGTTAGCCAAAGCAAGGAAACTATAAAGATTAGAGTAGATATAAAAACAACAGAGAATAGAAAATCAATAGAAAAATTTTAAATGTTTAAGTAAAAATTTCATTTTTTAATTTCAATGAAGTTGGTTTATTAAAGGATAAAAAAATGACAAAACCTTAGTTAAACTAACTAGGGAAAGAAAGAGAGAAGATTCAAAATCAAAAATGAAATAGGATATATCACATAATGATGCCACAGAAATGAAGTAAATCATGAGATTCCTATGAAAAATTATACACCAAGAAGTTAGATAAACAAAAGAAATGAATACATTCCTAGAAACATGCATCTTACCAAGACTGAATCATGAATAAATGGAGAATCTAAGCAGACCAATAACTACTAAGGTGACTGAGTCAGTAAACAAAAACCTAATAAAGAAAAGCTTAGGATCAGATGGCTTCACTGGAGAACTTTACCAATCATATAAAGAATTAACCAAAATCCTTCTCAAACTCTTTCAAACAACTGAAGAACAGAAAATACTTCCAAACTCATTTTATGAGGTCAGCATTATTGTCATAGCAAAGCCTGACAAAGACACTGCAATAAATAAATAAATAACTGAAGACCTGATAAATATAGATGCAAATATCCTCAACAAAATACTAGCAAACCAAATCAAATAGCACATTAAAAACGTCAGACATCATTACCAAGTAGTATTTATTCATGAGATGCAATAACCATTCAACCTAAAAAAAAAAAATCAATCAATGTGGTATACCACATCAACAGAGGGAAAGATAAAAATCACATGATCATCTCAATAGATGTAGAAAAACATTTGACAGCACTCAACACCTCTATATAAAAAACCCTCAACTTACTAATAAGAGAAGGAAATTACCTCAACACTCTAAAGACCATGTAAGAAAAGCCCAAAGCTAACATCATAATCAATGGAGACAAACCAAAGTTTTTCTAAGACTGGGAACAAGTATACCTGCTCTTCACCAAGTGTATTCCAAATAGTACTAGATGTCCTATTTAGAGCAATTAGATGAGAAAAAGAAGTAAAATACATCCAATCAGAAAGGAAGAGTAATATTATCTCTGTTCACAGATGACATAATCTTATACACAGAAAATGCTAAAGATTCTGCACAAACACACACAAGTTAGAACTAATGAACAAATTTAGCTAAGTTACAGGATAAAGAAATCAACATACTTATGATTTTAAGAATACAAAAAAAGAAATCAACATACAAAAATCGGCTGTATTTCTATACACTAGCAAAAACACAAAAATATTGTGAAAAGGAAATTTAGGAAACAATCTCATTTATCATAACACAAAATAATAAATTACTTAGAAATTAACATAAACAAGGCAGTGAAAGACTTTTACATTGAAAACCACAAATATTGGTGAAACAAGTTAAAGAGGACACTAACAAAGGAATGGTCATGAACAGTAAGAATGAACATTTTAAAAATATCTATTCCACCCAAAGTAATATACAGATTGAAAGCAAGCACTATAAATATCCCAATGGCATTTTTATAGTGCTTGCTTGAAACAGAAAAAAAAATCCTAAAATTCATATAAAACTACAAAATACACCAAAAAGCAAAGAAACAAACAAAAAACAAAACAATAAACAAACAAACAAAAAACCTTGAACAAGAAGAACAAAGCTGGAGTCTTCACACTTCCTGACTTCAAAACATATTACAAAGCTAGTAATCAAAATAATATGATACAGGTATAAATACAGACACATAAATCAATAGAACCAAATAGAAATAAACACAAATAAATGGTCAAATGCTCTTTAACAAGGGTGTGAAGACTACACAGCGTTGAAAGGTAATATCTTCAACAAAATTTGATTGAATTTGGTATATGCAAGAAAAAGAAGGAATTGGACCCTTATCTTACTTACACAAAAATAAACTGAAAATGACTTAAAGGCAAGTCCTGAAACTCTAAAATTCCTAGGAGAAGACACAAGGAAAGGCTTCATAATTTTTGTCTTGGCAGTGATTTCTGGGATATAATACCAAAAGCAGAGGTAACAAAAGCAAAAATAAACATGTGGGGATACAGCCAACTGAAAAGCTTCTGAACAGTAAAGGAAGCAATCAACTGAGTAAAAAGGCAATCTAGAGAATGGGAGAAAATATTTGTAAACCATCTATCTGATAAGGGGTTTATTATATATATATAGAACTCACACACCTCAATACCAAAGAAAAAGCAAATAACCTGATTAAAAAATGGACAAAGGATTTAAATAGACATTTCTCCAAAAACATACAAATGGATGACAGGTATATGAAAATATGCTAAAGGAAAAATATGCTAAATAAATATGCTAAATAAAATATGCTGAAGGAAAATGAAACCACAATGATATAACATCTCACACCTCTTAGTATAGCCACTATCAAAACAAAAACAAACACAGAAAATAAAAAGTGATGGTGAAGAGTTGGAGAAATTGCAACCCTTATTATACTGTTGGTGGGAACATTAAATGGTGCAGCCACGATGTAAAACGGTATGGAGTTTTACCGAAAACTTATAAATGAAACCACCATATGATCCAGCAATACCACATCTGAGTATTTATCCAGTAGAATAGAAAACAGCATCTTGTAGAGACACCTGCAAACAACCTTAATGTTCATCAGTGGATAAACAAACAATAAAAGTATGTAGAGATCTCCCTCAACTTACAGTTGGAGTTATGTCCTGAAAAAAACCATCATAAGTTGAAAATACTGTAAATCAAGAATGCATTTCATATACCTAACCTACAGAACTTCATCACTTACCTTAGCCTACCTTAAATGTTCTCAGAACATTCAGAACATTAGCCTACAGTTGGGCAAAATCATCTAACACAAAGCCTGTTTTATAATAAAGTGTTGATTATCTCATTTAATTTATTAAATACTGTACTGAAAGTGAAGAAAAGAATGGTTATATGAATACAGAATGGTTGCAGGTGTATCAGTTGTTCACTGCTGTGATTACATGGCTGACTGGCAGCTGCAGCTCACTGCTACAGCCCAGAATCACAAGAGGTATCCTATATAGCATACTGCTAGCCTGGGAAAAGTTAAAAATTCAAAATATGAAGTACAGTTTCTTCTGAAAGCATATCACTTTTGCAACATTGTAAAGTTCAAAAATCTTGAGTAAGATTTTCATTGTAAGTGAAAAAACATTGTAAGTCAGGGACTGGCTATATATGTACAGTGGATGATTACTCAGCCTTAAAAAAGAAGGAAGACCTGTCATATGTGACAATATGGATGTACCATGAGGACGCCATGCTAAGTGAAATAAGCCAATCCCTGAAGTACAAATATGGCATGATCTCATCTGTATGTCATCAGTGTAGTGAAACTAATGGAAGCAGAAATTAGTATGGTAGTTACCAGCAGTGGTGGAGGGGAAAATAGGGAGTTGTGCAGTGAGTTTGGGGTTTCAGTCATGCAAGATGAAAAAGGTTCTACAGATCTGCTCTCGAAAAATGCACATTAATTTAATATACTATATGGTACACTTAAAATTTTGTTAACAGGGTAGATTCCAATTTGTGTCTTCTATTTATTTATTTTTTAACAACAAAGAAAGTTCCTTGTTGTGACAAAATTAAGAGCAAGAAAATCTCCAATCATTGATTATTATAATTCTAAGATTACTGTGTGAACTGCTTGATACAGGTTTTAGGTTAAGCAACCAGTCACTATTAACTTGAAATATCTAATTGTGCACATATTTGAGTTAGAATTAGGTCTGATGTAAATCAAAAACTGAAATAAAACAAACACATAGACTGAGCAATATGAGACCTAAATTCTAATTCCAATCTCAGCCATCTGAAGTCATTATTTTTCAATGCTTTGATTTATCAGATGGGGATAAATTGTCCTATTTCATAGTGTTCTTCTAATAATACAATATTATAAAGTACAGTATGTTAAAATAATGGAGAATTATACAAATGAACCAAAAGATTATTTGGGCAATGGTTTTCAAGTTGTCAGTATAATTATAAAAATAGAGAATACAAGAGTGTTCTTTTTTAATCTATGCCACTGGCTTCCTTGGACAAGACATTTACTTCTTTGTTTTATTCCAGAGTATCAACAGAGGGCCAGTACTTTTTTTTTTTCTTTTTTCATTTTTTGGCAGATAGGATAGGTTTATTTATTTACTTATTTTCTAAACATCTTTATTGGAGTATAATTGATTTACAATGTTGTATTTGTTTCTGCTGTATAACAAAGTGAATCAGCTATACATATACAGATATCCCCATATCTCCTCCCTCTTGTGTCTCCCTCCCACCCTCCCTATCCCATCCCTCTAGGTGGTCACAAAGCACCTAGCTGATCTCCCTGTGATATGGGGCTGCTTCCCACTAGCTATCTATTTTATATTTGGTACTGTATATATGTCCATGCCACTCTCTCACTTCGTCTCAGCTTACACTTCTCCCTCCCTGTGTCCTCAAGTCCATTCTCTATGTCTGCATCTTTATTCCTGTCCTGCCCCTAGGTTCTTCAGAACCATTTCATTTTTTTTTTTTTTTAGATTCCGTATATATATGTTAGCATATGGTACTTGTTTTTCTCTTTCTGACTTGCTTGACTCTGTATGACAGATTCTATGTCCACCCACCTCACTAAAAATAACTCAATTTTGCTTCTTTATATGGCTGAGTAATATTCCATTGTATATATGTGCCACATCTTCTTTATCCATTCATCTGTCGATGGACACTTAGGTTGCTTCCATGTCTTGACTATTGTAAATAATGCTGCAATGAACATTGTGGTAATTGACTCTTTTTGAATTATGGTTTTCTCAGGGTATACACCTAGTAGTGAGACTGCTGGGTCATATAGTAGTTCTACTTTTAGTTTTTAAGCAAACTCCTTACTGTTCTCCATAGTGGTTGTATCAATTTACTTTCCCACCAACAGTGCAACAGATTTCCTTTTCTCCACACCCTCTCCAGCATTTATTGTTTGTAGGGTTTTTTTTTTTGTTTTTTTTTTTGTTTTTTTTTTTTTGCAGTACACAGGCCTCTCACTCTTGTGGCCTCTCCCATTGCATAGCACAGGCTCTGGATGTGCAGGCTCAGCAGCCATGGCTCACGGGCCTAGCTGCTCTGTGGCATGTGGGATCTTCCCAGACTGGGGCACGAACCCGTGTCCCCTGCATCAGCAGGCAGACTCTCAACCACTGTGCCACCAAGGAAGACCTGTTTGTAGGTTTTTTGATGATGGCCACTCTGACGGGTGTGAGGTGATACCTCATTGTAGTTTTGATTTGTATTTCTCTAATGATTAATGATGTTGAGCATTCTTTCATGTTTGTTGGCAATCTGTATATCTTCTTTGGAGAAATGTGTATTTAGGTCTTCTGTCCATTTATGGATTGTGTCGTTTGTTCTTTGGATATTGAGCTGCAAGAGCTGCTTGTAAATTTTGGGAATTAATCCTATGTCAGTTGCTTCATTTGCAAAAATTTTCTCCCATTCTGAGGTCGTCTTTTCATCTTGTTTATGGTTTCCTTTGCTACGCAAAAGCTTTTAAGTTTCCTTAGGTCCCATTTGTTTATTTTTGTTTTTATTTCCATTTCTCTAGCAGGTGGGTCAAAAAGGATCTTGCTGTTATGTCATAGTGTTCTGCCTATGTTTTCCTCTAAGAGTTTTATAGTGTCAGGCCTTACATTTAGGTCTTTAATCCATTTTGAGTTTACTTTTTTGTGTGGTGTTAGGGAGTGTTCTAATTTCATTTTTTACATATAGCTGTCCAGTTTTCCCAGCACCACTTATTGAAGAGACTGTCTTTTCTCCATTGTATATTCTTGCCTCCTTTATCAAAAATAAGGTAACCATATGTGTCTGGGTTTATCTCTGGGCTTTCTATCCTTTTCCATTGATCTATATGTCTATTTTTTGTGCCAGTACCATACTCTCTTGATTACTATAGCTTTGTAGTAGGGTCTGAATTCAGGGAGCCTGATTCCTCCAGCTCTGTTCCTCTTTCTCAAGATTGCTTTGGCTATTCGGGGTCTTTTGTGTTTCCATACAAATTGTGAATTTTTTTGTTCTAGTTCTGTGAAAAATGCCATTGGTAGTTTGATAGTGATTGCATTGAATCTGTAGATTGCTTTGGGTAGTAGAGTCATTTTCACAATATTGAATCTTCCAATCTAAGAACATGGTATATCTCTCCATCTATTTGTGTCATATTTAATTTCTTTCACCAGTTTCTTACAATTTTCTGCATATAGACCTTTTGTCTCCTTAGGTAAGTTCATTCCTACATATTTTATTCTTTTTATTGCAGTAGTAAATGGGAGTGTTTTCTTATTTTCTCTTTTGGATTTTTCGTCATTTGTGTATAGGATTGTGAGAGATTTCTCTGCACTAATTTTGTTTCTTGCTACTTTACCAAATTCACTGATTAGCTCTAGTCATTTTCTGGTAGCATCTTTATGATTCTCTATGTATAGTATCATGTCATCTGCAAACAGTGACAGCTTTACTTCTTCTTTTCTGATTTGGATTCCTTTATTTATTTTTCTTTTCTTATTGCTGTGGCTAAAACTTCCAAAACTATGTTGAATAGCAGTGGTGAGAGTGGACAATTGGAACTTGTCCTGTTCCTGATCTTAGTGGAAATATTTTCAGGTTTTCACCATTGAGAAAGATGTTGGCTGTGGGTTTGTCATATATGGCCTTTATTATGTTGAGGTAAATTCCCTCTATGCCTACTTTCTGGAGGGTTTTTAATCAAAAATGGGTGTTGAATTCTGTCTATAGCTTTTTATGCATCTACTGAGATGATCATATGTTTTTTCTCCTTCAATTTGTTAATATGGCTTATAACACTGATTGATTTTTGTATATTGAAGAAACCTTGCATTCCTGGGATAAACCCCACTTGATCATGGTGGGTGATCATTTTAATGTGCTGTTGGTTTCTATTTGCTAACATTTTTTTTGAGGATTTTTGCATATGTGTTCATCAGTGATATTGGCCTGTAGTTTTCTTTCTTTGTGAAATCCTTGTTTGGTTTTGGTATCAGGGTGATGATGGACTCATAAAATGAGTTTGGGTGTGTTACTCCCACTGTTATATTTTGGAATAGTTTGGGAAGGATAGGTGTTAGCTCTTCTCTAAATGGTTGACAGAATTCACCTGTAAAGCCATCTGGTTCTGGATTTTTGTTTGTTGGAAATTTTTTAATCACAGTGTTAATTGCAGTGCTTGTGATTGGTCTGTTTATATTTTCTATTTCTTCCTGGTTCAGTTTTGGAAGTTTGTGCTTTTCTAAGAGTGTGTCCATTTCTTCCAGATTGTCCATTTTACTGGCATAGTGTTGCTTGTAGTAATCTCTCATGATCCTTTATATTTCTGCAGTGTCAGTTGTTACTTCTCCTTTTTCATTTCTAATTCTATTGATTTGAGTCTTCTCCCTTCTTTTCTTGATAAGTTTGGCTAATGATTAATCAATTTTGTTTATCTTCTCAAAGACCAGCTTTTAGTTTTATTTATATTTGCTATTGTTTCTTTCATTTAATTTTCATTTATTGCTGTTCTGATTTTTTATGATTTCTTTCCTTCTGCTCACTTTTTTTTTCTTTCTCTAAGTGCTCTAGTGTAAGTTTATGTTGTTTATTTGAGATGTTTCTTGTTTCTCGATGAAGGATTGTATTCCTATAAACTTCCCTCTTAACACTGCTTTTGCTGCATCTCTTAAGTTTTGAGTCAGAGAGCCAGTTCTTATCCTGCCCCTAAAACTGAAACCCTCCACTGCCCACCTGACTCCGTATCAGACCAGATTCAAAATCCCACTGTTGGTAAGAGAGAGGTAAAGTGGATGATGCAAGGTTTACTTTATTATAACTATTTGGGGTCAGCTGATATGGGAAAAGACATCACAAAAAGCATTTCTTAACAACAATTTTGTGCTTCATTCCAAATTACTATTTCATTACGTTAAAAATATTTTGAATTCCTATAGCTAAAAATTTCCAAACCTGGCCTAGTGGCTGCATCAGAATTTCATACGGTAGAAGGTAAGAATCAAACTCCCTATAAGCAGCCTATTGGTAGTAATTTTTAAAGTATGCATACTTTTCTTAACCCAAATCCACTCCATGTTTGTAGGACAATCTTTGGATTAATCTGGAGAGGGGAAGTGTAGGGATGAAAGAAAAATCATTCCTGGTTTTAAAATTATCTTTAGTAGATTCTCATACATGTCCCTTTCCAGTTTGAGAAGTACTGGAGAACAGTGAAAGAAGCTGGATACTAAAATATACATGAATTGTTTGTGAACATGTTGAAATCTGGTATTTAATCCCAAGTTTTACAATACTGGTCTGCTTCTTCTACCGATTTTTCTCAAAGTGTTCTCTGTGCTATGATTTCTAAAGACGTTTCCAGACCTACTAAACCAGAGTCATAGTGAATGGCTCCCAAGAATCTATATTTTACCTAGAAACCCCATTAAAATTAACCCCATAAAATTAAAGCACAAAAACTTGAATGTAAAACTTATATGAAAGTCACTTTCACTTATATGAAGGTCTGTATTTACAATGGACCCTTGAACAAGATGTGTTTGAATTGTGCAGGTCCACTTATACACAGAGTTTTTTCCATAGTAAATACTACAGTACCACATGATCCATGGTTGTTTTAAGTCAGGGATGCCGAAGAGCAGATACAGAGGAACTGCGGATACTGAGATCTGATTATAAGTTATACATGGATTTTCAACTGCACCGAGGTTCGACACCCTTAACACCTGCATTGTTCAAGGGTCAACTGTACATTTATTGTCTGAGTCCCCCAGTATTCACACAAAAATGTAAATGTTATTAAGCAAAACTATGTATATTGACATTAAAGCCATATTTTAGATAGGATTTTGATTAAAAAATGGGTCACATACCTTCACTGAACACTTCCAATACTGCAGATCATACTTGATAATCAGTACCAGCTTCAGCTCTAGACAAGTGAGTACAGTTATTTACAGGTCAGTCACACTATGAAGTAGATTTGGAAGTTCCAAGTCCAGCATTAAATAAGATCCTGATGATCATACTCTGTTTCTTTTCAATCTCAAATAAACATCCATTCAAAAAAAAAGGGTTTTGAAATTTATTGAAAGTATCATCATTTTATTCATCCATAGTATAGAAAAGAATCTAAAAGTATACTAATAGCAGTATAAGAAATTGGCTCTTTCTATTTTCTCAATTTCAGTCTTATTTTATAACCTAATAACAAATGATTGTCAACTTATACAAGTTGATCTATATTTTATTCTTTATAGGACAGTTTTGTTGTACAATGTTCAATTTTATTGACAATTAAGATAATGTCTTTATTAATTAAATCTAACAATATATTGCTTCAATGCCAAATACCTTAATTTTATTATCTTTACATAAGAACAACCTTTGAAGAAAAATTTATTCAAACTAAGTCAACAGTAAGATTTCCATGCCAAACATGAATGAGGATGGGAATGTAATAAGGGAACAGATGTTTTATGTTAGGAACTTTATGCTATTGCATGGCTGAGTTTCAATGGCAGGCTTCAATCCTTTATCCAAGATGGCTCCTTAGACATGAACTATCTGCTGGCATAAGACACAAAACTCCTGGGTAAGAGATAAAGACTTTATCATCCGCAGCATAACAGACAGCATGAAAATCAATTCTCCATGCTTTCTGATCAAGATGGCCTTAAAATTCATTCCCTTTTGCTTGGCTAAACCTTAGGTAATTTCTTCCAGCATCCAGACCACTGACTTCCTTTTTCTTTGAGCATTTATTGTAGAAAACTTGCAATTAACACATTCTGAGTTTATTTTTGTATACCATGTTAGAAAATATTCTAATTTTATTCTTTCATATTTAGCTGTCTAGTTTTCCCAACATCACTTATTGAAGAGACTGTTTTCTCCATTATACATTCTTGCTTCCTTTGTTGTAGATTAATTGACTATAAGTCTGTGGGTTTATTTCTGGGCTGTCTTATCTGTTTCATTGATCTATGTGTCTGTTTTTGTGCCAGTACCATACTTTTAATTACTGTAGCTTTGTAGTATAGTATGAAGTCAGGGAATTTAAAAGCTCCAACTCTGTTCTTCTTTCTCAAGATTGTTTTAGCTATCCAGGGTCTTTTGTTTTTCCACACAAATTTTAGTATTATTTGTTCTAGTTCTGTGAAAAATGCCCTTGATATTTTGATGGGGATTGCACTGAATGTGTAGATTTCCATGGGTAGTATGGTCATTTTACCAATATTAACTCTTTCAATGTATGAACATGGTATATCTTTCCATCTGTGTCATCTTCAATTTCATTCATCAGTGTCTTATAGTTTTCCGAGTATAGGTCTTTTACCTCCTTAGGTAAATTTATTTATTGCTATATTTTTTTCTTTTAGATGCCATTATAAATTGAATTGTTTATTTAATTTCTCTTTCTGATAGTTCATTGTTAGTGTATAGAAATAAAACAGATTTATGTATATTAATTTTATATCTTGAAACTTTACTGAATTCATTGATGAGTTCTAGTGTCTTTAGGATTTTCTATGTATAGTATCATGTCATCAGCAAACAGTGACAGTTTTATTTCTTCCTTTTCAATTTGGATTTCTTTTACTTCTTTCTTGTCTTATTACTCTTATTAGGACTTCTGATACATGTTGAATAAAAGTGGCAGGAGTGGGCATCCTTGTCTTGTTTCTAATCCTAGAGGAAATGTTTCCAGCTTTTCACCATTAAGCACAATGTTAGCTGTGGGTTTATCATATATGACCTTTATTAAATTGAGATATGTTCTCTCTATGCCCACTCTCTGGAGAGTTTCTATCATAAATGGATGTTGAATTTTGTCAAAATCTTTTTCTCCATCTATTGAGATGATCATATGGCTTTTAGTCTTCAATTTGCTAATGTGGTATATTACACTGATAGATTTGCTGTTATTGAACCATCCTTGCATCCCTGGGCTGAGGCTTACTTGACAGTTTTATAAACCAGAAATGTTTTTGTCAAGGACCTGGGATCTATCCCTTTGAAATGTAATCATCAATAAAGATAGTGCTACAATCTCCCAGTCTCTGTGAGAGTAGGGGCCTAACTCTGATAAGCACCATTTGGTAAACACAGGTGGTATAATCCTACCAAAAAACCTCCTCCACTAACCTCCTCCAGTACTTTTCCATTAGTTCACACACGTGCTTAAAAACTGTTCTACTTTTGTTTCAGTGGAGTTGAGTTCAATCTCTCTCCTCCATCACAATAGTCTTGTGACAGAATAAAATCCTCCTCGTCTGTTTAATTCTACCGGGTGCAATTTTTCTTTGACTCCCTAAAATCCCTAGGGAGCAATAAGGGGAGGTCCAGATGGATGGTTTACTAATAGTGAGTTTATATCATTGTTGAAGAAACACAAATTTAGGAACACATCTTATAAAGGTATTGCTAGCAAATCTTCCCAACATGTGTGCTGGAGTGAGAGGGAAACAATATATTTATTATCCTGGTCAAGAGACTAACCTGCTATCAGACACAGAGGGAAATTGTATCTCTATCTGTCAAGGCTCTTTACTATCCCAACACATATCTGATAGACAATCTTATATACAAGTAATAATGGAACACACATCATCAATGGTTAATTCTTTTGGTACAAAATCATTTGAAAATATTAAAATGTACTTATTTTATGTGAAAGTAATTTAAAATTTATTATTTAATCACTTATGTGTGTATTTAATCATATGTTCAAAACATTTTGATAGCCTAATATCTGTCATATATGCTGAATAAGAGTTATGAGATTAAAGTGCAGCAAGTTTATATTCTCCAGGCACTCGAACATAGTAACTAAATAAGTAACTTGTTAATTATGTACCACATTCAAGGAAGTGAGTGACAAAGAGAGACCCAGGATTTAGAAGAATGATATTAAGTCCATCAGGCAAAGAGGGGGAAAGGTCATATCTACAGGAAATAATAAAGGGGAAAAAAACTTTGGTATGGAGTATTTGGCCAAATATTAAGTACTATGTAGGAATGGCTGGAGTTACATGGAAAGGTGAATAAGGTGATATCAGGAAGGAAAATGTGAGCCACCACAAGGAATTTAGGTCTTTATTTGTAGATGATGGGGTACCATTTAAGCATTTTAAGCTTTACCTTAATCAGATATGAATTTCAGAAAGGTTACTTGACTGTGAATTAATTTGATTACAGAGAGGAAATATTCTAAATAGAGATTATAAATAAAAACACTGTAGTCTTAAAATAACTTTAGGGGACATAAACTTTCAAGTCCTCTTTTCCCATAGTACATTCATTCCAAAAATAGGTTTCATATATTTTTACTACTCGATATATATTGCCAAATTGTTTCCCCAAAAGACTGTGCAACAACATATCTTAATCAGAGTTTGGTTTTAAAATCATTAAGTCTAATGATAAATATCCAAACATCAAAATCATCCTCGTCAGTTTCTGGAAAAAAAAAAAAAGGTGTCCTTTTGAAGATCTACATTCTGTCTTTCTAAATATACACTACTTTTTTCTCCATGTTGAAACAGATTACCACTTGTTCAGTAAAATATCAGATGAAGTAGTGGCTTCTGTTAGGGTCCATATTTTACCAAAACAAGTGCTGCATTTTTAAAAACTAGCAGCACATTCAGTGCTGAGCAAAGCTCACACTATGAGGGACATAAGCTGGAGCTGACAAGAACTGAAGGAATAGTAGATTTATATTTTCTTCCATGACACACTGGGTCTGGGACATATATTCAGTAGAGTGACAAGCAATATTCCCAACACTATTTGAATTTATCCACTCTCACTCTCAACCACGTATATTTGAAACCAGGTAAGTTAAATGCAAGTAGTGAAAATCAGCTCTTCAAGGTTTTGCTTCATTTTCTGCAATGCCAATTTCTGTCCACATTTTTTTTTCACAAAGTTATCATCATCATTACAAAGGGAGGGAAGTGTTGTTTGGCTTTTGAGCTTTATTTATTCTTTAGTGAGTTAATATATATATATATATATATATATATATATTCTTTAGTGAGTTATATATTTGAATATATATATTCAAATGTCTTTGAATTTATTAAAGTCATGATATTTGCACATCAAATTTTGTACAAGCAATTTGTTGGTGGAGATGTAACAGGACTGAAGGGAATAAGCATCCTTCTAAAGAATAGTAGAAGACACATGCATACAGGATTTACAAAAAAATAGCAAATCCTCTCCAGTGACTCTCATTTCCCCAAACTCTGTTAAGACTGTACTAGAATTTTGCATAGGTTATTTGAAGGTAATTTATAGGCTTAAAGAAGGCTGTGGCATTTCCTCTGAGAGATGGGAGGGATCTTCTCCTCCTTAAGCCAAGTTTGGGAAAACGTTCAGAGAAGAAACACTTACAGAGAGTGAAACATTCTGTAAGCAGGGCCCCTTTTTTCTTACCCAAATGCTTGCTGAATTATAGAAATTTACAGGCTCTATACTTCACAGGAATGGAATATGATGGAAAAGTTCCTGAGAGAGCTTGGCGTGTGTTCTATGGAGTCTGGGAATATGTGTGAAAGTGGAGACCATTCTCTGCTGGAGAAGTCTGAAGTCAGGAGCCTGTTTGGAACTCTCCATGGCAAGATGAGGGGGGAGGGGCCAGCAGTTAAATGTCTCTGCATCATTTTATAGAATGAGTGTGTATAATAACTCCATGGCCCATGGGGAGACAGTACAGATGATAGGTTGGCCAGTGCTCTTTCAAGCGGTCCTACTCATGAGAGGCTGTAGTAGGGATAACAAGACATGGAGCTGCGGCTTGTGCACAGGTCACTGGATGGAGGTACAGCCTTATCAGGCCTCTGTGTGAAGTCAAAGTTCCTCTAGCATTTCCAAAGAACAGCAAGCATCTTCCCTGAAGGAAAGTCTCTCTTTGATGGTGGCCACATGAAGGCATTAAAGGCTACACTTCAAAAGCATCCAATGCATAACACTTCATCCTCCAATCCCTTTGCTCCTCTCCTTCATAGGTCCTTAAGCCTAGAATCAAGGGTGAGGCCTGTGCTTGGGGAGAGAGAAGCTGTGAGTATAATGTTGGGTTGAAGTTTTCTTTTAGATGAAGTAGACATTTTAATAACTAAATGTGTCAGAGTTACCTTAATAAGTTGTTTCCTAGAAATGAAATAGATTGGAAAGCCATTGGTTATACTTCAAGTTAAGAAAGGGAATTCAATGAAGTATGACTGAAGGCAGAATTTGGAGAAAAGTATAGGTATTTTCCTATTTACACCGCATAGAGTTCAACCCCCCTCTCCAATTCAATAACTCAGTTGTTAGAGTATTAATCATTTTAAGCATTTGTTCAAATTTTCTTCTTGCTGTTTTAATCCTCTATAAGAAGGACCAGAAGAATATGTGTCCACATGTGAGAGGAGGTGATGTGCTTAAATATTTACATTGTCCTTTGTAATCTCTTCAATACATGTTATATACTGAGTCATTCACATTCTAGAAGATACAACAATATTTGCAGTACATCTATTTTATATTTCAATGCTCAATATTTTAATTTTTCAATTCATACTGAATATGTTTGGTCACTGCTGTAAGGTAAGCATAGTGGACCCTGTGATACACTTCCTTAGTCCCCCTTAAGGACTGAATAATTTATTTCCCTAGCTGCTGGAAATGCTCCAACAGGCAGTCCTCAACAGTTACTCAACTTTAGGAATCATTGCAGCTGAAGAGTGTTGCCTTGACAAAGACTGTTGCCTTTCCTGGCAGCAGCCTGCATCCAATGACAGGTGGGTGCAGATGTAGGAAAAATCCTATTCCCCTCTGCTCTACTTGAAGCAATCTGATATTTTGAGGGGCCATTATTTAGACTCTATCAGAGCACATCTTCTCTGTTTAGCCAATTCTGTTTCCTTCCCTGACCTTCTACAGGTTTTAACCCCAAGAGCCCTTAATTGGTACCAATATCCACTTCTGCCTCTTGAATCCAACCTGTGACAGAAACGATTCATAAGGCAACCTCGTCCAAGATAAGTAACCATCTATTACAACGCCATTTACTGCATCGTTATCTTCTCCGTGGTTTTCTAATAGCCCCTTGATCGTACAGTAAGGAAGTCTATGTAGTGGAGTCAGTGTGCTTTTATGATTGCATAGATAGGTGTGTCTGCACGTGTGCTTGTGCTTGTACACACACACACACACGTAAACATACACACACACAAATTAGAGGATAGCAGAATTCATGTGTTTGATAAAGAAATTGGAAAATAAAAGATGAATCCACATTATAAACTCTTTAAATGTCACTCTAAGGAATATTAAATTATCCTTTAACTAACATGGTGTTTTTAAAGCAGGAAAATGTAACATACAAATTTTTTTTTAATAGGAAAGTTGTAGCAGTGTGGTATATACATCAACAGGGTCAATTTAGAGGTTATTATAGCAGATGAAATAAAAGATGATGAATATCTGAAGTAAGATATTGACATTGACAAACATTATGAAAGACTCATCTGAAACAATTACAAAGCTAGAATTGATAGGATTTGGTGACAAAATGAAAAATTGAGAGAGCATTTATTAATGTAATAAACAGTTTAAATACATTTTAGTAGAATCCAATGATATTTTTAATTTAAAGTATTATAAGTATACTTATTTTATTGAAATAAATGGGACAATTCATTATTTAGTCACACATTTACACCTAGGCTGGTACCATAGATGGGTGATAAATGATGCATTAACTATATTATAGTTGGTCTTGTGTTTTGGAAACCAAGAAATGTTCAGATTTAAATTTGCACATCTTTAAAGCATAAAAATTGCACCTGAATAATTTATGAGCTGTAGCCCTGAGACTACTTAAAAGGAATACAGCACAATTTTAAACAGTAACTTCCTAAAAAATTTACAAGGTCCTGTATGCAAGGAAAAAGCTAAACTCAGATAATATTTCAGGATGTACAAACCTAATAGATGAGTTGAAAATTTCCAGCTTAACTATGACATGTGCTGAAATGAATTGCAATGGAAAAATGTGAAAGATTTTGGTAAATATCAAGATCAAAGACTCCACAACTTTTTAACTTTTGAAAATTAATTAATAAATCAGTTAATCTTGAATTAATTAATTAAATTTCCCAGCACTAAATAAACCTGTTTCTGGGAAAAATCTAAATACATAAAGATTCTTTAAGAAAATTAAGTTAAATTTAAAATTAGGAAAGCAGTCACCCTATTTTTACTTTGGAATGCTATGATATATATGTTTGTGGATATATGTTTATATAATTTTGAGTTTTTTGTAACCTTGTGAGCTTATGAAATTAAGGAATATATGTTGGAATTGAGGCTCTGGCTGAGGCTTAGACCTAAAAAAATAGCCCCTTTCTTCTTCCTTTCATCTCCTTCTCTTTTTTCTCCTTCCTCTTCTTCTCTCATAAGACTTGAGCCATAGTTTAAAAACAGAACTGTAGTAGTCCTGGTTTACACAATGCTAAATAAAGGAGGTTATATGGTTTTTAAGGGGCAGTTTTTTTTTAGTACCATTCTGATTTCTTAAATGAGGTTCCATAAAAAGAAAAAAAAATAATATTTTATAGTAATATCTACTTAAGTCACAAGTGCGATGATTATTATTAGAGAAGTATTAAGACTGTGATAATTGTGAATTTTTAAGTACAAAGATGGTGAGAGCTAAAATTAGGAAAGAAAAATAAGGGCTGTAAAAATTTGCTTTTATGTATCTGAGTTTAGATTGCGCTTTAAAAAAGGGACACTAAGTAAAAGCAATGAGATCTAGGAGACTGCATAACATGAGATGTCCTATAGATTTGTCTTTGTTTTAATTGTTTTAGTGTTTATTACTTTCAAGAATGTCCTGATTTGGATGCTATGGTCATGGACCAACATGGAACTCCACAGGGAGGATGAAGAAGAAAGACAATATCTAAGATCAACACAAGGAATGTGAAGCTTTGTTCTACAGCTAAAAAAGCTTATTTAAAAAGCATGAAAAATAAAATATATGCCCTCTGCTTTCATTGTTATTTAAATGTTTTTAATAGTTATGGAGCTTAACTACAGTGCTGTTTGGCTCTTACAATTTATTTTGTCCTTTGAAGTCGTGATATAAATTTAATCTCTTTGATTAATGTGCAAAGAGACTTATTTAGGTATTTATTTTTTTTAAAGAAATGTTTTCATAGAAGCAGGTACTACCCTCCCTAACACCATCAAAAAAAATACTCAGAATGGATTAAAGACCTAAATGTAAGGCCAGACACTATAAAACTCTTAGAGGAAAACATAGGCAGAACACTCTATGTCATAAATCACAGCAAGATCCTTTTTGACCCACCTCCTAGAGCAATGGAAAGAAAAATAAAAATAAACAAATGAGAGTGAATTAAACTTAAAAGCTGTTGCACAACAAAGGAAATCATAAACACAATGAGAAGACAACCCTCAGAATGGTAGAAAATATTTGCAAGTGAAGCAACTGACAAAGGATTAATCTCCAAAATATACAAACAGCTCATGCAGCTCAATATCAAAGAAACAAACAAGCTAATCAAAAAATGGGCAGAAGACCTAGGTAGACATTTCCCCAAAGAAGGCATACAAGTGGCCAACAAACACATGAAAAGATGCTCAACATCACTAATTATTAGAGAAATGCAAATCGAAACTACAATGAGGTATCACCCGACACTGGTCAGAATGGACATCATCAAAAAATCTACAAACAATAAATGCTGGAGAGGATGTGGAGGAAAAGGAACTCTGTTGCACTGTTGGTGGGAATGTAAATTGATATAGCCACTATGGGGAACATTATGGAGTTTCCTTAAAAAACAAAAAATAGAAATACCATATGACCTAGCAATCCCACTCCTGGGCATATTCCCAGAGAAAACCATCCCACTCCTTTGCATATTCCCAGAGAAAACCATAATTCAAATAGGTACATGCACCTCAATGTTCATTGCAGCACTACTTGCAATAGCCAGGAAATGGAAGTAACCTAAAAGACCATCAACAGAAGAATGGATAAAGAAGATGGGCTACATATATAAAATGGAATATTACTCAGCCATTAAAAGGAATGAAATTGTGTCATTTGCACAGATGTGGATGGACCTAGAGGCTGTCTTAGAGTGAAATAAGTCAGAAAGAGAAAAACAAATATCAGTTATTAATGCATATATGTGGAATCTAGAAAAATTGTATAGATGATCTTATTTGCAAAGCAGAAATAGATACAGATGTAGAGAACAAACATATGGACACCAAGTGGGAAAATGGGGGGGGTGTAGGATGAACTGGGAGATTGGGATTGACATATATATACTACTATGTGTATTTTATACTATATATAAAATAACTAACTAATGAGAATCTAATGTATAGCATAGGGAACTCTACTCGGTGGTCTGTGGTGACTTAAATGGGAAGGAAATCCAAAAAAGAGGCGATATATGAATACATATGGCTGATTCACTTTGCTGTACAGTAGAAACTAACAAAACATTGTAAAGCAACTATACTCTGATTAAAAAAAAAAAGACAATAAGGTAGGAAGACTTATACTACCTAACTTTAAGCCTTATTCAAAGCTACAATAATTAAGACAGTGTGATATTGGTATAAATATAGACAAATAAAACAAGGGAACAACAACATAAAAGAAGCAGGGACTATAATCATGGTTGCCTGGGGCTTGGTGGGAGTGAAGGGAAAACAAGGAAGTATTGATCAAAGGGTACAAAGTTTTCATCATGCAGAAAGAATAATCCCTAGAGATCTATGTACATCATAGTACCTAGAGTAAATAATACTATATTGTATACTTAAACATTTGCTAAGAAGGTTGTGTTTTTATCAGCAAAAAAATGAAGTAAAAATAAAGAGGTTAGAGGAAATTTTATAGGTAATATGTTCATGACTTTGATTGTGGTGATAGTTTCATCCATGTACTGTATACTTATCTCCAGACACATTAACTTTTATGGGGTTTTTTTGTATGTTAATCAGACCTCAATAAAGTGGTTTAAAAAAACAGAGAGATAAATATTTGCACTTAGGCAAACTAAGGTATCCGTATCCCTGCATGGTCTTAATTTCTAAGTTGAGAACATTGTCCCTGAGTAATCAGCAGTGTCGAGGCAGCACAGCTCAGGTAACCCTAATTCTAAATACCATTAAGTTTATACTCTGAGGTCATCCTATCTGACTTGGAATCCCAGTTCTAATACTGACTGGTTATTTGACCTTCTGCAGATTGATGAACTTGTACAGAAAGTTGTTAACTACCAACTAGATAAGTTATTGTGTTGTTATGCACTTAAAATATATATTTGTAAAGCTTTTAGACATTGGTTATTTATTAATATTTTGTCCTCCTATGTCAGATTGAGAATACAAAGAAAATTTGCATTCCCAACTCTCAGTGTATTTTTAATCTCAGAGATAGATGGAATTCCATGAGTAAACGCATAACAAAGTATAAAATTTGCTATAATGACTAAATGCTTGCTAAATATATGACAGGAAAATTCCTTAAACTCCCTGGTAAAGTCTGAGAAGATTTCAGAATGAGGGGGAATTAGAGGTGAGATCTGAAAGCTTAGAAAGAATTGAAAGAGAGCAGAGGTAATAATATGATCAAAAACTACATTTTACAGGGAAGCTACATCTTCTTCAGTATTATTAGAGTATTGCTGGAATAAATGTCCTCTGCAAAGGGAAAGAGGTTGGCCAGGTGCTTATAAATAAATGTATATTCTGTTTCTTAGATGATTGGGCAACACAGGAATTTTCAATGGAGTTATGTGTGTATTCTAAAAATATCACCCTCATGGCAATGTTAAGTATAGATTGTAAAATTATAAGAAAAGAGACAATTCATGGTATTAATCATTCTGTTTGGTGAGATTATGACAAATAATCTTAGAGTAGTATTATTTATATTTCCTGAAAATTTCAAAAGGTGTATAGCTAACAAGGAATGGTGTTAAAACACAATTTTGTGTTTTAAAAGGTAGGCCTCATGTTACTTTTTTCTATCATTTCATAAAGTCAGCCTCAATTCAAGGATTCTAAGAAATACTACTTCATTTGTTGGATATATTTAATATACAATATACTCTTTTCATTTTTCTTCATGTATCATGTGATAAGACTTTACAGTGGGAGAACAGGAGGGTGATAGAAGTCAGTGAGGGAGAAAGGGTTGTGTGATAAACATATTCAATTTGTACCTATTAAAAAAAAACAAGAATCAATAATTACCATTCTTCACGCTTTGCCTTCCTACCTTAGCAAGTTATGTTTAAATGTGACTTTATAATGTTCATTTTATAAGGACATATCTGCACGGGTGATAAAACTCTATCAGAAAACTGATTTTATATTGACTTTCATGGAAAACTTTAAGTCATTGTCAAGTATGGAGCTGTATAAACATAATTATACAGTTATATAGTGGCATTTTGGCTAGTCCATATTCTGTGAATATTTAAATGCACACATAGCTCTGTATTTTTACAAAATGTTTAGAACTGGCAAGTTAACTATAACTCTGGCATTTTATTCTTAAATTTGGTAAAATAATATTTATTCTAAATCTTCATAAAATCCTAGATTTCCATTGGGATTAGTCTCATAAGGGGTCTATTTTAAAATGCATGGTGATTATACTGGAAGGGAATGTTCTGTCCTATTTTGGTCAGAAAAATTTTATAAGCTGACATAATAGGTTGATTTCCAACTCAGCAGTCTTATAAAACAAAGGTTTCTTTTGCCTCCAGCAGGTAATATTGGATGAAAGTTAAAAATTCTATTCTATTATTCAAAACTTCTGGCCTTGGTTCCCTAGCCAACATCTGTGATCTCATTAAACACTTTGAGGCAAATTCTCAGAGCTGGATTAAAATATGTCATGTACTGGTAAAAAAAAAAAAATCCTGTATCATTTATCTGAATATCTTTATTTATTATTACCATATTTGGATTAGAGTGCAAACTGATACTAAAGTACAATTTAATGTCTTCTATATATTACATAAATATACTATATGTCTATTAGAATATTCTCAGAGTTGATCATTTTAATCTGATTTTATAATTTATTTTGAAAGTAATCTGGTTGCATATGTGTAATGTATTTTAAGAAGAGTTTTGATTTTCTTAGCTGTTGCCAGTATTTCAAATCCCTTTCTCTGTTATTGATAAATTAAATAAACAAATGAATAAAAATTAGTGAAAAACATGTGGAGAAATAAGAATATAGACATTTTCCTAAATTTTCAATTATTTATAAAATATGTAAAAGTGTAGAACAATTTATCTCACTGGCAAATGTAAAATGGTCCATGAATCTTGTAAATTATAAAAATAGAATAGTTTTTACAAAAAGAAATAATTCAAAATTATTTTGTCTTTTTAATTAAAGTTACAGTTAATTTTAATACATATTGCTTACAATAAAAATGAATTGAGAATTTAAAATCTCTCAAGAAAAAGACAAAGCAAATGAATCTCTCAGAATGTTTAGAACATAGAATTGCTATTTATTCTATAGTCTTTCCCCCTTTAAAATTAAGATCAAATGAATAGTATATGTTTTTAACCTTTAAAATATACTATATATATATGCCAGTGAATTCAGTGTGGATAAAACTGTATCTTTATCCTCTTACTTTCAAAATTATGATTAATAATCGCTAATAATTAAAATGAAAAAGTTAATGTTCAAAATGTATTTGTAGTTATAGCTGCTTCATCATATACTTTAGACATTTTAAAAATTTTCTTTCACATGCTAAAGTGGAATTCACATTAAGTACAGTTTCACACAAGGTGGCTTTTACAGTAAGTTTTCACTGCAAACGTGCTTCACAATGCATATGTGATTGTCAGGCTTGAGTGACTGTGGAGGATCTGATCCGCTAGTCTGTCTACATAAGCAGGTGCTCAATAGATCAGACACTGATCATCCATCAATTTGATTTGTTAATCTTATAAGACTCATTGTAAACAAAATAGGTAAATGTTTACAAGCCCAAAGAGAAAAATACTACAACTATGCATTTTATTTCTGTTTGACATAAGCATTTTTCCCACCAAGTTTAAAATCAAAATAAACAACCTATAGGAGCTACCCTGGTGGTGCAGTGGTTGGGAGTCCACCTGCCGATGCAGGGGACATGGGTTCGTGCCCCAGTCTGGAAAGATCCCACATGCCACGGAGCGGCTGGGCCCGTGAGCCATGGCTGCTGAGCCTGCGCGTCTGGAACCTGTGCTCCTCAATGGGAGAGGCCACAGCAGTAAGATGCCCACGTATCACTAAGTAAATAAATAAATAAATAAATAAATAAATAAAAAATAAACAACCTACAATATTTTTTCCCTTTCTGAGTTTTTACCAGATGATTAGTTCTTAGGCATTTAGAATTTAAAAACAAAAACAAAAACAACAATTATTCTAAATGGTAGAAGAGCCTGGTTTGTGAAGTAATAAAATTAGACAATGGAACAAGCACCAAGCATTCATCAATGAAGACGTGAACTCATGTCACTTCATCTGCCTCAGTCACAACCTGTCAGTATGCCCAATGCCTAATAATTTGTATCCATAGCCAAAGGTTTTAAGGCAAAAGAACATATTTTCAGAACCTAGAAATCAAGCTAATATGTGATATTTCAAAGATACTGCACTACCACAATTAATACACAAAATAATAAGTAACTTATTTACATGCCTTACTTTTTAAAAAGAGCTGCTAAAATACTTGTCCATCTGATGAGCTTCTTATACTAGCACAGTAATATAATATTTGTGTGTCCCTGAGAGGGAGGATGTTGAGTAAATCACTATCTGGAGGAAGGACTCTAGTATTTCAAATAGTGTATCTAGATAATACCCATTTGTCAGGCAAAGGTGCAAGTGGTGCCTTAGTTATTCGTAAAAAATGGTTGTCTTCCTAAGCACTTAGGCAATATATATATATATATATATAGATAGATAGATAGATATACATAGATATAGGTATATAGATATACACACAAAAGATAAATATTTCTTTATATTAACATAAATAATATATATATATGTTATTTGCATTGAAATTTCTAAGTTATTTTACTTCTTAAATGAGAAAGTATAATCTCTCTCTATAAACATAGAGCAGGTAGATTTAATAAAATATTTGTCATAATGTAGTAAATAGCTGCAACATCTAATGAAAGGATTTGTAACTAACTCAAAATACCCGTGGGCCTTATGTAATTAGTACTCACTTTAAAAATAAATAAAATAAAAAAATAAATTAAAATCCTGTTTTATTAGTAATTATGATTTTTCTCCAAGTACAAACTGACAGAGGATACAAACTAATAAAGACTATTCACAATAATTTGTGATATTCCAAAATTAATTAAGAAGGTGTTCATCATTTGTACTCCATCTAACCCAGGTTAGGTCCCTGAATGCTTGTCTCACAACTTCCTTAAGTGTGTTCCCAAAGCTTCTGTGTCTGCACTACTGCTTTGTGTGTTTCCCTGCACCCCCTGGCTCCTGTGACCTGGAGTACTGAGGCATTTACCAAGCCACACGTCTATATACATCATTCTTTGACTCTTCATAAACATTTCCTAACTGAAATCCCATGACCTTTGCATCAGCACGGTTTTTGCTACCTTAATTCCAGAATTTTGATTTTTTTTCTAAAATCCCCCACAGAAAGCAGTTAACAAAGATTGTTTCATCATAGAGAGGGCTAAGGAATAAGTCTTCTTGATAGTGTTCAGAACAGATTACTTCTTATTAGTAATTTCCTAAACTAAGACTTCAAACTAGTCAAGTAAGTTAAACAAAATCACCCAAGTGCTCACGTTTGATCAATCATGGGTCTTATATGCTATTCATCAATTAAATTTACTTCTTATTTAAATGTTTCTTCCGAGGTTTCTTACCTCTTAATGTTAACAATAACATTTGATTCAGACCAGTTTAATTTATTACATTCTACTTGCACATTTATTCATTTATCATCATGTTTTTATTTTTGTCATTGTTATTGTTTTGAATTTGGGTGAATGGGATTTCTTGGATGCTTATTTGTGCTCATAATGAAGTTGACCTTTGCATAGTTTTACCATTTCCAAAATTTTTCAAAGTTGTATACGGGTATTTTACAAGTCATTTTTTATTTTAAAAACATATTTTATTTTTAATTGAAGATAATTACAAATTTCCTTTATTAAATGAATATTTTTGAATTCTACTTTATGTTATGAATCATACTAGGCACTGGTTGATTGCAAGAAAAATTTAGATGCAGACTTTCCTTTGAAGGAGTTCACAGTGAGGTGAAGAGACACAGGAGTCAAGAGATGAGCAGTAGTGAGATCCTAGGTATATACACAGACAGTGTCTGACATGAGTGCACAGAATAGCTGCTAAACAACATGATCTGGGTCATCCATTCAGCCTAAGGCATTGAGAGCTTTTAACTGATTAGGTTATAGTCAGCGAAGAGTCAGAAGGATAAATACTGACATTCTTCTCTAAAATGAAGAAAATTATAAGAGAACAAGAATGGCTGGAGAAGAAAGGCTGGAAGTACATGATAGGATATGGGAAAGGGGTGGCAATCAAAGACCAGACAATGAAGGTCATATACTAACAACCAAGCTGAGTTTGGATTATATTCTTGAGGCAATGTATAAACATCAAAAGAGTTTTATAAAAGGAGTTATAATCACATTTGCATTTTTGGAAAGGTCATGCAGTTTTATAGCTTCCAACAAGACCAGACCCTATGAAACCAATTAGGAAAACCATGGCAATAATCCAAACAAGGGACTCTAAGAACTTGTACCAAGACTGTGCCAGTGATGTGGGTAAAGGAAGGAAGAGGTTTTAGTGGTAGAGATTAAGAGGCAGAGTCTGCTTGTGACAACTGGAAATCAACCGGTCCAGGTTAAAACAGAAACATCCTAAGGTTAAATGGGAGACCATGGAGACCATGGTTACATGTATGTTAAATACCTTGTCACTTTTTAATTATTTTAACTTTTAAACTATATATTTAAAATTTAAAACATATATTAAAATCTTATGGTAGTATTGAATGAAATGCTCTTTCTTATTCTATGTTAAGCTGTAATGTTTATCATATGTCATCAAATCTAGGGCACACCTTTCCACATTTGTCATGTCTGATATTGGAGTGCACCTTATATTTCTCCTTACTGTTAACACATCAGAATCACTCTTCATCACAAGGCCTATTTCATGTTTTATTTTGTCCCTACTTCCCTAATACCTGTCCCATTGCCTCTCTCTCAGAGGAAACCATTAGTGATATGTTTGATATATATATATATATATTCTTAAGTTTAAATGTATCCTTATAAAATATGGTGCGGTTTCTGTGTGTTTCAATTCCATTAGGGTTTTAGAAATTCCACCTGTGTCCTAGTTTTTTCATCCAGCATTGTTTAGGTACCTATCCATGTCACATATCTGGTTTATTACTTGCATTGTTGTGTGGCATTTCATAGTATGATTCAATAATTTAATGTATCCATTATTTTAAAGATAGATACGCAGGTTGATTCCAGTTCCCTGTTGCCATATACAGCATCCTTGCATGGATCTTTGCAAGAATTACCCTGAGGTACGTATTTGGGGGAGGAATCCTTGCATGCACTTTTCAACTCATTTTTCTCACTGAGTACTTAGTAATTTCTTTGATTATGGATCTACAAATATTTTAAATCATCCTTTCAATATTCAACAAATGACATTGCGGTAAGAGGCTAACTATGTATATAATAATAAGATGTATCCTATTTTAGTTCTTACACCAAAACGAATTCCACAGGGAAAAACTCAAACATTAAGAAGAAATGAAGTCATATTAATACTGGGAGAAAATGCAGAAGAATCCAGAGATCTATTTTGCTTGTTCCTCTACCATCCTCCTTCATTTTGCACATCTCTCTGCAATCCAATCTCCTCAAAACTGCCACACTGATCATTTTTAAGAGACTGACCAATAACACGTCTCTTCTGTTTAAAAAAAAAAAAAGTATCTCCCAGCTTTCCTCTGCCCATTTTAGTACCTGCAAATCTCTACCAAGGTCTAGAGCAGGCTCTGACTCGTGTCTTCTCTTCAAATGCATCCAGTACTGAGTTCCTTTTTGCAGGCTCTGCTATAGTTGATTATGCCATACTGTCCCCTACTCAAGGTATTTGCACTGTTCCTGCCATTTGCTTAGGTGCTCCTCTCTCTGCTATTTGGGTGGCCAGTACACCTCCCTGTTGTTAAGATATCTGTTTAAATGTCAACTTTCGAGGCGCCTCCTAACTAGGCACTTGAAAGCACCCACTCAAGCAATGGCTCCCCACTAGATTTGAATTCTCTTTATAGGGTTTATTATTGATTATTTTCTTTTTTATTTGTATGTTGATTTTTCTGCTCCTCTTCAGAAATAAAAGCTTAACAGATTAGAAACATTTCTTCTCAAATTAATTCCTGTTTTCTCAGAACCTAGAAAAGTGCAGGAAACATATGTGCACACAACAGTTTGCTGAATAAGTAAATAAATGAATCAAAGCATAATACATATCTGGAGGCATTTCTTTTTAGTAGAAAACTTTGTAATTTCATCACAGTTTAGGAATATTTTATAACTTATTTAGTTGCATTCCTTTAATAACTAAGCATATTTCTCTGGCTCCAGTGTAAATCCACAAAAGCAATATTGAATGTCTAACATCAGGCTGAGGCCAACAAGATAATCTCAGCATGTCGTGCCCTCTAGGCTAATGACTCGGTCTCTCAGAAGTCATTCTCTCCACACATAGGTGCTGAGGAGGTTAGGAGCAGTTTTCTCCCCATGCTATTCTCATTGACTCTCTTGTTTACTCTTGTTCTGGAGGGAGTATTTCTCTATCTTGTCTCTTTGATTTTGCTTTTACAAAAGTAAAATGATCTTTTTTCCCTATTAATTGTAGTTGTATTCACTAGATCTAGTTAATTTTATAATAAATTTCTAACAGTTTCAAAATTAGGTATAATTTATAAACAAAAAATATTATTAATTTGAACTTAATTGACTAGGTATTTATGTTGATTTGACATGATTGACTTTATTATTTTTTGTAACTACCAAAGAAACAAATTAGCTTATCAAATACAAGGCAATGTGTGTGTGTGTGTATATATATATATATATATATATATATATATATATATATATATATATGTTAATTTTATGTATTAACTTGGCTAAGCCATGGTACCCTGTATGGGAGTAAACACCAATCTAGATGTTGCAGCAAAAAAAATATTTTAGATATGATCACATTTAAATCAATAAATTTGAAAATAAGTTCATTTGTACCTTTTTTTTTTTAGATTCCACATATAAGTGATATCATATGATATTTTTTTCTGTGTAACAGAAATAGAGTCACGGATGTAGAAAACAAATATGATTACCAGGGGATTGGGGGAAGAGAGATAAATTGGGAGATTGGGATTGATATATACACACTATTATATATAAAATAGATAACTAATAAGAACCTGCTGTATAGCACAGGGAACTCTATTCAATACTCTGTAAGACCTATATGGGAAAAGAATCTTAAAAAAAAAAAGAGTGGATAAATATATACGTATAACTGATTCACTTTGCTGTACACCTGAAACTAACACAACATTGTAAGTCAACTATACTCCAATAAAAATTTTAAAAAATAATAGATTTTGAGTAAAGCCTTTTATGCTCCATAATGTGGGTGAGTCTCATGTAATATTTTGAAGGCCTTAAGAGAAAACACTGAGATGCCTTAAAGAAGGAATCCTGCATCCATACTGCCTTAAGACTCAGAGCTGCCATGTTAACCCTTCCATGTATCTCCAGTCTGTTCTACTTCTTTACTGACATAGATATTCATGCCCCCTCCACACACACACACAAACACACACACACATATATATATTCCTATACATATATAGAATAAGAAATTATTTAGCTTATATGAAGAAAATTTTTTACAAGTTAAATTATGTTAGTTGATGACTTCCAAATTTATATTATGAAATTTGAATGAAACTTTTAATAAATGTTGTTTTAATACTTTATATTAATGTATAAATAAGTTAAATAGATTAATATTAAATTTTGATTAAGATTATATTACATTCAAGAATTTTACTAAACAAAATTCATTGGTTCCATGTGTATTTTCTCCAAATAAAAAACTGAGTTTCTATTCATATATAAAAATATAAAAATGATCCTTTTATTATCTGTATTATATTCAACTTATAATGCTAAATTATAATGCCAAATTATTACTTTGAAAGTACTGGAAGATAACTCTTTGAGTTCTGATAAATATGTTGATAAATATGTTTAGATAAATATGTTGATCTAAAATTTTGAGAAGCTGACATTATCATGACTAAAGTATGTTATTGATATTTGGAAAGTCTAATGAGGTTCTCCCAAAGATTTGAGGAGAGAGACATGAATCGCTTTCTGGGAAGTAAGTGTAAATTTATCATATACTAGATTGGCATGGAGCTACAGGGTCACTTTTAAGATGACTTCCGAGACAGTCAGATCTGGCTGTAATCTCATAAGGGCAATATTAGCATGTCTGGAGAATGACTGAGTAAATTGGAAGTGGGGGTCCTTGAGAAGGAAGCTGAAATGAAGCCATGAAAGCAACCAGTTTCTAAGGAGGGGCACATTCTGACATAAAACACTACTGGTACAATCTCAGTGTGTTAAATATACAACCAATGTGCACACAGAAGCTTTAGGCATTCTTTGTGCAATAAAGCATGCAACTCACATAATAACTCATAATCCCTCACTTATAGTTGAGTTAATTCACAGATACTGTGCTAAGCATATTACATATAATATTTTATTTACTCCTCAACTCAACCAGATGAGATATGTACTTTTATCTCAATTTCATGAATGAGAAAAATTATTTGCTCTAATTTGCAAAGTTAATGTGACAAAGTAAGAGTTTTCAAGCAGTTGTTCTGACTTCAGAGTGCATACTCAACTACATGGTAAACTAATAGTTCCCTTATTCACATTCTAAATTCAAAAAGTATAGTTATGATCATAATTCAGGTTTACATTTTTTTTTCAAAGGAAGAGCATGTGCCTGATGGAGATTCTGATGCCATTCTATTTCTTGTTGTAAAATAAGATGACACAAACTTATAACTTAACCTTCAATTATATTTGATTTCTGAGCAGGTTTCCAAAATAGATAAAGTGTAAAACAAAAGGCTGAACACCTTCTCTTTCTTCAATAAAGTTAGCACCATAAATTTAGTAACTACTGTTCTGATCATCCACATTAGAAAATGTACTTGGTTAAAATGAGCATTACCTGGAAAACGGGACCCACCAGGGTATGAACTCAAATCAGTTTTCTGAGAACAGAAGGAAGCTGTTCAACCCTCCAAGACAATTATACCCTCTAAGCTCTCCTTAAGCAAAAACCAATATACAGCCGGAGTCATAATTCAATAATCTGTGTTTCTATTGATTATTCAAATATTAGCACTGTTTCTTCAGCATTATTTTCAAGAAAAGACCTTCACAAATGTTAGCTTTATGACCTTTTAAGGTAGACTTTTCTCTGGGAACACACAGTTTTTATGAAATTCTATTCTTTATTATTTTCACTTTTGGGATCTCATTACATAGAGATAGAAGTGAAATAAAGCATTTACTTATATCAGTTGGGATAGAAAGTAACAAAAAGATTTAAATTTGACTAGACTGCCTCTTCCAAGAATATATGGACACCACTGAAATTTCCATAAGCCCCAACAAGTATAATATATATGTTTTTATTGGGATTATTAAGTGATTATTCTCCTGACAACTTTGGCCACACATGGAGAACACTGAACACTTTGGGTGCTGCTTTTCAGGGCAAGAACCTGGCAGAAATCTAAGGACCTGTGTCGTGTAAGGTGAAAACGTAAGTCTGGAACAGCTGATGGCGAGCCTAATATGCTCAGGGCTCCTTGGCAAGTCTCCACCAGAAATGTTTCCCTTCCTTTGTAGGTTTCTTTCCTCCTTTTCTTTTTTCCCTAAGAAACTTACTATTTTTTAAAAGAGATTGATGTATAAAAAAGAATGAAATAGTGCCATTTGCAACAACATGGATGCCCTATGTGATATCACTTACATGTGGAATCTAAAATATGACACAAATGAACTTATCTATGAAGTAGAAACAGACTTACAGACATAGAGAGCAGACTTGTGGTTGCCAAGGGGGAGGGGATGTGAGGGAGGGATGGACAGGGAATTTGGGATTAGCAGATGCACACTATTATATGTAGAACAGATAAACAACAAAGCCCTACTGTGTAGCATAGGGAACTAGATTCAATGTCCTGAGATAAACTTACTATTGTTTTAAAACAACAATAGAAGTGGAAGGTGGGACTGAGTTACTCAATGTAGTTTTGCTTTTTAAACATGTTAATTCAATATTTGTTCAATCCCTCCAAATGACAGGTTTGGTATCAAGTTTTGAGGATTCAGTGAGAAGGAAGTGAGCTGTGGTTTTTCCATGTCCTCACAAAGCTTATTATCCAGTTAGTTATAATGCACAACATCTTAAAAATTTGCTCTTTTTTTTTTTTTTTTTCTTTTTGCGGTATGTGGGCCTCTCACTGTTGTGGCCTCTCCCGTTGCGGAGCACAGGCTCCGGATGTGCAGGCCCAGCGGCCATGGCTCACGGGCCCAGCCACTCCGCGGCATATGGGATCCTCCCAGACCGGGGCACGAACCCGTATCCCCTGCATCGGCAGGCGGACTCTCAACCACTGTGCCACCAGGGAGGCCCTGCTCTTTTTTGTTGTTGTTGTTTTTGTTTGTTAATTTGATTTTTAGCTGCTGAAACATGGAATTTTCTTCTTTCAGGTGTTTGAGCTCTTGAACACTGAGTAAAATATATTATTAATAACTATAAAACTGTTTTAGTGAAGATTAAATCAAGATTGTGGCTTTTTCATTTCTAAATAGAGACAAAGTGATCTAAACATCTCTTTAGTTTATAAGAGCCAAAAGCCAATTAAAATTTTCATTGTAACATACCATCCCAGAAAAGTAAAGACTAGAAGAGTTTGGTAATAATTTCTAAAAAATCTGAGTTTTTAACTACAGCAATTTTTTTTGAGAATATAAACACACTTAATCCACTAGTAGTATTGTATAACCTGAATCATGTTAATAACATAAACTGACATCATTATTACTTAAATACTAAATGCTAAATAAAAATATCCATTAGAGATGATAACATACATATAGAATTACACTACATTACAAAATTTATATGCGTGTATCAATATTGAGCATCAGACATATTTTATGAAATTCAACATTTAGTCAACTTTATGCAGAATAATAGAAAAAAACATATACTCATATTAGTCCCCATGACAATATTTTATAATACTATTAGATTAATTTTTAAAATAAAGTTCACATTTACTTTAAGAAACAGTCTTGTCATTTTAATATAATATACTAAGCAATTATTAGTGGTTCAAAACTCATAATTTTTTTGAATATTTCAATAATTAACCAAATATTTTTAAATTAATTAAAATCTTAAGAGTTAACTAGTACTGATGATTCTTATTGAGCCATAAATCACCTAAATAATAAAATGAGATCGGCATGGTGTTAATGA
This sequence comes from Mesoplodon densirostris, assembly GCF_025265405.1. Classification (NCBI taxonomy): domain Eukaryota; kingdom Metazoa; phylum Chordata; class Mammalia; order Artiodactyla; family Ziphiidae; genus Mesoplodon; species Mesoplodon densirostris. Next base: position 75,287,209 of record NC_082672.1, read on the forward strand.
GGTAAGAGTGTTTAATATTTAAAACTCTTTTACATTTTCTTTTTAATAATAAGTATCTGATAAATTATAGGAAAGCTAAATTAATAACAACATCAAAAGTAAATGCTGTCTCTAGAGTATCATCAAGGTGTGGAGGGGAACTAGAGAGCATTAACATGAGAATAAAAGGCACTTTCAAAACACTGGTTTAAGTATTTCCAAATTTATGATTAACATTGTAAACAAGGTGTGAAAACTATGCAATTTATTTTGCAACTGACATTTCAGAGCACTATGTATGCTGGTTGACAATGGTAGAAAACTTTAAAAATTTCAGACTATCATAAGCACTTTGTGATTAAATGAAGACTCTCTGGCAAACCCCCAGATTCTATTCCTCAGAGGAGTTGAAAATTATACTCTTTGTTTGCAGATCCAAAGAATACAAAGCGATTTTTTCTTGACTTAAATATAATGAATATCTTTAAGCATATGACAAAGAAAATTTTGCTAAAAGTTTTTGTAGATAACAGGTAAAAATAGTTATTTAAATAAACACTTCTGATGGCTATTAGAAATCTTTTAGGTTGTATTCAGCTAGGCAGTTTTGTTATCTTTTAATAGGAAAGTAATTTCTAGGTGGAATCAAATACAACTTACCCTTGATTTTCAACCATTAGCCAAGGAAGCTTGCAACACTGGGACACTTCTGATTACTGTTAATGTCTGTATACGCCTATGCTATATCACTTTTTTTCTCAGAACCCTAGTCAAATAAGTTTTCTTTTATATGTGGCTCCTGAAATGAAGCTCTAACCTGTAGCAGTATAAGGGTAAGCTCGTTAAAGCCATGTGCAGGTTGACATAAGCCTTGGCCTTTATTTAGCTAATCTGGAGATGAATACAGAAAGCTGCCATCTGGAGCTTTGTATAAATCCATAAGCAAAATACTCCTCCACAATTTAGTTATTTCCAATTACATTTGTAACTCACCATTTTCATTGCTAACTTCATATGTGTCTGACTGAGTGTTTACTTATGTTTTCAGGGATTATTACAAATTGAAATTTTTTTTTCTTAATTCAGATATAGACAGTGGGAGAAAGAAAAAGGCTTTTTGTTACTAGGGAAACCTGGTGCTGAAGGTTTAGTGACAACCTCAGATGGTGTTGTACAGAAAAATCTGTCAGGAGGAGAGAGCAGAAAGGGAGACTGCTGATGTGAAGAATGAATTTAGAATGGTACTTATTGATTCTTCAATAATCTTTACAAAATAAGTAATGTAGACTCTGCCTTTTTCTAAAGAAGAATTATGGAACTATAATAAAGAAGGCCTCAAAGAATTTATATCCTTGTAAGGTAGAATAAATGGAATCTCACCTCCATCTGTGAGTTTACAGAAAGAACAGGAAATACTGGATGCTTTAGAATTTTGTCAAATTAAAGTTGTATTAATATATCTGAACCTGCAGTTCTATTTCAATACTTGCCTTACTTTTATCTTTATGTTTTAAAATTATTGAATTAATCATAAATCATTTGTATTATACTTGATCCTATAGTATGTGAAAAATATATTTCATTTGTCTTCTAATGAAAGAAATATTAATTTAAAACAGTAAAACTGTACAATAGAAGAAAACTTATTTCTATTTGTAGCAATAAATGAAAGTATAGATATATTTGTTTTTATATAATTTTTATTATTTACTATATATAGTTATATATTATCATATTTGTTTTTTTTAATGAATTAAGATGCTGTTAAAATTTTATAATCCAAAGAAAAGACATGTTAGGTGCTGACTCAAGGAAATAAGTTACTCATGACTATAATGAGGCCTCCCTAGACACTGAGCCATTTATAAATACAACAAACTATTATGATATACACATCCATTAATATCTAGGAAACATTTCACCTAGATATTATGAAACATTGCTTTTCATAAGACTAGTAGTAAATTAGTTTAATTTCCTTTGATAAAGAGGTATGCCTTTTTCTGGTCTATCTTCTTCTCTTTCTTCTTTCCTCTCTTTCTTTCTCCTTCCTTCCTTCTTTCCTTCCTTCCTTCCTTCCTTCCTTCCTTCTTCCTTTCTTTCTTTTAAATTACTTGGGAAGTCTTCTCTGATAAGGTAACATTTGTTAAAAAATAAAGGGACATACAGGAGGGAATTCAACTATACAGACATCTGAAGAAGAGATATCTAAGTAGAAGGAATAGTAACTAAAATATCCTAGAGTGAGCTAGAGAAGAACAAAGTAGAAACACTTGAGAGAGAAGCAGAAGAGGCTAAGGATGTAAATGATGCTTCAACCCAAATATGTTTCTCTTGGCCATTTTACAGACTTCAGCTTTTACTCTAAATACAATGGAAAACTCCTGGAAATTTTGAAAAGAAGGCATGGCTGATTTATGTGTTAAGGAATTGCTCTAATTGTTGCATGGTGACGGAAGTGAGTGGGGAGTGGTAAGGATTGGAGCCACATAGGAGGCACAGACCAAACGTGACTTGGATCAAGATGGTGGTAGAAAAAGTTATAAAAAAAAATCAGACTCTGGATATAATTTTAATATAGAATTAACAGGTGAGCTGAATGTATTTACTGTGGGGCATGAGAGAAATATATTTCAAACCTAACCACTTCACATCACTTCTACCACTAATCACCCTGGTCAGAACCATCACCGTTGATCACAAGGGTTAGTGCAAAACCCTCTAGCAGACCTCCTTGTTTCTACTCTTGCCCACCAACCCCATTCCACGTTTATTCTCAGCAGAGGAGCCAGAGTGATCTTTTCAAACATAAGATATATAATGTCAAACATCTACTCAAACCCTATCTTACTTCCCATTTCACTTAGAGTAAAAGGCCATGGTTGTTACATGACCCTAAAAGGACTTTCATAATCTGTTTTTTACATCATCAATTTTCTTTTCATCAATTTTCTTTTCTTGATGAATCTGTTTCAGACACAATGATTTCCTTCTATTTCTCAAAAATTCCAAGTATGTTATCTCCTTAGTTTTCTTCTCTTTGTCCCTTTTCTGAGAACACTCCTCTCCCCGCTATCTTAATTCCCTCAGGTGAACTGTCTCACTATCAAGTGCTTCAGTAACTCCTACCTTTTCAGTGAAGCTTATCTTAACCTTCCCATTTAAGATTACAACTAATTTTCCTCCTCCAAATCTGCATCACCTTGTTCCATTTTTTTTTATTTTGCCAGTACTTGTTATCTTTTGTGTTACAATATTATCTGCTTATTACTATGTGTGTTGTTTATTGTCGATATCTTCCTTTTGGATTGTGTTGACCTGAAACAAATAGACTGTCGGATATTTCCCCAGAAAAGATGGACTTACTCAGAATCAACAGAGGATTGCAATGGGGTCTGTAAACATAGTAAGCCATGTGCAAATCTCCTACACAGAAAGACAAGGAGGATGGTTTGTGGAGGAGAAAATGAAGTTGGGGGCTGTAGTAAATGGAGTCCATGCATGGCTTTACATCGGATGAGTCCTTACCAGGAAAGAAGAGGAGTCTCTCTTCTTCCATTTGGTCTCTGCTAAGGTTGAAGGATATGAGAGCTCCCCTGCTGATTTCCCGACTCTACTTAATTGAGGTTTCTATTTAAAGTGTTTTTTACATTTTCCCCTTTTGATCAAGATCTTTCTATGAAACCATCACTGATCAAAAGTCAGTTTTTCTAGTTTCTTCAGCTTTTTATTTCTCTGTGTTAGGAAGGACATTTCCTGGGTGTACTGTCTCACATCAGAGAAACAGTGAGCAGATTGAAAATGTAGTAAGGTCACATTTGAATAACAAGAAGGGGTAGGAGGGAGAATTCTCAGGCACTTTTTATCTAAAGTGTATATTGCCAAAATCACAGATATTGGAGATTATGTTTTATATAATCGCCAAAGGTTTGACAAGAAAATTCCAACAAGCCTGGCCCAGATATCTTGGGAAAGCTGTCTCCTCAGATGTCATCTACTTCAATTCTAGGAAATCTTTACTTTCAGGTCACCAGATGATGTGTAGTTCCAGTCAGAGTTTGGTACTTTCTTTAGGTTTGTCACATGAATCTAAGCATCTATTTCTTGGAGTTTAGTGTCACAGGGGTTGGTGAGCAGCACCTGATAGGAGCCTTTCCAACAAGCTGGAAGAAACTTTTTCTGGAGGTGTGTAATTCAAAAGACAAAATCTCCAGGTTATAAAGTGTGATGCTTCATCTACCAAGAGGGCACTGTGAAAACATACTTCTACCAAAACATGTTTTTTTTTTTTTTAATAGAAGCAATTAAGTCTTTGCAATATTGGAGCATCTCTCCATTTATCAGTTGTGGGTCAAAAGAGGCAGGAGTCATGGGCATTGGGTGTCTTGTGACTATTTCTAATGGTGTCTATCTCAAAGGGTGAGATTTTATAAATACCAAAAGGGGTGTATCTGAAATTTAGCAGGGTCAATGGCAACACTTTTGGCCAAAGTATTTAGAGGGCCTCTATGAACTTTGCAAATTGACTCTCAAAAATGTTGTTAGTGTGCTCGACTAAAGCAGGATTGATGGTTGGAAGCTCAGTGAAAGTGTTTTAAAAACACCCAAATGGCAGAGACTTGTCAAAGCACCTGGCCAGTAAAATGGGTTCCTCCATCACCATGAAGTTCAAGAAGAGTTCCCTAGGTTGAGGTAGTCTTTTCCAAAAGGAACTTATTCACAGAAGAAACAGTAGCCTGTCTACAAGGGAAGGCTTCAGTCCAGTGTGAAAACACAGATCATGACTAAAATATATTTATATCCATTATGCACAGGAAGTTGTATGAAATCCATTTGCCAGACCTCAAATGGTCCATTAGGAAGTTTCAAATGTTTAGGATCAGTATGAACTTCCCTGGGTTGTACTTTGGACAAGAGAAAGAGACACTTTTTATGGCCTGGTTAACGTTTCCCCACCAATATTGATTCACAAAGGCTATCATTTTCTCAGTAGACCAATGGTTTAATGCATGTATAGGGTTGAGGAGTTGGAATTTTAGAGTGTCTGGTAAGACAGAGTGGTTATATAGGCCAAACAAGAACTATCTCTCTTTATCAAACCAAGAATTGTTGAATTGCCAATCATGTTTTCCTTTCTCTGAGGCCAATTGTTGGGCTTCTCTAACCAGTTTTTCTAAATTAATATTTGGAGAAGGAGCCTTTTGCACCATAATAGAAGTTTGGCTGCTGTTGGTCTCTTTAAAGGCAGCATTCCCTGAAGAAATATCAGTGATTTTCCTTAGCTTCCAGAGAGTCAAGTTTAGTATGTCTTGGAATCTTAATAGCTAAAGTGTCTGGTAAAAGTACCATATTTGGTAATTCTTGAAAATATGAGCCTTTCAAAATTTTATTTTCAATGGAAGTAAGGAAGACATGTTGTTTCCACAGCATTCTAAAATTATGAGCTACTCTTAAAGTGTATCGACTGTCAGTATAAATATTTGTAGTTTTGTTCTTTTCTAAAGCACAAACTTGTGTAATGGTGTTTAATTTAGACTGGTGAGCTGAAGTGCCCATAGGTAAAGATTCTGTTCCAACAACATCGAAGGAGTTTAATTGCATAACCAGCACAATATTTGCCATTGTTGCCTTTTAAATAAGAACAATCAGTGAAGCATGAGAAGTCAGCATTACCTAGTGGAATTTCCTGTAGATCATTACAAGGAGTCAGGAGGTGGTTCATCAGCATTAAGCAGTCATGAGGGACTCCATAGGTAATGGAGGAGAGAAGAGTAGCCATATTAAGTTTATTACAATGCAAAAATAATTATGTGAGATTCAGTTAGCAAAAGGACTTCATAGGAGGTGAAGCAGCTGGCTAAGAAATGTTGAGTGTGATGAGAATTCACGCGGGATCTACCTTATGAGATACAGGAATGGTTAAAGAAGTTTTCACAATAATATTCTTGGTGGTCTTAACCAAAAAGGCAATGGATGTAATAACTCTAAGGCAAAGTCACTATCCCTGGGCCACAGGGTTCAGTTACTGGATAAACTGGGTTTTTTTTGGGGGTCAATGGTGGCCCCATTGTTATGAGTGAGTACCCCAGTGACATTCCCTTCCTTCCCATATACAAAAAAGAAAAAGGGAATCTGATAATTGGGAAGACCAATGGCAGGTAAGTTCATCCAACTCTCCTTTAAGACCTTGAAGGCTATGTTGTACAGTTCTCATAAAATTGGGCTGGAGTTATTGTTGAGAAAAACAGAGGTTTAGTCATAAGAAAGTGATTTGGGACCATTTTAGACAATAACCAGCTAGCCTGAGAAAACCTCTCAGTTGGCACTTAGTTTTTGGTTTTGGGAAACTTAGGACACTATATAATCTGTATGGATCTAGGGGTAGCGTGTTCTGGTAAAAGATGTCCTAAATAACAAACCTGGGTCTGGGCAAAATGCAATTTTTCTTTGCCAGCTTTTTGTCCCTTTAAGGCTAAAAACGTTTTTCAAGTGGATGCTGTCTTCCTGTGAAGAGTTTTGAGAAGGAGCTTTGCAAAGAAGCAAATCATCCACATATTGCAACAAAGAAGAACTTCTAAGGAACTTTATGTCATCCAGATCAACCATCAGGATTTGAGAGAAATAAGAATTATCAGTATAACTCTGAGGTGTTACTGTCCAGGTGAATTGTTTTTCTTCCCCAGTGAGAGCAAAAAGCCACTGGCTAGCTTCATAAACTGGAATACTAAAGAATGGACTAAATAAATCAATTACGGTGAGGAGTTTGCTTCCAGTGGGAATGGATGTTAGTAACACATGAGATTAGGAACAAGAGGGTGTCTAGGGGTAATAATGTTGCTTATTGCTTAGAGCTCCTGTACAAACCCTCCAGCCTGGGCTCTTAGGTTTTCTCATCAGTGTAATGGGAATATTACAGAGGCTGGTACAAGGGATAATGAGCCTTATAAACTTCTATTATGGGCTTTATGCCTTGAAGGACGTCTCTACTTATGGATACTGATTAATTCTGGAAAGATGCTTTGAGGGCTCCACACAAATCTTGATGGGGGGTGCACTGTGAATTTTGTCAACGTCATTTGGAGATCTTTGCCCAAGAAAAGTGAGAGCTGAGTGTATAGGGGCAAGTTATCAGTGTTTACAGAAGCAGCTCTAGACCTGTCAGAGATGGAATAAAATATGTCAAAGGGTCTTTTAACTTACCTGGTGGGTTATTTGGTGACTACTGTCAAATTCTAGAAATAGTTTCCCCTTTTGAGAGAAGGAAATTTAAGCATGATACTTCTCTAAGAAGTCTCAGCCTAATAAAAGTTATGTTGGATGAACTAAGGAGAAAGCATGTGTCTCTCAAAGGACCTAAACAAAAGGGAATAGGTTCAGAGTCAGGAATCTGTTGAGATTCATTCGAGACCCCCACTATTCGAACTGTTTTAATACTCTTAGATGGGGCTGTTTTATAGTAATGGGGTTAAGCACTGAAAGTGTGGCTTCATTGTCAGTTGGGACCAGAAGAGATTCATCCCTAACCTGGAGAAATGTTTTTCCAAGCTGATTAAGAGGGAAGATTGGGGGCTTCCCTGGTAGCACAGTGGTTGAGAGTTCGCCTGCCGATGCAGGGGACACGGGTTCGTGCCCTGGTCCAGGAGGATCCCACATGCCACGGAGCGGCTGGGCCTGTGAGCCATGGCCGCTGAGCCTGCGCATCCAGAGCCTGTGCTCCACAACGGGAGAGGCCACAACAGTGAGAGGCCCGTGTACTGAAAATCAAAAAGAGGGAAGATTGGGAAGAGAGAGCCCCTAGAGTTCCTCAGAGTTAAATCACTGAGAATGGGAAGACATTAAAACCTGGTTAGATGGTTGAAGATGCCCAAAGCGCTTAAATTTTTAAAAAATCGCTTTTGCGTGCCCCAACTCTTTGCAATAATAGCAGAAACTAGGAGGGTTTTTGCTTCACTTAGGAGCCTTCGTTTGGTGGTGTTGAATATTAAGAATTTTGATGGTCTTCATTGGAAGTGGCTCATCTAGAGTGTGAGAGAACTGGCTTGCCAGATTAACTAAATCTGGAGTGGACATAGTTTCCCATTCTATCCTGGTTGTGTTTACCAAAATGGTTAGGATTAACCCATTAATAAACATAGGGTTAAAAGCTACCCAGGTGGCATCAACATCTAAAGGAAGACAAGAATTTTCTTTAAAAACAATTTGAAGTGATGAACAGCTTCATCAGATTTTTGTGTGCAAGTCTGAATCGACAGGCTTTGGAAGAGCCCAGGGAATTGCCTGATGAAGTCGCCTAGCAATTATCTGAGTCTGATCATATAATAAATTAGTAGGCTGATCTCCTAGTTGTAATTCTAGAGACTTTCTCAGTTAGTGGTTTTCATTCAAAGCTGGGTCTGGTCTTCCTTGACAACATATGAACTTGCTGATATAAGTCAGAAAAGCCAGGATGATAAATTGAATTGACTGCATTAAATTCCTTAGCAAATGTGGGGGACTTCAGTTACTGTGACTCACAGTTCAGCTCTGGTCCAAGGAGTATAAGAAACTAATGATTTAGACTCCGGATCCTCAGAAGGCTTCATTTTAAAAGCACAATTTCTAACAAGTTCAGAGAAGGGAGTAGGCAGATTTTCAGAGAATAGGGGAAGTTTGGCTAGAAAAATAGCATGAGGGATTTAAGGGTACACTGTAAACATATGTGGTGTAGACGGGAAGAAGGAATATGGTTCCAGAGGTGGAGTCTGTCCATGAGCATCCCAAGGAGAGAAAGATGTGCTAGAGGGGAAGCCTGAGTCAAAAATCCAAGGGAGAAGAGCCTGAGACTTTGGGAGCCATTTTATCTTTCTCTAATTACTTGTTTGTCTTAGTTAATCTTAAAATCTTGTTTTGCAAAGAGGCAACTTTAGACTCCTGATAAGTTGGGAAGCCTTGAAATACCAATTAAAATAAGCATTCCACTCAGTTCTGGAAATTTTTGAGCTATTTTAGTCTATTTCAATATTCAGGAAATTAAGTTTGAGAATTTCAAAATATCCTCATAGTGGCCACTGATATTCTAAATTGCTTTTGCTCAGGTCAGTCTAACTAAAGTTAGAAATGTGCATAAGAAGGACTCCAATTTTTAAACATAAAATCAGGCTGAGTTCCTGTGTGTGTGTGTATGTTTGTGTGCAGGAGAGGGACTTAAAAATATTTAGATATATGGGATCTCATTTCCTAGAGGTTTTTCCCCTAGAGTAAAGAATAATTTTCAAATAGCTTAAACAGCTTACAGCACAAATGACTTAATTCAAACAGCTTGCAAGCCAATCCCAGTCAGTCCAAAGGAGACAGCTTGGTCCCAGAGAAGCCAGGCTGAAGGTTTTTTTTTTTTTTTTTTTTTTTTTTTTTTTTTTTTTTGCCAGTCTCCAGAAGACAGCTTTTCCAAAAGAATAGGCTGAAAGCTGAAAAAAACGGCACTGTTTCAGAGAAACAACCCCTGTTCCCACAGGAATCTGTTGAAGGTTAGCCAGTTTCAGGGTAAGCAGCCCCTGTTCTGAAGGAAATGGGCTGAAGGCTAGCCACCTTCACTGAAACAGTCTGGTCTCAAATCAGACTGAAGTGCCAAATGATTACTCACATGCAGAACAAGGCTTTAACCAAAAATAGCAAACATTTAAATAGATCTTGAATAAAGCCTGGAGAGCTTCAAATGCAAAGAGGGTGTGAACTTGGTTCCAAAAATATATTCAAACTCCAGAGTTGACAAGAAAAACAGTAAACAGCAATGGGCTCAATCATGGGGACCACATCTGTCTGCTCACAAAACCAGGAACTGTCTGGGCTTTTCTCTGGTTCCTACGCAGGCCACCAAAATACTGACCTGAAACTGTCAGATATTTCTCCGGCAAAGATGGGTTTATTCAGAACCAGCAGGGAATTGCAACTTAAGATCTGCAACCATGGTGAGCCATATGCAAGTCCCACATGGCAAGGGAAGGAGAAGGCTTTTATAGAGGGAGAAAGGAAGGCAGGATGGATCTAATAAACAAAGAGTCCATGGCTTTTTATTGGCTGAGTCCTTGCCAGGAAGGAAGAAGACTTTCTTCTTGCTATTGGCTCAGCTGTTGTCACAGGGCATGAGAACTCCCCCTGCTGGTCTCCCAACTTTATTTAATTGAGGTTTCTGTTTATTTTTTGAAATCGTAATCATTAATAGGACAGGGATCTTTGTTTTCTCCACTGCTGTACAATTGCATAGCACAGTGTATGGCACTTAGTGGTGCTCAATACATTTTTGCTGAATAAGTAAATAAAAGAATGAGGACTGTAAGTTTTATAACCTGAAATATTGGAAACATTGAGTTATTTACTTGTAGGGAAAAATATGGGAAAAGTAGTTTTGGGGTGGGGTAGGGAAGGGGTTCAATCATTAGTTTCTGGCATATTACGTTTGATAGAATGTATTAAACTTGCAGTGATGAAGTTGTAGAAACAGTTTAATATTCATGTTTAGAGGTCAGAAAAGGGATTCAAGCCTGAGATATAAATTCAGGAGTTATTTGTAAATAGATCATCTATAAAGCTCTGAGACTAGATGAAATCTTCATTTATGGATCACAACAACATTTTGAGATGGTGAAAATTAAGAAGAATCAGAAAATGAAAATGCAAAGAAATGGGAGGGAAAACAAGAGTGGTGTCCCAGAAGGTGGGTTAAGGAACATTTTAAGAAGGAGGGAGTGAAAATGTGTGGCATATACTACAGATAGATTTGGGAACACTGGAAACAAGTCCCACTCAGTTACTGTGACTGTCACATATAGCTGAGAAATGGGACAGAATCACATCCTACCCAACAGTCCAAGGAAGCACAGTCCAGTGGGCTACCTCAGGGCTATTCTCTTCCTGACATCCTTGAGGCTATCTCTACTTTATGTCCCCATGCCTATGTGATAAGGAAGACAGATCTTAAATTTATTGATGAGAGTAAGACCACAGCCCCTTTCTATTCTCTGTTCCCCAAGCTTATAAAGAAAGCTCTTTTCTTCCTCATCTCTCTCAGCCTGAAAGCAAGGAGGAAGGGAAAATATACTTCATCAACCATGACTCTTTCCAAATATTCTTATTCATAAATTGAGACTTTTGAACTCAAAAGCTTTTTGTTCTATTCAGGCCATCAACTGATTGGATTAGCCCCACCCTCATTGAGGAGAACAATCTGCTTTACTCAGTCTACCAATTTAAATGTTAATCTCATTCCCAAATACTGTTTGACTAAATATGTGGGTACTCTGTGGCCCAATCAATTTGACACATAAAATTAACCATCACAAATATTCAAATTCATAACCCTTAATATTTGTGTCACTGCACCTGTCAGACTTTGTTTCTTACCATATTCTAACTGAATTTTTTTCTGTCCATCCAATTTCTTTATTTCTCCTTCACATACCCTGTTTATAGTCATGTTTTCACTTTCTCATTCATAATTTTCATTACTTGAAAGACAGTTGCTTTTTTACTGAGTCAAATCATGTATTTCAAGACCTAGCTTGAATTACTAACTTCAACATGTAAAAATAAAATAAATTACCTATCCATATATTAATAATCATAATCATGATATTTAGTAAGACAATTTCAATAAAAATGTATGATTATTTGAACCATTATCATTAATATTATAAAGAGGTTTGAAAATTTTTATGTATTTTAAAATTTTAAAAATAATCAGATGGTCAGGAGAGAGAAGAACACATAAAATGAATAATTTTGAATACATGGTTTTTGTCATGCTTCATGTTAACATTTTTACAAGATATGACACTTTATCCTCACAACAATAATCTTACAAAATAAATATTAGTAATAATATTATAAATGAAAAATTAGGCAATTGACACTAAATAATTTGCCATAGTTCAAAATGTAAGTACTGATTGGATAATCATAACCCAGCTTCATAATATAGGTTGTATCTTATTCCCTTGTTGGCAGTAGCAATGTTATTTGTGGAAGGTTTAAAGTTACATTTAAGATTCACTCAGATGTTGTTCACTGTATTTCAACATATATTTAATAAGATTTACTGGTTATTATGACCTGTATTTTTCAGTTTTTTAAATAGACTATTCAAGTTGTTTTTAGGGGTTATTAGTAAGATGAATAACACACAGCCATGTGCATTGTGGTTTAGAGATAGATATAATTCAGCTAGAAATTATTTACCTATAAAATAAGTGGGTAATCTTTAGAGAACACAGATTTTTAAAATTACTTTTGTACAGGAAACTGGGGAGTGTAATGGTAATTATGCATTCTTTTCATTTTCAGTTGAAGGATTATGACACCTTGATGACTTGAATGTTGCTCCATGGAAAGTGAATGCCAGGGACAAGCTTGCAGCTATAGCTTCCAAGCTGCCAAGTTAAGCACCTGTTTTCTTTTCTAAGAGAAAGCTAGAGATTACTAATAAGAAAATACCATTTGTGATTTAAGGCAGACTTTAAGGATTAGTTCACTGGAAATAAATTGTAAAATAATATGTATAAACAATTATTTAAATTGGAATTGAGCCAGAGTTGAAGTATTAGCAAACATACTTTAAAAAAATAGTTGATCACTGTTTAATAACTACAAATGGCCACCTAGTTTTATATTACTACTGTATCCCCTTAAAAAATTCCACACTCAAATCCCAACATTATTTTTATAAAGAAGCTGGTAGCTGATTATATTCATGTCCTACAAAATGCTAAGAACATATCTTTATTATGTTTAGGGAAAGTATATAGTAGTACCTATATATATATATATATATATATATATATTTTTTTTTTTTTTTTTTTCGGTATGTGGACCTCTCACTGCTGTGGCCTCTCCCATCGTGGAGCACAGGCTCCAGATGCACAGGCTCAGCGGCCATGGCTCACGGGCCCAGTCACTCTGCAGCATGCGGGATCCTCCCAGACTGGGGCACGAACCTGTGTCCCCTGCATCGGCAGGCAGACTCTCAAACACTGCGCCACCAGGGAAGCCCAGTACCTATATTTTTTAAAACAGATGATGTTCTATGCTTAAGATGACTCTGACATTAAAAATGAGTATTATTCATTTAAATATAATTTCATTAATTTATTGCTTTGTGCATAACAAAGTATTATGAACTTGGAATGCCAAGAGCTAATTTTTAACAATCTGTATTATTTTTAATAATTCTGTATTATTGTAATAATCTCTGAACATATGAATAATAATAATTATAAATAAATATTTTTGCAAATTTAGAATTCATCTGTTCTTGTGATATGCAAATTTAGGCCAAGCTTTTGAAGTACTTTTTATTTTGAAACCAAATGCTAAAATCAAGGTTATTTGCATTTTTATTTCAAAGTATGAATCAATTGCTTACTTAAAGGAACAGTAGAAAAAGGTTTAAAACATTTCCTCACAGCATGTGATACAGATATTGACATAAAAGTGAGTATTAAGCAGACAAATGAATGAATATTTCAAGTTTTAAATAAACAGTTGATATTTGAATGTTCCCTATATATTTCACTGAGATAAATATATAAAATAATTTCCAAATTTAATTATTTTATATTTTTAATTGATAACTTTAGACAGATTATTTTATTTTTAGAATTTTTTTTTCTGTAAGGATACTTGTTGTTCTATAGCTCTCCACGTATACATAAGAAGAGCTACAGCTAATAGGCATAAGATAATGATTAGTATTCAATAAACATAAAATTTTATTATTCTTGACCTAGGTAATGGACACTCATTATTCCTATTGTAATACATTATACTTACATATATTTAGAATCAAAACGTCAACTCCCTTTGGGTACCAAATATTTTTAGTTTATTGTTTTAAACCTCCTATTTAATAGCTTGTTACAACTTCTTGAGCCTTCATGTGCTAGGAAAACAAGTATATTCCATAATGTTTTTCTGGGATTGTTGGGAATGGGTGTTACTGTAGTTCCTTATGGTTTTTCCTGTGACTCATAGCTCCAGTTTTTTACCTCCATCAACTTCTCCATCCAAGTGCTTGATTCTCATTTGTGTTAGGTTTTCAGACCATGTTGATCACCAGTGGACGTTACTCCCAATCCCTAGCTTTTCAAAAGACTATTAAAACAAAACTGTGGACCAACATTTTACTGAGGATCTGAGGAGAATAATGAAAACTAATAGCATAGTACTGTATGAGCATCAACTAAAAACTGAATATTAGCCTTTATTAAACTACCTTTTACTGACCACTTATTGTTTGGAGGATCTCTTATTGACCCTCCTCTACAGCCTGGATTTGATGTAAATTCTCATGTCTCCTGTTCTGTCCTTTCAACACATCTTTCTAGTTGCCAAGAGATTTCAAAATTTTCTTATGTTACTATGAAAAATAATTATCTTATTTGGCTTTATTTACTTTCATCTAGATTAAGCCCCTTAATATCTTCTAAATTCACCAGCAAAGTATCTTCTAAATTCACCAGGCCTTTTCTTATTAATTAAAAAATATGTTCCATATACTAATTATTCTACTTTCCTTAATAATATGAGTTATGATTTTCTTAAATAGTATATATTCCCATACATTTGTATGATAAAATCGTTATGAGTTTTATGAAATGTACTTTGCTATGTGTGAATTAGCCTTTCTAGAACATATTTTAAAGAATTAACGTTTAAGGTAATTATATTAAATATTTTATCTTATTAACCAATAATCTTAAAAATTCAGAGAATCACTCAATTGAATGAATCATATATTTTCTTATTCAGGTAATAGAGAATGAAGAAAAAATAATAACCTGAGATTTATTGATATAATAGCATTGACAAGAATAAAATATTTAGGAAAAAAATTTAACCAAGGAGGTGAAAGAGCTGTCTGCTGAAAACTATAAGAAATAGATGAAAGAAATTGAAAATGCCAATAAACAAAAATATATTTTGTTTTCATGGATTAGAAGAATAGATATTGTTAAAATATCCATACCACCCAAAGCAATCTAAAGATTCAAAGCAATCCCTATCAAAATTCCAGTGATGCTTTGCACAGAAATAGAGAAAATAAGCCCTAAGTATATACGGATCCACAAAAGACCCAAAAATAGCCTGAACAATCTTGGGCAAGTAGAACAAAGCTGTAGGCATCATACTTCCTGATTTCAGATTACATTACAAAGCTATGGTAATCAAACAGTATGGTACTTGTTGAAAAAGAGATACATAAACAAGTGAAAGAGAACAATGGGACTATATTAAACTAAAAACCTCTGTACAGCAAAGGAAACATTCACAAAACAATAATGTAATCTATGAAATGGGAGAAAATATTTGTTATCCATGTATCTGATTAGAGAATAATATTCAAAATAAGAAGGAACTCATATAACTCAAGAACAACAACAACAACAACAAATCCAAATAAGCCAATTAAGAAACGAACAAGAACCTGAATAAACATTGTTCCAAATGCCCAACTGGTATATGAAAAGATGCTCAACTTTATTAATAATCCAAGAAATGCAAATCAAGACCACAATGCGATATGACTTCACACCTGATAGAATGGCTATTATCAAAGAGACAAGAGATAACAAATACTGTTGAAGATATGAAGAAAAGGGCACCCTTGTCTACTCTTGGTAGGAATGTAAATTGGTATATCCACTATCAAACACAGTATCACAGTTCCTCAAAAACAAAAATAGAACTACCATATGATCCAGCAATCCCACTTTTGTATATATATCTAAAGGATGTGAAATCATTATCTCAGATATTTGGACTCCCATGTTGACTGTAGCATTATTCATACTAGTCTAGCTGTGGAAATAACTTATGTGTCGAATGACAAATTCAGCCACAGAAACAGAAGGAAATCCTTCCATTTGCAACATTATAGATGGATCTGGAGGAGATTATGATAACTGAAATAAACTGGTCAGAGAAAGACAAATACTACTTGATGTCATGTATACATGGAATCTAAAAAGATTTAACTCATAGTAGCAGAGAGTAGAATGGTGGCTTCCAAAGGCTAGGTAGGTGGGGCCAGGGTGAATTGGGATATGCTTGTCAAAGTATACAAATTTTCAGTTATAAGGTTTCATAGGATCTAATGTCCAGCATGATGAATGTAGTTAATAATTTCATTATACACTTGAAATGTGCTAAAAGAGTAATATTGTTTTCTCACCATACATTAAAAAAAAAAAGTTAACTATGCGAGGTGATGGGTATGTTAATTAACTTGATTGTGGTAATCATTTCACAATGTATACATATATTAAATTATGCTGTACACCTTTAAAAATATATAGCCCATGACAAAGTGTGCCATTTCTTTAATTATATTTTTACTTATTAATACAATATAAGGAAAATAATCAGAGTTAACTATTTTCATTAGTACAGCTTATACATTTTAAACAAGAAGTGTTTTATGTAATTTTATCTCCATTTGAAATCTCTCAGGAATGCATCCATCTGGGACTTCCCAGCCATGAAAATACCGATCATGGTATTTACAAGCTCCTGGAGAGGATTTTTCCTCCTAACACTTCCTTCTATCAAAAATAGAGGCAACTTCTATCCTTTGTGTTAATGATTATGGAATTTATATTTTCCCATTGTGTCAGGAAGGCACACATTACACAACCAGTTGTTCTTAATCTGTTTGATAAACTATATATTCACTCCCAAGAAGAATGCACAAACATAAAAAGTTAAAAATGATTTGATTAGACACTAACCTTGGGAAAATGACTAAGCTTTTCTAGTGAGTCATGTTTCTCTGTGAAGCCCTCCTTCACCCCCCAACTATGTGTCATTTCAATCTTCCCAAACCATCACCCCTTTGCTGTCCTATGTCACCTACCTCTAGCGTGTTCCCTACCAAGGCACATGTGTCCACAGTGATTCTCCATGCTCTACATCTGTCCTCCCCTCTTCCATAGTAAAACCAACATGATCAACCTTAGATTTGCTAAAGATGCTTAGCTTGTGTGCAACCAATTAAATCTAAGAGATTTATTTAAAAAAAAATAATGTAATTCAGAGTCACTTTTGTGGTTATGGATTGATATTTGCAGGATAATTTTTGAAAGTTTTAAAAAGTATTGTAGACAATGCACAAGAGAGATCTTTATGATTGGGCTCCTTCTTAGTACATTTTAATTTAAACTAAATGTACAACAAATTGCCAAAATCTCAAAAGATATCAACATTGAGGGATGTAATAGGGGCAACAGAAGAGCATTAATAAGTCCTTCTAATAGTTTTTCCATCTATACATATCATTTTAGTTAGTTTTACCTTATCAAGAGAAGATCTGTTAAAACATTTTTTTGTTGTTGTTTCCTTTGATTTCTTTAGGATGTCATGAATACTTTCTTCCCTTTACTAGGTACCAAACCTGATTTTGATGTATGTTTAGATACTATTTAAATGCCAGATCCCAAACTATTTAAGATATAAGCATTGAACAAAATTTTTCCATTACAATTTAATTCAAAGAAGTCCTCAGAAAAGAAGCCAGTTAAATGAATATGCCACATTTGCAGGCCCATTAATGTACAGAAATGCCTAATTTTAGTTTCTTCCAGGTCTTTCTACTCTTGTCATAGTTGCAGAAATTGAATTGTGGTCATCACTGTCACACAGATGTAAAGTTTATTTACCATTCCACTCTTCAGTGATATGTGAGATAAATCACTGGCACTACAGGAATATTTGTTAAATATCACTGATGTCAGCTGTCAGGTCATCTCACTTAAAAGGAGGAAAACTTGGCTCCTGGCTCTTTCTGTGTATTTTTGTTTCTTTAGCTAATGACAACTGAATCCTAACAGCCTGGGTGTACAAGATGATGGACACCATTTTACAGCTTGGATTCTTTTTCTGTAAAACACTGATATTTATTTACCCATTATCATTCATGCTATAAGTTATGGATGTGCATTTATTTCTTTTCTTTTTTGAGCTTAAAAAGTTAGATTGTGCAATTCTCTCCCAAAGCACAAATTAATGTACTTTTTGTCTACCGTGTGAATAGGGTCTAATATATATGGTAATTTGAATCAAACTAGTAGACAGAATTCATTTTAAGTTAAGATAATACGCATGAATTCCACAATTCAATTAGGCTATTCGTTACTTGTTGGACAAATGCATTGATTTAAAACTACTCTCATTACTTAGAGATACTTTATCCCCAGACTAGCATAATTTAGACAGCATAATTCCAGTATGCTTTGGTGTACATTGACATCTAGAAACATAATTAATTTTTTTCCTCATAAATGGCAACTTCTTTTTATAGATCCATTTTTCTTGGTTTTCATTTTTGACAGACATTATTAAGTTCAGTTTTCAATGATTCTTGGAAAAATTTCATCTTATTTTAGACAATAAAGACTCCTGAACTTTATTTTTTCTCCAGAAATTTCAGATATCAGTTATTTATTGTTCCTATTGATACACCATGAACATGTTTTACACACTCACAGGCTCACACACACATGTACATACACTCACTTTCCCTGACCCCAAACTTTAGGTAATTATATTAACATCCTCAACAAAACTTAATTTCCTCAAGTATCTATAAATTGTGCTAGAGCTTTATATTGGTATGTCAAGGCCAAAATTACACCAGACAAATTTAAACTGTAAGGAAGACTTTATAAGACTACAGTAATACAGAAGAGAGAGCAGAACCCCAACTAAACTCCCCTCTGCTGAAACAAAAGCGAGAGAGTTCTAAGTGCTGGGAACTAGTGGGAAAGTTCTAGAAAGAAGTTGACCAATGAGATGTGTGTTGCACATTGAGATATTCCTTCCTTTGCAAATGCTTTTCTCTGTGCTGAGGCCATCAGTGTTTGCTCATCGGTGCTCATCAGAAATGAGGCTCCCACCTTCCAAACAGATGGGACATAGTGGCATAATCTTCCTTGAAGATTACATTTCAAAGGAACAGATTCTAGGTCCGAGAGAGAGACATCCCTGGGTCATAAAACTGGCAAAAATGGCTTTTAAGAAGATTTTCATCTAAAGGGGGAAGAAAAAAGAATTTAAAATTACAAGTTTTCTAAAGAAAATGTCCTAAGAAAAGAAAGGTCAGGGGCTAGACTCAGGAAGAAACCCGACTAAATTATATCAAGCTGAGTGAAATTTTAATGCACTGAATAGGTTTAATATTTATTTTATACTTTGAGCAACTATCTCTCTAATATATAATTTTCAGCTATGTTAGGTCACTACTTTGCCTTGCCAAAAACAATATAAAGTTCATAATACAGGCTCTTGTGTTTGTTCTACATTCTAAATATCTAGAAGAATGTCTGGCATATAATTAGTTTTGAATAAACATCTGCTGAATAAATTAGGAACTATTTTACTCTCAATATTTTCATTTTAATAAAATGAATGTTACTAGTCTTTTCAGTCATTCTTCTAGAGCTGACATAAGCGTTCAAAATATTTTTTGTCACTGCATGATTACTATGACACATAACCTTCATACTAAATATTCAAGCAAGTTAAAGGTATTTAAAAAGTAACAGGAAAAAATGGAGAGTGCAAACTAGAGTATATTACATAATTAGTGAATAACATCTAATGTCAAAGCACTGTATTAAGACCCTACATTCACATTTTTATCCTTTCCATGTCAATTCTTCATTTTCCTATTCATTTTCCACTCAAAGGGCAGGGTTATATCTTTAAAATGCAATTCTGATCGTATCTCTCCTCTCATTAAAACCCTTGAGTCTCTTTCTCTTTCTCCCCCACCTCCCCCCACACACAAAGACGGAGTAACACACTAGTCTAAGAGCTCTGCATTTATTAACTCAAACATTCCTTAAATCAACCTATGAGTAGCTATTACTATTCCCATATTTACAGGTAAAAAATCTGAAGGAGAGAAAAGTTAAGAAACTTCCCCAAAGTCATACAGCTACTCAGTGCAGGAAGCCAGACTCTTCTCACAGTGGCTGCTGTCAGTGTGTGCTCTCAGCCGTTGTCCCAGCTGAATCTAGCATCCTCATCCTGGCTTGCCAGGCCCTGCATCACCTAGTCCCCACCTGCTTTGCATCCTCATCTCATTGGGATCTCCTCCCACCTAGCTCGCTGCAGCCCCACCAGCATCCTTCTCTGTGTGTGTGTGTGTGTGTGTTTATTTATTTATTATTTATTTATTTATTTTTGGCTGTGTTGGGTCTTCGTTGCTGTGTGCAGGCTTTCTCTAGTTGCAGCGAGCGGGGTTTACTCTTTGCTGCAGTGCATGGTCTCTAGGTGCATGGCCTTCAGTAGTTGTGGCATGTGGTCTCAGAAGTTGTGGCTCGCGGGCTGTAGTGCACAGGCTCAGTAGTTGTGGATCATGGGCTTAGTTGCTCTGCGATGTGTGGGCTGGAACTGGTGTCCCCTGCATTGGTAGGCAGATGCTTAACCACTGCGCCACGAGGGAAGTCCCCAGCATCCATACTCTCCTCAAACACTGAGCCATTTCCTTCCCCAGCTCCTTCTCTTAACCAAATCCTTCCACCTAGAAGGCGTTACCCTGATAACCACCATTCTCAGCCTAAAAATCACATCCCTTATCTCCTTATTCAGGTACCTCCTTACCTCCCCCCTCATCACTGCTTCCCCTTCTCCTAGTCAGTTCTTTCCTTCATGTTATCACAATTTGTGATTCTACATTGGCCTGTTTGTTTATATACATACTCTCCGATTCTTCTCCAGACTTTAAGCTCAATAAAGACAGGAAACATAACCATAATGTACCTAGTGCCTCCATAGTAGGACTTCAATAAATGATTATAGAGTAAATAAATGAAATATGGTTATGATTCCCACAAAATTTACAAAACTTATGTAATTAGATGCATAAATACATTCAAAATGTGTATAAACCTCATCGTCAGCAGTAACAGGTCTTGTTCTGTTTTCTGTCAGACTCCATCAGGCTGAAGGTGAAGTTGAGGTAGAAAATAGCAATAGGTGTTTTCCATTATAGCATAGTATCAGCTAGACATAGTCTAGTCCAAACTCCACTTCCAAAAGCCTGGGGGTGAAAGTGGTAAATTCAGAATCCTGGGCATCCCTGGGATCTCAGTTCCTGGTGTTTAGGTGGAGTGCAGCAGCTTCAGGGTGGCATTCAGATGTCCCCTGCCCTGATGCTGCCACCCCCAGGGACAAATGCTGCACTGTAAAGACACTGCGATCACCAAGCTGATGCTGCTCCTGGGCTATTGTTCTCACGAATGCTCTTGATCCACTACTGCTGTCTTTATGTGTTGATACCCGTGCTGAAGTCACAGGGCTGCACTTTAATTTCTTTTGTACCCTGGAGCCTACAGAAAACCTTGACCAAAACGATCTTAACCAGTTAAATAACTCAGGCTTGACAGTATCTCACTGCAGTCCAAGGTTGTTTCTGTAGATCCTTTTGCTTTCCTTCTTCTTTTAGCACTGGGGGATTGACAGGAAGCACACTGCTCCTCTTGGCTTTTGTTTCCCAGTGGAGGGCACCCGAGCAAGCACTGAGGAAGGAGTATGGGCTGGGGTAGCATGTCTTCCTAAACCCTTCCTTCTGATTAGCTCCTTGTCCCTGAGCCTGACTGGCAAATTAAAATGATTCTTTTTTGTCATCTCTTTAAATCTTTTGCTACACAATCATAAGCTAAGTGTTCTGGGATTTTGAGAATCATGAAAACCTGGAACATTTAAAGATTCCTGGAAGATATAAAATTTAAGAGAAAGGTAAAGAGAAGAAGGAAGTAGGTGATTCAGTGTATAGACAATGACAAACTTCAATTCAAAAACGTGAGTGCGTGTCATTCACATCATTAGAGCAGTGGTGAAAGAAAATGAGATAAATGTAATGGGATCAAGTGAAGCAGGTGAATTTACAGTTCAGGGGAAGGAGTTTGAATTCATAGGTACAGTTTCATAGGAGTTAAATGTTGAGCTTTGTAGTCAAACAACTTGAGTTCGGATTTTGACTCTGTGCCTAACTAGATTTGTGATTTTCTCAAGAGATTTAAGCTCTGTCAGGTTCTGTATGCTCATGTTAGTAATATTATAATATACACTTCAGACTGATGGAAATCCTGTACTTACATAACAAAGCACTTATTTGGTTATTTGGTGCCTCTTTCTAACCATTGTTATCTTTATTAGCATCATTGTTTGTTGCAAAAGGTGACTGAGTAGGGGGAGTGCTCATGATAAAGTCTCCAGAAATTACAAAGTATGACAGCAGGTGTTCACTAAGCAAGAAAAGTTGCAGCATATAACTACTTGAAGGATGTTTTGTTAAGACATCTATCACATGATATACACTACTTAAAAAATGCACAGGATGTTATGCTAAGCAACATAGCAATGAACTTAAACAGACATTTATAATTATAAGACTTTCTGTCTATCCCTACCATAGATGAGTGATGGACTAGAATTTGACAATAACTGAAAATGATCATTGCTGGTTACTTATTGTTTCCACACTGTCCAAAAGAACTAAAAAGAGATAAAAGTTAAAACATGGTTCTTAGAAGCCAAAAAAATAAAATAAAATCTCACATAGAGTGATACAGTATTTTCAGTAAAGAAACTTTGAATCAAGGAACAATTTGATAGTCTCTACACATTTTTTTAACAAAGAAAATGAGTATTCATACTTTATGGGATTCACGTTTCCCAGAGCCAGCCTGAATGAACTAGAGGAGATTTCTCCTAATTTCTAAGTTTCAAAAATCTCTGGGAAGTGCCAATATTACTTCTCCAATCTACTACACTAGGAATCTTTAGCTGGAAGCCTGACGTGTTGGGTGGCAATGGCCTTTCAACTCTCCCCATAGCATCTCCCTGTTTTTAGAGCTCTATGACTCTCTATCAGCAGGTAATTTTTCAGGCTTCTGCTTAGGAAATACACAGACAGTATTAGGATTTCTGACTGCACTAATGTGCTCTTTGAATGAACATAAGGTTTACTTGACATGTATTAAAGTCTGAACTTTAAAAAAAAAACAAAAACGCTAAACTGAATGTGAATACTTTGACCTCTATGCCTTTAGGCTCCTAGGAATTTGAAGTATTTTGTATATCAGGTAGCAGAAAATGTCTGTTGAAAAAGGGGAAAGTAATTTTTTCCCATAAAAGAAACTGAGTTCCTAGAAGCTCAAAAGGAATCCTTGTAAAAAAAATGATTTAAAAACATAATAACTCTCATAATGAAAAGATTATACTGGATCTGGGGTATTGCAGTGAGATTTCCCACATGTGCCAATGTATAATGCAAGCCTGGTCTCCCATGCCTGAGCCTTTTCAGAGCTCCTTTTAAATTCCCCTGGACCAGCTTTCCCATCTTCCTCTCTGTCACTGAACCTTTCATTCTTGAATCCTATTGCTCTGCCTGCTTTCTCCTCATGCATAACTTGTAACAGCTTATGCCAGATAACACATGGCATTAACAACAAAGAGATGAAGGAACATCATCTGTATGCCGAGTCTGCTGGGATGCCACCTATGAATAACCATTTGAACCCATAATGCTTGTTCTTGGACACTCATTACTTGATATTATGTATTCAAATTCAGGTTAAAGATCACCATTACTCTATCTATATGTGGAAATATAGCTCTATTTTTCAATATCAATATTGACATATAGAAATGTATAGCTAGATCTAGACCTATCACTCACCTGACTTTGACCTCTAAATAAGAATATCAAAGTAATGTATGTTCTTTTACTCTCTCTCCAGAAAAATGAAGGTGAAAATCCACCGTGTCAGAATAGGCTAGAGGTTCAAAACACTGTATTGAATCAGACTCTCAGGTTTTGAAATCAATCTCCATCACTTACTAAACTTTTGACCATGGTTAGGTATCTCTCAGACTCTTCATGCCCTAATTTTCTCAGCTAAGACAGTAGAGATAATAATAAATACTTTTCAGGGACAATTCAAGTGAAAAAGTTTGAAGAGTCTGTCACATAGTAGATATTCAGGGAATATTAACTATTATCAAAATTAGAAATAATGTAATTGCCTGATGACAGGGTATAGTTCCATTGACAGAAATGTCCTAGAAGATTAGTCATACTCAGCTGACTTAACATGATTTTTGTTTTGTTTTGTTTTGTTTTTTGCAGTACACGGGTCTCTCACTGCTGTGGCCTCTCCCGTTGCAGAGCACAGGCTCTGGACGCACAGGCTCAGCGGCCATGGCTCACGGGCCCAGCCCCTCCACGGCATGTGGGATCTTCCTGGACTGGTGCACGAACCCGTATCCCCTGCATCGGCAGGCGGACTGTCAACCACTGCACCATCAGGAAGCCCCCTTAACATGATTTTTAATTCATATAACATTTGGTTGGCCAAAAAGTTCGTTCAGGGTTTTTCCGTAAGATGTTACAGTACAAAACGTCAGGTACTATGCTATATATCAAAAATGAAAATAGAAATAGCATGGTTTTGCTAGAAAAGTATGATAACTACAAGAAGATGAAGGATATACATCACTGGAAATTTCTATGTGAGGTTGGTAGAGCATTTGCCATTACCTGGGTTTTCAGGAAAGGCTTCCAGGAGAAGAGGTTACTCAAACTGAGTAATAAGAATGGAAGTAGGCCAAGTAAAGGAAGTTTCAGGAGACCCTTCCAAAAACTAGGAGACATGACTAAAGATATACTGGATGGAAAGTAGTGTGTGAGGGAACAGCATATAGTTCAGTATCGTTGGAGCAGAAATGATAGAAATGTGCACAGAGAGAAAAATAGGGGCTGAGTTACAGAATCACTGACTTACCTCTTAAAGAACTTGGCTTTGCTCTCGTTATGGAAACTTTGTTGAACTTCTTATAGTATAGTAAAATAGCAATTGAAATGTTCTGGAAGGGATTTGATAAGATATGAACAAGAACAGTAGAAATATAAATAGAAAAATAAAATAGAGTAAAAAAGAAATAAACGTTAAATATTCAGAAATCATTTCTGTCATTATAGGTTAGGTGTTGGGTACTTGGAGAAAGGATACACAATCTCGTGAATACCCTTAATACTTCTGGTTTATATTATTGAATAATTATATTACTAACAGAGATATGTAGTAGATTGTAACTAACACATTAAGAAAATTATGGATTCTGAGGCCTTCAGATTGATCTGTGCAAAGATCTTTTTGTCTCAGGAGCAAGGAGAAGGTCATGCCTAGAGACATATTTGAAAGTCTTTGGGAGTTAAAATAAGTTCAGTGGAAAGGTTTGCCAGATGAGTGTGGAGAGAGAAAAGCAGTGTGTCAGGATCAAACATGGAGGACCATAAAGCTCCAAAGAAAGAAGAGACTTGATCTCCACAAAGGATGTTGAGAATAGATGTCAGAAAGTTAAAAGAAGAACCTGTTGAATGAATATTAAAGAATAAAAAGAACATTTCATTTAAAGCAGACATGAATAGTTTTAACTGTATCAAAATATTTCAGTAACATGAGATGAAAAATTACTCATTAGGTTTTACAGTTGGAAGGAAATTAATGGGATTGAGTAGTGTTAGTAAATGATGGAGGTAAAAGACTTGTACTACGTTGATGTCTAAATAAGTAGGGGGAGGGGTGGAGGAAGGGTGAGTAAATTTATAGTATAGAAATTAATATTTTATGAAACTTGAAGATGTTAAAAATGGGAAGGAAAGAGTAAAGGGATTTTGACAGAGGTGAATGAGAAAGACTTGACCCTGTTTATTGATGGAAGAGTAAAGTTCATGGAGTGAGGGGCCCTATAAGAGAGAAGATGAGGTAGCTGATGGAAGAAGTTCCTAGAGAAACAAGAAATGAAATTTCCCTCAGACAGAAGGAAGGACATCCTGTTCAAGGAAATTGGAGAAACTAATATATTTAGATATAGTAAAGTTTGTAGGTTGAAACACAGGAAGTTGGAAGAAAAACGAAAAATCAAAGGATGGGGTATTTCTTTTGGGGGTAGAACAGATCATATGGTAGAAAGGAGATTAAAGAGCAGATATATAGGGAGAAGTAAGCAAGAATAAAATATCTGAGTTTAACACAACAGAGCAGAATGGATTGAGAGGACTAAATTAATTAATTAATAGTCAGTGGTGTGTCTGTTCAACAGTATTTGTTTAGTATTTGAGGAAGTTTTGACAGTGACAAAATAACCATAGGGAAACTGCAATTTGTAAGATTTGTGTAAAATAACACTCAGAGGTGACTCCCTGACATTGTCACCAACATCATACTGACCAGAAGCCCAGCAGGATCAGGGAACTGTGAGGCAGTAAGTCAAGTGAGAGTTCCACTAATACCCTTAGAAGTTGGAGAGTAGAATTACATTTAATCTTTAAAACAGAAGAAAACTATAAACATTTGATCTTCCTGCCTTTTCACCACCCATCACTCACCTCACAACACTTATCTCCTTCCTCATCTCAAAGTCTAGTGTACATCATTGTAATTGTTCTCTTATAGCCAGTCGAAATCTGTTTGTCCTTTCTTTCCACTTTAATTTTTATTGCATTTAAACATTCCAACAATAGCAAAACCCTATTTTCTGCCTACTCTATGCCTGAACTCTGAAAGTGAATTTGTCTGGTAAGAACAGTCAACATTGCTAAATGGCTTAACTTTAAAATAATGATGAAAATCTCAAGTGAGTTCTCAGCTACGCTTCATTATTGGACTATATATCCATAGACAGTTTACTTCCCAGTTCTCTGAAAACAGTATTTCATACTTTCCCCTCTCTTATTGTATAATTGTGAAATAAAATCTGTAAGACAAGATCTTCCATATGCTCTTACTACTATGTCTACAAAACCACATGCATCTGGGCACCGGTATTTCATCCTCCCTCCAGTAACAATGAGAAACCCGTTTGTGCTCCTGTGACCAGCCCAACTTAAAAATGGAATACGCTTGCCTCCTTTTGGACATTACTTTTAAAGTCATCCACTTTTCATCCTGCGTCCACAACTTATTCTAGACATACAGTCTATGCTCTCCCCAGAAGCTTACAAACATTCTTTAATACCTCTCATATTAAAAAGAAAACAAAAACTAAAACATTTAGAACCCATAGACTGGGTGGCTTATAAACAACAGAAGTTTATTTCTCATACTTCTGGAGGCTAGAAGTCCATGAACAGGGTGCCAGCATGGTTGGTGCCAGGGAGGGCTTCTTCCAGGCTGCAGACTTCTCATTATATCCTCACAAGGTGGAAATCAGAGAGAGGAAGTAATCCCCTTAGCACTCTTTAAGGGTACTAATCCCATTAATGGGGGCTCCATCCTCATGACCTTACCTAAGCCCAATTGACTCCCAAACACCCCACCTCCAGGGCAATCACATCAAGAGGCAGGGATCAACACATGCATTTTGGGGGAACACAAAATTCAGTACATAACATACATCAAAATGAAACAAAGAAAAATTTAGGCTATTTCTGACATATTAAAAATGAGGGAAGTGATGGAGAAATGAAGCTACTTCAAACCTTCAAGGATAAACACTCCTGAACAAACTTCCCTAGCGTCATACAGGAGATGCTCAATTATGGCAATAATTATTCAGAAGAAAGTGAATTATGTTTCATGGTGAGTTTGATTTCACAGAAATATACCCTCCTACCCCAAAACAAACATGTAGAGAAATTCTGAAGCCTTCATGAGAATGGAAATATGGCAGCAAACTTCTGTTCTCATTTTGTTTTCAGTATGGCTGACATATTTTCTGATTTATAAAATATGTGGGGGTTTGATTACTGTTTTGTTAAACAAAAACCTCTTATTCTGTGAAAACCACTTGCCTGGACTATTCAGTAACATAAATACAAATCAAACAACCAAAATGTCCCTGATTTCATTTGTTTTTTGTTGTGTTATTCAGCCTCAAAGAAGGTAAGTTTTTTTTTTTTCGTAGTCTGGTATCATTTTCTATTATATTCAGACAGAGCATTTTCTCTGAAGACACTTTGTATGTGTGTGTGTGTGTGTGTGTTTTGTGTGTGTGTGTGTGTGTGAGAGAGAGAGAGAGAGAGAGAGAATGAGAGAGGAAAGGGGCTATGAGAGTAACTTCTTTTTTCTATGTTGTTTATGCCCATAGTCTTCAGAAACCAAGACTTAGAAATGTATATGAAACCTGATGAAATAATTTTCACTTTACCTTAGAGGAGAGATTGCAAAGACAAGGAATTGTGTGGTTGGGAGACTGAAATGATTGATGTTATAACTGACCATAAATTTTATTAGAATTTTAACATTGAAATACATACATATCAATGCACACATATGATATACTGTACATATATGATAGGATATACATATATGCATGTGTGTGTATGTACACTGTCTGTTCATGGTTATGTTCACACACACACATACACACACACCCCGAATCGCAAGTACACAGACAGTGAAAAGGGGGATGTTTTCACTAACTATCTTCATAGTAAAATGGGAAGTGAAGATTTGTGTATATAGTTTTTATCACAGAAGCTTGATATAATTTGTGTACCTTTGGTTTTGTGTTGATCTTCAAGAAGGACTGAGCAAGATCTATTTTAAATGTTGCACTGGACTCTCATTGTGTTATAATGACCAGTCATACAGGAGCTGTCGGGCCTGTAAGGCAGGGCAAGCCAATGGGCAGCATTGTGGATCTAAGCAGAGGAAAGTATGGATGGACTGATGGAGGTATTGGCTGGGAGAAAACAGATAGTAGTGTGGGAGATGCCTATGGGCCCAGGACTAGAAGTGGTACATGTATTTTCTTCTCAACCACTATTAGTTAAACCTTAGTCAAATGGCCCCATGCAAATGCAAAGTTTAGAAATACAGCCCATGTTCAGCAGGCATTGCTCAGCACTATTCTACAGTACAGGAAAAGCTACTTTTCTACCACAGTCTGGACACATCCTGGGATCCCACAGGATAGAAGGGAACTTCTGAGATGTAAACATTAGGTTATGTAATGTTTGCCGCATAGTCAAGAGAAAGTATTTGCTGTTTATTATTCCCTAGCATTCGATAAGCTGTTAACCCAGCCTGGAGTCAGAGATGATTTAGGGATTTTGATGGAAGCTTCCACTTGGGCAAGAGTGTTAAGTGGAACAGAGCATCCTTACCTAATCAGCACTGTAATCAAAACATGAGTTAGTTAAAGACGGCAAATATAGGAGAATTTTGATACATCAGAGCCCGAGCACCAGTTCCCTCTTCCTACACTGAGATCATCTTTCTAAAACGTATCTTAGATGATTTAATGTTCAAAAATATTTAACAGAAAGCTGCTATATTTTTTCACATCACTATCTTGTTTACTAAGTTTAGAAAGAAATGTGAAGGGATATTTTGGACTATACACCACAAGTCATGCTCTCCATCGTGAGCCCAGAATTATATGTATCTTCTTATTATTAGATTCTTAATATTAATGAGGTGGGTATTCTACATTGACTCTAACAGGCAGAAAAGTCAACAGATATGTAAGCAGGTAAAATCATTACTACTCAAAGGCACAGAAAAAATATCTTCATGACTTTTCTCTTCATTTTTAACCTGTGTAACAGAAATCATTGATCATATTAAGGAGTTTTCTGAATTTTCATTTTCAGTTAAAGCTAATATGTTTTCATGTTCTGTTTTACAGAGAGTTAAGAAGGTCATATTGTAGCTTGAATTAAAAAAAAATAACTGCAGAAACAGCCATTTTTCAAAAGAACACAGTATTATTGAATGCAGATTAAATAATATTTATCTTTAACTCTGGGTTTTAAAAATCTTACAGGAATGCCAGAAACATCCTATAACATTATTCCTTATAGAAAACAGAGAATGCTGCAAAGTGTTGAACACCAGTGGAGATATGTGTATCTTCTATAAATTATAAATCAGTCAGCAGAACACATAAAGAAAAAAATATGAAACAGAAAATGATGCAATTCATAGACAAGAGAAAGCACAAATATCACACTACAAGTTTGTCTTTGAAAATCTGTCAGCTAGTTCCTCATAGTGTGTTAACTGAAGGAGAAAAATGGAGCTCCAGGATGTGTGGCCATGCAGCACATCAGCTGCAGTTTCCTAACTGTAGAAGCTGAAAAGTCATTCTTTCTTTCCAGCTCAAAAATGGTGAAGTGTTTTGGCCAGAGGGCAACTTGTTCAGATTTCAAATCCCAGTCTTCTTTACCTCATGTGATTATATTACACTGGGTTTGTAGTTACCTCTTTTATTTACCCAGAAGAATAAAGTGCTACTTTTTCTCAAAAGTAAACGTTTCAAAATTTGAATTTTTCTACCATTTTTCTTATAGTTTTTTATTTTACTTAGCTTATTTTTGATTCTGTATAACTAGAGATGTATTTTTGAAGATTTCATACAAACACTACCAGAAAAATTATATATATGGTATTTATTTGAATAAAGTAAATTAAAATTATAAAATACATTTTAACTTTCTGTTAAATTAAATGCTAAAGAAAGGGCTAGGGAATGATTTCTGTATGATAATGATAATTTTCATAATAAATGGACTTGAATATTTGAAAATTCAAATGGAACATGAGTATTGTAAGAATTTCTTCCTAAAAGACTAAAGTATATTTGATATTGTTGATAAATGAGATAAGCTAATCAAGCAAACGTTTCCAAAAGTAACATGTGTCCTGAATTTTTTGAACATTTCAGCACATATGTCTTTGACTTTTTTTTTCTTTTTTTTTCTTTTTTTGTAGTTTGACATTTTGGATCATGGATCGTATTCAGGTCTTCCAAAAACAAGTGTAAGCTTCTACAAATTTTACCATATGCTTTAAATTTCCAATGTGAATAACATATCATTTAAATCATATAAAATATTTTGGATTACTTTGCTATAATGATGTTTTAGGCGACTCATCCAATGCTTTTTCAAATAACCAAAGATGGTATTTGTGTTCATGTTCTGAGTCAAATGTCATTCTAGATCTGAATTTGGTTAATGCAATGCAAATTATTTTGGAAACCCATTGCTTCTAACGATGTAAGAATATACTGTTTTAAATCTTGCTACAGGTTTATCAGATTTGTTGACTTTTAAAAGAACCAACTTTGTGTTTTATTCATTTTCTCTGTTTTTCCATGTTCAGTTTCAATGATTTCTGCTCTTATCTTTGCTACTTTCTTCCTTCTACATTTATCTTGCTTTACTTTTCCTAGGTTTTTGAGATAAACTGTTTATTTGAAACTTCTCATTCCTAATGTAAGCATTTTAGTACTATACATTTCTCTATCATTACTACTTGAGCTGCATTCTATATATTTTGACATGTTGTTTTTAATTTCCTTTCTACTTTATGTGACTTTTAAAAACTTCCCTTGAGAC